>NW_026294551.1:1736221-2336221 GCF_007827085.1 Peromyscus californicus insignis | reverse complement strand
AGCCCAGGTGTGTCTGCTTTACCCTCCCCTACCTACCCTCTCAGAAGTTAGTATCTGTGTGGTGACATCTTCTCGCACTGCTGTGTGTGTGTGTGTGTGTGGTGTGTGTGTGTGTGTGTGATCTGTATACCATTCAAATCTTGGAAAATTACATGGGGGTGCAGCTAGAGAGATGCCTGAGCAGTTAAGAGCACTGGCTGCTCTTGCAGAGGACCTGGGTTCGATTCCCAGCACCCACACGGTGGCTCCAGTTCCAGGGGATCTAATACCCTCTTCTGGCCACTACAGGTACCAGGCACACCCATGGTACACAGATATACATTCGGGCATGACACCCATACACATATAAGAAAAAAAAAATTTGAGGGGGAAAGTTTCAAAGTGAGTAGAGTTTAGGAAGGAAAAGAAAACAGCAACTTTCCTTCCTGCTAGCCTTCTCCGTGTGCAGCGTGGTGGTGCACACATCTGCATGGAGACCTCAGAGCTTACGTAGTGTTTAAGATTCATAACTTGCAGAATCCCATTACTGGCAACACTTGCCTGTTTAAAGCCAATTTCTTCTTTCATTTCAACCGAAGAATAGCAATCTCTTTAGCCCCTTTCTCTGAATATTGCAAAAGAGGTTTTCAAAACCATGGCAACCTAGAGCACACATTTACACCTGTTCTCACAAAAGTATCTCCCTTCCAGATGCTCTATCCTGCTTCCCTCTCAGCTCTGCTTCATCAAAGTGCTCCCTGTGGTGGCCTGCTGTCTGGCTCTGCGGTCACCTGATACAGCAGGGCCTGGGGCAGAGGGAGAACGGATCTCCACTCACCTCATATGTGGATCTTGACTTAAGCCCTCCTCTTGTTCTCAGTCAGTCATGGCCTGATGACCTCATAGATCAACTAGTCACCCTTTACTTTTCCTGGGCTTCTCTTTGCCTATGCCAGGCATGTGCCTTTGATCTCAGCACCGCACCATGCACCTGTCTGTGAACCCTGGGAAGTTCTGGCGTGCCAGCTCAGGCCGCACTTCCTGGAAAGTCCAGTCTGGAGTTGGAGATTCCCCTCAGTGAGGATCTCAGCTGGACAGCTCTACAGTGTGCTTCCCAGGCTAACTCTAGCCCCTGTGAGATGTGATGCCACGTCTGCTTCTCTGGGGCCTCCTTCCTCAGAACTCTTGCTAGATCAGTGACCCTGCTTGACAAAGGATCTCTGTTGTTTCTGTGGTACACCAGACTCAGCTGCATCAAGACTCAGTGGCTGCCATTTTTATTATCCTAAGGAGCTATTTTTTTCTTTAAATTATTATTATTATTATTATTAATTATTGAATATGTTTATGATGTGTTGGCAGGTGTCTACATGCCATGGCACACCTGTGGAGGTAAGAGTCAGTCAGCTTTATGGAGTCAGTCCTTTCCTTCCACTTTGATGTAGATTCTGGGGGTTGAATTCAGTTTCTCAGGTTTACACCAGACGCACTTTGTACTGACTGAGCAATCTTGCTGGCCTTAGAGTTGTTTCTTGCTAATGTATAGACAGTGAGCAGCCTTGCCTGTCCTAGCCTTCCACTGGTTCCCTGTGTTCCTGGTGCACACCCGTGGGAGGAGGTCAGCAGAGTAGATAGAAGCTGGTGAGGGCCTGACAGCCCATGGTCCAAGCTCAGTGGACCAGCTGTACAGCACCCTCCTTACCCCTTGGCAGTAATCCCCACTGTGCATGAAGCCCAGGCCCACACCATTTTGAACTCTGTCCACAAATGCCGTAGTCCCTGCCAAAGCTCCAACCCCAGGAGGGAGGGCAGTGCCAACGTGTACACTCTGCCTTCTTGCCTGTCACCTGCACCTTCACCCGAGACTCAATACCAAGAGAATTTCTGTCTGGAGAGGAAGGGGTATGGTCTCACTTCAAAGGCACTGGGAGCCTCAGAGGACAGGACCAGGGTTTTTACAACTTTGCTGAGCAGTGACATTTTATAGCATGTTGAAAATGCATCACCATGGTAACAGATCCAAGGTAGAGCTGATGCTGAAGTGAGGACAGAGAAATAACAGAACCACAGAGCTGCCCTCACCCTCACCCTCAGTACTACCCAGAACCTTGCTCTTGTGTGCTCTAGTGAGAGCCAGCAGCTCTGGAGCCTAAGCCTGGAGACTTCCATGGAGCCAAGGCTTAAATCCCAAGCCTCTACTTCACTCAGAATTCAGGAGGCGGAGTGACTCCAGGGAGAAAACAGCAGCTAGAGTGAGCTGTCTCTTGCCCTCGAGACCCCTCAGGCCCCTGTGAGTACTAGCCAGTCAGCATTAAGGTGACAGCCAGCCATTAGCCACCTGTGCTCTTCCTTTTGTTTTCCTGTTTCCCTCTTGTCAAGGAGTCAGGAAGCACAAAGAGACTTTCACATCCCAGCCCTTAGCAGTGATCCAGTGACGTGTTTGCACGGAAAGGTAGAGGGTCCATTGATATCTGCCCTGACTGAAAGAAATCCAGCAGGTATTCGGTGGGAAAGTTAAGTGCTGGGAGTGTAGCTCGGTGTAGAGTGCTCACCTAGCACACAGGCCCTGCTCTGGCCCCCAGCACCGTGGGGTGAAGCGACCAAAGGAGTTGCACACGTTCTGAACAGAGATCCAACAACCTGTAAACTTGATTCTTCTCTCCAGAAAAGCCTTGGTTAAAGCCAAAGCTTAGTGGGTCATACAGGGCTGCTGAGCTCAGGTCAACTAGAAAGACCATGCAGATATTCCAGGGGTCACTAGAGGCAGCAGTCTCACAGGTGGTGGGAGGCCAGAGCAGAGGGTCAGCATACCTCCTCCAAAGGCCAGCAGTGTAGACTCAGGAGGGAAGATGTCACTGGCTTTACTCTGAAGCACCAGGGCAAGGGGCACAAGAAAGGACAAATGCAGGGGACACACGCATACACCACCACCACCACCACCACTCTAGCTTTGGGACCTGTGTTTCTAAAGACCATCAGAAGTCTTGGCCATTCCCAGATCATCAGAGGACCTGACCTCACTCTGCCCCAGGTCAAAACTGCAGCCTCATGTCCAGTGAGTCCCCCTCACCAACAAGCTCTGAGTTTCAGACACAGCTGCAGAGCTCCAAGAGAATGCCCTTCATCATATGCTATTTGAAAAGTTGTGGCCATTGCCCTGAAAATCAGTCCTAGAACATCATGGTCTGTTACTGCATCTAGTCTAGACATGAAAATAGATCCTTGGCCCTTCCAGAGATCAGCAATTGGCAAGCTGTAGGACAGGCCCAGCTCCTACTCTGCTTTGAGGCAGGACCCAGTGTCCTTACCACAGCTCCCATGGGCCCTGATCCCTGTGTGAGGGTGGCAGGTTGTGCTTTGGGATAGCAGATGTTAAAGCAGGGCAGTCCATTTGGTGAGGAGCCAGGGAAAGTCACTCCTGGCAAACCAAGAGATGATGTGAAGTCAAGAGGCAATTTGTGATCACAGCCTTACTTCCCACTAGGGAAAATTGTGCTCTCCATCACAGTCAGACAGTGGTAAAACTTAGAGGCTGTTTGTATTCTCTGTTGTGTCCTGAACAGTACTACATGGAAGTCAAGATCTACAGAGACAACCCAGTAATGGAAACAGTTGTTTTAAACTGAACAGTAGTATCTACCAGTGTCTCCCTTTCTCTGTGTCCTGCACATTGTTCAGCCTTTCTGGCAGTGTTCAGTGGGGTTCCTGGTTCCAAACAACCCCCTACAGGAGTCTACATCTGTCACCCCAGCACATGAGGCCAACAGCTCTGGGACGGGACCCCACCTGTGCCCTACCTACCCTGTTCAGTTCAGGAGCTCCAGCTGTGTCTGCATGTTTGAACATTAAACTGGCAGATGGACTACGTAGAAACCTCATTTGTCATGCCCCTGCCCCTCACCCGCCAGTGTTACTTCTTCTCTTCGCCTTCTCCAGTCTGTGACAAGGTCCGACATCTGAGTCACCCAGGTTTACCATCAGCATCACGATCCCTTTACAGCTCAGTGTCTCATGGCAACTAAGCTTTGCAGGAAGCTGCTTCCGATGTGTCACTCTCCTGGAGGAAGCCTCAGAGCAGTAGAGGCGTCTCTGTGTGCACTTGCTGTCAGCGGTGGCTAGGTCCCTGTTTGTCTCGGGTGAAGCTTCATGCAAAACACATGCCATCTTTACCTTCTTGAATGTCATCAATGGAGGACCTGTCTCTAGAGTACACCCAGAGCCACCTCTTCTCTTCTCAAAAAGGCACAAAGATACAGCTGATGCCTGACAACCCTACACCCCAGAGCTGGAAATCAGATCTGAGGACATTTGCCCAGAGATATCCTAGTTTTCTTGGACTCTAGTTATGAATCTAGCCCACTTTTGGAACTGTGGAGTTGAAGTCGTTAAGTTGGTCTGCTGCTTCTGAGCTGCAGCCACAGGAGAACATGGAGTGAACAGGAGAACATGGAGTGAGCAGGGGAGAACATGGAGTGAGCAGGAGAGCATGGAGTGAGCAGGAGAACATGGAGTGAGCAGGAGAACATGGAGTGAGCAGGAGAGCATGGAGTGAGCAGGAGAGCATGGAGTGAGCAGGAGAGAACATGGAGTGAGCAGGAGAACATGGAGTGAGCAGGAGAGCATGGAGTGAGCAGGAGAACATGGAGTGAGCAGGAGAACATGGAGTGAGCAGGAGAGCATGGAGTGAGCAGGAGAGAACATGGAGTGAGCAGGAGAGCATGGAGTGAGCAGGAGAGAACATGGAGTGAGCAGGAGAGCATGGAGTGAGCAGGAGAACATGGAGTGAGCAGGGGAGAACATGGAGTCAGCAGGGGAGAACATGGAGTGAGCAGGAGAGAACATGGAGTGAGCAGGAGAACATGGAGTGAGCAGGAGAGCATGGAGTGAGCAGGGGAGAACATGGAGTGAGCAGGAGAGCATGGAGTGAGCAGGAGAGCATGGAGTGAGCAGGAGAGAACATGGAGTGAGCGGGAGAACATGGAGTGAGCAGGAGAGAACATGGAGTGAGCAGGAGAGAACATGGAGTGAGCAGGAGAGAACATGGAATGAACAGGAGAACATAGAGTGAGCAGGAGAACATGGAGTGAGCAGGAGAACATGGAGTGAGCAGGAGAGAACATGGAGTGAGCAGGAGAGCATGGAGTGAGCAGGAGAGCATGGAGTGAGCAGGAGAACATGGAGTGAGCAGGAGAGAACATGGAGTGAGCAGGAGAGAACATGGAGTGAGCAGGAGAGAACATGGAGTGAGCAGGAGAGAACATGGAGTGAGCAGGAGAGAACATGGAGTGAGCAGGGGAGAGCATGGAGTGAGCAGGAGAGAACATGGAGTGAGCAGGGGAGAACATGGAGTGAGCAGGAGAGCATGGAGTGAGCAGGAGAGAACATGGAGTGAGCAGGAGAGAACATGGAGTGAGCAGGAGAACATGGAGTGAGCAGGAGAGAACATGGAGTGAGCAGGAGAACATGGAGTGAGCAGGAGAGCATGGAGTGAGCAGGAGAGAGCATGGAGTGAGCAGGAGAGAACATGGAGTGAGCAGGAGAACATGGAGTGAGCAGGAGAGAACATGGAGTGAGCAGGAGAACATGGAGTGAGCAGGAGAGAACATGGAGTGAGCAGGAGAACATGGAGTGAGCAGGAGAACATGGAGTGAGCAGGAGAACATGGAGTGAGCAGGAGAGCATGGAGTGAGCAGGAGAGAGCATGGAGTGAGCAGGAGAACATGGAGTGAGCTGGAGAGAACATGGAGTGAGCAGGAGAGAGCATGAAGTGAGCAGGAGAACATGGAGTGAGCAGGAGAGCACATGGAGTGAGCAGGAGAACATGGAGTGAGCAGGAGAGAACATGGAGTGAGCAGGAGAACATGGAGTGAGCAGGAGAACATGGAGTGAGCAGGAGAGAACATGGAGTGAGCAGGAGAGAACATGGAGTGAGCAGGAGAACATGGAGTGAGCAGGAGAACATGGAGTGAGCAGGAGAGAACATGGAGTGAGCAGGAGAGAACATGGAGTGAGCAGGGGAGAACATGGAGTGAGCAGGAGAGCATGGAGTGAGCAGGAGAACATGGAGTGAGCAGGAGAGAACATGGAGTGAGCAGGAGAGAACATGGAGTGAGCAGGAGAACATGGAGTGAGCAGGAGAGAACATGGAGTGAGCAGGAGAACATGGAGTGAGCAGGGGAGAGCATGGAGTGAGCAGGAGAACATGGAGTGAGCAGGAGAACATGGAGTGAGCAGAACATGGAGTGAGCAGGAGAGCATGGAGTGAGCAGGAGAACATGGAGTGAGCAGGAGAGAACATGGAGTGAGCAGGAGAGCATGGAGTGAGCAGGAGAACATGGAGTGAGCAGGAGAGAACATGGAATGAGCAGGAGAGAACATGGAGTGAGCAGGAGAACATGGAGTGAGCAGGAGAACATGGAGTGAGCAGGAGAGAACATGGAGTGAGCAGGAAAACATGGAGTGAGCAGGAGAACATGGAGTGAGCAGGAGAGAACATGGAGTGAGCAGGAGAGCATGGAGTGAGCAGGAGAACATGGAGTGAGCAGGAGAGAACATAGAATGAGCAGGAGAGAACATCGAGTGATCAGGAGAGAACATGGAGTGAGCAGGAGAGAACATGGAGTGAGCAGGAGAGCATGGAGTGAGCAGGAGAGCATGGAGTGAGCAGGAGAGAACATGGAGTGAGCAGGAGAGAACATGGAGTGAGCAGGAGAACATGGAGTGAGCAGGAGAGAACATGGAGTGAGCAGGAGAGAACATGGAGTGAGCAGGAGAGAACATGGAGTGAGCAGGAGAGAACATGGAGTGAGCAGGAGAACATGGAGTGAGCAGGAGAGCATGAAGTGAGCAGGAGAACATGGAGTGAGCAGGAGAGAACATGGAATGAACAGGAGAGAACATGGAGTGAGCAGGAGAGAACATGGAGTGAGCATGAGAGAACATGGAGTGAGCAGGAGAACATGGAGTGAGCAGGAGAGCATGGAGTGAGCAGGAGAGCATGGAGTGAGCAGGAGAGAACATGGAGTGAGCAGGAGAGCATGGAGTGAGCAGGAGAGAACATGGAGTGAGCAGGAGAGCATGGAGTGAGCAGGAGAACATGGAGTGAGCAGGAGAGAACATGGAGTGAGCAGGAGAGAACATGGAGTGAGCAGGAGAGATCATGGAGTGAGCAGGAGAGAACATGGAGTGAGCAGGAGAGAACATGGAGTGAGCAGGAGAACATGGAGTGAGCAGGAGAGAGCATGGAGTGAGCAGGAGAGAACATGGAGTGAGCAGGGGAGAGCATGGAGTGAGCAGGAGAACATGGAGTGAGCAGGAGAGAACATGGAGTGAGCAGAAGAACATGGAGTCAGCAGGAGAGAACATGGAGTGAGCAGGGGAGAACATGGAATGAGCAGGAGAACATGGAGTGAGCAGGAGAGAACATGGAATGAGCAGGAGAACATGGAGTGAGCAGGAGAACATGGAGTGAGCAGGAGAACATGGAGTGAGCAGGAGAACATGGAGTGAGCAGGAGAACATGGAGTGAGCAGGAGAGCATGGAGTGAGCAGGGGAACATGGAGTGAGCAGGAGAGCATGGAGTGAGCAGGGGAGAGCATTGAGTGAGCAGGAGAGAACATGGAGTGAGCAGGAGAGAACATGGAGTGAGCAGGGGAGAACATGGAGTGAGCAGGGGAGAACATGGAGTGAGCAGGAGAACATGGAGTGAGCAGGAGAACATGGAGTGAGCAGGAGAGAACATGGAGTGAGCAGGAGAGAACATGGAGTGAGCAGGAGAGAACATGGAGTCAGCAGGAGAACGTGGAGTGAGCAGGAGAACGTGGAGTGAGCAGGAAAACGTGGAGTGAGCAGGAGAGCATGGAGTGAACAGGAGAACATGGAGTGAGCAGGTGAGAAAATGGAGTGAGCAGGAGAGCATGGAGTGAGCAGGAGAACATGGAGTGAGCAGGAGAACATGGAGTGAACAGGAGAACATGGAGTGAGCAGGTGAGAAAATGGAGTGAGCAGGAGAGCATGGAGTCAGCAGACCGCTTTCGTTGGATTATCCCTGCCACTGTCAGCCCAAGCCAGAGTGGGCTTGTGTGTTGTTTCATTTCACCAAATCCAGGGTTACCACAGACCTAGGTCTCCTGGCACATGTGCCTACCTGGCTCCTCTTGGACCCACAACTGTGAACAGAGCCAGTACTGAAGGTCTTAGGAACCACCAAGTACATGTCTGTGAGTGTGTGCCATGCCCACAGTGCCATTGTAGGACATTCTGTTTCCAAAGTCATGACTTTAAAGAGATGCCTGTCTCAGAGGCTAAAGACATAGTTTAATGGTTAAGAGTGCTTACTGCTCTTACAGAAGACCTGGGTTTGATTCCCAGCACCCACACCACACAGCAGGTCAGCCACATCTAGTTCCAGGGGATCTGATGCCTCTTTTGACCTCTGTGGGCTCTTGCATGCACATAGTGCACATACATACCCTCAGGCACAAACACACATACCCATCTTAAAAATTAAATATTTTTTAAATGCCTTTCTTAAGACTCAGGCCTTCAGTGATAGGCAATAACATTTTGGTCACCTAAGCAGGGAAACCATGCATTCAGGAGCTGAGAGGCTGCCCTCTCGGCTTCTGCAACCTCTTGGTGAGTGGATATACATGACTGCCATGGCTCAGGCTTCACCCTACACAGCCAGGATTAATAGAAGGGACATTGGCTTCACCTCACGTCTATAGATAAATGGGTGTAGGTCCAGCAATCATTAGGGATGCACACCTGTGTTAAAGTCACGCACTCAGTCCACCTCATTCCAATCCTCATTAGTCTGACTTTGAACTTTGTATTCATGAAACTCATTCTACTAAAGTGCTCGCTGAGTGACATTGTGTCCCAACAGCCTGTCTACGTTCAGACTCCTTCGTAGAGTTGGCTAAGCAAGGGACGTGGGGGCAGGATTTGTTTGAAATCTTCCTTGAATCTCTCTTGCTGGTATTGAATAAGAACATTCTTTGCAGCAAGCAGACTGTTCAGATTTACCCCAGAATACAGAATGGAATTGTCTATGACTATCTCCCATCCATTCCACTATAAAGCTGACTCTGCCCTATACCAACAGTCAAGCAAGGAAACCAAGCTCCACTCTTAGCCCCTCTTACTCTGAGCAGCCGTTTCTCAATTGATGTCCTCTTCTAAGGTCACCTCATTCCCTAGCATGCAGTGGCCCCTGCTCTCAGCAGGCTTACGTACCTAGCAGTCCTGAACCCTATTGCCCGTTCCCCCCTTTAGGTTTCTGGGTTGGCTGCCCCTTGCAGGGATCTCAGGTTTTATTTGTGCTTCTCCAAAGGTTTGGTGTTTTCCATCATCTCTGAATCTTAGACATACTCTTAATACCACGAGCCTTCCCCCCTCCACTTTCCTGCTGTGAGATCAGACCTGCTCCTCTGAATAGCCACCTGCACTATGCATCTCCCTAGGGCATCATCCCCTTGGAGTGGCCTGGCTTGAAGGTCCAGCATGTACATTCACATATTTTCCTTTGAGCCTGGGCATAAGTACTCACTGGACCTTGCCATCATTCTCTGTCACACTAGGAGCAATGCCTGTCTTTACGATTACTGAGGAATTACATAGGATTGAGCAGCCTCCACTAAGGTCCTTGGCAAGCATGCCTTTCCTTCCCTTCATGCCTGACACTAAAGTATCTGTTCTCCAGGGCCCTGTCTTGCCTGTCTTTGCAGCACAAGACTGTGATGACAGCATATACACCTTGTGACTTCCTAGGGACTTAGATAAAACAGTGCCAGCATAGGGAGTGGACAACCGGAGCGCAAGTCATGGGCGCAAACTGCATGTAGAGTGTGCTGTGGACAGAAGTTTGCATCCCACATAAGGCCTTGGTGTCATCTAGGAACCTAAAACATGAGAGGAAATACGCATGGGAACTGGGTAGTATTATTCAACCAACGATGTTATCCAGATGCAAACTCTGACTGTTTTTAGCCATTTTCCTTTAGAAAGACCCATCCTCAAAAGATAAAAACCTGCCAGACATGGTGGCACATTCCTTTAATCCCAGCACATGGAAGACAGAGGCCGGTGGCTCTCTATAAATTCAAAGCCAGCCTAATCTACATAGTGAGTCCCTGTTTCAAAAAAAGGGGGAAAGACGAGACCTGTGTAAATGAAGCCTGTTTGCTGCTAGAATTTTAACATTTATCGTGTGGGTGTGGGTGTTCTATCATCTCCGTACCTACCTATCCACCCACCACTTGCATGCACAGGTATACCATGGTATGCATGTGACAGTCAGAGGAAGTCAATTTTCCATTCCACCATGTGGGTTCTGGGAATTGAACTCAGATCATCAGACTTGATGGCAAACGTCCCTTTGCCTGCTGAGCCATCACAGCAGCAAACCGGGAAGCTCCTGTAACCCAGCTCTAACTTCTCCCTCCCAGCAGCATAGGGTATTCAGAAAATAAGCTCCCTCACAAGCCTGTTTTATGCACAGGGAGCTACTTGCTACTAAGATATCTCCTGTTTCTCTTTCCTAGGAGTTTCTTTTAATAGTGTTTACACTCAAATTTGGAGAGTCTTGCTACATCTAGCTGCTGATCCCTATCCAGATGTTTCTGATTTGGCCATGAAAGTCCTCAACAGCATTGCTTACAAGGTATGTGTATGAGAAATTGTCAGTAAAGCTCTCACATTTCTGCTTGTCATGAATATTCAAACAAGGAGCTCCAGGGACATTTGGGCCTATACTGTAACTTAAAACAATAAATAAAGCTGGTGGTGGTTGCACACGCCTTTAATCTCAGCATTTGGAAGGCAGAGGCAGGCTGAGTTCTAGGACAGGCAGGGCAACACAAAAAAAACCTGTCTCAAAAAACCAGAAGATAGATGGGTGGGTGGGTGGATAGGTAGGTAGGTAGATGATAGAATTTTGAGCAAGCATTTGGAATTTAGAGCTTCATGGTCTATCCTGAACTTGGCTTGCATTGTAGCTTCAGATGTAAATGCTGCCATTGTTTTTCATGGTCTCTGTGCCTATATGATCTGCAGTGATTTCCTCTCCTCCATCTCCAGAACCCACATTGATAGTGCTGGGCTTTTGTGCTGGCTGGTGTTCTGTGTTGTTTTCACTTCCCACTTGACTTAGCTGCTCTTGTTTTTTCACTTGCTGCTGCTGCTTCTTTTGTTTTGGGTTTTTTGTTCTTCTCATTCTTCAGGTAGAAAAGCTTAGTCTTCTTTGGGGATTATCGCTTCTTCCTATTCCATTTTAAGAGCTCTAGGGATCTGACCTAATCCTTTCCCATTCCCTATCCCAGCCTTGTGGGTGGGTACTCATCCCACTCACTGAAGAGTGTCAGAGGTTCAAGAGGCCTTCCCTGCAGCCTTGGAAACACCCTCATCCCCTGTACTCTACCCTGCAAATCCCATCTCCTCTCCCCTCCACCTCTCCCTGGATCTTGATGGTTCTCTCACCCTTACTTAGAGCACTGGGCTCCTCCTGGGTTCCCCTTCTCTGCCCTGCAGGTGGGTACTGGCTAGAAGCCACTTGCCCCTTTAAGCTGGGATAGTTGTTTCCCATCTCTGAGGGATCAGAGGGATCACTGGCCACTGTACAGGCAGTTTCTGAAAACAATTGGTGTTTTTCTAATTGTTTATTAAAGTTAGACAGTTCAGCTTTCATAAGTGGAGAAAACTAGAAGTCATTCATTATGAATGAAAATTTCTATAACTTTTTCATAAAATTTTGAGCATGCAGAAAAGTTGCAAGGAGCATAGAGGGAAACATCACCCTACCTGGTATTCAGCCCTCAGCTGACCCCATCATACTGGGGAGTTGTCCTCAAGTGTCACTTACTAGGTGGAAAGGGACCAGGATCTGTGGCTTTCTTGTTCCAGTCATTGTTTATTCCCAGTGGGGTCTGGAGGCCAAGCAGGGTCCTCAGAGCAGCCCCTCCTGCAGCTGATGGCCTGGTCACTGGTACTCACTCTTTGACTGAAGATGTGTTCTGTGTGTCTAGTTCTGTCTTCTCCTTAGCTGATTGAAATTGTCTGACTGAGTACAGCTGCTGCTGCTGCTTCAGCTGCTTCAGCTCCTGCTGGATCACACAGGATAGTCACAGCCTCTCTGTGCCCAGCCTTAGAGGGCTGCAGTTGTCCATCTTTTTGTGAAAGCAGCACTGTGAATACCATAGAGTGCATTCTGGGTTTTAGATTCAAGATGAGGTCACACTTATGGGTATCCTCAAAGTGTTGAGCGTGCCCAGCCTGGGGCAGCCTGACTTGTTCTGTCCAGACTGGCTCGGCCTCCTCCAAGGGAGATCTAGCCCCACTCACTTCCTAACCTGGCTCCACCTTCCACTATGAGCTTCACAGCTCAGCTTACTTCCTTCATTATGTATGACCCATTGCAGAGATGCCCACCTTCAGTGTACAGCCCACCCAGTCTGCCAATACCAGTTACTGGCCTAATGAAAAACTGCAGGTTTTATTGTTTAGTAAAAATTAAATTAAATTATTATTTAAATAAATAATAATATAAGTTGTTTAAATAAGTAAAATTATTGTTTAATAGAAAATTAAACAATTATTACAGTTTGTATTTGTTATATACTATGGTTTGACGCCAAAGGAAGACAGGCAAGAGGAAAACAGGAAACAAGAAGGGAAAGAGAGAAAGGTGGAGAGTCTGGCTGGAGGAAGGACTTCCTTGTCTCTCTAGAACAGCAGCAGCTCTGCACGAGCCACATCTACCTGCTGCTTATTAGGGAAGGTCATTCCTATCACTTACCACACTACCTTGAACACTCTAGCATCTCCCACCTAGTACAGTTTCAGGTTGGGTCCTTATTACATTTTTGTTTGGAGAGAGAGAGAGAGAGAGAAAGAGAGAGAGAGAGAGAGAGAGAGCGCATATCTATGTCCATGTCCACATGCCATAGCATTTATGGAGATCAGAGGACAGGGGCAATTGGTTCTCCCTTTCTACCATGTGTGTCCCCCAAGCTTAGGTCTTTAAAATATTATTTCTAAGCCAGGCAGTGGTGGTGCACACTTTTAATTTCAGTACTCGAGAGGCAGAGGCAGGCAGATCTCTGAGTTCAAGACCAGCCTGGTCTACAGAGCAAGTTCCAGGACAGCCAGGCTATACAGAGAAACCCTGTCTCTGATATATAGATAGTGAAATCATCCTAAAGCTTCATGTGGACATCAAGTCTTTGTAGTTTATGTTCATAGTTTGTAGGTAGATCCATCCCCTCATCACAGTTCTCTGGCACAAAAGTGTCTGGTGACTTATTCTTTGCTCCTGGAGATATAAGGTAGCCTCCCGACCTTGACCACACTTATACAAACTGCACAGCTTGAGACTCGTACTGAGGACACTTTTACCAGATTGAGCCTGTGTCTAGAGTCTGTTGGTCATGCAAGTCAGGACTCGGCTATCTGTGTTTATCTTTCAGTGCACTGATGTATTTGCCCTCACAGGTACTGTCCTATTTAACACTGTAACCTTGGTACTGATAGTGAATTTCACTACTGTGAGTTTAGTGCTGCACACACAGCTTTGGTGTTAGTGTCTTTTCAGGGCTTCAAGTGCCCGGAACAGTAGGGGTACAGTTTTGACCTCCTAGGCTTAGACTTTGGGTTGTGTTTCATGAATGCAGCTCTGAGCTGGGAGTGCCCATACTTTCCACTGTAAAGTAGCGTGCCTCCTGTCTACTCCCTGCCATATTAACAAGCTGCAGCCACCTTAAAAGCTAGCCTAGCATTCTCAGGGCAGTAGTCTGTGGGGAAGCCCAAATCCCCATCAAAGAAGCATTTGGCCTCTGTGTCTGTTCTACTACAGTGACAGATCCCAGTGTGAACATGCCAGCCACTACAGCCAGGGTTACAGAGACCTGTGTGGGCTGCCCCTGGAGAGGGGTGTGTGTGTGTGTGTGTGTGTGTGTGTGTGTGTGTGTGTGTGTGTGTGTTTAGAATAAGTACTACTGAAGAATTGGGAAACATAAACATTATGTAAATTGTTTGTGTGTCATAATTTTAATTTTAAAAGATGCCTTACTTCTCTAGAAACTAAAGAGATTGTATTTCGCTTTATAAAGAAATGAATCTATTTTGCATTATTTAACTCTGAAGCCAAATTGTTGCTCATCCAAGTCAAAATGGCCTTATTACTATAGAATGCCCCCTAGAATTCTACATTCAAATATAGAGGTTGCTACTAGTTATATCTGAAAGAACCCACGCTACTTGACAACTACAGCCCTATTTCACGTTCATATTTCTCCTTCTGGGAACCCTCAAACCACACAAAGGTAGAAAGAGGAGGTAATGGCCCCACGGAGCCATCTGTGGTCCCATCAACTCTTTCTCTTCCCGCTCCTGTACCGAGGATGGAAGAGAACAGAGGTGCACCTCCAAGCATGGCTGCTCAGTGACTGGAGTCAGGAGAAAAGTAAAGCAGAGACTGGTAAACTCACCTAAGCATAGTGACAGAGCCTCTGAATCCCCCAGGAGCCACCCCTTCACCAGGACCTGTGCAGACTGACGTTCCGGAAACTGAAGTGTCATAGAGCCCAAGGAGGTAAAGTCTGATTCTTAGAGGGGCATATTCCCAAGTCCCTGAAGGAATGCCTCTGGGCTAGAGTTGTAGCTGTTAGTGGAGTGCTCACCCGGCACGCCCAAATCCAAAGGTCCATCTCCAGAACCACATCAGATAGGAGTGGTTGTGCAAGCCTGTAATCCTAGCACTAGGGGAGCGGAGGATGGGGATCAGAAGTTTAGAATCAGCCTCAGCCAGCTAGTAAGTTCAAAGCCAGCCTAAGATGCAAAAAGTAGCTCAAATAAAATAAAAACAATGTTGTAACCTAGCCTGGGCGGGGAGGGGGGGCTGAGAGGGCAGCATGGTTCTCACAGTAGAACCATGGGTTTGAGAGCAGCCTGAACGCAGAGTAAGACTCTCTCTCTACTTGTCGCCCAGCTTCCCATTGCCACTCAGTCATTCGAAGAGCACTTCCAAAGTGCCCTGCCCTCACCAGGCACCCTTGTTCAGGAGTGCCAATCCCAGACCAGTAAGACTCGGTGGGGACATTCACTGCCAAGTTTCTGAGGTTTCCTCCTGTGTTTGGCTCTGACTTCCAACGTACTTCTGACATTCTAGTTGGAAAATTGTGAGAGCACTTAGTCCTGAGCAGGAATGGCTCCTGGTGTACCCAAGATAGAGCCCAGGTGTGGTCGGGAAGCACGGGGCACCTCTAGCCCCCGTCTCCATCCCCAACTTCAAGTTTAGCTTCCTAAGAGTTCCTGACCTGGAGTTCAGCTTAGCCAGTAGTGTTTGTCTCTGAAAAGCTGCGTAGCTCTGTCACCTCACCTCTACCTCTCCTCTGCCTCTCTTCATCCTCTATCCCCAGATGGGAGTAAGTGCTCAACCCCTTCCTAGTGATTCTGTGCAGACTGCGTGCCTGGTGACAGTCACAGACCAGTCAGTCAAGAAGTTCCCTGTCTCACAATGTGCCATCCACTGTGGTCTGTGTCCCAAACCCAAACTCTTTAAGTAGCTGAAGGCATTCTGTTAAGCTTGCCTGGCAGTTAGTCACTGGATGACAGGGTCCCTGAAGGAAGGACTGTCCCCTAAGCCTCTTCTGGTCCAACATTCTCAGTCCTTACAGCCACATCCCTAAGGGATACAGTGTTTCCACTCCTCACCTGGTCCCACCTCTGCCATGGCCAGTGCTGAGGAAGCATGAGTCAACTACAGTGATGCAGCCAAAGAAGTCTCACCTGAGCCTGCCTCCAGACATCACCAGCACACAGCCCTGACCCAGCCCTGCAGGCCTCTCTCTTCTTGCAGGGTTCTGAACATGACAAAATGAGTCTTGTTGCAGCAGCCATGAATAGAGGCAGGCTACTGCAGCAGGCCAACCTGGAAACCATGGGCTCCTAGCTCTCTTTCCGTCTCCTGTAGCACCCATTCCTGTGTTCTGGGTGAGGAGAACCCCGTGGGGTTCTCAGAAACCCACCTAAAGCCTCTGTCCCCCATACCTCCTGCTGTTTCTCTAGATGTTCTGAGAAGGCACATTTTAAACTCAGAGTCTACACTTAAATTCTTTTCCCTTGTTGACTTAAGGAATCATGTGACTGTCAGTCTAGGGGACAGGGAAGGGATGCTGTAGAGTTGCCTGGGAACTTTTGTTTTAAATTTTTTTATAAATATTTTTATTTTATAATTAATTTGATTTTACATATCAGCCACGGATTCCCCTGTCCTCCCTCCTCCCACCCCCCAGCCTTCTCCCCAAATCCACCCCCCATTCCCACCTCCTCCAAGGCAAGGTCTCCCCTGGGTAGTCAGCCCAGCCTGGTAGATTCAGTTGAGGCAGGTCCCATCCCCTCCTCCCTGCACCAAGGCTGAGCAAAGTGTCTCAGCATAGGCCCCAGGTTTCAAAAAGCCAGCTCATGCACCAGGGACAGGTCCCAGTGTCACTGCCTGGGGCCCTAAACAGTTCAAGCTATTCAACTGTGTCACTTATCCAGAGGGCCTGGTCCAGTTCCATGGGGGCTCCTCAGCTATTGGTCTACAGTTCATGTGTTTCCGCTAGTTTGGCTATTTGTCCCTGTGCTTTTTCCAATCATGAGGTTTGCAGGCAAATGGATGGAACTAGAAAATATCATCCTGAATGAGGTAACCCAGACTCAGAAAGACAAACATGGTATGTACTCACTCATAAGTGGATACTAGATGTAAAGCAAAGGATAACCAGACTGCAACTCACAACTCCAGGGAGGCTACCTAGTAAAGAGGACCCTAAGAAAGACACAGGGATCGCCCAACAACAGAGAAATGGATGAGATCTACATGAGCAAACTGGGGGTAGGGGGGAGGTAATGGAGGCAAGGGTCAGGGGAAAGAGAGCTTAGGGGAGTGGGAGATCCCAGCTGGATCAGGAACAGAGTGGGAGAACAAGGAAAGAGATACCATGATAAACGAAGACCCCATGGGAATAGGAAGAAGCAGAGTGCTAGAGAGGTCCCCAGAAATCCACAAAGATACCTCAACAATAGACTACTGGCAATGGTCAAAAGAGTGCCTGAGCTGACCTACTCTGGTGATGGGATGGCCGAACACCCTAACTGTCATGATAGAACTCTCATCCAGTGACTGATGGAAGCAGATGCAAAGATTCATGGCCAAACCCCAGGTGGAGCTCCAGGAGTCCAATCAGCAGTGAGAGAGAGGAGGGATTATATGAGCAAGAGATATCGAGGCCTGGGAACTTTGAATACCAAGCAAACGTTCATGGAGCATCTGCATTACTCTAGTTTAACAATGAGATGCTTCATTTAAAGACTGGTTCCAGTTCCATTTGCTACTCTGGTAAAAAGCCAAGGGTTGTCTAGGGAAGGGGCACTGTCTGCATAAACACTTCCTGTCTGGTGACTGTATTACAGGGACACTGTCCCTGACAGTGAGTGAATGAGTTAGAAATGTTGGGCCTGGCCAGTGACCTCAGAACAGAGCTCTCCCAGATCAAAGTCCTGTGGGGCTCCCCTTCTCCCCGAGCTCCTAGAGGACAACCTGGCACATGCCGGTCCAGGGGTCACAACATCACCTGGCCCTTTGTGAAGCTGTCCCACCTCTCTGAAGAGCCAGTGGATTCCTCCAGCCGTTCAGTCTGCTCAGTTTTGAGAGGGAGACCTGCAGCCACCTTGGCATGTGAGTGTTGTCAGCAGACACCCAGTTGGTACTCATGCCAACACTAACCAAAGCGCTGACCTGAGTGCTGCACCTCAGGCTGAGGGGATGCTTCCTGCATCAGAGCTCAGATCTGCACATGTTTGTGGGAGGTGCACCCTTTGGCAAACCTCTATCTCCCAAAATATCCACATTACAATTCATAACAGTAGCAAAATTATAGTTATGAAGTAGCAATGAAATAATGGTAGGAGCCAGGCGATGGTGGGCACGCCTTTGATCCCAGCACTCGGGAGGCAGAAACAGGTGGATCTCTGTGAGTTCGAGGCCAGCCTGGGCTACAGAGTGAGTTCCAGGAAAGGCGCAAAGCTACAGAGAGAAACCCTGTCTCGAAAAACCAAAAAAAGAAAGAAAGAAAGAAAGAATGTTAGGGCTGGGGGTCACCACAACATGAGGAACTGTATTAGAGGGTTGCAGCATTTGGAAGATTGAGAATGAGATCCACTGCCCTAGATTGTAAGTCCAGGGTGGCCACCCAAGACTCTGGGTGAAGCCAGCTGCCCCATCAGCAAGCCAGACCTAGCCTCCACCCTCCCTCTACCCTGCCTCACCCCTACTCTGCCAACTCACCCCTTTCCCTAGTCATTGCCTGCCCTGAAAATAAATGTGTCCATCCTCATAGTGTGACAAGGGTGATGTTCTTTGTCACCTGTCACATGCCAAGTCTGTCCTCAGTCACCGAGCTGCACCCACCCCTGTGATGAGGGCTGTAAGACAGTTACACCAAGTCAGTATTGGGGTCCAGCCCCTCCATAGTCTTTCCCAGAGTTCCAGAAGAGACACTACCAGTGGCGAATTAATTAATCTGAGGGATTCTCGAATAAATCTATGTACACGAAACTGTTTAGTCCATTCACTTTACTCTTCTAAGTCAGTTCTCTCTCTACACAGCGTCTGTCTGTTCTGCTCTCGTTCTTAGCTCCTCTCTTGCTGATTTCTCGCTGCACTTTTCTGCTGTTCTCTGTAAGTTCTATCCTCATCCTCCATCTTGTTCTTCTAGCTCCGCCCCAAGTCTGAGGTTCTCAGTTATATATATACCCATACAAAGCAGCAAGTCCTGGCTAAGGCAGGGCCACACAGGCTTGAATTCTTTCAGGGTTAAACAGAGAAGTGATAAGATCCACCCAAAGAGCAGTAATTGCCAGCTATCATATACAACCCAAAAAGGAATGAATAATGGGAAATAGAATCAACTGAGGGCTAAATTGGCTCAATATATCTAAGAAGGGATTTCTGTGCTCAAAATTTGCAAAATTTGCACGAGAAACAAGACTTTGTATCTAACATCTGCCTGGCCTTGGTGGTTGTCTCTATATGGATAGTTACCTTATTTTCAGGAGACTAGCAGGTGGTCTGGATGCTTGTCTATCTGCAGTCTGTGCTTGCATGTTTGAGAGGTATCTCAGATAAAATACTTTCATCCGGAGACAGTCCTGGCCAGATGTTGCTAATGACGCTAATTACAGAAAGGCCTGAAATTAGGGGTCTTGGCTGTGTCTGATGTTAGCACAGTTGGAGGATGTTACCCAAAAACTTTAATTGTATAGAGGAAATTGTGCCCAATGAATGATCAACACACTGTTCTAGGAATGGAAAAGTTACAATAGCACATGAGAAATTCTTAGCAGGAAATGGCTAATACTCAAAAGCCAACATCACCAAGACTCTTTAAGTCTTGGCTTTGTCCTCTGGAAAGGCCCTTGGCTTCTTCCGGGTATAGCTTTGTCATAGTCAGCTGAATTCCTACTTCGTATTTCTGTGACCCACTGCAAGTCAGGAGTGGTTTGTCCTGAGGAAACTGAAACTCTGTGTGTCATTCTAACTCTCCAGCCCCTTGATTTTCACAGACCCCTTTGAGGAAGGCAGGACATTTGTGACTGCCCAGCAGCCACAGTTCTGGACTGTCTTGTGACCCAGCACTCCAGCTGGACAACAGCACTTCCTGACCCTCAGTACACCTGCTTAGGTCACCTCATGACTCTGAGATGAGAGGCCAGCAGGATGGGAGAGTGCTAAGGACTGACCCCAGGTGGCCTTGGTACAGGGGAGGAACCTTGAGCACCTCACAGTCTGCCTCCTAGAGCTTTCTGCAAGGATTCCTCCCCAGCTCTGAGCCTCGCAGGCTGTGTGGGACGACATCTAGAGAACTCAAAGAGCACCACTTTGCCCTAGGTGCCACCTCTGGGAGTGTCTTACCTGGGGGGCTCTCCTCCGTGAAAACAAAAGCTTTCTCCACTTTGAAGCTACACAGGAACAGCCATGGATCTCACAGGAATCTGCAGCCTCCTAGCTTCAGATAGATCATCACCTCTGACCTCCCATGTTATTCCTCCTTTGCTCTTGTAGGCCACAGTGAATGCCCGGCCCCAGCGAATCCTCGACACATCCTCGCTCACCCAGTCGGCCCCAGCCAGCCCGACCAACAAGGGCATGCACATCCACCAAGTGGGGTAAGTGGCTTGCCAAATCCTCTCCACTCTGGTGAGGTCCCAGATGCTACATCACCGCCAGGTCCTTGCTTTCCTCTCCCTTCTCCTCTCTTAGCACTTCTCCACCCCTCTCCATCCTCTCTCCCTCCTCCCTCCTTTCTCCCTAAACACACATGCACACGATGCCCCTTTCTAAACTTCTTTCCTATCCCAAGAACACTTCATTTGCACACAGCTTGACAAGAAACATTGAATGATGTCTGATTCCTATGGCCTTTGGAACTTTTTCAGAGGACCTAGTTCTCTATGTAGGTGAGCAATGGGGTTGGTTCTACACTGCCACACCACTTTCTGCTCAGGAAATGGTGTGACTGACTGGGCACACCAGTTCTGGATTATGTTATCTTTTCCTCACTGCCTTGGTTCATTCCTGTCTAGTGAAGGATGCATCTCAATGCCTGCCAGGGAGCATGCACCAAGGACAGTCCTACTTAGCTTCAGCAAGTGGCAGGCCAGGCGGTTGCACATTTCTGGGGGAGACATCTCTGGGAGAGAGGGCCTGGGATCTCATCTCTGTGTTGTGACCCTCAGTAAAGCATGCCGTCTGATCTTCTCGCAACTGCAGAGGCTCCCCCCCAGCATCTAGCACCAGCAGCTGTAGCCTGACCAATGATGTGGCCAAGCAGACTGTCAGCCGTGACCTGCCCTCCAGCCGCCCGGGCACTGCGGGCCCCACAGGGGCCCAGTATACCCCTCACTCCCACCAGTTCCCTCGAACACGAAAGATGTTTGACAAAGGCCCTGATCAGGTACAAAGACATGAGCTGTTTTGCAGCCTCTCATGACCTGTAAGCACTCCGTGTCAGGACAGGGTGCTAAGGACTTTGCTTTCCTGACATTCCTTAGTTTGGGATCATTCTGTCCCTGTGGCCCAATGCCAGCTACTGCCTTTGAGACACAGTGGCACCCAGGTGCAGCACCCTATCTGCAGGTCTGGTCTTCCTACAGCTCATCCTCCTTCTAGGTTGGCTCATCTGGGCCACTGCATGAGTCACTATAAGCATGTGTAGTTAATTTGTTTTTCCCCTCTGTGGGTAAATAGCATTCTGTCTTCACTTGATTTGGCCACTGCTCTGTGATCTTGTTCTGAATGGCTTGTTTGATTTTTTTCCATGAGCACTCGATTACTCTATACAAGCAGGCACAAGCTCTTCCTTTAACTAAGCTGGAAAAAATGGTCCAGGAGAGAGAACCACATCCTGTCAGCCATTGCACAGTAGAGAGGGATATTCAGGGTGTCTCTCAGCAGTAGAGGGTGCCATGGCTCACTTTGTCATTTAGGGAATAAAGAAGGAGCCACAGCTTGGAGCAGTAACACACACCTGGAATCCCAGCACTCAGAATGTTGGGGTAGGAAGACCACTGGTTCTATACTGCAAGTGAGAAGAGCACAGAATGGTCATCTGTCACAGCATTGTTCACTGTGACCTTTGTCTTAAGTTAGACATTCTTTCAAGTGTAAGAAGTCGAGGAGTACCAGAGTTACTGGCACAACCATACAATCCTGACACTCAGGAGCCTGAGGCAGGAAGATCAGGACTTCCAAGCCAGATTGGGCTCTACATAGTGAGACCCTGTCTCAAAGCTAAAGTCAGTATAGGAACAATGAGATTAAAGCATTTCCTCCTGATTCTGCTCTTTCTCAAACACTCCCAAGACCACAGATGATGCAGATGATGCTGCCGGACACAAAAGCTTCATTTGTGCTACGATACAGACTGGGTTCTGCGACTGGAGTGCCCGCTACTTTGCCCAGCCAGTCATGAAGGTGAGTCCTGAGTTCTTTGCCACAGTGGAACCTTGGCTTCCACAACCTTGGTGCTCACACCTGAAGCTGGGGTCCTCATGCTGCTTTCTTCTTCCCCATGTATCCCTGGTGCTGGCCTTGGAGTTTGATCTTTGTTCCTCAAAGTCTCTTCCTAATGACACAAAGCCCCAATCCTGTCCCCATCTTTGGCTCACTGGGGTCTGTTAGCCCAGCTGTGACCTGAGCAGGTGGGCCAGGATTTGCAGGGGTTTGGGTTAGGTGGAGCTCAGTCACATTCAGCCTTCCTTTGGTTTCTGTGGATTCTGTCACACCTTACACCAAAGCGCTGTCATGGTACAGGCATCAGTAGTTAAGACAGAAGAGCCAGCCACCAAGTGGTAGTGGCACATGACATGCCTTTAATCCCAGCACTTGGGAGTCAGAGGCAGGAGGATCTCTGTGGGCCAGCCTGGTCTAGAGAGTGAAGTTCAAGACAGTCAGGGCTACACAGAGAAACCCTGTCTTAAACAGAACAAAAGAAAACAAAAAGAAAAGCAAAGTGGCCAGCTTTGCTTCCCTCATCTCTCCTTAAAGAAAGCACAGGCAAAAATCTGCCTGTCTAGAACTTGCCAGCATCACATGTTACCTTGTCTAGCTCCCTCACGGAGGAGTGTGCTCAGACCTATCCATGTGCCATGCTTGGTGACTTAGCATTCTGGGGACAATGGGAATTTACTCTGCCAAACTGCCTTCTGGGTCTTACTCTTCCTTAGCTGTGATGCAAGATGTGTCAAGACTACAGATTTGTGCCCAAGCTAATGGCCCCAAAACTGCAGCAGCTACACTTGGTCAGCCTCTGAGTTCATGCAAGAGCTGCAGAGATAGGCTTTTAGGTTTGTCTGTAGGTCTGAAGCAGATTCTTTGAACATCTTCTCCTTCCTGCATATTGACAACTGAAAACCGAGACCCTCAGCTGCTTCTTAATTGTATGTCAAGCTAGATGCCCAAGTAAGTTCTCTGAAAAGCATTCAAGACAAGCATTAAAGGATAAAACGGCCAAACTTCCTACGTCTTGGGCCACCATTCCCTTCAAACTAATCATCACTTTGTTAAGATGCAAAATAATATATAAAAATCAAATATAGATGGTCTCTGTGAGTCCTTATAAAAGCAAAAACTGAGATCCACTTAAATGTTTAACAGAGACTGGGTGGTTAAAAATTCTGAAATGTGGTTGAGGGCATAATTTAGCAATGAGACACTTGCCTGTCTTTCCCGAGACTCTGGATTCCATACAAGCACTGCAAAAACAAAATAAAAATACAGTCTCCTCCAGGCTGGACCAGGGTGTGACTCAGTAATGGACAGCTTGCCTATTGTACTAGAAGCTACAAGCTCCATCTCAGGACCATCAAAAAAATAAAATAATAATGAAGAAGAAGACATGAAACATTTGATCAAATATTATTGAAACTATTAAGCAAATTTTTGGATGTTTTTGTTTTCGTTTTGTTTTGTTTTTGGGGTTCTCAAGACAGGATTTCTCTGTGTAGCCCTGGCTGCCCTGGAACTCACTCTGTAGACCAGGCTGGCCTCAAACTCAGAGATCCACCTGCCTCTGCCTCTGCCTCCCAAGCGGTGGGATTAAAGGCATGTGCTACCACACCTAGCTAAGCAATTTTTTTTAATTAAATTTGAAAGTTAATTAGTAGCAGCCAGGTGTGGTGATGCATGCCCATAATCCCAGGTTTCAGGAGGTTGAGGAGGGAGGATTGTGACTTCATGGTCAGCCTGGATCATATTTGAGACCCTATCGAAAACCAAAACAGATCAAAAAGTTAATCGCATAAGAAAGTGCTCATGACAAAAGCTTTTAGACAAATACTAAGAGCTGAACCTCCAGAGTAACAGCAATTCCATAGACCCCACATGCTCATGGGAAATCCTAGAAGGGAACTCGGTGACCTCGGACACCTTGGTGGTGGTGGCACTAAGCATAGCTTTTCTGCATATATTTCTGGCTCCTACTCTCTTGGTACCAAGCATGAAGTGTTGGAATGCAAAGAAATCAGCGTGCAGATCTTCCAGGTGTGAAGGTCAAGCTGTAGGAACAAGCACAGGTCCACGGCTGCCTGCTGCATTTACTTCCCAGTGGCCACGTTATGCTCACACAGAAGGGGAACATGTCCTTCTCGTCCAACAGGAGGAGAGAGCAATCCCTAGACTTGTGTAGTGAGCAAGAGCTGCCTAGGTGGTAAAGAACCCACACTGAGGGCATTCAGACACTGGGTGCCTCCAGAGTTGTCCTTTAGAGCCATGTGGACCATTGAGAAGTTTACCAGCATTTGGTTTCTTGATATAGTTTGTACTTATGGCAGGTGAGGTTGAATAATGCAAAAACAGACTCCTGCTTCCCTCCCACCTTGGTGGCAGGGACTGGCAGTAATGGTGACTTCTGGGAACACTAGTGAGAGACTTTTCTTGAAGGCCTTGAAAATTGCCTGTTGTCTGTTGTGTTATGTGGTGAAAGGGAGGGAGGGAGCAAGCAGGTGGCCCAGAATGCGCTGCTGCTCGACTTAAAGCTGAGCTCAGTGTGTTCCCACAGGGCTGCCCTAGAGCGACAGGCCGTCCCAAGTACAGGGCAGTGGGCGAGAGTCCCCAGAGGCTGGTGACACGGGCTGGGCCTGAGGCAAGGGTCTGCTGTGCAGCATAGGCTGGCTCTCCTCAGCTCACCATAGACTCCAGTGCCTCCATATTCTCCTTGTAGTCCTGGGGCATGTGTGAGAGTTGCCACCACAGGAATTAGGTAGGGACGTGGACACTACAGAAGCAGTGGCCAAAAAGACCCCCTAGGACCGACTGTCCCATACAGAAGCCACAAGGAACACTTGGCAAATAAGCAAATGGTTGTTTTCCTGGGACCCTGATGAGCCTGTGGTGGCACCAGTGTCGTGACTGGTGTTCTTTGTGATCCTGGGGGCAAACTCAGTCTCAGAACTGAGGGACTTGAAGTGAACTTTTAGTCTTCAGAAGGGGAGCAGGCCATGCTTTATCCTGTTTTAAAAGGGTTTTCCCACTTGTGCCCAACGGTATAAAAGACAGTCCTTGTCTTCATCACCCCATGGTGTGTTGGTGTCACAGTGCATCAGGGCCTTCCGCTGCTGGCCTGCTTACAGAAGTAAACATTCTAAGGCTAAGGTTGGACCTCAGGAGTAAAGAACTTTGAGCCTTAACTGCTGTAAAAGTGTGTAAAAAATGAAAATAGAGTTCAGATAGGAAAAGTATACTTCGTGTATGTCAGTGATCACCTAAAAGGGACTTGAGTAAAGAAAAGTTAATTTCGGCTCACAGTTCCAGGATGCACCTTATAAGGCAGTCACAGGAGCAGGAGGCAGCTGTCCCATTGTGTTCGCAGTCAGAAAGCAGGAAGAGACCAAGGCTTGTGCTCAGCTCACTTTCTCCTGTTTATTCAGTCCAGGACCCAGGCACCTAATCTGCATAACCTCACCAGAGGTTCATTCCCATGGTGATTTTGAATCCCATCAGTTGACAGAATCAGCCGTCACGTGGGACAGCAGTGAGCACCCGGTGGTCAGGACTAAGTGTCCAGGACTCATGGTCACAGTCTGTGCAGGTGTGCAGGGGCCGAGAAAGGGCTCTCCCTGTGCTGGAGTCCACAGCTCAACAGCTGCTGTGTGAGCAACAAAACAATCCACAACTATGTCTTTTGTACGGACCACAAAACAATGTTAATGACAGCCTGTCATGTGCTTAAAGAAAAAAAAATATTGAATTTAGTTTTGTTTTTTGTTCTTGGTTTTTTGTTTTTTGGTTTTTTTTTTTTTTTTTTTTTTTTTTTAGTTTGGGTTTTTTGTTTGTTTTCTTGTTTGACTAGTTGGTTGGTTTGGTTTGGTTTGGTTTTTT
The DNA here is from genome assembly GCF_007827085.1 of Peromyscus californicus insignis. NCBI lineage: Eukaryota > Metazoa > Chordata > Mammalia > Rodentia > Cricetidae > Peromyscus > Peromyscus californicus. Next base: position 2,310,323 of record NW_026294551.1, on the reverse strand, counting down.
GAGATAGGATTTCTCTCTGTAGCCCTGGCTGACCTCTGTAGACTAGGCCGGCCTTGAACTCAGAGATCCATCTGCCTCTGCCTCTGGAATGCTGGAATCAAAGGTATGCATCACCATATCCCAGCACCGAATTTAGTTTTAAATAGTAATGTTTTTCTTCTCTTAGCTGGCAAGTTTCAAAGATTAGTTCTGTCAGGAACTTGCTTCATAAAGGAGTGGGGAAGCAAACGTCCTCAAATGCGTTAGTACTGGGAAGGTGCCACTGTGTCATAGAGAGAGATTTGGCAGTCGCTGTCAGAATTAAGTGGCAGAACCAGTGGTCCTTCTGAGGAGTGCATTCTTTTGTTTTGTTTTGTTTGGGCATGATTTTGTTTTTTCAAGATAACGTCTCTCTGTCTAATAGTCCTGGCTGTCCTGGCTGTCATTGAACTCAGATCTGCCTACCTCTGCCTCCTGAGTGCTGGAATTAAAGGTGTGGGCCACCATGCCCAGCTGAGGCATTCTTAAGTCATTGTGTGTGTGTGTTTGGGGGTGTATGTGTGTTTGGGTGTGTGTGTCTTGCTAGTCCAAAGGTGTGCTATGTAACACTGTAATAATCAAGAACTGCTACATCCGCAGACTGGGTGAATACCACACAGCCATGATTTGTGTCTCTCTGTTAGGACGTGGTAGGATGCTCATCCAGACGCTGAGTCTGGGGACTGCCCAACAAGCTGATGGCCAGGGGCTTAGAGGGTTTGAGTCAGGTTTTACAGTATACATTTCTGGGTCTGGATTTTTTAGAAAGGATAGTTACTCATTTTACAATTTAAACCAATTAAAATACAATTTTAGTTGGAAAAAGAGCTTTAAGAGTCAGTAAACTGTTGCATGGCACTATGAACAGTAGGTGTCAGCATGTCAGCACAGACCTGCACCTCAACCCAGGCTTTACAGGTGCTCTCTGGTTGCAGGGCCTTTTGCAGTTCTTACTCCTGGGAAATCTACACATCCATGAAACTGGCTCAAAGCACATTATTAAAAAGCCAGAAAATGGAAATCATGAGGCTAAATGAACATAATCACCATAATACACACAGCTTCATCTTGATTTTGCTGCATTTGCTTCGTGTGCTGTGGGGTTGCTCCTCTCTCTCGTGTGTGAGTTCTGAGTCTGTGGAAACACAAGGCTCTATGCTGGCTCTACTCTCTTCTGGTAAAGCTGGAAAAGTGTCGCTTCCACCCTGGAAGTCAGGAATGACACAAGAGGGAGTCCTGACTGTTCTTGAACCCTTCAGAGGGAGAGTCAAACAGTACTGAGCTTCCTGAAAGGAAAGGGAAGGCAGTACCACCTCCAGGGAACTGGAGCCTTACACCTCTGTCAGAAAGGATGGACTCCTCGGGCTCCACTTGCCCATGGGTCTCCAGAGACTGAGTATAAAATACCCATCCCTCAGGGCCTCTATACAGGCTTCTGTGTGTGTGTGTGTGTGTGTGTGTGTGTGTGTGTGTGTGTGTGTGTGTGTGTGTGTGGTGGAGGGGGGGGTGTCTGTGTGCACGCATGTGTGTGCCATGGATCCTAAGACAGAGTAGAAACCATCCTCAGTAATGTGAGCCTGGCAGAAGGGAGCATCCTCTGCGACAAGACACCAATGCCCCCTTTCTCAAAGGAACACAACTCATAAGCCCCTGGTGGAAAGGCAGCAAGTGCTGCTCTCCCCAGACACTTGGAGGACCCTCCCAACTCAGAAAAGTTTAAGACAACACCTTATTTCAAGAGCCACCAGAAAAATGGTTGGGATTCTCCACAAGGGAGATGAAGCAGTCTCCACACAGCCCACGCGTAGAACCTGAAACACAGGCCCTGCTCACGGCCCCGCAGCAGAGAGACCTTCCTGACCAGCACCAGGTCAGCTGGGCCCGGCAGCAGGCTCAGCAGCTGATGTCTGACATCCAGAACATAGAAACAAGCCCTGAGGTACCCACGAGGAGGAGCACAGGAACTGCTGAGGGAAGCACAGAGTAACCAGTGAGATGTGAAGTGGGAGTGAGAAAGGTAGCCATCCCGGCAGCAAAGCCCAAGTCCACCTCAACTCCCTACACTGAGCATCCAGCCAGGAGAGGACAGAACTGTTCACCTTGGTCTCTGCTATTCTGCACATGAAGCGTGGAATTCATTTAAAAGTGTAAAAGGCTCAAAATTGTCAGGCAAGCGCTGTCAAGAAACAGAAGCCAGTCATAGCGGGGACTCAACTCCAAGACAACCCAGATGTTGGAACTAACATATGGAATGTGAAATAACTGTCCAAACAGTGAATGCAGAGCAGGGCACCATGTTCCACCCCATAAACCCCAGCTCTTGGAAGGCAGATGTAGGAGGATTGTCATGAGTTTGAAGCCAGCCTTGGCCATGCTGTGACTTCCACAACATCCTGGCTACAGAGTAAGATCCTGTCATAAATATAAAATAAAATACAGGGGCTAATGAAAAAAAGTGGAGAATATGCATAAAGAGACTAGCCAATGGAAAACTAAGAAAGTCAAAAAAGGTCCAGTGAGATGGCTCATCAGACTTAAAAGTGCTGGCGACCAAGCCTGGCAACCTGAGTTGTGTGTGTGATCCCCAGGACCCACACTGTGGAAAGAAGGAACTGACTCACAAGGTGGCCTCCAGCCTCCATACAGTTCACCTTGATGTATGTACACACACACACACACACACACCACAGTAATTAAAAAAAGAAATACCAAAAATGAAACACAAAATGAGAAGGAAAAGGAAAATTCAGATCCCAGCACTTGGGAGGCTGCAGTAATTTGAATGTATTTGGCCCCGTAAGCTCACCGGGAGTGGCACTATTAGGAGGTGTGGCCTTGTTGTTGGAGGAGGTTGGATGACACAAGCCTTTAATCCAGACCTTGAGGCTGGAGGGCACACCTTTAATCTGTGCCACACCTTCTGTTGGAAGTGTATCACTGTGGGGGTAGGCTTGGAGGTCTTTTTCTCAAGCTTCACTCTGTGACAGTCGACTTCTTGTTGCCTCTGAGTCGAGATGTAGGACTGTCAGCTCCAGCACCATGTCTGTTTGTACAATGCCATGCTCCCTGCCATGATGGACTGAACCTCTGAACTGTAAGCAAGCTGGTCATAGTGTCTCTTCACAGCAATAGTAAACCCTAACTGAGACAGAGGTGTAGTCAGGTAGATCTCTGTGAGTTCAAGGCCAGCCCTGTCTACTTAGTCAACCCTGTCTCAAACAACAACAACAAAATCACCTGTCAGTGGGTCAGAAGACCTGCTGTTAAGATGGCAGTGTTCCTCAAATAGATCTGTGGACTCCCAGCTATCTCTTTGAAAATTGACAAGCTTGACACTGAATCCCTATGGAAATGTGAGGAACGAAAAGACATAAAAGAGTAAAGAAACAAGGCGACTCATACTTCTGATTTCAAAATTTATATGGCTGCACAAATTAAGTCCATGTGATCTGGACATGAGGACAGAAAGGTAGCAAAGCATGCCTAGCATCACTACTGTGACCATAAACACAACTCAGAGACAAGGCCCTTTAACATGAGCTACCGAAGTTCACTCGATTATAGATAAGCAACGTGAGTCCTCTTAGCTGTTAAAGGAAATAGCCTTTGTCTCTTTCAGTCACTCACAAAAACTTCGTAATTTAAAACATTAATTATATCAAAGAAAACTGAATAGTTTTACCAGTTGTTACCATTTGACTGTGTAGTGTTATAGTGTCTCCCACCCACAGGCTCACCACTGAGAGCCTCGGTCTCCAGCTAGTGGCACTGATTTGGGAGTTGGGGCCTCCTTGGGGAGGTAGGTCTCTAGGAAGGGTTAGGGTTAGGGAAGATGTTCTTGTCTCCAGCCCCTTAGTCCACCTTGATGTGAGAAGCCCTGCTCCACCACATGCTTCTTGCCGTGATGCCCTCCCTCACCACAACCCAAGAGCAATGGGGCCATGGGCTGAAACCTCTCATACTCCTGGATAGCCCAGACTGAGCTGGAACTCAGTGTGTAGCTCAGGCTGGCCTCAAATTTGTAGCATTTCCTACCTCAGCCTCTTGAATGCCAAGAGTAGAGCCATGACCATTCCTGGTTTCACCTTTTCTTTTACGTTGTGCATGTCAGTGTTTAGTCACAGCAGCTGAAATCTGACTACCACAGCTAGCAGTTCCAACACAACTTTAAGGAAGAAGAATCTTCCTTAAATAGAAATACAGAGACACAGGTCTAGACTCTTTCCAGTGTGCTACATAAAGACAACATGAGTCTGATACCAAAACCAGATATGTTGTAGGAGAATAAACAACAATCCAGTAGACCTGAAGTCGTCCACACAGCATTAATGAGGAAAACACACACTTAATTACTGCTGAGCACATGGACCACCCTTTGTGTTGACTCAGCGTTAGAACCAGTCTAAGTGACCACAGCAGCATGAAGGAAGACAGACTGCACAGTTGTCTTCATAGCTGCAGAGAAAGCATCTGACTACGACAAACTCAGGAACTAGGGACAGAAGTAAATTCCTTTCCTTTTTGAAGGACACCCACAAAACCTTATAGTTAGCATCATTCTTGTTAGCAAAAGGCCTTGCTCAAACCAGCACAAGGTAAGGATGTCTGGCTTCACCATTTAATACCCTACCAGAGGCCCTAGACCTGTGTACATCAAGGCAAAGGAAGCAGTGTTTGCAGGTAGGGAAGGTGAAATGAGGCCATCTCCACCCCAGACACCCTGTGTGCCTGGGAGGTCCAAGCCTGCCAAATGCTGCTAGAGTGAGTTGAGGTCAGTAGGCTTTCCGCTTACAGAGGTGTGCTGTAAAACCCTACATCTTTGTCAGAAGCAACTAGAAACTGAAATGTAGTATCAGTGGCATTTGCAAATAACACTACAAAACAGAAGTACTGAGGTAAAAATCTTTTTAAAAATATTGGAAATTATAATACTGTAAAAGAAATGAGAGAGGCCATATTCATAGGTGGGAAGGCTCAGTGGCATGTAGGTGCTGGGCCTCCCTAAACGGCCACTTAAAATCAATGCAGCCCTGATCAAAGTCCCAGGAAAGCTGTTTGGGCAAAAAATGATGAGCTTAAAACATGGAGAAAAGTGATGAAACTCCAAAAACTAGAAATTTTGCAATAGAACAAAGCTACAGGTTTTACACTGTCCAATCTCAAGACTGTCAAGTTAGTAATCAGGACATGTGTGGAACTAGAGCATTGATAGACACATAGATCAATAGGATAGGATAGAGAGCCCAGAGACGGCCACACAGGCAGGTTCCATTGATTTTCAGCAAAGGTGTGAAAACAGTCCAATTCAGCAGAGATGTTTCAAAGAAACAGCCTTGATCTCCTCCACCTTACCAACAAGTAACACAGTGAATTGTGTTCCCACATGTAAAACCTTTGGGTTAGGCAGAGCCTTTTGTAAGATACAAAAACCACAAGCCATACAAGAAAACAAAATGATGAATTGGACTTCATCAAATAGGTACTCAGACATTTCACATGACCATCCTCAGCTACACAGCACGTTTGAACACAAGCCGGGATATACAAAACTCTGTGTCTCTGTGTCTTAGTTAGGATTTTTTTTTTTTTTTTTTTTTGGTTTTTAGGTTTTCAAGACAGGGTTTCTCTGTGTAGTTTTGGTGCCTGTCCTGGATCTCACTCTGTAGACCAGGCTGGATCTCACAGGGATCCACCTGTCTCTGCCTCCCGAGTGCTGGGATTAAAGGCGTGAGCCACCACCACCCTGCTTACCTTAGTTAGGATTCTTTTTGCTGTGATGAAACACCATGACCAAAAACAACTTGGGGAGGAAGGGTTTATTCAACTTATACTTTCCTATCACAGTTTACCATCAAAGGAAGTCCAGACAGGAACTCAAGCAGGGCAGGGACTTGTTGGTAGGAGCTGATGCAGAGGCCATGGAGGGGTGTTGCTTACCAGCTTGCTCCTCATGGCCTGCTCAGCCTGCTTTTTTATAGAATCCAGAACCACCAGCCCAGGGACAGCCCCACCCACAGTGAACTGGGTGCTCCCCCATCAGTCACTAAGAAAATGCCCTACAGCAGCAGTTCTCTACCTGTGAATCTCAGCCCCTGTAATTGGATTTTTCTTTGGGCCGCCAGCTCACAAAAAAACAACAGGGAGACTTAATATTAATTATGCAAGCTCAGCCAATAAGTTGGGCTTGTTTCTAACTAGCTCTTATAACTTAAATTAACCCATGTCCTTTAATCTACATTCTTTTACATGGCTCAGTTACCTTTACTCTGTACTGCCCATGCTGCTTCCTCTCCATCTTGCTGGCCACTCCTCCTTCCCTCTTCCCAGCGTCCTCTGTGCCTAGAGATCCTGCCTAGCTATTGGCCATTCAGCTTTTTATTAAACCAATCAGAGTAACACATCTTTACAGTGTGTAAAACAGTATTCTAAAACATTTCCCCCTTTTTGTTTAAATAAAAAGGAAAGGTTTTAACTCTAACATAGTAAAATTATATACAATAAAAATAATTGTCAGGCAAGAATTTATAATAATTCAGAGAAAGTACTGTACTAGCTATCCTGTCTTGGTGAGTCTAAAGTTTTGTACCTAATTTACTTTCTACCATGACTAAGGAAAACTGTAACTGTCTAGTCTTCAACCCCATCAAAGACCTGAGAAGGATATAATACTACCTAAGTAAACAGGAAGTGCAGAGTAAACAACTTCCAAAACTATAGAAATGACAGAGACTTCTGGCTGCCTAGACAGTCACCCAAGGTTCCTCTGCAACATTGGGGCATCCATCCTCAGCCTACAGGCCTAAAATATCTAACAGACTTTGCTGTGAAACAGGAATTGTGAAGGACTGTCCCACCTTGTCTTGGCAAACTTCGTCAGTCTTGCACCTTTGTGTCCTACTTGTCCAGTTTGGACGCTCACTGTCAGCAGTCGAGGCCAGGGCAGTTTCTGGCCAGCTTTTCAACAAAGAAAGCAAACTCCATAGGAGGCTCTTCAGTGCCAGCATCCTTTTATGAAATAGATTGGTGCTGCCAGGAGTAGACATGTCAATGAAATATCTTACTCATTGTCATGAAAATCCTTATGTTATTAAAACATTTTAAATGACATATTCTGTAGTTCTTTGAAGTGTTTGAAGACCACCTATCTGAAATATATCTCTGTATGACCTTGAAAACATACCTAACATGACTATAAATTTGATTGTTGTAGAAGACTATTAACCTGTATTTCTTTTTTATCCTAAATAGCTTTCAAGCCTAGAACTTTACATTACAATACCTTAAACAAGAAATAGAAACATATAATATAATGTAACAAAAATAACCTAAAATTTGTATCAATACACAAAAAATATCTTAAACAAGAATAGAAACTTATCTACAGTATAACAAAAATAACCTTAAATTTGTATCAATATACAAAAATCCATACCAATGTAAAATATTTGAGACCAGTAGTTGTTTTTTTTCTTTTTAGCTTGAAAGTAGATGCAATAATCTACCCTTTTATCCTATTATTCCTGTAACCCCCTTTTCCTTTTCAAAATGAAATTCCTGAATCTAATCGACTTTGTTCAGCTTTTTTACTGACCATTACCAGTAACAACTTGTAACCAACCCCCCTAAATGATGACAACTATCCATAACCCATTGAATGACCAAAAACCACCCAACCCACCTCTTGGGAATATAGATGTCATGTTTTCTAGACTGCTTCCTGTTTTCTGGAGGTGATGACATCTTTAGGAGACCCTGAAAAAATTTAAGATAATGGTCAAGTCCTGGGAGATCTAGCTGTTGTCTAGTTTCTGTGTGATGGGAAAGTGTAGATCTTATCTGAAGTCTGGCTGAAGTGTTCTGTGAGGCTGGACCATCTCAGCTAGCAGCCTTGAAGCTGTTCTGGATGCAGAACTCTGAGGAAACTGCAGCAGAGGCATCTGAGAGGCTGGGTCACCTGGGCCACCCATTTTCATTGGTGTTTGGTGCCCTTGCTCTGAAAACTCACAAACTTTTAAAGGTAATATACATAACTGCATTAACATAAGTATGGAATGTGTGGTGTGTGCAAGTCAGTTAAAGATGATTTTTTTGTTCTATGTTTGAGCAGGTAAAAGGCATCTGTCAACTTTATAAGTCCATTTGGACTGCATAACCAAACTGTAATATAAACTACTATCCATGCCATATGAAAGGGTGGCATGTGATAATAAGTTATGAGGACTCTGTAGCCAATAAGATTTATCATGTCTCTTCCAGTCTCAGAGCTATTCCCATGCAGAGGGACCAGCTTACATGTCACCTGTCCTATAGTCTTTTTTGGCCATTTGTAATGAATCTTTCTCTGTCCCACCAGCCAGCTCCCAAATCATGATGTAAAGACAGTATTAATTATGAAAGTTTACCCAATAGCTTAGACTTGTTTTTAGCTAGCTCTTATACCTTAAATTAACCCATTTCTAGTCATTATGTGCTGCCGTGTGGCTCATGCTGTTACCTCTCCTGCACGTCTTCCTTGTTCTCCATCTGCCTGCTTCTCCACCTTCTTCTCAGCATTCTCTCTGCCCTGAAAATCCTGCCTAGCTATTGACTGTTGAGCTTTTTATTAAATTAATCTGAGTGACACATCATCACAGTGTACAAAAAGATTATTCCAGAACAAACTCCTTTGAGTGTTGACCTTTTCACAGGGGTTGCCTAAGATCATTGGAAAACATATTTACATTACAGTTTATAACAATAGAAAAATTACAGTTATGAAGCAACAACAAAATAATTTTATGGCTGGGGGTCACCACAACATGAGGAACAATTTTAAAGGGTTGCAGCATTAGGAAGGTTGAGAACCACTGCCCTACATACAGGCTTGCCAGCAGCCCCATCTTATGCAGGCACTTTCTTAATTGAGGCTCCCTCCTCTCAGGTTGACTTAAGCTTATATCAAGTTGACATAAAACTAGACAACACAGCCTGGTTCTGTGAGTAAAGGTGCCAAGCTAGCTGACCTGAGTTCAGTTCCTAGGTCCTTCACGGTGGGAAGAAGTTGTCTTCTGACTTCCATGTGCGCACCATGGCATGTGGCACACACTAAAATAAATAAATGTTTAAAAATAAGAATTGCCAGCTGGGCGGTGGTGGCACATGCTTTTAATCCCAGCACTCTGGAGGCAGAGCCAGGCAGATCTCCGTGAGTTCGAGGCCAGCCTGGTCTACAGAGCAAGATCTAGGACAGGCACCAAAACTACACAGAGAAACCCTGTCTCGGAAAAAAAACCAAAGAGGAGGAGGAGGAGGAAGAAGAAGAAGAGCCTTTCATTAAGAAAATGAAGTCAAGCCAGGCAGTGGTGGCGCACGCCTTTAATCCCAGCTCTCGGGAGGCAGAGGCGGGTGGATCTTTGTGAGTTCAAGGCCAGCCTGGTCTACAGAGCAAGATCCAGGAAAGGCGCAAAGCTACACAGAGAAACTCTGTCTCGAAAAACCAAAGAAAGAAAATGAAGTCAGCTAGGTGTGGTGATGCACGCCTTTAACCCCAGCACTGTGAGAGCAGAGGCAGGCAGATCTCTGCAATTAAGGCCAGCCTGGTCTACATAGTGAGTTCCAGGCCAGCCAGAATTACATGGTGAGACCTTGTCTAAAAGTGGTTCACACCTTTAAGGCCAGGATTCTGGATGCAGAGAGAGATAGATCTCTGAGTTCAAGGCCAGCCTGGTCTACAGAGTGAATTACAGGACAGCTAGGGCTACACAGAGAAACCCTGTCTCAAAGAAAGGAAGAAAAATATTGGGGCCTGGTGGTACATGCCTATAATCCCAGTACTCAGGAATCTGAGGCAGGAGGATCTCAAGTTCCAGAGCAGCTTAGAGTTGTAGAGTGAGACTTTGACTCAATAAAGCAGAAGAGAAAGGAGGGACCTGAGAGAACAGTTTTTTGTAGATTTTTTGGTATTTTGTTTTGTTTTGTTTTGTTTTGTTTTTGAAGACAGAGTTTCTCTGTGTAACAGCCCTGGCTGTCCTGGAACTCACTTTTGTGTGAGTGCTGGGATTAAAGGTGTGCACCTCCATCGCCCAGCAGAGAACAATTTTTAAATGTAATTGAAAAAGATCATGTATTTGTTCTACATGAGGAAAAAGCAGCCACACACAGGCAAAAATATTGGCACAAATGCTTCATAAGACCTTAGAGAGAGGACACTTTCTCCCATATTGCTCAGGTCATCTCTAATGAGTGTTGTCAGAGGGTACAGAGGCCCTTGACTGTGTATGCACTGTAGGCTTGGGCTCTGATTAGTGCTGCAGAGACCATTGCCTGCCTGACTGCCTACCTGGGGAGAGGATGGGGAGATGCTGTTAAGGGTGGGAAGTAATGACAGTAGCCAGTGAGAAGCAAGAACGGAGCTCCCATCCTCGCTCCATGGGAGGACTTGCTCTTTCTAGTCTCAGGACCAGTGTCAGCACCTTTCCTTGGGGTCCTCTCCACTTTTGCCTTGGCCCCAGCCTTTTTTCAGTCTTGACACATCTTCATCCTTATTAATTCCCAAGAGACCAAAAGTAAGACACAATCCAGACTCCACACAAGACCTGCGAATATGACATGTCTTACCTCCTGTGCTCGAGAACCCAAGTTCTTTGTGACCAGAAAGGGGCTGAGCCTTGGCTTTCAGCTCTCTGTCTTAGCTGCCTGTGCCACCACAGGAGGCTTCAGAGCTGTAATTGGTCTGAGAAGCCAAGAGGTACAGAATTGGCATGTCATGATCCTAATTGTGTTCTACTGTTAAGTAGCCCACGTCCTATAGGACAGCAATTCTCAACCTGTGGGTCACAACTACTTTGGGGGTTGAATGACCCTTTCACAGGGATCACATATCAGATATTTACATTATGATTCATAACAGTAGCAAAAATTGCAGTTGTGAAGTAGCAATGAAATAATTTTATGGTTGGGGATCACCACAGCCTGAGGAACTGTATTAAAGGGTCACAGCATTAGGAAGGTTGGAGAGAGTCCCAGAAGCCAGGCCTGGATGCTTGTTTACCAAAAGGCAATATTATTCAGCCCAGAGATAAATGCATGGAGAGAGAAAACAAGGGGTGATAACAAGAAGGGGGATGGTCTGTTGGCCAGATTCATCCGGTCCCTCCACCTTGAGAGCTGGTCACCCCAATGGCGCCATTCCTGAACCTTCTCATGGTGTACTTCTTACCTCCTCTCACTGGGCCCTCCTCTGTACTTTCTGCTGCCTCTTCCTCTTGAGAACCTGTGCCTGTGCCTCCCTCAGTGTGTCTCCTCTAGGCCTTGCTTGTCTCAGTTTTCTCATCTTTGGAGGCCTGGAGTCCTCCAAATGAAATTGGAAAAGATCATGTATTTGTTCTACATGTGCCGCAGCCACTCAGCACAGTCTCAGCCAAAGAGCTGCACCAGGACCTGGAATTCCACCTTCTCAGGTCCCTCGACCTGCTCCAAGTACCTTTTAGACCTCTCCTAATCTGCTCCCAGAGCAACTGGGTTTCATTAAAGTGCATCTCTCTGCACACTCAGATCTGTTGGAAGCTGCTTTACTATTGCTCCCTGTCATTGGTCATTTGTCATTTCTTTTCTAATAAGCTCTGCATTGTCATGAAATGACACTCATGGTTCTGAATCCACATTTGCTGCTGTGGGGCTATTTCTAAACCAATAACCATTCACAAGGAGGCAGTGACATCCCCCGTGTCCAGGTTGGGTGTTGTCCTGTGGCTGCTGATTTTGTTGTTGTTGAGTGTATTTCTTTGCAGTTTTTGAGAAGAAAAAGAAGGGTGCATAGCAATAAAACACTGGAAAAGAAATGTAGTCCTGTCTGGGGTCCTCTTCATGAAGCTGTTTTCCTCAGGAAGCAGCTGTCTCCTAACTGACCCAGATAGGTCCTCTATCTGTGCTCTCAGCCAGGAGGAAGGAGACAGTTCATTGATTGTCTCAACATTTGGGGAACTTAAAACTAACTTGTAGCTTCCCAAGACAATCATTCAGTGAGGTTTACCCGCTTCAGGGAGAGAAGATAATACACTTGTGTTCACAAGCAAGAGCCGTAGTGAAAACCAGCACCTCTGCCTCTGCATGGCTAGGAGGCATTTCCCTTAGGGAATCTCAGGACCCCACCCTATAGTCCCATCTCCTCCTGTCAGTGGGATTCAGCCAGGACCCAGAGGAAAGGATCCAGATCTGCATGCAGTGCTCAGAGAGTAATGTCCTTTGTTGTTTTTTTCTGGGACATGGTCCACTGTGTAGCCCTGGCTGGCTTGGAATTCACCATATAAACCATACTGGCCTCGAACTCATGGTGCTCTACCTGCCTCAGCCCCCCAAATGCTGAAATCAACTCCTTCTAGTTGCTGAGCCTAATCTAGGGTTTTTGTCCCTAAGATCCCTGAAGAGCATGACCTGGAGAGTCAGATCCGTAAGGAACGAGAGTGGCGGTTCCTGAGGAACACTAGAGTCAGAAAGCAGGCACAGCAGGTCATCCAGAAGGGTAAGTGCACAGCGCCGCCAGGGAACAGGTCTTCTGCCAGACATAGTCAGGACCTAGCCAGTCCCCTTCAGCCTCCAAGGCACTGCATGCTGCTCTTGCAGACTAGCACACTGACTGGTAGAGGCAGCTGGAACAGGGAGGGATGGCATGAGGGGAGAGGAGCCCACCTCCTGGGGAGGGCTTCTCCTCAAGGACATTCCTGCCCTGGGGTCTCAGTAGAGGCCAGTCCCCACTAGCTGGTGACCTTCAGAGAAAGAGCACTTGTGCTCTTTGGCAGTTCCAGAAGGGCGGTGCAGGCCCTTTCCAGGCCCAGGGAACCCACATCTCACTAACCACCCACGATGTCCTTGAAGTGACCACTGGCTCCATTCCTCCAAACCTCGGCGACTGCGCCCTCACCAGACCTTTCCCAGACTTGTCAGCGTGCTCTGTTTGCCCCTTGCATGTTTTTGCTTCCAGCCTCATGGAGGAGGTGTTACTGATCAGCCAAGGACACTGTGTGTGCTGCTGTGGGGGCCCAAGAGCAAGCTCCTGTCAGCAGATTGCATAGTGTGTGTGTGTGTGTGTGTGTGTGTGTGTGTGTGTGTGTGTGTGTGTGTGTGTGTGTGTGTATGATTGCATAGTGTGTGTGTGTGTGTGTGTGTGTGTGTGTGTGTGTGTGTTTATGTTCTCCAGGCCAGGAGGCCGTGCAGGGAACAGGATCATCCCAAGTGCGGCAGGAATGAGGGCCAGCTTACCTCACCCTAAGACCAGGGCCCTTCATCTACTCTCTTAAGGAGTGTAGAGCAAGGCTGTTCCCAACACCCCCAGTGCAGTTCCATGGCTCTGAGGTAGAGGCCACTTCATGTCTCCAACCAATAGCCAAGTAGTTTTTATCACAGAGGCAGCCATGACTAAGGGTCAGTGTGGTCAGTCTCTGGCCTTCTCCCCAGTTCCACAAGTCACAGTTTTGACCATACCTCCCTGTCCTCTGAAATTTAGAAAATAATGATGACCAGTTACTTGTTAAGTAGGGCTGAGCCTCGGAAGACCAACTGCCCCTCCCACTGAAATAGAGGGCCATGCCAGCTTCAGCCCCAGGCCTGCCTCACTGAGGACCTCACTTCCTACACATCCGTGCTTGTGTTCTAGGATGTCGCCGCACCTATGATGCAGGCCCTTGGGTGTCCGTGGCACTGGTACAGTCCGTGCTCCCTCTGTTGACTCCTCATGCCTCCTTGTAGGCGCTGGTGTCTCATAACTGTGTGCAGCCCAGTAACCACTGCTCGGGGATGTGCAGCCGGCAAGCACACTGTCCACAGCACCCTCTCTGCGCCCTCCTAGAGAGCACAGGCCCTCTCAGAGCTCCCTGTCCTCTGCACTCTCCTAGACAGTGTTTCCCAGAATTGCAGGCCAGCGCAGCTAGGGCAGGTTACTTTCCTGACACGAGTTTAGAAACTAGTTTGGAAACCCGGCCCACACAGTAACATGTCTAGGGAGGCAACATTGACTGGCATTTCTGTTCAGCACTGAGGCATACGTTCAGAATACAAAGACAGGTGGGGCTGGGAGATGACTCACTCCATAAAGTGTTTGCCACACAAGTACGAGGACCCGAGTCTGAGCCCCAGAACCTACATATAAAAAGCTAGACACTGTGCTACATATTCATAATTCCAGCATTGCTGAGGCAGACAGGTATTACTGGCCGGCCAGCCTAGCCTAATTGGTGATCCACTGTCTCAAAAACAAGTAGATAGCTCCTGAAGAGTGACACCCAGGTTGACCTCTAACACACACATGCACACACACAAGACAAATACTCTTTGTAGTCTTTATGAAAAAGAGATACGTTTATCAAAAGCACACAACAGAGGGTGCAGTAACCTGGTGGTAGAACACTCACATCATGGGGCTCAACACAAAAGTGAAGTTAGTGAATGACCTGGAAGCTCATTCGGTAAGACGGAGACACAGGTAACTCAGTGCTCAGTGGCTGCAGTGCATTCTTCCAGTCACCCAGGTTCAGGATCTAGATTCAGTAGAAGGTTTTATTTGTTTGACATCCAGGTATGAACTGGGAAAGGTGTCAGCAGGAGAGGTGGGAAATGATGCCTACAGGTTGGATGGAGCTGACTGCAAAAGTACAAGTCAGGCCCCAGGAGATGGGCTCTAGGGAAGACCAGAAGGCATTCTTTAAGTCCCTGGTCATCATTGGCTTCCCCAAGACATGGTGACCCAGGCCACCTGCTACACACAGCTGTTTGCATATATGCAAAATGCTTTGGCTGGTAGCATCTTCCAGTGCTCAGAACCTTACCACCCTCCTGGAGTCTTCAACAACAAGAAAAACATAACCAAGAATGAAGGTGCCCAGGTTATACACTTGTTCCACTGCAAACCAGGCACCCTCCTCCTCCAGCAACACCATCCCCAGCCATTTTCCCTCCCTACCATGTGTTCTGGGAAGAGGAACCAGAGGACAGACACTGTCTGCAGAGCTGCCCACCTGGCTGAACGGTGTGAGTCTCTCAATGTTGCCATCCTAGAGCCCCCTATACAGCAAGGGGCACAGACCAGGGGAAAGAACCCATCTCAGAGACACCCAGGAGCTGGCTTCTGCCAGCACTAAACCCACCACTCTCCATAGGATCACAAAGGGGCCTCCTGGCTAGACCAGAAATCTTTCCTCTGTCCACCCAAGAGCTATGTTCACTGGCTAAAATGATGTGATCCCTGAAGCACCTTTCCAGATACCCAGAGGTCCGTGCAGGTATCTGGGGCCAAGGCAGAAGGTGCTGTCTCCGTCCTTGGTGCTGCATCTGGGAGGTAGTGTGTACTCTGAGTAAACTTCATTGCCCACCATACTATATCTGCAGCTGCCTAGACTCTGCATCCTTTGCTGCAAGCCAGGAGGGTGTATATCTTCAGCTAATGTGTGGGACCTGGTAAGAAAACCTGTCTTGTGTCCTCCACCCCTGTGATTTCTTGGCTAGCTGCTTCCCAGACTGAAGGCCCTGGGCCTTCTTAAGAAATGGTACCCACACCCTTCTTCATCCTGAAGTTCTTAGTACTCTCTCCAGACTCAGTGAAGTTCCTCTACTCTGAACATTGCTGTGTGTAGTATAATAAGCATTGATCAAAGGCATGCCATTGTCTAACTCTGCCAGGAGCTGTGAGACGGGGCCAAGGAAAAGCATAGACCCCAGAGTTTTGGATGTACGGAGCTAAAGCTACCCATTTTCCTTAGCATGTACTTCCAGCCCTTCTCTTTGGTCCCTGCTTTTCCCCTGCTTCGGCTCTGGTAAAGGTAATGTCAACGTTGCTATAGATGAGAACTTAGCTCCATTATCTCTTACAGGCATCACCAGACTGGATGATCAGATATTTCTGAACAGAAACCCTGGCGTCCCCTCTGTGGTCAAATTCCACCCCTTTACACCATGTATAGCTGTTGCCGACAAGGACAGCATCTGGTAGGCATGGCTTCAGTTCACCCTGGTGTCTTCTCCCTCCATTGCACCTCTTATGAGGCCCACCCAATCCCAGACTCACCTGGGCTGCATTACTAAAGGACAGGACAGGTAGGGGACTTTCTCCTCACCTATTCTACAGAAGCAAATGAGTTACAGAGGATCCCTGGGAAAGAATGGGATTTTAAAATTTCTAACAGGTTCAGATGTGGGAAGAGACTATCCACTTTAGCTTTATTAAATGCTGTAGATCTCCTTTTTTGTCCCCCTTCTTTCTTTTGTTTTTTAAGTTGTGGTAAACTGTATGTAACAGGAAACGGGCCATCTTAAACATTTTTTTAATTTTTATTTATTTATTTATTTTTTGCGGAGCTGAGGACCAAACCCAGGGCCTTGCGCTTGCTAGGCAAGCGCTCTACCACTGAGCTAAATTCCCAACCCCTAAACATTTTTTTTTTAAAGATTTATTTATTTATTATGTATACAGTGTTCTGCCTACATGCATGCTTGCAGGCCAGACGAGGGCACCAGATCTCATTACGAATGGTTGTGAGCCACCATGTGGGTGCTGGGAATTGAACTCAGGACCTCTGGAAGAACAGCCAGTGCTCTTAACTGCTGAGCCATCTCCAGCCCCCATCTCAACCATTTGCTATCAATGCATATGCATACTGTGAAGGCCAGCCCCACCGCCACCTCCAGAATGTCCTTGGTCTCCCATACTAAAACCACACACTGAACACTAGTCCCTTTCCTCAGGTGCCATCAGCACCATCGTCTTTTTGTCTCTGAACAGATGCCTCTAGGGAACTCCTGCAAGTAGAATCTTAATGGTATTTGTCCTTTTTGACTGACTTCTTTTACTTTTACCTAATGGTTCACTCATACTGTAGCATACATCAGTATTTCCTCCCTTTTGGGCCTGGTAATTTAATATTCTGTTGTAAGGATCTCCCACACTGCTCGACTGTCCAGGGTGCTTGGTTGCTTCTGTGAACACTGCTTTCAGTTACTTGGGAACATAGCAGAGGTGGAGTACCGAGTCGTTGTCTGTGACTACACTGTACCCTCCACCAGCAGTACACAAGCTCCTCACCCACACTGGCCAGTTTCTGCTCTGACTGCAGCTACCTCATGGCTGTGAGGCAGTGTTCCACTGGGGTTTGGGTTGTTTCCCTAGTGACTTGTCTTTCTGTCACCTCTCTTATTCCTTCAAGTTTTTGGGACTGGGAGAAAGGAGAGAAGCTGGACTATTTCCACAATGGCAACCCTCGGTACACCAGGGTCACCGCCATGGAGTACCTGAATGGCCAGGACTGCTCCTTGCTGCTGACAGCCACAGGTGAGCGGGGCTGGTATGGCTCCTAGGCCCGGGGGACATGTTTTTTTCTGTTTCTCCTTTTTTTTACAAAACACTGCTCACAAGAGTCCCCTTCATTCTGAAGTGTGACATTTGTGAGGGAAAGGGCTTGACTATAGGGCAGGATGTTGGTCAGGGCTCTAGGACCATCTTTTCACCAAGCATTCCTGGCCCTTCCATGTCCTGGAAATGCCTTGTCAGTCTCTAACCTCCTAACCTTCATGGCAGACCCACATGGGCCCCAGATAACACATGAAAGCAAGGGAGGACATCCTAGGCCATAGTGTCCACAAGGGCCCATGTTGCCCTAACCTTTGGACCCATCAGCTCCCCTCCTCCCATGACCAGAGAGGCTCCCAAGCCAGGTCTGTCCATCTTTGCAGACCAGCTTCCTTCTACCTGAAGGTGGATGAGGAGCGGTGTTTCAGAGACAGGAATGGCTCTCACTCTGTTCTCTTGTTTGTCTTTTCACCTGAAATATCTTATATCATGCTCATTTTTGAACGGAAGTCTCTGAGTCACTTTCCCTAGGTTGACAGTTGGTTTATTTCTTGTTGTTACTTTGTGTTGCGTCCCTTTGTTTAAGACAAGGTCTCACGTAGCCCAGTCCAGCCTCAAGTTCACTATGTAGCCAAGAATGACCTTGAACTCCTGATCCTGTCTGCCTCTGTTCCCCAAATTCTGGGATTGCAGCTGAGTGTTGCTCTGCCCAGTCACATAGTGCTGGGAACTGAACCCAGGGCTTCCTGTGTACAAGGTAAGCACTCTGCCAGTTGAGCTGTGTTGCCCAGCTACAGTTGTTTTAGCTCTTTAGAAACATGGTTCCTGGATCGGGCATGGTTCAGTGGTAGAGCTCTTGCCTGGCATCACAAGCCCCGTGTTGTATCCCAAGCACCACAAAAACTACACAGATAGAATCATACCAGCATGACGACCTCCTGCTGATGAGAAGCTGTTGTCAGGTAGAGAGGTGATGGCAAGACTAACGGAGGGACCCTGAGCCCACAGTCCCAGGCTTCTCTGTCCTCATCCTGGGCCTGGACTTGGTGTCTACGCCACTAAGACCACTGATAGTTCCCATGTCTTGAGCATGACTTGCGAATACATGGTTTATTGTACACACTTCAAAGGAGAAACAATGCACAGAAAATTAGTGTGACAACCCTCCAGTCCAGCCCTGAGTGATGCAGTGATACCCAGAGGCAGGACTCATAGATAGCAACTTAGTGTGACAACCTTGCTGTCCAGCCCTGAGTGGTGTAGTGATACCCAGAGGCAGGACTCACAGATAGCAACTTAGTGTGACAACCCTGCAGTCCATCCCTGAGTGGTGTAGTGATACCCAGAGGCAGGACTCATAGATAGCAACTGGAGGGGCACATGTGGGTCCCAAGTCCACTAGCCCAGGGCACAGTCGGCTGCCACATCCACTGACAGGGGAAGGACAGTGAGTGGGTGCTGGCTTCCTGCAGATGCTCCCTGAGAGTGAAGTTCTCTTGAGAGCCATGGAGGCTAGCTGGTCACAGCCTCGGTTGCTTATCCAGAAAACCAATGTGCAGAAACTCAACAGTCACTGGGGTCAGAGCCAGGAGATCCTGTTGGGATATAGTCACTGGAAGGGTCACTTGTTGCTAGCGTCCATGGCTCATGTTGTTGAGGTACATTGGAGACCATTGTCTGCTGAGCTGCTTGGAGTCTGGGCTTTTCTGGCCTGACAGAGCTTCCCTTGTCTTTGCAGACATTGCAGTCCCTCCTCCTTGTTGGTGTAGGCTGCCTGTTCCCCGGGGCATTGCTGCTTACACCCAAGGACTCACTTCAATGTCGGCGCATTCTGGTGTCAGGCAGGATGTTGAGCAGGAGTGCCTCCATCTTGTTTTCTTGTTTGTTTTGTTGTTGTGAGTGTTCACTGCACTGACAGTGTGTGGCCCTAAAAGTCACTGTCTAGCAATGTCACCTCAGGACCAAAGCCAGTCCTCTGACCCACAGCATCAGAACTGTCCAGAAGTGACCTATGCATCATGGGGTTAGGAACCCTCAAGGTTCCTTAAAGAGAGGTTGGGGTCAGATTGAGATTCTCAAGGCACCAAAGAGGAGGAAGTGGAGAGAAAAGGAAGAAAATGAAGGGGAAAGGCATCGAAGTGCCTGGTGTCCTCTGGAGTCATCCTCTCAAAGGAGAAGCTACAGAAAGGCCTCTTTCTAAGTCTCTAAAAGCAAGGCAGATGGGGGTCTCATGCATTTCTGTCTGGAGAGCCAAGCAACCATCCTCTCTAACCTTAGGTCAGGCTGATAGGTGCACAGAAACCAAGGGCAGTGTGGACAAGGTGAAGGCCCCAAAGCTTTGTCCTCTGGAAAAACTAAGTTTCCCACTGAGAGACTAGACTAGAGGGAAGAGCGAGGAAAGTGATTCAGCTTTTATCCAGCTTCTCTGTCTCCAAGAGAGAGTGATCCATGCTGCTGGCTCTGAAGAGAAGTGGCCATGCAGCCAAGCCACTGATATGTGGCTTGTGGTTTCCAGTGCTAGGATCTATCATGGCCCCATCTCCCTTTACCTTTTACTGATTGCTCACATCAGAATAGCAGGACTAGGCATCCAGAACACTACGTCTGTGTCTTAGAGATAGGGGTGGGGCACACCTCCAGGGCACAGGGTCATACTGCTTTTCTCCTTCCCTAGATGACGGTGCCATCAGGGTCTGGAAAAATTTTGCTGATTTGGAAAAGAATCCAGAGATGGTTACTGCATGGCAGGGGCTCTCAGACATGCTGCCAACAACACGAGGTGGGTCCAGCTCTTAGACATGATGCTGATAGCACAAGGTGGGTCTTTGGCTCCTCAGGAGAAGGCCATCTAGAACTGTGGAAGACATAGTTGTGATGCGTTTCCAAAATCATCAGTGGTCTCCCCTAGAAATCACAAGAGTAGGTAACTCTCAAAGATGCCAATGCTCTGCCATGTTCTCAGTTTGACCAAGTTGTAGGCAGCACTGCGGTGGCCAGATGTGGCTCGGAAAAGAATTGCTGCTGGCTGAGCGTGAAGGCTGCATGGTGTCCTCCTTGTGCCAGCTGTGTGCTTTCCCAGGACCACTGAGTGGTGATCTCCATCTGGGGGAGAAGTCCAGCCACACTCACAGCTGCCTGGACTGGTGGGACCTGTGGCCTCCAGAATTATGATAGGAAACCTGAGTGGCCTGTGGTTTCCTTGTAGAAGTCTAAGCCGACTGAGATGAGGAAGGAGTGAAGTTCAGAGGGTCCACATGTGGTGTCAGCTTTCCCAAGAAATGCTCAGGGACTGTACCTTGTAGCTGGCCCTCAGTCATGCTTCAGGAGGTGCTCTGACTGTGGCTATGTGCCTCCTGCAGCATTGAGGACCGGGGATGAACTAGCTCCTGCACCCATTGCTTCTGCTGAGTTAACGTCCCATGGGTACCAGGGGACTTAAGCATTAATGCTTTGTTGCCTTGGGCACCTTGGGTACAGAAGCTTGCTTTATAAACACTTTGCTCTGATGGCAGTCCATGCCCATGTAGACAGTGACCTTTGGAGAATTCCTGAGAGCTGAGTCAAGCTGCCCACTGGGCATCCTCCTGCCTCAGTCCCTCAGTATCTGGGATGATGGGCACATGTTATTGCACCTAGCTGAGAGCTCGTTTCAATGCTAGGGGTACGGGTGGCCCATGGCCTGTACAGAACCCCTGCTTTTCCTAAGAGAACTAGGACCTTGGTGTTCTGATTGGTCTGGAGGCCACTGAATTTGTACTATTTGTGCCTCAGAATTGTAGAAGATGTATTTGGTGGACAGAGATTCTAAGTCCTGTGATTCAGTGCCATGGGTGGGTGGAGCATGTAAGGTTCTGGGAGAGCACAATGCTCATCTGAACATTATTACACCAGCCTGGCCTTACATGAGTGAGGGGGACGCCCAGGATGCCCCCATCTTGTCTGAGCCACTGTTTGACATAGTGACCCACTCTGTTTCCCCAGGAGCTGGGATGGTGGTAGACTGGGAACAAGAAACTGGCCTCCTCATGAGCTCAGGGGACGTGCGCATTGTCCGAATCTGGGACACTGACCGTGAGACAAAAGTGCAGGTAACCACGCCAGGCCCCAAGCTTCGTAGAACCAGACTGCCCACGCTCCCGCTCCACAAAATAGATCTCATTCCTGTCAAAGAGAACCAAGACCTGTGGCCTCCAGGCAAGCACAGTCGGGGACTGCTGCCCAGCTGTCTGTCTACAGGGAGACAGACGGGAAGATGGCATCTTGCTGCCAGGCGAGAAGCTAATTACCTCTGGATGCACAGTGATTGTGGCACTTTGACCCTGCATTACAGCATAATTAAGCCTGTGCTAATCCAAATTATTTCCAAATATGTTTTCTCCGTGCAAATTAGGGAATATCAGAAATCAGTAGGGTGAACTATCTTAAATGAGAACGGTTAATTGCTTGACCATCTGTGTCTTTTCTCCCCCCTGTGGTGCTGGATGCAGAAGGCAGGGCTTCATGTATGCTGAGCACCTCCCCAGCTGCCACCAAGTGAGAACTCAGCCCCTTACTTAAATCATCTCTCATTTGCAAGATTGTTTGTTTTTGAGACATAATACTACTGTGTAGACCAGTCTGGTTCCAAGTTTTTCATTTTAATAGAGTGCATTGGTTTTGCCTTAGATATTTGGGCTTCCTTGCTGGAGTCCAATTGCACCTACCTCCTTTGGGTCCAAGACAAAATCACAGATACTGTTTTTGTTTTTTGGTTGTTTTTTTGTTGTTGTTGTTGTTTGGGTTTTTTTTTGTTTTTTTTTTTTTTCAGAGCTGAGGACCGAACCCAGGGCCTTGCGCTTGTTAGGCAAGTGCTCTACCACTAAGCTAAATCCCCAACCTCAAGAATTAAATCTTTTTTTTTTTGGTTTTTCGAGACAGTGTTTCTCTGTAGTTTTGGTGCCTATCCTGGATCTCGTTCTGTAGCCCAGGCTGGCCTCAGACTCACAGAGATCCACCTGTCTCTGCCTCCCGAGTGCTGGGATTACAGGTGTGCGCCACCGCCACCCGGCAATCACAGATACTGTAAGGACATCACATAGGTAGCTGAGGGATGTCTGTCTGACCAGTGCCCAGAGTGCCACAGAGCAGAGCCTGTCCTCAGCATTCTCCAAACCTGCCCTGCCAAAGGGGGGCATGGACAGCTGTGGATATCTCTGCAGAGCAAAGGGGCAGAGACAGGCAGGAATGACAAGAGCTGACATAACTTGAGACCTGTCCATCAACATCTCCTAGATGCCTCCATGACATCCTCAAGCCCCACAATGCCACCAAACAGTTGAAGTACAATACTGTCTTTCAGGGTCCCTGTCCATGTGGAGAGATAGTGCCTGATTGTTCCTATTTCGGAGGGGCGGGGGGCTGTGTGGGACCCTTGGGGTCCCTGCAGGTGCAGTGCCTCCTTGGGTGCCATCACATCAGCTGCAAAAGGGGGAACCTGGCTCTTTAACAACTCCCCCTTCAGAATCCGCCCCCCATTCCCATGAGTTCCTCTGAGGCTTGCCCCATCTGATTAGAAAGCACCTTCCCCTCTGAGGCCCGTTTCCAGCTCCCGTTCCTTCTCGCTCCCATTCATCACCCCCCTGCCCTTCTGCAGTATTTATGGCACCAAGGGGAGCAAAGAAGCAGTTCCTCAGCTCTTCCCTGACTAATTAGGGGTTTGAAGAGAGACCTAACGAGGCTCCCTCCCTGCCAAAATGTGCTTCGTCTTTCTTTTCAGGAAAAGGAGATGTTGCTGGGAAGTTTAATTGGCCCTGAGAACCAGGCATCCCCACAGTTGCCTCCAGGCTGTGCCCGGACATGGGCTCACAGGCTCTGCTCATCCTGGCCTGTAGGTACAGGCGCAAGGCAGACACTCCAGTAGATCAGGGCATACCTGATGCCATGTAGCCCTGCACTACCCTTGACCTAGTTCCTCTGGCCTGTGATAGCCTTGTAGGTAGAGACCTGTTTCTCAGCCTGAGGGAAATGGATATGTCCACAGAAGATGCTGCGGCCAGCTGGAAGCCCCTCCTCACTGCTCTTTGTTTGGACTTAGGATATTCCCACGGGTGCTGACAGCTGTGTGACAAGTCTGTCCTGTGATTCCCACCGCTCACTCATTGTGGCTGGCCTGGGCGACGGCTCCATCCGAGTCTATGACAGGAGGATGGCACTCAGTGAATGGTAACTGCCACACTTCCCCTCTCCTCAGTGCTATTCAAGCTCCTTCCAGATGGCAGAGGCCCCCCACTACCAGGAAAGGGTCCAGATTTCTCTGTGAGCATGAAGCGTCTTCAGCAGTTCACAGCGGAGCTCTGACATCAGGCAAGAGGACAGCTCCTGGGGCTGCAGAGCCAGCTCAGTGGGGTCAGCCTTTGCCCTTCACTGCCTGGCTCGTGTGTCTTCGTCCTCCATCCTTGCCTGGCGTCCAGTTGTCTCATAGCCCTGCATCCTGCTTCTCAGAGAAGACCTCTTCAAGCTGACCCCACAGAGACAGAGGAGCAGAGAGGCCTTCTCACTAAGCTGCCATCTAAGGCAGGGCTACTAGGCCTTCCTCAACCCAAAATGGCACCCAGACTTCAAGGCCAGACCGGGGAATTGGAGGCTAGACAGATGAGGGGAGTGACCTAGTACAGCCTGCCTAGTGGCTCCAACCTGAGTATCCTCCTGAGGCTCTGCCCAGGGGCAGGGCTGCCAGGTCCAGTTCACACCTGTTCCTCCTAGCCCTCCCTGCAATACCCTGAGCAATGGGGGAAGAGTACCTGGGCTGGGCCAGTCCTGACCATACCTTCCTCCTTTAGCCGGGTCATGACTTACCGAGAGCACACTGCGTGGGTGGTAAAGGCCTACCTGCAGAAGCACCCTGAGGGCCACATCGTGAGTGTGAGGTAAGGAGCAAAATATGCATAAGACATTTGCAGTGAAAACATTATTTTCCCTCCATTTAAATATGTCCTTGATATTTAAACAGCTAGGGAATGTGGCATTTCAGGGCAGTAATTGACTCTGCTCTGTAAATGGCCAGAAAGGTCAGAGTGCAGAGCAAGAGGGTGTGTGTGTGTGTGTGTGTGCGTGCCTGTGTGTGTACACGCACCAGAAAATCTAAGCTGGGCTGAATGAGATGGGCAGGCCGGTATGTCCCTCCTGCAGGTGGAGGGGCAGCAAAGCAAGATGCACCTGGCAACATATCCCCAAGCAGGCTGGCTGCCCCAGCAGACTGCCTTGTCGCCAGCCAGCCTCTGCACATAAATTCAGACCTGCTGCTCAGTAAATACTGTGCTGAGAGAGGCGAATCTTTATTTGCCTGTTAAAGAGACAGCAAAGCATAATTTACTGTTGCAAAGCCACCATTCCTTCCGAGTGATGTTCTTTCCCCTTATCTGTGGCGTGAAGCAGAGCCTAACTCTTGGAATGGACATTGACGCAGAAGGCTATGAGCCTAGGCAAGGCAGCTTGGCCTCCCTGTGGAGCTGGGTATCCACCAGGCTCCCTCTGCTGTCTTCTGCCCTCATGGGCTCCACTTCATGAGCTCCAGTCTCTGTGGCACTCTGCCCCTGCCCTTTCTCATAGCCTCTTCTCTAACCCTGCCATGTCCTGCTTTGAGCGAGCACAGCAGCTGTCTTCGGGATCAATCCTGGCCTTTTCCAGCTTAAGAGGGGTGCAGCTTGATGGGAAGCCAGCGGTGTGGCAGGATGGGGGGCTGTGGACATCACCTGGGAGCCCCTTGATAGGGGCCCTGGGAGTCTACATGGCTTTGGCCTTACCAGCATATGCAAATGGGCATGAAACTTCACAGGGCCAGTGCAAACATCCTCCAGAGCCAGGTCCCTCCCACAGGGCTCCAGATAGCATCCCTAAGGTTCAGCAAGCATCACTCTGGCCCTCTTTCGCAGTGTCAATGGAGATGTGCGCTTCTTTGATCCTCGGATGCCTGAGTCCGTGAATGTAATGCAGATTGTGAAGGGGCTGACAGCCCTCGACATCCATCCCCAAGCAAACCTGATCGCCTGGTAGGTACCCTGCCTCCATGCAGCCCCTGCTTCTGAGCAGAGTACTGTCAGAGTGCACAGCATCTAGGCTCTGTCCTCATGGTGCCTTTGGAGGAGGTTAGCTTAGAGGTATAACTGTACTACCATGAAATAAAAACAGAAGATCTCTCCCTGCCTTCTCCAGCCAGGAGAACAAACACCTGCCCTCAAGGCATCTCTGGGGACAGGCCTGGTTCTTACTGAGGGTAACAGATGAGTAGCCTCTTCTTACCTCAGGGTGACATACAGGTAGACCTCCTGGCTGTGGCCCCACATGCTGTAGCCACCCATCCCCAGCCAGGCTCTTGGCCTGTCTTCCTCCCACACCACAGGGAGACAAGCTAATATTCTGACCATCTTTTCCCCCCTGCCACAGTGGCTCCATGAACCAGTTCACAGCCGTCTACAACGGAAACGGGGAGCTGATCAACAACATCAAATACTACGATGGGTTCATGGGCCAGCGCGTTGGGGCCATCAGCTGCTTGGCTTTCCACCCACACTGGGTCTGTACCTTCACTCGGGGTCTCTGGGGGGAGGGGGAGGGGTAAAGTGGAGTCACCTGAGTGACTCGGAAGCCTGGACCTCACCTCCAGGCTCCAAGAACATAAAGAAGTGAAATAGGTCCTGGGGTCTCCAAATTATCGCCCTGCCCCCTAGAACCCAAACTCAATTCTTAGTACTCAGGTAAGAATAGACAACACAGGGGAACAGCTAGTGTCCTCTGGTTTGGGGGCACCCCTTCCCTCTTGGTGAAGGGGCAATAGATGAGTGTCACTGGACACCTTTCCATAATTGTAGTCACTCGTGTGGACTGTTAGGTTGGTTAGGATTTTGCAGAGTGGGTTTCATGGGAGCCTGTGTGTGCCTGAAGTGCATAGCAGCAGCTTCCCAGAACTGTCCCAGTGGGGCAATCCTGAAAGGAAGCTGCAGGGAATTGTGGGTAGTATGCAAATTGCCTGTAATGGAATTTGGATGATACATTATCCCTGCTAGAATCCGGCAGTTAATGGCCTTCATTTCTGTGCCTGTGTGGAGTTCCGAGGTGTTAGGGTAGTTAAGCCTCCCGGCTAGAGCTGGGCAGAGAACAAGCAGTCTGCCCTCTTCCCTAGCCCCAGTGCTGCAGCTCCTGCTGGAGCAGAGGCCCTGCTCATGTGTGTGTCTCTCTCTCCCTCACAGCCTCATCTGGCAGTAGGAAGCAATGACTACTACATCTCTGTGTATTCGGTGGAAAAGCGCATCAGATAGCGGCACCCAGGACTCCTGCCAGGCTGCAGCCACCCTCTGCTGTACATAGTGAACCAACTGCACTGCTTGGGTTGCAGTGCCCACCTACCTACCCACCTTGCAAACCTTGGCTCCCAATTTGGCCATGGCCAACTGAGGAGGGGGCTTGCACTTCTTTCTGTCTGTCTTCACTGTAATGTACAAGTCCAGAGCAGGGGAGGGTTTGATGCTGCTTCCCATCAAGAACCAGCACCCAGGCACCAAGGACCTCATGATGCCTCTCAGCACATCATGGTCCTTTTCTGTCCTGTTTTCTTCTGAGATTTTACAAAGGGATACATTTAGTTTTTCCATGTGATCAAAGCATTAGTCACAGGACAGATGGAGCCCTGTAGAAACACTGCGTTTGGGGCTCCTGAGAGCCGTGGCCCAGCCCCACTGTCCTCTCATGTGGACAGGAACCCCTCAGAGTAGGCTGGGCAATGCTGAAAAATGGAAGAAAGCAATTGAGGAGGAGAGGGGAGGCCTCTCCTGCTACCCAAGTATGGAAGTCTGAGCCTGGCCCTCGTAGGGCACAGAGGCAGCCCAGCACACCCACCTCATGGCTGGGTATGTTATGATGGTGTGAGGAAAGGCCCCCGCCTGCACAGCTAGACCTCTGAGGTCTAGTCTGGGCTCCTAACATGAACTGGGTTACAGGAAAGGACTCTGTGGCTGCAGACAGATGAGGCAGATCCGTAGAATTAGCTGTTGCCTCAGCCTGCCAGGCTCATTCTGAAGTGCTTCTCTCCCATAGGGCAGTAGCAGTGGCCACGGCCCCTAGCTCCCTGTGTGTGCCACACACGGGCACACAAGCATGCAGGCACGCAGCCTCCCCATCCATGCCCAAGCACATATGGGTGCCCTGGTCTTCCTGTCTGTGCACACTGAGGGTGTGCACATGTGCGGGTCCACAGTCTCCCCTCCTGCACATGTATGAGCACTGTGGCCTGCCACAGGTGCACTCACATGCTGGCCTCACACTCATCACACACACACACACAGGTTCAGAGACTGCATTGGACCCTAGAGGCATGTGGGCAGCAACAGCCCCATGGATGGTGTGACTAAGGTTGCATGATGCAATCTGTGATGTGGAAGAGTTTCTCAGCAGTGTCCTGGTGTGCTGTCATGTGTCTGTGTGCACGTGAAAGTGAGGGGCCATGGACATTTCAGCCCTGGATGGAGCACAGCATTGCTGAGGAGTTGCACACAAACAGGGCACAACAGTAATGATGTTTTGAAAAGCATTTTCCGTTTTCCCTGGGAATCAGGATCTTTCAGAGGAGGACAAAATGGCTTAATCAGGTCTGCCACCAGGAGTCCACACAGGTTGGTACAGTGAGGGCAGAGGCTGGGTCCCTGTGCTGTGCTCAACGGATCTGTTTTAGTCAAGAGCATCTTCCTTGTGAAAGGATCCCTGCAGGCAGTCCTGGGCTGACCACAGGGCCAGATGGGGCTGGACAAGCAGGACAGGAGACCCTTGTATCAGGAGGAAGGCTCATCCACTTGGCCAGACAGCAGCTTGGAGTCAGGAAGGCCTTGGGACCACCTGACATCCCCAGGAGCCCACTTGCCCAGTTGTGCAGAGCGTTCCAGTGGGGGACACGCTGGAACCTTCCAGCAGCTGGACTCCAAATGTGGTCCAGCTCAGTCCCTGTCTAGCTGGTGGTTCTGTTTTGGTGCACGAGGCCACCTGAAGGGTTGAGTGACCTCCCTTCCCTGGTGGAGCTGCAGTGCTTGACCCTGCCCACGGGCTGGGCCTTCACAAGTCTGATGCGAAAATTCAATCATGAAGCTAACTAAGGCTCGAGAGAGCGCTGGCCTAGAGTTCATTGTCTCTATTTATTTTACCCAAATGAGAGTTGAAAAGGACTGACAAGACGTGGGACTGCGATGAAGCTCAGAGCAGTGACAAGCAGCAAGTGTTAATAAAGAATAAAGCCGTGAGAAGAGACTGCGCCTCCTGCTAGCTGAGAATGTGCAAGGGTGGGGTGAGCTGGGCCCCAAAGGGTTTCTGCATTCCCCACTCCCTTGGGGTGGGACAGTCTTGACCCAAAACAGCTATAAGTGAACGCCCCAGGACAGGGCCACTGTATCTAGCCCTCCTGGGCCTGGGTGGAAAGGAAGAGGTGGTGGTTGCCATGGATACATTGAGGCATCGGGACTGGGATTCCTCTGCTAACTCAAGCTTGTCGTTAATAAGGTTGCCCCACATTGACACAGACCAGCTTCGTGTGGTCGTCCCCATTTTCTTTTTTTTTTTTTTTTTTTTTCGAGACAGGGTTTCTCTGTGTAGCTTTGCGCCTTTCCTGAAACTCACTCTGTAGACCAGACTGGCCTCGAACTCACAGAGATCCACCTGGCTCTGCCTCTCGAGTGCTGGGATTAAAGGCGTGCGCCACCACCGCCCGGTGTTCCGTTCGTCCCCATTTTCTATTAGCATTGTTGCCTCTCTAGGCAACACCAAGTACTTCTGCAGAGGGTGAGTGCGTGTGCAGCCCTGGTCTTGGTCCTGAGGGGCCAGGCAGCAAACTAGCTATGGACATGTGTCCAGAGGCCCAGTGTTCCTCCAGGCCAAACACCTCAGCCCTCAAGTGTAAGAGCATAGCCTGCCAACCAGGGAGAGCCAGGGGGCTCCCTCTGCAGGTCTCATGCTGGTCATTGTGCCAGATGGGGCCTCCACCACCTACTGCACATGTCTACATCCCCATCCTCCAAAGCCTCAGCAAACACCCACCCCCACCACCCCCATGCACAGAGGCCAGAAGAATTAACCTGTTGTGTCATACTGAATTGATTACTGGTCTGGTCAGAACCCACATGTTCCCAGAAAATGGAAAATAGCATCTCAGGTGTGGAGGGCAGAGACCTCAGAAGACCAAGAGCATAGGAAGGGAAGGGGTGGGGGGAGTCTAAAGGATTGAGCTATCTCTCCCAACCCATATGTTGAAGCCCTGATCTCTCCCCTCCCCCCAGCACCTCAGCATGACTGTATATGGAAACAGGGTCTTTACACAGGTCATCAAGTCAAGATGAGGTCATGGGTGGCAGTAATCCAGTCCAGCTGTCCCTTTGAGAAGAGAACAGGACACAGACCCACGGGGATGGCAATGCGCAGGCACAGGGAGACTTCATGCCTCAGGAAGAAGCAGTCTGGGCACACCCAAGCTTGAGACTGACCTCCCAAGACTGCTTACCCAGTGTCAAACACTCTTGTCAGTGGTGACTGGCCATAGTGGCCTGGTGTGTGAATGTCGCTAGCACTTCCAACCAGTGTCCTGCCCTTGAAACTCGCTCCGCACTGCCATCCACCCATGTCTCTTAGAAGTCAGGCAGTAATCACAGGTGCTGTGGGCTTCCAAAATGGCATGGTACCAGGGAAGTGTCTGTGGATCTTGTGTGGAAGAGCTTTTGACATGATAGAGCTAGGTCTGTGCTTCCTTGGCTAAGAGAAAGAACCTTCTGTCCACAGCTGGTCTGCCATGGCCTCCCTCTCCAGTGGCCTCAGACACAACTGCTCTGCTGCATCCTGTACCCAGGCCTCTATGTCCCAACCTGCCCTGCTCCCTCCATCTTTGAGAAGGAGCCTCACTCACCATCCCAATGCTGCCTGGCCCCTGCCTCAGCTATCCCTGGGCCCCCTTTAGTGGCCACCACGTGCCCTGGACCTGAGACTAGACCACACACTGGAAGATGATGGTACAATACAAGAGTGCCGTGCACAGCATGATATTGCTACAACAGTGGTGAGCTGGGCAAGAGCTGTAGGACTTCCTTCATTGCCTCTTGGGTCTCAGGAACATGTGTTTACATGTCACCCATGTCCTGGCATGAAACCAGGAGCCCTACATGCTCTACCCACCCTCTTCTATCAGCCTGTATAGCATTCCTCCCCCCCACCAATTGTGCATGTTACCCATGACCTGTGAAAATAGGCCATCCACAGGTGACAGGAGAGTCTGCTCTCCATACCAGCCCACTCCTCTCCCTCACATGGCAGGACTGTAGCAAATTCAGAACAGACCAAGGCTCTACTAGAGTGCCAGGGACCCATCCTCCAGAAGTCTCTGAAGCCACCATGACAGCCCCTCAGTACTGTCATGCCACATGTACCTGCTAGGCCCAAGAGCTCAGCATCACCTGGGGTTCAGCATTGTTGATAGTCAAGTGCCCCTCATATGTAGCCAGGGAGGCTACCCACACCCTGACAAGCAGAACTGACAAATCTTTGGGAAGGGAACAGCATCTTACAACTTTACAGTCCTTCTCTAGTAGTGCTGGACATTTCCAGCTCTCAGGAGGGAATGTGGAGAAGCCTTTACCCAATGGTCTCAACCCAGAAGGCAGGCTCAGGGTGACTGGCCGTAGAGACAAGATCTACAGTCTCTAACCTAAGGGGCTAGGGCTCTGTATAGCACTGAGGGTCCTGACTCCTGGTGGGGGCAGGGGCAGAGAGAGATGAAGCCCGGAGAGCCACCATGTCCCTGCCTTTCTCTGGGGTTGTTTGCCCAACAGAATCATCCCTTCCGCCAGCAGGCTGTGCCTCACTCCCTTGCAGATGGTAAGGATAAGGAGGTATCACCAGCTGCAACTAGGGCCTCATCCACATTGGGGCTCGGCCACCTGTATCATAGTGGGGTTGAGACAAAGACTCTACTTGAAGTCAAACCAACCACTGCTCTCAAAAGCCCACTGTGAGCCGGGCGGTGGTGGCGCACGCCTTTAATCCCAGCACTTGGAAGGTACCAAGGCCAGCTTGGACCACAGAATTTCAGGACAGCCAAGGCTACACAGAGAGAACCTGTCTGGGGGGGAGGGAGCCCACTGTGTGGTGTATGAGTCACCTGTTGATGGAGCAGAAGCCACGTGAGTACAGGCTGCAGGCCAGCAGCCCCATCCTCATGGAAGACAAGGTGTCCCAGAGAGCCTACACACACTATCAGGGGAAGGGTCTAAACAGCTGCATACATGACAGGAAAGCCCAGAACTTGTTCTATGCTGTGGCATGAACTGCTAAGGGAGAAGAGGTCTATAGCATAGGGTGGCCCCTTCCCCCAGCTTGGGCTCTGAGCCCAGCTTCCCACTGGTAAAAGGGCCCCGTGATGTTTTTCTATGAACCCAGCCATCTGCAAGTCCCACCTTGTGGCCTATCAACAAAGAGGAGAATGACATCCCTCCCCACTCTGGCTCTACAGAGAAAGTAACCAGCAAGTGTCTAGAACCCACATGGGGCTTATTTTTATTTGTTTTGCTATTCAATAAAAGATTGGGAGGGGAAAGAATGACGCACCATCAAAAAGCAACTTGAAAAGGAGATTAAGAAGCCAATTTCACTTACAACAGCAAGCAAAATAGGATTTCTAGAAATAAAAAAGGAGATTGGAGACTTACACAAAACTACAAAATACTCAGGAAACCTGAGTACCTGAGTAGATGGGAAGATCTCCCATGTTCATGGATCACACGATCTAATGTTGGCTGAGGAGGTGGCTCAGTAGGTAAGAGCACATACAAAGCTGGACACAGCGCACATCAGTAATCCCAGAATTCCTATGGTGAGGTGGAGGGCAGAGACGAGACTGGAAAACCTCAGAAGCTCATGGGCCAGCAAGGAGCAAGCAAGAGACACTATCTCCAAGGGGGATGGTGAACACACCCAATGTTGCCCTCTGACTTCTGCTATCACACATCTGTACCCACGTTCACATGAATGTGCACATGCCTACGCACAAGTGAGAAAAAGTTCAATAGAAAAACCAACCCTCAGGACTGGAGAGAGTGTAGCATTAAGAACATTTCTGCTCTTGCTCTTCAATCCCAGTAATACGTCAGAAGGCTAACTCAAGCTGAAGGGGAGCCCTGACTTATTCCGGCACTTTCATGTGCGCATACTGGCACACATAGTCAAAAATAATTTTTTTTAAGTTTTAAAAATAGAAAATCTCCTTGTGTTGCAGAACTATAAAGGGCCCCAAATAGCCAGAACAAAAAGGAGAAATTAGAAGATTGACATTTCTCAATTCAAAATTTACCACAAAGTTACAGTCGCCAGAACATGGTGCTGAGATAAGGGTCAGAGTTCCCGGCCAGTGAACCAGAACAGGGAGTGCAGATAAGAGGCTGGGACTCCTGTGTGACAAGACTTCAGTGGGTGAAGAATAGTCTTCCGCTGGGCGTGGTGGCTCATGTCACTCAAGAGGATGAAGGAGGAGGCCAGCCATAATTTGCAGGCCAACTTGGCCAGAGTCAGACCCTATCTAAACAAAGATGCAAAAAAAAGGTGAAAATACCCCAGACAGGATACCAATGCCTGTAATCCCAGGCTTCAGGAAGACCATGAAGGCAAGACTGGCTTGGCCTCTGTAGCTGAAGGTCAGCCTGGGGCACCATAGTTTGCCTCGGTCAAACAACAAAACAAAAAAATAGAAGACGATATATCTATATAATTGAACAAAATGTTTGTAAATCATGTCTCTGATATGGGCTTACTAGCCAGAATACATTATAAAGACCCAATAACCCAGTATCTTAAAAAGAAACCAGTCGAGAACTTGATTAGACATCTCTCCAAAGAAGACAACAAATGACTGGCCAGCACAGGGAAAATGTCCCTAGATAATGCCAACCTGCTGGGAGACCCCATCTCCTACCTGCCAACATGGCTTCCACCAGGACATGAAGGAGTTGTCGCTCTTGGGCACTGTGGTAGGAGTGTCAGAAGGCTGGCACTGTGGAAAGAGGTTTGGTGTTTCTTCATCAAGTTCAGCATGGGGTTACCATACTGCAATCCCAGGGCTAAATATAAACCCCAGAGAAACAAAAGCATGTGACCACATAGAATCCTGCAGGGATGTTTACAGGATGTTGTTCATAAGGCAGAGATGACCACCAAGGAATGGATGAATCAACAAAACGTGGGGTGAAAGGAATTAGAACCCCTCGGGAAGAGGTGTCACGTGTTTGGCCCCTTTTACTCTTTACTCCACCACACGATGACGCAGCGTTCAAGGCTCTGTTTTTTGTTTTGTTTTTCAAGACAGGGTTTCTCTGTGTAACAGCCCTGACTCTCCTGGAACTCACTCTGTAGACCAGGCTGGCCTCGAACTCACAGAGATCCACCTGCCTCTGCCTCCTGAGTGCTGGGATTAAAGGTGTGCGCCATCACTGCCCAGCTTCAAGGCTCTGTCTTAAAAGGCAGAGCCAGGTTGGCATCAGACACTGAACCCTCTGAATATCCAGAATCATGAGAAATGTGTTTATGATTTTTCTGAATGTTATTTGCTTATTATTTGTTTAGAGTATATATGTGTCTGCACATGTGTGGGCATGCACATGCCATAGAGGTCAGAGGACAACTTGTGGGAGTCTGTTCTTTCTTTCCAGCATGTAGGGCCCAGGGATTCAACTCAGGTCATCAGGTTTAGCAGCAAATGCCCTTAACCACCTGAGCCATCTCGCCCCACTGGCCTATTGCTCTTGGTTCTCAGTCTCAGATAGACTGCATTGGGTTTGGTTGTTAGATCTGGTTTGGTTTTAGTTTTGGTATTTGAGACAGGGTCTCACTGTGTAGCCCAGTCTAACCTCAAACTTTTTTTTTTTTTTTTTTTTTTTTTTGGTTTTTCAAGACAGGGTTCTCTGTAGCTTTGGAGCCTGTCCTGGACTAGCTCTGTAGACCAGGCTGGTCTCAAACTCACAGAGATCCAGCTGCCTCTGCCTCCCAAGTGCTGGGATTACAGGCGTGCGCCACCACCACTGCCATCGCTACCACCACCCTGCTAACCTCAAACTCTTAATCCTCCTGCCTCACCCTTCTGAGTTCTGGGTTTACAGGTGTGCTTCTGCATCACACTCTATCCCTGTGAGATGCAATTAACCAGGGATGAAGTATGGACCCTCTGTGCCAGCCAAGATTTTCTCTTAAACTGCACCTGGTCCACCAAGGTGAGTGACCCAAGGCTGTGTCATCCTCATATCCTGACCCTTCACAGCTGCCAAAGCCCCAGCTGCTGGTGATCCAGGTCAGGTCCTGACCTCCTCTGCTCACCCCTCAAGCCTGTCACCCTGCCCCACTCCACACTGTCCTGCACTGTCCTGTCTGATGATCACGCTTCTGGGATCAGCTACCACCTCCTCAGGGAAGCCTTCCCTGACCACTGCCCCCAAATCCTTCTACCATATCCCTCATCACACTGCCCCATGTCCCCCAAGCCAGAGCAGGGCCACCAATGATAGGTGCCAAATGAATCAGTGAGTGAGCCATTGATGGATAAATGCATCAGTGAGGGAGGGATGAGCAAATGAATGAGCGGACCAGCCATTTAATGAGTGGATGAGTGAGGGATGAATGAATAAACTACTTCACCAAACCCAGGCACATCCTGTGACAAGAACCCCAGCTTGGAGGTTATTGGGCTACACAGCAGCTACCTGTCCTACAGTGCCACCGCGTGGTCTCCATAGGAGTTGCCACTGCCCACACTGACAGGTACAAAACTTCCCAGCAGAAAGCGGCTCCTGCCCTGTTTCCCCTACTATTCTTAATCCTTCAAAGATGTGTGAAAAAAAAAAAAAAAAAAAAAAAAAAAAAAAAAAAAGATGCTTACAATGCCCTGCAAGCCAGTATCACCCACTCTCCAAGTCCCCAAAGTATCGAAGAGGGGAACTTTCCTCTGTTCCCTAGGAGCTCCCCTCAGAGCAGCCCCCACTCCCCCAGAATTCCTCTAGAAGGCCCAGCAAGGTATACCCAGGCTACCCCTCACTGCTGGCGATCCAGGTCACACTGAAAGCAAGCATATCTCTCCAATGTCCTCACTGTCCAGCATCGACCCCTGAGCTCAGGCCCCACCCCTGAGGTTTCCTGCCTGTCTTCTTACTGATTCCACAGTGTTCCCTGGGCGTCTCATAGTCTCTGCTACTTGTGCCTCTGCCTTCTTAGACTGAGCTTCAGGCCCCGCCCCCCAGACCACTGGAAGCAGTGTGTAGCCCTCCCGCACCTCTCCCTGTAACTCACCTACAGCCTGCCTGCATTCTGCAGGCAGCTCACCAGTGGGAGCCTGATCTCACCACTCAGTGTCATTTGCAGCTGTGGCTCACACTCTGCGTTCCCTGAGATCTGCTGACCAGAGCCATGAGTCAACATGCACTCATGCGAGTCACACACCTAGATGACATGGAGACAGGGGAGCACTTGTCTGAGACCAGTGCCCATTCCTCCAAGCTTCACCAGCTGAGCTCTAAGCTTCAGGCCTCTCTGGACACTGGAGTTGGCTCGGGTGAGGGTAGGGCTCCCATGCTAGGTCAATCATTCATGACTCATGGGTAGATTGTTGGCCTAAACTGGGCCATCCGGACAGCCCTCCTCTGGTGGTACCAGTGGAGGCCTGAGAAGGTGAGATGCCCCGCCTGTCTCCTTCCTGCTTTGTCGCCCTAAATGGAAGGTAATCAGCAGAGTGGAATGAAGGACGAAAACGCTTCCTGTGCCCACCAGTTCTTGCACCCCGTAGAGCTGGGGTAATCTGGGCAGAAGGGACCACCAAGGGCTAGCAACACACCGGGATCACACTTACACTCTGACCACCCTCCCTTCTCATCCCGGTCCACACTGTCCGTGGGTGGCTTGGCACTGTGTCAGCTCCACTGCCACCCTGTGTTGCCAAGTGGGAAGCCATGAGGAAGATCCAAGTTAGACTCCCTAGAACAAACTCTGGAGACGGGAAATGTGGGAGACAGCAGAGTCCTTATCACTGTCTTAATCTGGTCTTCGAGGCCCCACCAGGATCACTAGAGACACTTCACAGGCCTGTTCACACACACTCACCTATAGACCGATCTCCTGTCTATGTCTTTTTACACTCCCACCTGTGTCCCGCCCACCTCCTGTCTGTAGCCGGCTTGCTGAGTCTCACCCCTCAGTGCACATGCTCTACAGCGGTGCCTCCCCTGACTCCATGTTCCCTGGGTCTTCAGGCCTGCGTCTGTGGCCTCGTGTGCTCCCATGGCTGGTGTAGAAGCTGCTCTGCCCTGAGATCTGGGGATAGGACTCCCCAGCCTTCATTCCTCCACCTCCTTCAGTGATTTTAAGTCACGCGGTTCTCAGCATTAAATACCCTTCCGGTGAAATACCCAGGAAGGATGCGTCAGTTGGCTCAGTCTGGTACCAAAATCCAACACTGGTACCCAATGCAGCAAAGACTCCGCTGCAGTGTGGGTTGCATTTTTCTCCTATAACTCATGGTGATGGGCTGGAGGGATGGTTAAGACCATTGGCTCCTCTAACAAAGAGCCTATGTTCGGTTCCCAGCACCCAAGGACAGCTCATTACCATCTATAACACCAGTCCCAGGCAGTCCAATGCTCTATTCTGGCTTTGTGGACACCAGGCACATGTAGGGTGCATATATATGCAAGCAGCACACCCCCAAACAAAAAGCCTCATATTGATGTTCTGACCCCCAGTACCTCAGAATGTGTCTATTTGAAATAGGGCTGTTGCAGGTACAGTTAGGTTGAGTCAAGTCTTTATCCAATGTGATGATGTCTTTATAAAAAGGATTTGGACACAGACACAGGGAGATGTGGTGTGAAGGCGGAGGCAGAGATGGGTGATGTTCTGCCAGCCAAGCAGCTGAGGATCACAGTGTGG
Source organism: Peromyscus californicus insignis (assembly GCF_007827085.1). Taxonomy (NCBI): domain Eukaryota; kingdom Metazoa; phylum Chordata; class Mammalia; order Rodentia; family Cricetidae; genus Peromyscus; species Peromyscus californicus. The sequence continues at coordinate 2,273,038 of NW_026294551.1, read as the reverse complement.
TACTTCTGGAAGCTAGGGAAAGCCTGGTGTGACTTCCCACATAGCTTTCAGAGAAATTTGCCCCCTTTATTCCTCCGACTCTTTCAATGATTTTGGTGTTTCTGACCCTAGGGCTGGGTGAGAGGACACCTGCTTCCTACCCTGCCTGGTCTGGCATTCGGTTACACCCTAGTCACTGCCTGCAATGGAGTCTTTCTGGAAAGCAGATTTGGGTGACCAAGGAACAGCTCTGAGCAGCACCAGAGTGGAGACCAGAGATGTGGGGTGGGATGCTGATGTCTGCCAGTACCAGGAAGATTGCATTTTTAGAATGACATACAAGGGGTTTTAAATTCTCAGTTCAAGGCAGAGTGAGAAAACCAGGAAACACGTGGGGCTGCTAGGAGAGAAAACCAAGTTTCCTGTGGCAGGGCTGCTGTGCCTGCGGATCGCAGGCGGGCTGTACCCTGCAGGGTGCAGGATTACAAGGTAAATTGAATTCTCAGCCTCTGCAGGTCATCTGAGCAGAAAACCAGAAAGCCCCTGGACAAAGAGAATAGAGGGGCTGATAGTGACCCCTCTCCAGAGCAGCCTCACACCAGAAGCCTGCACCCATCTGCACAGCTCCCTTGCTTGCAGGCCATACCTGTGGCAGTAACACATTCTGGAGCTTGTCACTCCAGACCGGATGGAAGTGAGAGCTAGCTGAGTCCTGTCACACACACACACAGGCACACACACACACACACACACACGCACGCACGCACGCACGCACGCACACACACACACACACACACACACACACACACGCACAAGGTTTTGCTATCTGGCTGGATAATATTGGGGAGACAGACTCAGAGGCCACACATGCATGGCCACTGACTCTCTGGAATTGTACAGCTGGTCCATACACCAAGCCTTGGACTCCAGCATTGGTTTGTCTGTCTGTGAAAAACCCAGGCAGTTTACTTGTCTATGACTGTGCTACAGTGAGATGTGTCAGCTGCTTAACAGGAACACACACATACACACACACACACACACACACACACACACACACACACACACACAGACCGGGGGGGGGGGAGGTTGGGGTGCTCTGGGAGGAAGGTACACTAAAGTCAGGCATCGGGAGGAAGCCGCTCTGTACTTTTCTTGTCTCCCCAGGGGGCAACTATATTCGTGCTTTTTGCATCTTTAAAACAAAAGCCCATCAGAAACAACATAGAGCAAGACAGGTTGGTGTGAGTTCAGTTTCAGGAGGTTGCACTTTGCCATGCAGGAGGCATGGCAGAGCAGTTCTGGCCACAGTAGCAAGGGGTGGGAGGCAGCACCTGTTCACAGTGGGGTAGACCAGGAGCCAGAGGGAGACAGAACCATTAACTGTCAAAGGCCTGTCACTAGTGACCTACTTATGCTAGCCAGGTGCCCATGCCTATAGGTTCCATAATCCACCTCCCCTATCACTGCCACCAAGTTGGGAATGAGTGTTCAAACACCTGAGCCTCCCGGGGCTGTTCATAGTCACATCACAAAGGCAGAGAAGCTTACTAGTGAGGAGCTTTGCAGACCAGAACTGAAGGTGGAAAATGGACCCCTGATTTCTCAGGAACCTTGGGTAGCAAAGACTAGAGGCCCAGGCAGGGTGGGTACAGTTACCACACAGGATGCCAGACCTAGAGCAGCAGGCAGAACAAAGGGGCTGGGACAGTCTCCGGTCATTGCAAATGCCTTAGAGCAGAGGATGATCCTTTTTAAAAGGCCAGCTGGGGCCAACAAGCCAGACACAGAGTATCTCAGTGGCAGGCTGGGAAGATGGCCCTGGGGTGCGGCATGTGTCCTGAGAACTCCCCAGGACCCATAATGAGGCCTCTGTAATCCCAGTCGTCAAGGGAGAAATGGGAAGTGGAAGCAAGAAAATCTCCAGAAGCCTGTGGGCCAGCAAATCTGAGGCACATAACGAGCCAAAGATCCTGTCTCAAACAGGTGAGGTAGGACCTGAGGGTGTCCTCTGACCCCTGCGTGTACATGGTGGGACTTGCACACCTGCACTCACAGGAACACACACATACATATGCTTAAAAACAAAAAGTGCTTCAGTGGAAAGCCAGGAACTCTCACCTGATTCCCGAGTGCAGGCCAGAGTCAGGACAGCACTGGACAGACAGTAATGACCTATTCGTGTGTTATGCATATGCTCCCTTAACCTTCCCTCTGCCTTCTCGAGGTACCTCCAAGCACCATTACAGTTAGTTATCCATGGCTGTGTAACAGAAGTGGATAAAACAGCAGCTGTGGTTCATTCTCCTCACAGTTCTGGAGTCGTGTGGTGCTCGTCAAGGAAGGCTCACCTCTGTCCTGCTGACCTCAGCCGAGGTGGCACACCTGATAGGGGCTGGAACACTCCTTCTGACATGACTCACTACCACGAGTGTGACATCAGTCACTTGTCTCATGGCTGAAATAAAGTAACTGCCAGAGACGACCGAAGAAAGGATTTGTTTGGCTCAGTTTCAGAAACTCCGCTGATTCTGGGCCCATGGCAAAGCAGAGCCTCGTGGCCGCAGAAGCTGTGGGAGAGGATGCCCACACAGCACACAGAGACGGGAGGACTGGACAGCTCAACCTTACTTTCTAAAGTGCCCACAAACCCCAAACAGGAGCTAGGGAGTACTGTAGGAGATGTTTCTCGTGCAAACATGGCAAATCCTGACTGGATTCTTTTCCAGGCTTGGCAGCCCCTTCTGTCTTGGTGGCTAAGCTTCAAGAACAAGCATACAAAGGTGCCAGAAAGGAACTATCCTGCATCTGAGACCTGGACTGAGAAGCATCGTGATGGCCCTAATCACAGGCTTGCTGTGAGAGTGGTTGTTTCCCTGCAGACACTCCCTTCAGAGTGAGCTTTGTGAGGATGTCGCTGGACCCTGAAACTTCTCCAGTGAGTGCAAGCTTGGGCTCGATCAGCAGAGGGCGCTGGAACTGCAGGAAGGCCTGGAGGGGGAGGGGCTTCCCTTTCTCTAGTTTGTTTGCGTGGAGGGGTGTGGGGGGCAGGACTTCATATGCCTTGCAAATGCTCTGGACCACGCCCTAGCCCCAACCCTCCGTCTTGGGCCCAGCACCCTCCTTCCTCCAGCCCTGCAGCCCCCAGTGGCCTCTCTTCAGAGACCCCCACCTCTGTGCCGGCTTCTGCTGTCGCCCTCCCAGCAATGCCCTTCACCGTCCGGTGGGAGCCCCTGGCCACACAGGCCTCTTTCTGAGTTTTGTGACTCGCCAGCACCTCTCCCCCAAGCAATCCTACCTTCATCCTTGCCAGGCTTCCTCACCAAAGACAGCCGCACCCCTCCAACAGTCTTCCCAGCTTGGGCAAAGTGTTCTCCCAGGCACTCAGCAACTTCCCATGGTCATTTTCTTGGCATTTGCTATGCCTGCATTTCTTAAGCTTTTGTGTGTCCTTTGAATGGCTGAAGGTCTAACAGTCCTTGGTGACCAATACAGCTCCTGTCTCTCTCTGGGACGGTAGAGATGCGTGATCACAGGAGCAGTCCTAGGAGACTTGTCTTCCAAGATGGACTTACAGTATACTTTAGGCCTCGGCTTTGAGCTTGTACGCTACTGACTTCTCGCCTATGGGAAATGTGTGCTCCTGTCCCTGGCATGTGGGCATTGCCGCAGAGGAAGCTGCTTCCACTGACTGGTAGTGATAAAGGGCCACTTAACATGACATGGGGTCCAAGTAACTGCTGCACGTCACCATGGTGCAGGGGACCCCTCAGTGCACTGGAACAGTCACAGTAGTCACCAGCTGGCTCAACTCCAAAGTCTTCTGCTAAGAACTAAGTGCTCCCTCTGAGGGGCTCACTCCCCTCTGACGGCCACAGGACGGCACTGTTGCAGTTAGAGCCTTCTTTCAGGGGCGCCACAGTCACAAGACTGGCTGAACTTGCATCTGGCCACAGGAGTTCCTTCTGGAGAGTTAGGACCTTGGTCTGGGGTGTGTGTAGCTCAGTGGTAGATCACTTGCCTGACACATAGACCCTGGGTCCTGTCCTGGCAGCAGAGGGGGAACCTTAGCACCTTGTTGGAAAGACAGGAACCCTGAACTCCAAATCACATGAACCCTCTCCCAGCAGATAGACTTGGCAGTGGCCAAGGGGCTGGGGGCCCACATTTAGGGACCTTTTTATGAGCCCTCCTGTGGCAAGTCCTCAGGAGTTCCCACCCTCCTGGAGGACTTCTGCAGCACCTTTTGTTGCCATGACGCTTGTAGGTAAGTCCGAGGGCCCATGGTGTGACATGGCAGGAAATAGTTTGGAACGAGAATTGGAGACACTTTTCCTGTAAAAGACTAAACAGCGATGGGTGTAGTGGCCCTCGCACTTCGGATCTTAACACTTGGGAGGCCACAGCAGGATCACTAGTTCAAGGCCTACTTGAGCTGCATAGCAAAATGTAGCCTCAAAACTTAAAAAGGAACAAATACTAAATGTTTTATGTTTTGAGAAGACACAAGGCTTCTGTCTACTACTTTCTTGTTCTTCTGGTCCTCTACCACCTTTGTGTGTGTGTGTGTGTGTGTGTGTGTGTGTGTCTGTGTCTGTGTCTGTGTGTGTGTGTTTCTGTGGTTCTTAGTTAGGGTTACTATCACTGTGATGAAACACTGTGATCAAAAGCAAGTTGGGAGGAAAGGGTTTACTTGGCTTACATTTCCACATCTTAGTGCATCAATGAAGGAGGTCAGGACAGGAACTCAAATAGGGCGGGAACCTGGAGGCAGGAGCGGGAACCAGGAGGCAGAGGCTGAGAAGGGGTGCTGCTTACTGGCTTGCTCCCCATGACTTGCTCAGCCTGCTTGCTTATAGAACCTAGGACCACCAGCCCAGGGATGTTCCTGCCCACAATGGGCTGGGCCCTCTCCCGTCAATCACTAATTAAGAAAATGCCCTACAGCCAGACCTCTGTCTCTTTTTCTTTCTTTCTCTTTCTTTCTTTTTTAAAATTTTTATTTTATTTTATTTTATTTGAGACAGGGTTTCTCTGTGTAGTCTTGGCTGTCCTGGAACTCATGCTGTAGACCAGGCTGGCCTTTAACTCACAGAGATCCTGTCTCTACCTCCTGAGTACTGGGATTAAAGGCATGTGCCACCACCACCAGGCTCAACAGCCAGACCTTGTGGAGGCATTTTCTCAGTTGATGTTCCCTCCTTCAGGTGACACTAGCATGTGTCAAGTTGACATAAAACTAGCCACATCTTTAACCCCCATCCCCCACCCCCACCCCTCCACCCCCCTGAGCACTTGGGAGGCAAAGGCAGGTGTATCTCTGTGAGTTCAAGGCCAGCCTGGTCTACATATCAAGTTCCAGGACAAACAGAGCTACATAGCAAGACCTTATCTCAAGATAAATAAATGAAAATATATATTCTTAGCTTGCAGGCTGTACAAAAAAAGGGGCATCTCTAAGCCAATATTGGTTCATAGGCCATAGTTGCCAAATCCTGGTTTGTAGACAGCAAGAATTCAGACATTTTCAGCTCTGTGTTGGCAGAGACTTGGGAGGATGTGTGGAAGAGCTTCCAGAGTGGTAGACTGGGAAGGCTGAAGTAGAACCCTAGCCAGCCACACCCTGAGCTACAGGCACCAGGTGCTTCAGTCTGCGCCTTGACAGACGGGACCTCAGTTAGTGACTCTGCGATGTCAGGACATCTATCGCAGAGTAGACAAGAATGGACAGAGCAGCTGGGTGTGGAGGAGCACAAAAGCCAGTATCTGTGAGTTCAAGGCCAGCCTGGTCTACATAGCAAGTTCCAGGCCAGCCAGATCTACATAGTGAGACCCTATCTCAAAAAAAAAAAAAAAAAAAAAAAAAAAAAAAAAAAAAAAAAGTGGACAGAAAGCCTCAGAGAGGTGGGACTTGTCCATCATGACGTTTGACCTGCACAACACCTCCATCGAGCACTCCAGAGCATGGCCTCCACTAGGGCTTGAGAACTACCCAAATAGGAAGCTCCAGCCTCCTAGAAGGGCTCACCAGTGCTGCCCTTTATAGGAATGCTGACCACAGGGACAGGGACCTCTACGAAGCTGTCATGGGACCACAGAACAGCAGAGACTAAAATGCAGTAGCTAGCCACCAAAGCGGTGGCTGAGCCCATAACAGCCGCTGAATGTACTGGCATGTGTAGTGCCCTGGAATACAGGACCCCTGACTAGCCGGAGGGCCCGGGAGTGGAAAACCAACCAACCAACAAAACAACAACAAATCTCCGCCCCCAGAGACGCTTCTAAAGTGACAGAAGGAGCTGGAGGTGTGTAGCCAGAGCCTCAAGTCACCACCGCAGACTTTACTCTTGGCCTCGTGCTGCTCTTTCCCAGGCAAAGCCAAGTCAAGACTGGGAGCCTCTTCCGGGTGAGGGATCACAAGAGCCGCCATCAGAAAGGCCCCCATACCATCTGCACTTGCTTACTGAAGGAACTGGGGGTTGGGGAAGGAAGAATGCGGGCAGTTCGGGAATCACAAGGTGCTGCCGGAAGAGGGGGTAGTCACCGGATTTACGGGATCCACGGTGTGTGGAACCTGAGGCCAAGACCGAGCCCAGATTTCAGAAAGGCATAAATGAACAAGAATGCTTAGCAATTGGCACAGCTCCTTGTACTGTCTCTCAAAGGGATGATTACTCCCCTCCTGGCCAAGACAGTGAATCCAGGGCAACAGTGCGCCCTTGGTGGCTGTTAGGGGGTAGAGGCCCAGGCATGAGTGTCTTGGCACCCCAGTTAACTCACCAAGGGCCTACACAGGGCAGATGGGATCAGAGAATCCCTGGGGGTCCCTGAGTCCGTCCCAGCAGCAGGGCTGACTCATCGTTAGCCCAAGCCCCCAGAAATGGAAGTAGGGCCCCTGTATTGTCACCTGAACCCTGACCACAGTGAGAAGACTAGGGGACAAAGGTGACAGCGACGAATGGCAGGTGCACGCGGGTGCACGGCCTCTTAGCAAGGTGTAGTGTCACTAAATTCAGCATTTCCTGTTCAGGGACCAGCAGGGTGGGGGCGTCGGCTGGGCGTTTTTGAAGGTCGGGAAGCCTGGCTTAGGCTCACCCATCTGAGATGCACTGAATTAATCAAAGATCCCATTCGATTAGCCGAAAGGGCGAGGCAGGGCGTTCGCAACGCCGGGAAAATCCAGCCAGCGGGCGCGCACTCTTAAGTACGAAGCTGCTTCGCGTTCTGCGGCGCGAGGCTCCACGCGGCCGCCGTAGGGAGAGCGGAGTACGGTGGCCGCGGGGCGGCGGCGACGGGCTCGGCCGGCCGGCGCGGGGCCGCCATGGGCAACCTGTTTGGCCGCAAGAAGCAGAGCCGGGTCACCGAGCAGGACAGGGCCATCCTGGTGAGGGGCCGACGGCGGGCGGGGGGTCGGGCCCCGCGGGGGAAACTGAGGCGGGAAGCGGAGCGGGTCACGCTTCCGGTGCCATCGCGCGCCCAGCTGCAGACACCCCTGGACCGGCCGCGGCTCGGCCCGGAAAGACCTGGATTGTGTCTGGGGGCGGAGGGCAGATCCGTGAGAGGAGGTGCCAGGAAGGAAGCTGCTGACCGCCGGTGGTCGCGGCATCCCGAGCCCTGAGTTACTGAAAGTTCTGAAAGGCCCCCGATAAAGAACCCGTGGGCGTGGCTGTCACTAGAAGTCTCAGTGAGATTCTTACGGGAAAGGGTGCTCATCCCCTCCTCTGCAGCCTCTGGAGTGCAGGAAGCCCCCGGGACACCCGTGTCTCAGGTCGCCGTCCTCCAGTGGGTCCTGCAGTCAGGACACCACTGCCAAGCACACATCTCAACAGTCGCGTCAGGGACGCAGGAAGGAGAGAGCCTAGCCCTAGCTGCTGCCGCCACGCCACCGCCAGACTTACTCAGATTGCTAGCTCTGCAGAGGCACAGCCTGGCCTTCCTGCAGCTCCACTGGTCTCCCCTCTAGTATCTCCAGGCAAGACTTCAGCTGGCAGGGAAAAAAAAAAAAAAAACAACCAAGAAGAAAGAGTACGTGTACCCTGGCCACAAGGCCTCCAAATCTGAAGGGTGGGAATAGTGATGCCCGCCGAGGGGCAGACGCTGTAGAAAACACTGGGTGAAGGTGAAGGACCTGGGGCCGGTCCTCCCTCCACCCGCTAGCAGAGCTGCCCTGCTGGCATGGTCTCCCAGGTAACCTGGAGTGCATGGTGGATGGTTTCTCACTAGCTGAATCTTAAAGGTGCCCATTGCCTTCACTTACCATGGTCTGCCCTCAAGGTGTCATCCTGTGTGTGAAGTGTGGCCAGGGCCTGCACCTATTCATGGTAGTTCCATCTGAAGTGACAGCATTTGGACAGAGAATGGGAATGGCCTAAGCAGGGAGGACTGGCCACAGTTGAACAGTGGGCCATGCGTTCACTGTAGGGCGCGCAGCGGATAGCCAAGCCGCTGCTGTCCATTCAGGTAGATGGCAGTGGAGACAGGAGAGCCAAGTGCATGATTAACGCGAGAAATCCACGGAGTCTCACCCGCTGCCCACTACACACGATAAAAATGGGAAGAGCAGGGGGATTGGGCAACACTTAGTCTCAAAAGAAGGGAGGGGTGGAGTGAAGAACATGCAGCGTCATGTTCTCTGTTACACTAGAACCTTCCAGGGCCTGGTGGCCACTTGAGTGACCCAAGGAGCACAGGCGGTGGCCAAGCTGTGGCTGAGCAGGGTGGAAGTCTCCTCCTTGGCACAGTGGACCTTGGGGATGCCAGGTGCATCCCCGCCGTGTAAGTCTAGAGGTGTTTCTGAATATTGCCACACATCCTCTGGGCGGCAGGGACCACCATTAGAGAGGATTGCCTGGCTCTTCCTGACCATGTCGGGACTAGCGGCCTGGTGAGAACCTGACTGGAGGAGCCGCTGACCGGGCCGCATTCTTGCTCTCTCCCCAGCAACTGAAGCAGCAGAGGGACAAGCTGAGGCAGTACCAGAAGAGGGTCACACAGCAGCTGGAGAGGGAGCGGGCTCTGGCCAGGCAGCTGCTGCGGGATGGCAGGAAAGAGTAAGGGGCACTTCCTTGGGGCTAGTGTGGTGGGAGAGGAGGCGCGTCCCTGGAGCTAAGCCAGGACAGACAAGGTGGCTTCCCTTGCAGACGGGCCAAGCTGCTGCTCAAGAAGAAGAGGTACCGAGAACAGCTGCTTGACAGGACAGAGAACCAGATCAGCAGCCTGGAAGCCATGGTAGGCTGTGCCCAGGAGCCTTTGCTGGGAACCAGAGCACCTAGGGAATGGGGTGGGGGCTGGCCACCCCAGGGTGGGAGGTGGGGAGCAGGTCGGGCTGGTGGGGTCGCATGCGCATCTCCCAGGGTTGGGGTAAGAGCATCCTGGTTTGCCCCTGCTGGCTGGAGCCACTGAAAGTCTCCAGCACTTTCTCAGTAAGTCCCAGCTGCCATAGCAGAGAACCAGAAAGGGTAGGACATTCCTTCCAATGCCAGAAGCCTGTCACCACATGGGTCCAGAGCCCAGCAGGGCTTCTGACCAGTGGCTGCTGCTTTCAGGTTCAGAGCATCGAGTTCACGCAGATCGAGATGAAGGTGATGGAGGGGCTTCAGGTGGGCAACGAGTGTTTGAACAAGATGCACCAGGTAGGTCCTCACGGCGCCCGGCGGGCAGCGTCTGTGCCAGCTCAGGACCTGAGTTTAGCTGGACTGGGGGATGTGCCCGTGCTTGGCAGGGACCAGCGTGACCTGAGGGAGGTGTGGCACAGCACCTTTGCGCTGGGTTCACTGGCGCTGAGTGGTGGGGAAGGCAGGGCATGGGTGTGGTGAGTGGGCTGGTCAGGGAGCGGGGCTCAGTGCCAGAGGTTGGGTTTGCTGCCTCTCCGGGTATCTGAGTAGGGTCTGAGGTGCATGTGACACAGACCAGCAGAGGTGCCGTATTGATTGTACACAGAGGAAGTTCGGTCCCCTCCCGGGAAGGATTTCCGGTTTTGACCTGTTTTATTTATAATTGTCAGGGTTGTTCTGGGTCTGGGAAGGTCTGAGAAGTGCCTCTGAAGACAAGCCTGGCTCAGAGCCAAGGGCAGGCTCGTTTCCCTGGCTTTGCTGAGGGAAGGATAGGGTAAGGGCACAGCCCTTGCCAGGGGCTGTCGTTTGCCTTGTTGAGCAGCCCTGAAACTCATCATCTCATCCCCAGGTGATGTCCATAGAGGAGGTGGAGAGGATCCTGGATGAGACCCAGGAGGCAGTAGAGTACCAGCGGGTATGCTTTGCTGGGCCCAGGCCCCCCCATTGCACTGCTTCCCGGGAGAACCCAGAGTCACAGCTGGGAATACCCCTCCCTGCCAGTTGCTGTCCCCAGGGACCCAGAGCCCCACCAGGCCTGCTTCTCAGTACATCTCTTCCTTCCACAGCAAATTGATGAGTTGCTGGCAGGAAACTTTACTCAGGAGGATGAGGATGCCATCCTGGAAGAGCTGAATGCAATCACTCAGGTACAGGTCCCGGGGCTGTCTGGTCCCCTGGGGGATGGGACCCTATAGGCCTCTGCTTGGTGCTGTGTCTAGCTGTTATGTCTGAGCCCAGGGTCCTGGATTCCTGATTTCCTTCCTAAGATGGTTTTCACTTGTGCTGAAGCCAGGCTTCTTCCACACCCGGTGCTGGTGGCTGGGGAGCTGTGGAAGCAGGGTGGTTGGAGGCTGACTCAGCAGCTTGCTGCAGGCACCTGTGACTCGGTGGAATCTGTTCACCTCTGCACTGCAGGCCCCAGGGTCTGCTGTGCTGCAGCTGGGTCTGACCCCATGTCCAGGCCACAAGCTCTGTAGCTCCCAAACTGGATTCTTTAGCTCCATTGGCCATAGCCTCTGCTTGCTGAGGTCTTACTGCTGCCCCAGAGCCACCTGCTGTTCACAGCCCAGTACGACTGTCCGGGAAGTTACCCTTTGGGTCCTGTGGCTGCCCACATGCCAGGGCCAGAAGCCTGATGGGCTGCTGGGAAGACAGGCCACAGGAGGACAGAGGCCACCTATACCCATGGAGCAGCTTTCCCCCACAGCCCTCCAGGATTGTAGCCCCTCGGTGCTTCCCAGCAGAAGCCCGTCATGGCTTCCTAGCCCTGGGGACCCAGCTACCCTGGTCTCTACTTCCTCCATGGTCTTTTGCAGCCCCTGCTTGGGAACTGATATTTCTGGGAATAGCTCCAAATCCCTGGGACCCTGGGGCCTCTTGGAGTGGCCTTGTCACCTCTGCAGCGGTCATCTGGAAAGATGCTGTAGACAGGGAGAGTGCAGGGCTCCGGAGCTGGCCCCCGAGCAGTAGACTGGCAGCTGCTGCCTCCCTCTGAGGGCAGCTAACAAGTAGATCCAGCCCCTCTGGAGAGCCAGGGCAGCCTGTGGCCGCACACCAGCTCATGCCTCATCTCTGCTTCTTGCAGGAACAAATCGAGTTACCAGAGGTTCCTTCGGAGCCCCTTCCTGACATAAACCCAGGTACCTTTGCTGTGTGTGCAAGTGTGTTGGTCTGAAGTCGCAGACTTAAGTCTCAGAGGGAGCAATACACAGTGGTCCTCTTACCTTACAGCCCGGTGGGAAAGTGTACCTGTGGCTGTGCTCCGGTTGATGGAGAGTGGGTTCCCAAGGGGTTGGGTCCTCTAATGGGATCCAGACCAACTCACAGAGGCATGTCCATTCATCAGCCCTGGGAGAAGGCTTGTCAGCCACTTGGGCCCCCGAGGGCTTAGATCCCCCAGTCCAGCTGTCGTCTGGAACTCACAGCTTTGGGCAGGGCTGCACCTGCAGCATCGTGCTCACAGCTCAGAAGCCACTCTAGTCAGTGGTTAATGGACACTCAGAGTCCCAGTGGCTCCATGTTTTCATCTGTTCCTGTGTGGCTTCTGGGAGCCCTAAGCCTCCAGAGACCTACTGCACAGGCTGTGCCCCGGCCTCTAGGTCCATCTGGCTTCCTGTTTATAACTCACCTCCCTGCTGGGCGCACCCCTTGCCTGCAGCCTCTGGCCTCATCCTCTGAGAGCTTGCTGTGCTCATGAGTACATCATGAACGATTGTTTTCTCCACAGAAGCCCCTGCCAAGGCCAGATCCAGGCAGGCAGAGCTGGTGGCAGCTTCCTAACTCCGACTCTCCAGGGACTCGCAGGGATTCTCTGAGGACTGGCCCACAGAGCGTTTGGCTGCGTGTCAACCCTGAGGGCTCCCAGGAGGCCTGAAGGGCTGCGCTGGCCAGTGCGGGTGCTGGTGACTGGAGCAGCAGCTCACACGGGCCCTGACATCAGGGCACCACAACGCCATTCGAGCTTTAGTCTGGATGCACCGTTGTCCTGCTCTCGTTCTGGATTAAGTGGACACTCAAAGCCCAGCCAGGCCCGGCTTCAGACAGCTGTGGTTCCCACAGTGGCCGCAGCCCAATACTCCTGGTGCTGTTCTCATGGCTGACCCAGTCCGTGTGACCTGCGCTCTTTTGTGAGGAAGCGCTTCAGACCTTGGGGTCCCTGTTTCCTTCTCTTGTTTCTGCTGCTCCAAGCTGGTGGGGGCTTCAGTTAAGGGCTTCTCACCGTGCCTGGCCTCCTTCCTGATACCCCTCAGTTTCCCTACAGGCTAGTGACAGAAACCCTAGGGTACTGGTGTTCTCCAAATCATCTTCTTTGGCACCTCAGACTTGAGCCTCTTATGTTTTGGGGAGGTGGACCAGGGGCCATCACTGCTGAATGGACAAATCTAGGAGCCTGACTTGGGAGTCTTCACAGAAGAAAGACATCTTGAAGGAGGTGACAAGACCCTGTTCCAATGGCTGTGCACCCCATGGAATCTGGACGCACAGCTGCCAGTCCCTAAGCCACCAGTGCCCTGGAGGAGCAGAGCTTGGAGGTGACTTTCAGGGTCCTGTGCTTGTTTGATAGGGGACAGTCCCTGATCCTCGGTCCTTGAGGACCACAGGGCTTTCCATCCTTTCAGGGCCCACCAGGAAAGGACATCTCTTCCTTAACCCAGAACGGGTCAACCCCAGTATTAAAGTCGGCCCCTGCATGGTCTCCTGCCTCTTGGACAGAGTCTGGTGTCCTGGTGTGGTTCCCTGCATAGGAACAGTCAGTTATACGGGTGGATTGGAGGGTGGCCCATGACCAACTGAAACAGCCCTAGCCACCACGCTCGGCAAAGCCAGGGACTGGGTGCCAGATGCACCTGGGGAGGAGAGCTTTGGGCTCCTCCCTATGTAAGCCTGAGTCCCAGGGCAGCCTTGGCCATGCCCAGCAGCTGTCTTTGAAGGTAGATGAGGGCAGGGCTCTGGCCACTCTGAACGTGTGTGCTGAGTATTTACACACATGGGTCTGGTGGTTAGGACTGCCAGACCCCAGGCCTTAGACACCTTGAGAGAGAGACTGACTGGTTTGGGGTTAGATTGCACATGGGAGAGTCGTATCTGGTAGACAGCTGGCAGGTCCCCTCCATGGAGCAGCCTCCACACACAGCCAGGCTTAACACTGCTAGGGCTCAGGGTTTCTTGGGAGACCATGGAACCTGAGTGTGCAGGTGAAAACTGGGAGCAGCCCTGAGCGCATGCTTGGCAGTCACCAAGTGTGGATGCGGCCTCTCCTGCAGTGTCTGTGTCCACCAGGAGGGGGCTCTGTCCACCTCTGCTGCTGGGGTGCTTGGCCATACTGAGCGTAGTTTTACCAATGAAGCCTGCTCCAAGCCCATAGCAATGTCCTGCAGCAGGATGCACCCACACCCTGCAGTCGCACACTGTTGAGGTGACGGGGTTCTGTGGACAGAGCTTCAAAGGCCCAGGTAGGCCAGGCTCCATTCAGCTTTCTGTCGTGTCTGACCTGGGCCAGGCAGAGGCACAGCTGCTCACTGGGAGAGGTGCCCTCATCCCAAGGCAGCCAAGAGCCATAACTCTTGAGTAAGAACTTCCTTTTGGGGATAAGATCTTGCGATGTAGCCCAACTGCCTATGCTGTCTGCTGGCCTCAGCCTTCAGCCTTCTGAATGCCGAGATGACAGTATTCCGTACCTGGCTTGGGGTGGTAGCCTGTAGGCTCCACTCCTGACCCTGTGAGCTTTGGCCTTCTTAAGACCTCCCTGCTCCATCATGCTTCCATGACAATCACAAGCTAATAAAGCTTGTGGCCGAGCTGGGGTCCTGCCAGAGACAGTCCTTGGAGACTTGGAGGTGAGCAGTGGTGCTGTAAGGGCGGAGGGACTGCAGGACAAGCAGTACATGGTGCTCCCTGGAAGCCACCTGAGATTGTGGCCCAAAGGTCCAGGCAGGGCCTAAAGAGGCTAGCTAGCTCATGGGATGAACTTGTGTGGACAGCTGGGAGGAGGGCACCTATTACAAAGAGGAATGATGTACGGATGCTCGGTTTTCGGCTGGCTCCTGTGCAGAATACTGGCTGGGTGAGGGGAGATTCGGAGCCAGACTCAGAGCCCAGCTGGCTGTCTTCTGCATCAGCCGCTGAAGCCTTGGCACCTCGGCGTCTTCATCTGCCAGGTCTTCAGGGCAGAATCCTCATGCTTGCAGCCCTCAGTGAGTGAGTCCTGTAGGCCAGTCACCCAAGTGCAAGCTGTGTGCACGCACGTCTGCGTGGTGGCTTTCATGCTGGTAATCCCAACACCAGGGAGGTGAAGGCAGGAGGCCAGCCTGGGCTACATTGTAAGACCTGTCTCCAGAGCACAGAAGCTGGGAATATGGCTCAGGGTAGAGTGCTTGCCCAACTTTCACGGGTTTGATGCAAAGAGATGAATTGTACCAGGAAGTGCTGACTTCTTTGACCACTGAGGGATATTATTTTATTCTTACTACATTTTTTTTCTGTGTGTGACGCATGGAGTGTATATTGGAGGCCAGAGCATGCTCAGGAGTTGGCTCTCTCCTCTACTATATGGGTCCTGGGATTGAATTCAGGTCTTCGGGCTTGATGGTAAATGCCTTTGACTATGGGCTTCAACTTTAAAGCCCGTCTTGTCTTAATCTGTCCTGTTGTAACAGAATGACAGCCAGGTAATTCACGGTGAACAGAAAGATGTTTCTTGCAGTTCTGGAGGTTGGACATCCTACTGCTAAGGCCTGCTAGCAGCTGCCCACCTGGCTGGGAGCGAGAGGGCAAGAGGGGCCATCTCACCCGCTTCTGAGGACACCAACCCCTCATAAGGGTGGTGCCCTTTGCTCCTCCCAGGCCTCCAGCTCTTACATTCTTTCTGCCCAGCCTTCCTGGATGTCCCTGAGCCTTGTGGAAGGAGTGACAGAGATGAACTCTCAACAGTCACTTACCCCGACTCTCTGACCAGCTATGGGACCCCTCGTTCACTGTGCCCACTGCAAAGAGCAGCTTCTCAGGCCAAGGCTGAGCAACACTATCTGTGTGTATAAACATAAGTGACTTGAAGACAGTTTGACACCATGTCCATCGATCAAAAGCAGTAGCAGGTTCCCCCTAGGCCTGTGGCCTCCCTCGCCATGGGTGCCAGGTTTACAGTACCAGGCTTGCATGCCCTCCTGTGGAGTAAGCCTTCCATTCAGTCCCAAAGCAGGCAGTTCCCCTAAAACCTTTGTGCCATCAGTTGGCATAGCTTGCCTTACACAAGCACAAAGGATTTACTACTGGGTGGTACGGATGGCTTCTCTCCTCCAAAGGCCTGTATTTAATCACCTCTTTCAAAAATTTTTAATTTTTTAAAAACTTTATGCGCATTGGTATTTTGCCTGTATGTGTATCTGTGTGAGGGTGTCGGGTACCCTTGAACTGGAGTTACAGAGAGTTGTGAGCTGCCATGTGGGTGCTGGGAATTGAACCCTGGTCCAAGAGGAGCAGCCAGTGCTCTTAACTGCTGAGCCATCTCTCCAGCTCCTCAAAAAATATTTTTGAACCTTTTATTTATTTATGTGTATGAGTGTTTGCCTGTATGTGTGTCTGTGTGCATCATGCACGTTCCCACAGAGCCCAGAAGAGGGCGTCGGATCCCCTGGGACTGGAGTTACCCGTGGTTGTAGGCTGTCATGTGGGTGTTGGGAGTTGATGACCTCTCAAGAGCAGCCAGTGCTCTTTACCACCGAGCCATCTAGACAGTCACCTCTTCTTTTTCTCTTTACATAACTCTTCATTGACTCTGGAAATTCCACATCATGCACCCCAATCCTGCTTACCTCCCAGCCCCTCTGTATCTGCCCCACACCCCTGCAGCATGCCCCCCATAATTAAAAACAAAACAAACGAACAACCCACCTCGCTCCTCCATCCTTCCTACACCTCTTCCTTCATCCTAGCGGCATCGGGAGCTGTGGTGTGCCACACAGTCCACCCTTTTGTCCAACCAGCCCCACCCCCAAAAACGTTCACTGCAATGAGCCATCGGCTGGTTCAAGGCCTCTGGCACATCGTCATCACTGGGCCCTCACTAAAACCCCCTCAGACATCCCACTGCTGCCCCAAGTCATGGCGATCCTGTGGAATGTCCCTTCACACTCCAGCAGGTCACAGATGAGGCAGATATTAGGGAGAGGGGGGCAACCAAGGCCCGGGATGTGGGTCTGGGTGGTAGCTGAGATGGTTGGTCGGGGCCACTGGGACTGCCCTCCTCAGGTGAGGGGCAGAGCCAGCTCTCCTAGGTCCATGCCATCAGGGCCACCATCTGTGGTGAGGAGTGGGGCCATCTCTCTTGAGTCCGGGGTTCAGCTCTCCCGTGGGGGGTGGGGCAGCTCTCCTGATGCAGTGTCCATCGAGCAACAAGGCCAGCTATCCTGGGGCCAGTGAGGGGCCGGGCTTGCTCAGCACGACCCTGAGGTTTCAACACGCATGACTCCTATGACCCCCGGTGGTAACATGAGCCATGGACATCAGGCCAGATCCTGGCTGCTGTTGAGGAATGGATCCAGACATGGCCATGGCAGTAGCCCAGGCCCAGATGACACCATGGCCCTTTGTGGCTGTGCAAGCCCCCCAGATCAGCATGGTCCTCAGACACCAGCATGGTCATAGGTTGCAGCCTGGAACCCTGGAATCTGTGTGGCCTTTGGTGGTAAATGGGCCATGGACATCAACACAGACCCCAGCTGTGGTAGGACCATGGACCCAGATGTGGTCCTCAGTATCAGCCTGGGCTTGGATGTCACCATGGCCCCAGGTGGCAGTGCAGGCCACTCAGATTGGCATGGTCTCTGTGGCAGTGGGGTCCTCGGACACCAACATGGCCCCAAGTGGTGGCCCAGATCCCTGGCATCAGCACTTCCTTCAACAGTACCAGGAGCCACGGACATCAACATAGACCCTGGCTGCAGTAGGGCCACAGACCCAGACATGGCCTTCAGCAGCATCCCTGGCTCAAATAACACTATGGTGGCAGTAAGGGCCACTCAGATTGGCGTGGCCCCGGTGGTAACATGGCCCTCAGGTGCAACATGGCCATAGGTTGCAGTCTATACCCCAGGCATCGTGTGGCCTTTGGTGGCACCATGGACCCCCAATCACCTCTTAACAATATCACAGTGGCAATGAACTTTGAACCTGGGTCTTAGAGGGAAAGCAGCATTGAGTATGGTAACCATGGTAACGAATGAAACTGCATGAAAGCCAGAGGGCTGCCCTCCATCAAGGCAGGTCCAGCTCTCGCCATCTCACAATAGCAGATGCTAGAGCCAGAGTGCTGCTGTTCTGTGTTCTATTTTGCAGTTCTGAGGGCCCATCCTAGAACCTCATGCAAGTTAGGCAAGCATTCTACCCTGACAGCTGCTGCCAGCCCTGTAACCATCCCCCAGTCTGGGTGTAGCCATTCACCACTCTCCCACCCTCACCCCTGCGGACAGACCACTAGTCTGTTTTCTTGAGAACGTCACATACTGGTAATCACTGTGTAACCTGCCAGACCATGGTACCTGTCACTCTATACAGGGCCTCTGTCAATGACCCACGTGGCCATGGGAGCTGTCTGACGTGGGTGCTAGGACCTGAGCTCGGTGCTCTCAGCACAGAGCCAGCACCAAGCCATCTCCCAGCCCTGCCCCTTTTGTTCTAAGCTGCATTTCCCTGATTGATGTTTAGTGGTATGTGAGCCTTTCTCATACACCAGTGGCCATCTGTAACCTTGGCTACATGTCCTGTTCTGAATTAGGTTAGTTGTCTTATTATTATATTGTAAGAGTTCTTTATGCTGAGCGAGGAGTGGTGGATTACGTCTTTAATCCTAGCACTCACTTGGGTTAAGGCAGGATTGTGAGTTCCAGGCTAGTTTGGGTGACACAGTAAGACTCTGTCCCAGCAAACCAACAAATAAATAAAAATAATAAAATAAAACTTGCATATAGTCTGGGTATTAGAACTCAGGTGATTTTGACCCATTCTGTAAGCTGGTTACTTTTCTGTGGTTTCTTTGAAGTTCTGGTTTTTATTTTTGATGAAGCACAGTTTACTTTCTCTTTTGCTGCTTTTGTTTCTGACGTCACAGCTAAAAACCCTTATGCCTATGATTTCTTGATTGCTTAGTTCTTCTCTCTCTCTCTCTCTCTCTCTCTCTCTCTCTCTCTCTCTCTCTCTCTCTCGTTGTTGGTTTTTTGAGACAGGGTTTCTCTGTGGAACTCACTCTGTAGACCAGGCTGGCCTTGAACTCACAGAGATCTGCCTGACTCTACCTCCCTAAAGGCGTGTGCTACCACACCCGGCTTATTACTTAAGGCTTTGTTCTCAGTTGAGTTAACTCGGTATGTGCTGTGAGGTTGGCAGGTCTAACTCCATTCCTTCATAGGGAGATATCCCACCACACCTGAGTGACCGAAGCTGAAAGATCAGGAGTTCAAGGCCAGCCCAGGTGTGTAGTAAGACCCTGTCTCAAGAAAACCAGAGAGCTGGGTATGGTGGTGCACATTTAATCCTAGCACTTAGGAAACAGAGGCAGGTGGATCTCTGTGAGTCTAAGGGCAGCCTCGTCTACAGAGACTTCCAGAACAGCTAGGGCTACATAGAGAAACCCTATCTCAAAAAAACAAAAAAACTGCTAGGCAGTGGTAGCACAGGACTTTAATCCCAGCACTTGGGAGGCAGAGGCAGGTGGATCTCTGTGAGTTTGAGGCCAGCCTGGTCCACAGAGTGAGTTCCATGACAGCCAGGGCTACACAGGGAAACCCTGTCTCAAAAAACAACAAAAACAACAACAAAAAAACCCCCAACCCAAAACCCAAACTAAATGGGGAAGGGAGAAAGGGAGAGAATGAGGGACAGAGGGAGGGAGGGAGGGAATTTTCCCTCTTGAAGTATTCTAGCATACTGGCAGGATGATGATCCTAAACAGCCCATGGCAGCTGAGGGCACCCAGCCTTACAGCCTCCCTGTATCTCTGTAGTACATCTGGTGATTGGGAAGTGAGTGCTCCAACTTTGTTATGGGCTCTGGAATTTCCATATGAATTTTAGGATAAGCATCTCAATTTCTGCAAAGAAGCCAGATGGAGCTTCGACAGAGACTGAAATGCGATCTGTGGATAAAGCTAGAGGGCTGTCCCTCAAGCATTTGGGAGTCTTCAGATCCAGGAGCTCAGCCGCTGCTGTCCTTTACTTGGGTCTTTTCTCTCAACAAAGTCTTATCTTTTCAGGGTGTTAGTTTTGTTAAATTTGTTTTCCTTTGTGTGTGTGGTGCACATATGAGGGGCATATCAGTGACTTTTTGTTATTGTGATGAAACGCCATGACCAGAGCAACTTACAGAAGGAAGGTGTATTTGGGCTTCCGGTAGAGAGAGAGTCCATAATGGTGAGGAAGGCACAGCTGCAGGAGCAGAAAACCCGAGAGATCACCTCTTCACCTCGGAAAGCAGAGAAAGTAAGCAGGAAGTGGGGCAAGAGTATGAACTCTCAAAGCCCACCTCCCGCGATGGTCCGCCTCCTGCAGGCTCCGCCTCCCGCAGGCTCCGCCTCCAACCTGGGACCAAGTGTCCAAATATCCGAGCCCATGGGGGACATTTCTCATTCAAACCACCACAGGGGCCAGGGCAGGACATCGGGTGTCTTTCCTGTATTGCTTTCAGCCTCACTGCCTTGAGACACAATGTCTCACTGAACTGGAAGTTTCCCGTTTTGGATAGACTGTCTGGCCAGCGCCTTGGGTTCTACCTGTCTCTGCTCTGCAGTGTGGGGGTTGCAGGTGCATGTAACCACGGTTATGTGCTGCAAGATTAGCTCCAACTTCAGTCTCTCTCTTTTTTTTTTTTTTTTGGTTTTTTGAGACAGGGTTTCTCTGTGTAGCTTTGCGCCTTTCCTGGAACTCACTTGGTAGCCCAGGCTGGCCTCGAACTCACAGAGATCCACCTGGCTCTGCCTCCCGAGTGCTGGGATTAAAGGCGTGCACCACCACCGCCCGGCTGAACTTCAGTCTCTTACACAGACTTGTACACAGAGCGGTCAAGGATGTGGCCGATGGCCTCGGGGCACACACGGAGGAGATGGATCATAATCATAATTTGAAGCTAGGAGAGATGCCAACAGAGTGAGTGACACCAACACTCAAAATGGGGTCCCAGCTCCAGCCAGCACAACCTGGTTCTGTTACCAGAAGAGCATAAAGGTCCTGTGAGGTTCAGCAGGTGGAGGTGCTGGAAGCCCAGGGACCTGAGTTTGATCCTTAGAACCCATTTAAAGGGGGAAAGGGAGAACTGATTCTGTAAAGTTGTCTGATGACCTCTACATTTAGTATGCCTGATACATATGCACGCATGCATGCACGCATGCACGCACGCACGGGCATGCACACACACACACACAGACACACATATGCATACACACACACTAAGAAAAATCCGGGGCAGGAGGGGGAAGAACAAGGGAATCCGTGGTTGATATGTAGAATTAAATTATATTGTAAAATAAAATAAAATATAATAATAAAAAAAGAAAAAGAAAAAAAGAAAAATCCATGTAGAGTCAGTGACATATGACTTTTTCCAGAGAAACATGAACAGTCATTTGTTCATCCCAGGCAGGGGAGGACAAAGAAATTACATCACCCAAGTCTCATGTGGTGGAGCAGAGGCTTTATTGGGGTTACATGCAGAGCCAACAGCCAGGAGGCTCTCCAGCAGCCACATCACGGAAAAGCCCACCACCCAGTCCAACATGAGGCAAAGAGGCCCTGCTGAATGGACTCCCGCTGCAGGCAGCTGCTCACTCCTCACAGCCTCGGGACCTTTCCAGCCCGCTGAGGTCCCCGAGTCTGAGGACCCTCCCTCTCCTGCCTGGAAGGGAATGGTTCCGTTACCAGAGGAAATAGCTCAGCGGCCATGAACACCAGTGTGGCTCAGGAAGCCCGGTTTGGTGGCACTTAGAAAAGACTGAAAGCTTGAAGCTGGTGACCACAGGCTCGTTTACCAGCAGCTGTTCCTGCACTGGGGACACCTTCCCCCTGGCTGCAAGGAGCAGGGCATCCCACAGCTGCTTTGTCGGGCTTCAGTCAGCAGTGAGTCTGAGAAGGGCGGTGGGTCTCACTTATCACCACAGTGCCCAGATGTACAGGGACCCATGCACACATGTAAGGCACTCCCAAAGCTAAGGTGAAGGATGAAATAGCAGTGTTCCCAGTGTTTGTGATTAAACAGGAAACACCAGCTACCGAGAGACTGTCTGAGCAGACCCGTCATTCCCTGGTGACATTAGATGGAGGCAGTAGGAGTCTTTCTACACCGATAGATCATCCCAGAATACTTACGATCAGTTTATGAACCATGTGGGGTCAGGCTGCTATGGTGGTGCATTCCGATGGCGGGACAGATGGGTTTCTATGAATTCTGTGGCTACACGGTGAGACCCTGCCTCAAAACAAACAAAATAAACAAAACAAAAAACAACTTTGTTCTCCGGCACTGATCACAGTGTTCCCCTTGTGCCTTGCTTAGGAAACATTTTTTTTTGGGGGGGGGCGGAGGGGTAAATATATACTTACCCTACTTTCTCCACACTAATTCCAGACTCACAGCATTTAGCTTGCATTTGACTGTAGTTATTTGGGGAGGGGTATACTTTTGTACACACACACACACACACACACACACACACACACACACACACCCTGAGGAAGTCAGAGGAAGGCATCAGATTCTAGCATCTGGAGTCACAGGCAGTTAGTTGTGAGCTGCCCACTGTGAGTGCTGGGACTGACCTTAAATCCTGTAGAACAGTCAGTTCTCCTAAGCACTGAGTTATCTCTTCAGAGCCTGCAGTCTATTGTGGAGACACAGTCTGGAGGCTAACTAGCCTCACAGGTGTGGCAATCCTCTGTCCACCTTAGCCTTCTGCTGGGATGACAGGTGTGAGCCCTCATGGCTTAGCTTCTGGTCCCTGCAGTCCTGCCCCGCCCCCCCTCAACACACAACAAATAACTACAGATAAAAACAAGTCTGTGTTTTTTCCTGATTTAACTTTATTTTATGTGCATTAGTGTGAAGGTGTCTGGAGTTACAGAGTTGTGAACTGCCATGTGGGTGCTGGGAACTGAACCCGGGTCCTTTGGAAGGAGAGCCAGTGCTCTTAACCCCTGAGCCATCTCTCCAGCCCCCTAAAAACAAATCTTAAAAAACAAGACAGTAGGTGCAGATGTGGCCTGAGATGGCACAGGTGATGGGATTAATGGCAATCACAGCCACCTCATGGAAGGTGGAGGCTGACAAACTCCAGTCCTGGAAACATGGGACTTCTCAACGCAAGAGCAGAAGCCACAGATGAGGACAAGACGAGTGTTCCACAGCTGCAAATGCTCTGGGATGGGAGGTGACTGGGGAGACTCAGTGGCATTTGTCTGAGGACAGTCTGTGATCTCGACCACCCTGTCCAGTTGGGCAAGCTTCCTGGGCCTGTGGACAGCTCAGTCTGTAAGTCCTCGCTTTCCATATGCAATGATCTGGGTTTGGTCCCCAGAACTCACTTTTTTTTTTTGAGCTGAGGATCAAACCCAAGGCCTTGTGCTTGCTAGGCAAGTGCTCTACCACTGAGCTAAATCCCCAACCCCAGAACTCACATTTTAAAGTGCTGGGCATAGGGGTGTGCATTTATAATCCCAGAGAGCTGAATTGGTGAGCACCAGGCCAATGAGAGACCCTGTCTCAAAAGCCTTTTTGAGGAAGAACACTAAAAATTATCCTCTGGCTCCCCAACATGGACACACACATGTACCTGCACAAACACACTGTTAAAGAAAAAAGACTGGGGGCTGAAGAGATGGCTTAGGGGTTAAGAGCACTGGCTGCTCTTCCAGAGGACCTGGGTTCAATCCCAGCACCCACATGGCAGCTCACAACTGTCTGTAACTCTAGGATCTGACAGCCTCACACAGATATACATGCAAGCAAAATACCAATGCACACAAGAAAAAATAAATTATAAAAAATATTTTAAAAAAGACTGTAGCAGAAAATGAAATATGTACAAAAAGACTCAAATTTAGTGGAAGGTATCAGTTTACAAATCAAATGTGTAAAAATTCAAGGAAAACTGTGAGTCCACCCATCACAGTCAACAGGACAGGACCCAAAGGGAACGCCATACAGTAGCCATGCACAGGAGAGCTGCCCCAAGAGAGGCCGGGTGGCCACAGAGTGTTCATCAGAAACATGGCAGCCAGAAGCCTGCAGCCACTCAAAGAGAAGGCATTACCAATGCAGAATACGGTGGCCAGGGAGAGACCTCAGAGCTGGGAGGAGGAAAGGCCAAGATCCACTGTGCAGCCCCACCTCAGACATGCAGGGAAGGCTTCCAGAGCTGATCTGAATCTTCAGGAAATGGAAGAACAGAAAAGGAGACTGAGACAGAAAGAGCTAAGATGAAGGACAGCCTGTAGTCACAGCCAGGCCATCTCAGAAAAGCAAAATGAAAATAAGAGTGTTAGATATGGTGGAGAAATCCTTTTCTGTTTAAACAGCAACATATAAAATATGTATGACTGTAGAGCAACAGGTACACTATGGTGAGATTCTCAGGGTATGAAGTCACAGTGCACATGGCTCTGGCATGTCAATTATGACGGGATAATGCAAATACTAAGGTGTGATTGTGACTATTGCAATGTCTAGTGTGACTATTAAAATAACAGAGCACCTGCCACGCCAGCAGCTTCAGATGCTGAGGCAGGAGGATCTTAAGTTCTAGAGCTGTTTGGGCTATACTGAGCAATAGAGTGAGACCTTGTTTCAAAAGAAAAAGATGGTGGTGTGTCTCCATGGAAGAGCACTTATGAGAGTTCTTGGGGTCAGTTTCTAGCCTGCAAAGTAACAACACTCATAATCAATACAGAGGGATGCAGCCAGAAAACCAACAGATTCATTAAAATGGAATATGAGATTTCAAACACAACGGATGTGGGGAGGGGGACAGAGAGACAGAAAGAGGCGGAGGGGGGGGTGGACTGGGAACTGTGAATTAGTAGACCCCAGTCCATGTTAATGTTTTTTTTTTTTAAAGATTTATTTATTTGCTATGTATTCAGTGTTCTGTTTGCATGTATCCCTGCAGGCCAGAAAAGGGAGCCAGATCTCATTACAGATGGTTGTGAACCACCATGTGGGTGCTGGGAATTGAACTCAGGACCTCTGGAAGAACAGCCAGTGTTCTTAACCTCTGAGCCATCTCTCCAGTCCCATAATGGGTTTTTTTTAATATTTTTTTTTATGCTAGGCAGCGGTGGCACATGCCTTTAATCCCAGCACTTGGAAGGCAGAGCTAGATGAATCTCTGTGAGTTTGAGGCCAGCCTGGTCTATAGAGTGAGATCCAGAACAGGCACCAAAATGACACAGAGAAACCCTGTCTTGAAAAACAAAACAAACAAACAAAAAAAGATTTCTTTTTGAGTGTATGCCACATGCATTTGTGGAGAACTGCCATAGTCAGAAGAGGGGATAGGATCCTGTAGAGCTGGAGTTACAGGTGGTTGTGAGCATCCTGATGTGGGTGCTGGGAACTGAACTCAGGTCCTCTGGAAGAACAGCAAATACTTAAAAGCCATCTCTCTGACCCCAATAACTTTAAAAAAAAAAGTTAATCTGTGAGGGTCGTGCATGTGTGTGCACCATGTGAGGATGTGAATGTGTTCTGTGTGAAAAACTTGACAATATTTTTGGAGGAATATGGAAGAATTTGGACTAGAAAAGCAGCTGAACTTGTAAGCAGGTCATAATAGGCCACACCAGTGAGATCCCAGAAGACAGTTCTGAGAGCAGTGTGGGCTCTGGAGGCCCAGCCTGCCTTGGAACTCTCCATGTAGACCAGGCTGGCCTCAAACTCACAGAGACCCACCTGCCTCTGCCCCCAGTGTGTGTGTGTGTGTGTGTGTGTGTGTGTGTGTGTGTGTGTGTGTGTGCCACCACACCTAGATGGAAGCAAAGACTTTTAACAGTAACTGGGCCAGAAGCCAATCTTGTGATATTTTGGCAAAGAATGTGGCTGCTTTCTGTCCTTGTCCTAAGAATTTGCCAGAGGCTAGATTTAAAGTGATGGACAAATTTTTCTAGCGGAGATTTCAAAACAGCCTAATATTGATTATCACATGATTATTAGTATGCAGGTCTACTATGAAAAAGAGCAAGTGGGGCAAAAGTTAACTGGAGACGTAGTCTAAAGTGGAAAAGGGCACCAGGAAATTTAATGTTGGAGCCAAGGCTTGTGCTGACAGAGATGTAGAAGTAAAGGAGAGCCAAACCCAGGGCAAGACCCCACCCAGCTAAACTCCAGCTTGTGAAAGGAAAAGGCCTTAGGAATAAACAAAAGCTGCCACACAGGTGATTCAAGGGGGCCAGGGCTCATCCCAAGCAGGCAGCCAACTTGGCAGTGTCGTCCATGTGGTTCTGGCGTCATGAAGGATATATGTGTAAAGGGATTATGGAATCTTCCTCCAAGGTTAAGGAGAGCCACTGAGACCAGACAATATGTGGCCGGGCAGTTGACACATGAAGGCCCTGCGAGGCCATGCAAGAAGCAATGAAAATAAAGTCTGGGCGTTAGAGACCCCCATGTTAGAGGTGTAAGAGTAGTGGGGTGCCTGCCAAGAGCTGCAGATGGGGAGGGGAGCCAGCTTAAAAGCTGGAAGGCCAGGGCCATCCAAGTCCTTTGACATCAGACAGAGTGTTACAGGATTTGAAGTTTACCCTGCTGAGTTTCAGTCTCGCTTTAGTTCAGTATTTCATCACTGTGCCCCCTCCTCCCTTTTGGAATGTATAGTCTGTGCCTTTACGTGTTGGAAGTATGTGATTGTATAGTCTGTGCCTTTATGTGTTGGAAGTATGTGATTGTATAGCCTGTGCCTTTACGTGTTGGAAGTATGTGATTGTATAGCCTGTGCCTTTACGTGTTGGAAGTATGTGATTGTATAGTCTGTGCCTTTACGTGTTGGAAGTATGTGATTGTATAGCCTGTGCCTTTACGTGTTGGAAGTATGTGACTGTATAGTCTGTGCCTTTATGTGTTGGAAGTATGTGATTGTATAGTCTGTGCCTTTACGTGTTGGAAGTATGTGATCTGCCTTTTGAGTTTACAGGGGTTCCAGTAAAAGATTGGCTTGAATTTCACAAGAGACTCTGGACCTTTAAACAGTGTTGAAACTGGGAGAGTACGGAGACTTTCTACATTAGGCTAAATGCATTCTGTTAGGGCCGGAAGCCTGTGGGGGCCAGGGAGTGGAACGTGGCAGTGTGAATGAGAATGGCCCCCATGGGACCATGCCTTTGAATAGTTGGATCCCAGTTGGTAGAACTGTTTGGGAAGGATTAGGAGTGCAGTCTTGTAGGAGGCGGTGTGTCACTGGGGGCGGGCTTTGAATTTTCCATTTCCAGTGTGCTCTTTCTACCTTCTGCTTGTGGTACAAGATGTGAGCTCTCACCAGGTGGTGGTGGTGGTGGTGGTGGTGGTGGTGGTGGTGGTGGTGGTGGTGGTGGTGTTGACACACACCTTTAATCCCAGCACTTGGGAGGCAGAGGCAGGTGGATCTCTGTGAGTTCAAGGCCAGCCTGGTCTACAGAGTATTTCCAAGACAGGCTCCAAAGCTACAGAGAAACCTGTTGCCAAACAAACAAACAACAAATGATGTGAGCTCTCAGATGTTCCTGCTACCAGGCCTTCACTTTATCATCATGGACTCTAGCCTTCTAAAACCATAAGCCCAATTATGATGATGATGATAATGATGATGATGATGATGATGATGATGACAGAGTCTCACCATGTAGCCCTGGTGCCTGTAACTCACTATGGAGACTCAGAGAGATGGACTAAAGGTGTGTACCACCACACCTGCCACCAAAGCTTTTTTCCTCCTTGTTATTTATTTTTTTTGGAGACAGGTTCTCTCTGTGTAGCTCTGGCTGTCCTGGAACTCACTCTGTAGACCAGGCTGGCCTTGAACTCACAGAGACCCAGCAGCCTCTTCTGGGATTAAAGGCAGGTGCCACCATGCCTGGCTACTATCACTTTTCCCCTTAGGACATCAACCCTGGACCCTCAGATTAGAAGTCTGATGTTCCTCTGACCAAGAGCTCCAGGATCTTTTTTTTTTTTTCCAGTTGCCTCTGTCACGGTATTTTATCACAGCAACAGAAATAAGTAACAAAGTAACTAAGACACCCTGTCTCACAAGAAAAAAAACAGTAAAGTACAGGAAACTGACTTCCACTTCCACATCAGATGGAGTCATTTAAGGCAAAATCAATGCTCCAAGATCCAGCGAAGCGGACACAAATGTAACAGTCTTCTCTACAAAAGCGCCAGGCGTGGCAGACACAGGAGATGGCAGGTTAGAGCCTGGAGGGGTGGAGCGCAGAGAGCAGAACTGACCATCTGCAGCTGGCACTTGCCAAGTTTTGTCACACTGGGTTTAGTGACAAGCCTAAGGTCTGAGGGGCATTTGACAAGAGTGGAGACTGGGCTGAGCACAGTGACACACACCTTTAATCCAAGCCCTGGGGTTTTGAGGATAGCCTGGACTACCCAGTGAGATCCTGTCTCAAAAGTAAAAGCAAACAAGAGTGGAGACTGGAGGACTAACCTCTGCTTCAAGACTGTCAAGCTTCCCAGTGGTGGGAAGTGGCAAAGAGCTTCCGCCAACTGTGGCGAACAGGCAGAGCAGATGCCATGGTTCTCAGTGCACACGAGACTCAGTCAGGGGCTCCCAGCACGTGCACTGCTGGAAGCCCTGGAGGATGGGTCACAGGACAGAAGCCAACCAAGGGCAGCTGCTGCGGCAAAGCCAGCCACCCCTCCAGTCAGCTCAGTGCTTTTGCCTTGGAGCGAGGCAGCCAGGAGCTTCCTACAGAGGCAAGCTAGCCTACCACCAACCCTACTGGAATGAATGCTCCAGGAGTGGGTCTGTCTCTGAACTCTGTAGTGGCAGGAAAAAAGCAAGCATGGTTAGGCTCTAACACAACTTTATTACAGGGCCTGGGGAAGTGACTCAGCTGGGAGAGTACTTGCCTAACATGCAGAATGAGCTCCATCCCCAGCCCCACATGAACCAGGTGCGCTGGCACACAACTGTAATCCCAGCATTTGAGAGGCAAAAGAAAGAGGATCAGGAGCTCAAGGTCATCTTGACTATATAGTGAATGTGAGGCCAGCCTGGGCTACATGTATTGTATCCCTGTCTCAAAAACAAACAGGCTGAAAAGATAGCTCAGCAGTTAAGAGCATGTGTTGTTCTTGCAGAGGACCCAGGTTTGGTTCCTAGGACCTGATGTGTTTAGAGAACCTGGTGCCCTTTTCAGGCCTCATGCGGTACACAGACATACACACAAGCAAAATGCTCATACGCATAAATAAAATCTTTAAAAAATATATTTTTAAAAACCCCATGCCGGGCGGCGGCGGTGGCACACGCCTTTAATCCCAGCACTCGGAGGCAGAGCCAGGCAGATCTCTGTGAGTTCAAGGACAGTCTGGTCTACAGAGCGAGATCCAGGACAGGCACCAAAACTACAGAGAAACCCTGTCTCGAAAAAGCAAAAACAAAAACAAAAACAAAAAAAACACCACCAACAACAAAAACAAACAAACAAACAAAAAACCCACAAATACAACTTTGTAAAGACCTGTAGTGACCCAGAGGCTGCAATGTGAGGGCCCCTGGCTTCATGTCACCCGTGACACATTCCCGTGACAATCAGCCCTGGGAATACCGGCCGGAGGACCGAAGCTGCACGCAGTAGTCACAGACTCTGAGCCCATTTAACACTAAGTCTCTCCTTAAACAGAGGAAACAACAGAGCATAGCTGCAGTGATAATGGAGATTTTCAGCTAAGAGCAGACTTGGAACTGCAAATTTAAGGCTGCACACTGTAAGCTCTGCTGGTGACTCAGACCAGGTCACCTAGGAGTGCAGCTGCTGTTGTGGCTCAGTTTAGCCCGAGGCCCTGGGGCCTTGTTGGTGCTGGAACTGGGAGGGAGGCTTGGCCGGCTTGGCTGGAGCTGGCCACAGGCATTCCCTTCCCCCAAAGCTGACGATTTCTCAGGAATGACTGCCTGAGCCACATCCCTGCAGTCACCTCAGCTTTGCAGGGACAGCATCTCTGCAAGGGCAGTAGCCCAGCACCCTGCCGCTCAGCCTCCAAGTGGCATCACCCTTGCTCATGTTTGTGATAACTGTTTAAAAATAGTCTATAGTGTCCTCATTTTAGCTCAAGAGCTCAGGGACTTTTGACAAGATGAGAGTAGAGACTGGGTTGGGCGTGGTGGTACACACCTTTAATTCCAGCACTAGAGGCAGAGGCAGGTGTGTATCTCTGACTTCAAGGCTAGCCTGGTCTACAGAGTAAGTTCCAGGACAGCCAGAACCACACAGAGACCTTGTCTCAAACAAACACACGGGTTGGGGATTTAGCTCAGTGGTAGAGCGCTTGCCTAGCAAACGCAGGGCCCTGGGTTCGGTCCTTCCACTAGGCCAGTGAGATAGGTAAGCGGTGGAGGTACTTGCTATTAGGCTTGAGGCCTTAGTTCAATGCTTGAGACCCAATGCTAGGAGAGAATCAACTCAGGCAAGTTGTCCTCTGACCTCCACTAATGTGGGAGTCGGCAGAGTCCCCTGGAGGCAACCCAGTCAAAGCTCCCTTGCTTATAGGAACAATGAGGTGGGAGGGTTGTGGGCAGGGTGTGGTGACAGCAGCAGCCCCACGTTAGTAGTGGCTCTGGTGTGAGGGGGACACTGGGACTGCGCTCTGCTTCTGATGAAACTGCTGGTCCTCATGCTGGGACTAGAGGCTGCAGCTCTTCTTTCTGGGCCTCTCCCTGATGCCCACTCCTGCTGAAGCCGCCATGGCTCCAGCCTGCCAGGTGCAGCAGGCACAGCTGCTGCCTATTGGGAAGAGGCTATCTACTACTCCATCCTCGGGCTGGTGCCTGGGGGGACCCACCCCGTCCAGGGCCACTCTTCCCCTTCCAGCACCCTGTGAGTAAGGCTCAGCTACTCCATTCCTCAGTTCTGGGGTGCTGTCACCTGGCAGGGAATGACCTGGCTCCCTGGCTGCTGCCTCTCAGCCCTGTCCATGCTAACCTGAGCTCTCCCAAGTGTCTGTAAGGAGCAGGTGGGGACTTTTCCCTCACCTAAATCATATGGCTATGTCAGTGGGCATCTGTCACGCTTCATCAGGGGCTGGGGTTTTGAGCTGAGCTCAGGTGCAAGCTGGTTGTCCCGAGGCACCTGCAAGCTCCCTCCCACACGAAGCGCTAGAGTGAAGGCTGCGGCTCCTGTTTAAAAAGAGAAGACTCTTGTCCAGTCCCGAGTGGTCAGCCCTGGACATATGCACATAGAATCAAAGCTAAATGGACTCAGTGTTATTTCTATGTGTGTGCATATATGTATATACACACGTTAAATATACATGTGACAGTAATTAAAGAGATCATGAATGGAGGGGGATGGGTGGAGTTGGGGGTGTCACTAGGAGTCACACAGATGCATGCTCATGTATGAAGTTCTCAATGGGGTAAAATCATCAACAACAAAAGAGACCCGGGGAAGGAGAGGCTGACAGGCCTCTCATCAGCCACCAGGGAAGTTGTAAGGAAATTAATGGCTCCACTCCTGCACACCAGGGTGGTTATGGTCTAAAACAACAATAAGGTGTGTTGATGAGGATAGAGGGAACCTGGCAGCCTCATGGATCCCTGAAGAGAGTGTAAGATGGCAGCCTGCTCCTTGCATGTTAAGTACAGTTACCACAGCGATCAGTTTTGGGCTGAGGATGTGGCTCAGCTAGGAGAGCGCTTGTCTATGCTGCTCAGCATGCCAGGCTCGGCCCGCACTGCCTAAGTGCGCTCCATCTTGGATCCCAGCACTCACTCCTGGAGCCTGGGAGGCGGCAACAGGGCATCAGGAAGTTCAACTACATGAGACCCTATCTCAAAAACAAAGGGACAAACAACCGACCAAAACCCAAACCAGCAAAAACAAAACCCCCAAGGGAAAAGAAGAAAAATGATTTTGAACTTGATAGACAGATGGTGGTGGATACAGGCTATAAACACCCTGCCTGTCACTCAAATGCACAGAATTGAACACCTTAAGAGGTTTATTAGTGTTAGGTGATTTACCCCTCTAATTTAAGATGTCACTGGGTCCTGAGAAAAGAGCATGAACAGTATTTCCCAGAAGCACGGGATTCATAAGTGCACAGGCTGCTCCCATGTCCCCTCTACAGGCCGGGGCAGCAGCTGTATGCTTCCTCTTTCTCCTCAGCCTGAAGGGAGGGTTTAGTGATCCCTCTGGAGACAGGGCAAGCCAAGAGTCTGTGACCGCCCGGGTCACTCACCTCCTAGGTGTAGCCTGGTCTCATAAATCCCAAAACCTTTGCATTGCACCTGCTAGCCACCCACCTGTGGGCCTGTAGCCTCCTGTGATGCCCTCAACTTCTGCCAGACACTCTCACCTGCTCCATGCCAAGGCTCCTTTCTTTGACGTTCCACCAGGGGGCAGTGAAGGGAACCTTCAGAAGGATAAAGACATTCAGGGAGTCCTCAGCAAGGATCCCTGAAGCTTCAGTCTATTGTAAAACCCAAAGGGATGAGGTCCTAGGTAAAATCAGCCAAGCTGGGTGCCCAGGAGTCACTCACAGGCTCTGCTCCATCTGCTCTCAGTGTCAACAGCAACAGTGGACACAGTGCTCAGTGTGTGTGTGTGTGTGTGTGTGTGTGTGTGTGTGTGTGTGTGTAAACACAGTTCAATCTCAGGGTTCTAGAGCTCTGAGCCTTTGTCCTGCTTAAGCCTCTGGAATCTAGAATATAGGGTTTTCTCCTTGGGAACTCTGGGAGTCCAGGCAGGCAGGGAACCACCACCAAGTCCACCGATACCAGCTCCAAGGCTCCGAAAGCCAACTCCTCAAGCTGTGCACAAAGGCTTTTGTTGGCTCCTGCAGAAAAACCCCTCCAGCTTAGGGTGGGAGTTAGCAGAGTCCAGGGCGCTTTGGCAGCTCCATGTCTCTGCCAGCAGTGGCTGCAGAGTGACATTTGGAAAGGTCGTACAGCCGACCTTTGGTTGGACAGGGGGTGAAATGTCACACATATCCTTTTAGAGCCATAGTTTCCTGGCAGGGACAGAGTATTCCTTTCATGTGGACAGGCGACAGTCAGTTTTCTACAATCCTCTTAGAGATCTGTCTCCAACCCCGAGAGAAGAAACGAGCCTGCTGGAGACAGGACATTCCCAAGCTTCACACTCTAGTAGTGTCTCACAGTCCTTCTGACCAGATGTGCCAGGAACACCACCCCAGCCCTTCACACGGTCCTGTTAGAAACTCCCTGGCAGGGTCTGCAGATGGCTCTGGGTGGAAGCAGCACCCTTTCCTCTCTTGGCCTGGTGGAGAAGAGGCAGAGGTGGGTACGGGAACTTGGCCAATGTCTTAGACCTCCCTGTGGCTTCCCTAGGTGCACACCTTCCTCCTGGAGCTGGTGCTGCCTCAGCCCTTGACCAGTTCCCTCAAGAGTGTTCCTTTTTCACCAAAGCCCTTCTAGCACATTCCAGGGTTGCTGTTGAAGGGCAGATGGGTCATGCAATGGGTGCAGCTCTTGTGTCTCTAAAGCATGAGCCATGCCAGGGTTTAGTCTTCTAGGTCCCAGAGTCAGGGCAGTTCCACTGTGTGTATCATGACACTGGGTAGATAAGACACGGGCACTGTCTGCCTGAGAGCAGGACAGTGTTGTGTCAACATAGCAGCAAGCTGAACACACATCCTCTACTGAACCCTAACCAGGAAGATCCCTTCTAGGTGGACTTGATTTTCCAGAAGGCAGGAAGAGCCTGTAGGTGGCTATCATGGGTAAGGGGAGCTCTGAAAGCCCGAGAGACAACTGGGGGATTGGCACTGGTCCTAGATACCTGGGCCACCCCAGGCTCTGCTGCAGGGCTGTGGGTAAGATGAGTCACCACTGGCCCAGTCCGCTCCTCCTGCAGCACCAGGCAGCAGGGGAGCCTCTGCCCTCTGATCAGACACTCCACACGGCTTCCCCCTGTTTACATGGAAACACCAAGCATGTTCAAGGGATCTCCTGAGCTCTGTGCTGACGCAACAGGGTTGCTGTGAGGGGCCCTGGCCAGTTGTTCATCAAGCCTCCCTACACTCTGTGTCCTCTGTGTGTGGAGGGTGGGGTGTGTGTGGGGGGTAAGCTCTGCTGCAAGAAAATTTCAGATTTCAGAGTTGAAGACAAGACTTCAAAATCTAGCTTTAAATAAACATGGAATTAAAAAGAGAGAGAGTGCACACGGAGCCTCCAGCAGCCGAAATTAGCAGCAGCCAGCCCTGGGCAGGGAAGCCATCTGTGAGCATGAGAAGCAGCATGTACATGTCTGGGCTTCTCACTCTGGCAGGACCAGCTGGGGACGGCGGCGGCAGCGCAGTGGGGAAGGACCTGGAGGGATACACCGGGCTCGGGGTTGGGTGTCTTTTGACTTCAGGGTCTGGAAAACAATTTCCTCTGTCACAACCTGAAAACACCTTTAGACCTGTTCAAGGCAACTTAATTTAAGAGGCAGAGCAATAAGAAAAACAAAGGGGATGTTTTGTTTGGGGATAAGCGAATCAGTACAATGAGCAGGAAGCAAGGTTTGGCTTTCATCTTTCCCCAGGGAAGATAAGGGACCACTCTGGCCTATGGAACAGGTGGGCACATCCAGGTCTGCCTGTGCTAGGCTGCTGCTGCTGCTGCTAGAGCTGTTTTCAGAGTGGTCTTGCTCTGATGACAGGTATATCACTTTCTCAGTTTTCTTATTCACCCACCGATGGCACAACCCTACCACCGGCTGGGTATGTACAGGAGGAAGGGGTGTGCCTGACATGGGGTGTGCTTTCCATGCTGCCAGGGGCACCCGTATCCCAGCACTCTTAAGCCTGGTCTTGGGTATGCTTGGACTGCAGGCTGCACCCTTCCTCTGCCCTCCCCACCAACCTCTGAGCTCACTTGGCCAGCTGCAGCAGGGTTCGGTGCAGAGGGCTCCACTG
Source organism: Peromyscus californicus insignis (assembly GCF_007827085.1). NCBI lineage: Eukaryota > Metazoa > Chordata > Mammalia > Rodentia > Cricetidae > Peromyscus > Peromyscus californicus. The sequence continues at coordinate 2,238,623 of NW_026294551.1, read as the reverse complement.
CAGCCTGTCACCTGCCCAAGTTATTTAAGTCCTGCATTGTCAGTTAATGTATTCTAATAGGCAAGTGGGTGACCGAGCTGGCAGACGCAGAATGACGCTGAAATGTAACAAGAGGAGAAGCACCCAAGGAAACTTCGAGGCTTGTTTGCGCCCCTGCACTCACCCCCGCGCTACCTCCCACAGGCACCTGGAGTCATGCCGATGTGATGTGCAGATTACATAAGGGGGATGGTTGCTGGGGAAGCTACCCCCATACCAGGGCGACAGGGCAGGACGGGAGGGCACATTTCCCACATCTCTACCCTTGGCAGAAAGGCTCTGCCTTCCTGGGCCTGCCTGCGGGGGAGGCTCTGTGGGAGGTCACAGTCTGAGGGACCGAGGCAGGGTCAGGTAACATTCTGGAAAACCAAAAGATCATGCTCACACCTCCATCCACCAGGCGAGTGCCCTGCCTGGTCCCTTCTTTCCAGCCAGGTGTGCAGGCCGGTCTGCCTCCTACAGCAGGAAGCAGGACCCACGTGGCGGCTAAGGAGAAGCAAGCTCTGAATCAGTCAGGTTAAGAGTAAAGCTGAGGTGCAGTCTGGGAGGAAGGAGGAAGCACCAACATCGGGGAGAGCAAGAGAGCTGAACTGCTCCATAGATTTCAGCTCTAGCTAGCAAGGCAAGATGGGCCCTATCCAGAGCCAGCTCCCAGCACCCTCTGACCTGTAGCCCAGGGCCCCGCAAGGTCCTTTGCTCTACATTTCCTCATTCAGAGCAAAGATACTCCACATCCTTCTCTTTTTTCCTGCCTTGGAGTGGTACGAGGGACCAAGCCCAGGGCCTCAGACATCCTAAGTCTGCCCCTGTGTCCACCCCCAGCTACTGTTGTTAGTGTGTTGTCTTAGTGGGATGCATTTACTACAATTCAGGAGCCAGTGCTGACGTATCATTAACTAAAGCCCACAGTTCATTCAGAATTCTCCAGATTCCAGTGTCCTCTTCCTGTCCAGGGCCCAGCAGGACTCCAAGAGACGTTCAGTCTTCCTGTCTCCTCAGGCTCCCCTGGGCTGCAGTCTCTCTGCCTTCAGTCATGATGGGGGACAGGGCAGCATGTGGAGCACTGGTCAGGGGTCTACCGTACTGTCTCTGCTAGGCTTGGGAGGGAAAACTGAGGAGGAAGGTGCTCTGTTCAGGGCAGTGCCAGCCTCTAAAATGTGCTGGGTCCTCCACATGGCTCTGCATTCCCCAACCCCTCCCAACACTGCTCAGCACCCTAATCTCTGCTCTGGGGGCTCAGGGAGGCTAGGGGACCTGCCCAGAGCCACATAGTGTCTGCCCTGCCCCTGCAAACTGACTGGTTACTAGACTGGCCTCCTTACACCCAGGCCTTCTCCTCACACTGCACCCTGGGCCTGCCAAGGTCAGGTCTCAACCTGTCCCCCTTCACTGTGGCAGGCTATGCCTTGAAGGCCAGAGGAAACCCAAGTGGCTGATGGCAGCTGAAATAGACTTCCTGCTGGTAGGGATGAGACTCCCACCTGGAGCTCCCAGCACATTCTTGCTGATAAAGTTCTAGCCACTGAGCTGGCTAGCCATTCAGAGTGTCCTGAAACCAGAGCAATGTGCTCCCCCGCCTCCCCAAGAATGCTTCTGCCCTCTGGCCTGGTCCAGGCACTTGCCAAGCAGTCAACATGGCCGACCAGGGTGCGGAGGGAAAAAAGGCAGGCTTTTCCTGAAGCCCCAGAAGCTCCTGTGCCTTTCTGTCCCTCCTACTAGAACTTTCTGGTTACCTATTACAAAAGCTTGAGTCCGGGAATGAAAACAGAAGCCTTCCCCTGGAGAGAAGAAAAGCTGCCGGGTGGGGTGGGGGTAGGGTCGGTGGTTGAGAGCTTTCCCTTAACAGGCACAGGTCTCCCACCAACTTGAAGACCTTAGATAATGGCTACCCTCTTAAGCCGAGCTCAGCAAAGTGGCTGAGGATGGGGTGAAGATAGGGTGACAGTCTGCTGGGGGTCACTTCCCGAAGGGCAGCTTCTGCTGAGCATAGACTCCCAATCCGTGTGCCTGCCTTGCCAGGAGAACAGCTTGCTTGAAATGCAAAGGCTGTCATCCTGTAATTAAATCTGAGACCCCCCCCTTCCTACATGACGCCGAGATGAAGCCACTTATATAACGCAACTAAAAATAAGCTTGTGGAGACATACACACGGGCGCTCCCCACCCCCAGCCCGTCTCTACTGCTGCCCACCCTGAACCAGTGACCTGCAGTACTGTGGATCAGAGGTTATTCCGCCTTGGACCCTGGGCTCAGCATTACCCATGCAGAGAATGAAAGGCTAGTGCTCAGGGGAGTGGACACGTGGATTATGGCTGGAGGGCTGCAGATCGCTACTCAGGGAGGACCGACAGTCCCAAGAGAGGAAAGCCAGCAGCATACGGACACTGGTCTGTCTGTCTGTGCTTCCAGAGACTCTCCCAGAGCTGCCCATTCACTGAAACCTGCTCCCATCCATCCCAGAACTTGGACTAGTGAGCCCCATTCCCACCTCAGCACAGTACAAGAAGAGCAGAGGCAGGCGGCAGGTCTGGGAGGGTATGTTGGCTGGCAGTCGCCACCCTGGGTGGCACTTCTCACTATTCCTCCTGGGAAGATGCAGGAAGAGCCAATGACAATGGTTCCACCTGGACAATGGTTTCCTCCACCCCTGGTGGACGGAAGTGGGTGCAAGCCCACACACGGGCCAGTTTCCTAGCTGTCAGGCTGCCGAACCTTTAGGACCTAAGCAGAGTCCTCGGCCACCAATGTCATGGGAAAAGGTGTAAGATGAGGTTTGTAATGGGCTTTGGATGAAAGGAGTCAGGGAAAGTGTGGCCTCCTAACTCCACACGTGGAGCCAGTGTCTTGGCTGATCTGTGGATGCCCAGTTTACAGTGTGCCTACCCACTCAGGAACTTGAACTCTGGCCGTTGGTGTTCTTACTATTAAAGGAGCTGCTGCCTGGGTCAAAAAGGCTTCAGGGAATACCGCTGAAATATGGACTCAGGCTAGGATCACCCACTAGAGAGTTGAAAGGAACAAGTCCTTGTAGGCTGGACGTGAAGACAGGTCCTGACTGTCTCTTTCCTGTTCCCGCCCCACTCCCAAAGTAGTCCTGTTTGTGCCAGCCATCGGTCACAGTGCCCTGAGCTGCAGGCAGGATGTAGGTCCACTTCCACTCAGGTGTCCTGACGCCCCTCTTCCCACTGTGGGTTTCTGTTGCAGATGTCCAGCCTCTTGCCACATGGACAGGCCTGAGGCTGCCAGGAAGCCAGCTGGCTTGAGTCTATCACCATGCTGAGTGTGCTCCTTGGACAGAAACAGGGTGACTGTGGGTAGGCAGGCCCAGGAAAGAGCCTTGGGTTGTTGCAGAAGGGGGAGTGGCCCGCCCAGGCCATGGGAACTTTCCGGGGGGAGCCACTTCCCCGTCTCCCAGAGAGATCTCCTGTTTTTGCTGCCGACGTCCACCTCCCGTTCTCCTCTGTGGCCCCGGTCTTCTGGGGCAAGAGTGAGGGGCTGCCTCTCTCCCTGTGCACCAGATCCCTTCGGATCAGTAAGGGATCAATGTGTGGCAGCAGGGTTAAGCGGGCACTATGCCATGCTGGTCTAGATCAACAGGAACAGGGAGGGAGGGAGAAGGAGGGAAACTGTGACCAACCAGTGGCATCAGTCAATAAAGGCCCCTATTTGACAGCCAGTTTAAGCTGGCTTTCGGTCACTTGTAACCAAAAGAACTCAAGAAAGCAAAAACACAGGGATACACACTAAAATCACACAGACAATTAAAAAAAAAAAAAAAAAAAAGAGGACACCAGGGCCAGTGGCTGAAAGAACAGGAAACCAAATCTCTGTCCTGTGCTTTCTAAATCCCTCCCTTTGCTTCTTACACATGTAGCAAAGGGAACAGGAACCCCTCTGAGCTCCCTGCTAACTGAGTTCAGTTCTGACAGCCGCGCCACGGATCTGCGTCCGCTGCGTTGTTGAAGGAGTGGAGTGACCAGCTGTCCAGGAAATGGATGCTCGAGTGTTATGTTTAATTAAAAGGAAACATTCAGCTCTGGTGTTTTACAATGTAAAGCAAATAATTCCTCTATGTTCGTCTAATTTATGTAAATATTTCTCCAAAGGAACTGTGCTGGAACTCCGTGTGCCAACCTGGTCAGTTTCCTCAGCCAAGCCTTACACAGTACGGTCCTTAAACCTCCAGCCGCGGGGCAGCTCCAAGCTGTGCGGGGAGGCTCCTCCCCCGGAGCTTTCCACCCCATTCCCGCCCCCACCCCTCATTCCCTACCATACCACCCCCTAGGATTCTCTCCACGCCCCACGCGCCCCTCCCCTGGGTGCTCTTCTCAGAATCCCAAACCCAACTGCCTACCTTTACCCCTCCACCCTCCGTCCAGCGTCTGCCCACCTCCAGGACCCGCCCCATGGCCCACCCTGTCCCGAGCCTGCCCTCCAGGGTTCAGGGTCCTCCCTCTAGTTCAGCACCGTCCTCCGTCTCCACCCACTCCCGCCCCGGGAGTCCTCCCTTCCGGAAGACCGTCGGGGTCGACGCACGCCTCGCCGACTCACCTGCAATAGCGCGGGAGCCACCGGCGCACTCCTGCGGGACCCTCGAGGGCCTGCAGCCCGTTCCGCTGCCTCCCGAGTGCCGCCTCCACGCGCGCTAGCGCCGGTGTCCCCCGCGCCGCCCACACCCCGCGCTTGCTCTTCCTGCGCCACCCCGCCCCCGCTTCCCGCCCCCAGCCCGGCTGTCGCTCCGGCCCCCTCAGGCGGCTCCAGGGCCTCAGCGCGCGCCTCGCCTCCGCCTCCCAGCGGCCGGCCAATCGCTGCCCGCAGCCGGCCTCCGAGTCCCGCCTCTATCCCCGCCCTTCGCCCCCGCCTCCGAAACTCACCAATGGGAAGAACGGCGCAGGAGCGGGCCTGGCGGTTGCCTAGCAGCGGCTGGGTTGGGCGGGGGCGGACAGCCGGGGGCGGTGATCCGGGCGCGGCGGGGGCGGGGCCCGGGGGCGGGGTCTTTATGGGGTGGGGCCTTCAGCGGCTATAAAGGCTGCGGCCGCCGGGCGCCGCGCTCTGTGGTCCTGGTCTGCGCGCCTTTTCCTGTTGCTGCGGCTGTCGCCTTCCTCACCGTCGTCCGTGCCCCTTCTCCGGTCTGTGGTGTAGCCGGGACCCAGGACCATGTCGCTTTCACGCTCGGAGGAGATGCACCGGCTCACGGAAAATGTCTACAAGGTGAGTTTCCAGCGTGGCCCCGAGTGCGCCCCTGAGTCTTCAGGCCCGAGCAGGGCACCGGCTCCCGGACTGCGGGTGTGGTGGGCCGATCTTTGGTTGGTCACAGGTGGCCGCGCCCGCCCAGGGTCCTTACGCCCGCCGCGGCCCGCGCAGTCCCCGAGCACGAGTGGGCGCCCCCACCCCGACGGCGCTCAGCCCCCGCGCGCTCCCTCTGCACGCCCATCTGCCCCGGCGTCCGGAGGGACCGAGCGGTGCGGGGCCTGGGCTGCTCTGCCACCTAGTCTGGTCCGCTGCACCCTGGAGTGAGGGGAACAGGGAGCGGGGGCGGCGTGGGGGTTGCAGACTGCAGCGGTCGGTCGCCCTGCGCTTGCTTGGCGCGGTGGCACCGTAGGGCTCTTCTAGGCGCTGTTATGCCAGCCTCTGGGCACTTTCTCAACAGGCTTTCCCTTTCCACAACTCCTTTACGGGTGTTAATGGACGTGGCCCGAAGTGGGAGGTCGAGCGCGGGCAGGTTGGATGGGTGGACAGATAATCCATCATCTTATGTAACCGCAGAGGGAGAAGACTAATTGTGTAGGAGGCTGACGCGCCTGCTTTTGCTTCTGATATGTGTTAAGAGTCGCATTCACATCCTCATCTGTGAAATGACAGTTTCTCATGGAAGAACTGCAGAGCCCTCTTCAAGCCCCCTCCGCAAGCTCCCTGCTGTCATGTTATGTCTATGCCTTGAGTACGGATGGACGGGCCGTTTCCCGTGTCTTCAGGATGGGTCCTCATAGTCCTGGCCCCCCACCTCCAGTGACACAGCCTGGGGCTCCCTGATGGCACCAGGCCCACTGCAGTTCCCAGTGACATTTTTTTTTTCTCAAGAGAGAAATCCCTGCTCTGACCGGTCCATGGCAGTCCTCTTACAAAGCTATGCTTTATTTCAAAACTGTGTCTGAAGGTTAAGTAAAAGGCTTGTGATTAGAGCCACTGGTTTTTTACACGGACTTGCTGGTTCATGGCTGAATGAGATCGTGCTCTCTCTAGAGCAACAGTTTCTGTTTGTATGAACCAGCCATGGCTGCGCCTTTCTAGGCAGTGGCTTGTGAAACCCTCTTGCTGTGCTCACTCCGCTGCCGGCAGCAGATGGAAGCTTCTAGGGTGGCCCTTAGGTTTCAGCTGGAGTCCAGGGGGCAGATTATACTTTAATTCATCATTTAATAAAGGCTTTAAAGTTGTAGTTACATGGGTCTGGAGGAATCCTGAAGGTGGGTGGAGGGGCTGAGGGAGCTCCCAAGCCATGTTCGAGCTGCCGGCAAGCAGGATTCAGAACAGCCTTTAGGTTTTTATGTTTCGCGTCCATACACTCCATGGTGTACATTTCCCTCTTGTTGTTCTGTGGAAACACATGCTGTCAGGGGAGGGAGGTTTATTAAATTATTAGTCATTACTTCCATTACAGTTTGCTCCTTACTGCAGGGGATGGGAGAGACGTAATGGTCACAGTCTTTCCAAACTTCCCCATTTTTCCTGCTTCTTCACTGAAACCATTAAACAGGAACTTCCCTGTCGAGAATCATGCAGGGTGTGAGGAGTAGCTTTGCTCTGGAGAATCCCACGGTCCTCCTTAATAAAACTCATGCCTGGGCAGTCAGCCTGCACTTACAGCTCCAGGCTTCACCCACATGCTGCTGTAATTCATCTGGATGTCCAAAGTCAGAGCTCTGTCAGTGGCAGAAAAACTCTCTGGATCTTGGCACTTGGGGCCGTCCAGCAGTGGCTGCAGGCTAGCAGGCTGGGGGCCCACGGTGGACTCCTTGTGGGTCGTTTGCTGTTTGGGGCAGTGGTTGGCGCTTCTTCCGGGTGAACGTGTAGTGATGAGATCTTCGTCAGCTTTTGAGGTGTTGGACACAGGTAGGCTGCAGATGTCTGAAGGACTTTCCTGCAGTGTAGGCAGGGGGCTCTTGTACCCTCTGGGGGCCTAAGTACTGAGTCTTTGACTCCTGTGCTCAGTTCTTATTTTGTATTTTGTCACTAAGGAGTCCACAGTGTGTGGTGGCGCTAGTACAGGTCGGGCGGCTTTGGCATGTGGGCCAAGAGATACCCAGCCCACACAGAGGCACAATCAGAGGAGAGCCAGAGCCACCAGTGTGCAGCTCGAGGCTGGTCCAGCCAGTCTGCCATGTTGTCTTCTCCTGGGACATGTGGTGGTGACTCCGTACTAGGGGTTGTACTCTTGGGAAGGCTGGGCTGTGGCTCTGTTCGTCACCCGCCATGCAGCTCTGCTGTTTGCTTTCGCCCTTGCATCACTTCAGCTGCAGTTCTGAGTGGTGTTTGCCTTGGCAAAGAAAAATGCTTGTCCTTGGCCCTGCTGATTAAGAATTCAAGAATAAAATGTACAGTTTTGATTTTCCTCCTGGAAGAACGCAGTCTTTGACCTCTTTCCTGGTGGCTCAGTTCCCTTGGGAGCTGTGTCCTCGGGGAATTTCATGAAAGATGAAGGCAAGAAAAACAGGACAGCTTCATGACGTTCACCAGGAGCTCATCCATAGGCCTTTGGGCCCTGCAGAGAAGGGGAGCCTTAGGCAAAGAAAACCCCTGCCCCCACAATGCACAGGCAACAGAAACTAGAGTCTGACTGGTGTCCTCCTGGGTGGCACCTGGGTTGGCCATAGATTACTGGAGGCAGGGTCTACTGCCCGGGTGAAAAAGTGAGCATGGTCTTCAGAATAAGTCAGGCTAAAGCCTCACAGCCTTTTGGGTCCCTCTGAGTATACAGAAGTGACTTCTTTAGCAGCTTGATGAGACCCTGCTGATATGAGAAGAGAGGGTCAGGTCAGCTAATTTGTTGTTGTTTCAAGACAGGGTCTCTCTCTCGCGCGTGCGCTCATGCCTATGCCACAGCTCCCATATGGTAAAAGGAGGACAACTTGTGAGAGTATGTCTCTCTCCTACTAAGTGGGTTTTGGTTGAACTCTGACTGTCAGCTTGGTGGCAAGCACCCTTACTTGCTGGGCCATCTCAACAGCTCAAGTAGGGTTGGTTTTTTTTGTTTGTTTGTTTGGTTTTTTTTGGTTTTTTGGGGTTTTTTTTTGGTTTTTTGAGACAGGGTTTCTCTGTGTAGCTTTGCGCCTTTCCTGGAACTCGCTTTGTAGACCAGGCCGACCTTGAACTCACAGAGATCCGCCTGCCTCTGCCTCCCGAGTGCTGGGATTAAAGGCATGCGCCACCACCGTCCGGCTCAAGTAGGGATTTCTGTTGTTGTTGTTGGTTTTCTGAGACAGGGTTTCAGGTAGGCTAGGCCTGCCTCAACCTCACTATGTAGCTGAAGATGACCTTGAACTCCTGATTCTCCTGCCTCCACCTTCTAAGTGCTAGGATTATAGGCTTGTACCTCTATGCCTAGCTGAGTTTAGCGGTTTCTCAAAGATTATAGTCCATGAGAAGCCCTGGATCCTGGGTAACCCCTTGACCCTTGAGGGTGGCAATCACTTCTTCAAGAATAGCGCTACCATTCTATTCTCCTTTGGTATGCAGCCCAGCAGAAGTTGCTCATGGTATTGTGGATCCAGGTCTTGGAGCAACATGGTTGGGATTGTTCCCAGTGGCTACCTGATCACCTTCCTCACACTGTGGCTGTTGGCAGAAAGCTGGCCTGGCCATGCTGTAGCCATCCAAGAAGGTAGCACGTACCAAAAGTTTCCTGGAGCCGTTGAGCTGAACACTTATATTATGATTGGTCAAGTCTGGCAGGGAGGATTTCCCCACCATTCCTCCTACATCCCTCTCACTTCTCTAGAAGGATGTTTTGGGAAACTATGGAAGTGTGGCACCATAACCTCTCTGCTAAACCAAAGTGATACCCTTCCCTTGTTTTTAGAAGGGTGGCCTGGGTAGTGACAGTGAAGTGGAGTTTCTCAGACACTAACTGTCAGTGTGTGTCTGCTGAGAGGAGAGAGGCCACAGTGCTGTGTTCTTTTCTATGTGCACACGTGTATTATAGGTACTTCCGGGGCCGGCCTGTCAGTAGGGAGGCTGGGTCTGCTCTCACTGAGCGGACCTGTCTGGGCCTGTCTTTTGAGCACTTCCTCCATGTGTTACTGCCCTTGTCCACCACCAGCGTTTTAGAGATGGCAGTTCAGATCTTGTCTCCTTTGTAGATCAGCCAGGGCAACAAAAGACATCCTGTTTGTCATGTTGACCTCTGAGTTGACCAGCTCTGCAGCCCGTGTCCCCAGGCCTTGTCCTATAGGTCATCAACAGTGTTAGCTTATAGAGTGCCTGGTTCATTGTTGCATGCAGTTGGTGTTTGCTATTTTGGAGGTGGCCATGGTATTCCAGCGGCACCTGGGGCTCTAGGGCATGGTCATCTTTGTGTCCAGGCTGGTTTGGAAGAGTGCTTGCCTGTTCCTGCTGTGTGGTGGGTCTTTCCTGGAGTGTAAGTCTTTGCGGGGAGGTTGGCTTACTGCGCACACTGACTGACTGGCTGGCCCTGAGGTCATAGTGAAGGCCGATGCTGCTCCCAGTTTTTGTCAGTAGGAGGGTGGTGGATGGGTGCTGCTAGGAGCTGAAGTCTTGTTGCTATCGTGTTCTTGGGTTGCAGCTTCTGAAGGGCCAGCCCCTCAGGTCTACATCCTACCCTTTGGCACAGGGAAAGGATCTTGCAAGGGAGGGCCTAGCTTGAGGAGGAGGAGCATGAGGAGGCAAGCCACAGGGAGGCCAAGGGGCAGTCCATCTTCTCCTTGGTGAGTGAATGTGAGCCCTACAGGAGACAGCTAGGTGTCACTGCAGGAGCAGGGGATGGTGTCTTCGCTTAGCCCCTTGTGTCCCCTCTGTGCTAAATGTCCTGGACTAGCATTGCCTGTGCCTGTCATTGTGCCAACACCCGGACAACTGATTGCTGCTGTCTCAGTCCCCAGTGCTCCTGGCCAGGGCCTCCCGTGCTGCCTTCCTGGGCTGGTCTAGGACTCTCTTAAGGTCTCAAGGTAGAGAAGCTGCACTCCCCTGAAAGACCTGTGCTCAGGGCAACTGAGCGACTATCAGCTTACCACATTTAACACAGCGTTACACTGCGCTGTGTTGTGATCCCTGCCTGTGCCTGGAATAATTACTGACGGGCGTGGACCATTGGCACCTTCCTCCAGCTCCCTGCCACCCCCTGCTCTGAGTCATCCCAAGCCCAATTGTGCAAGTACAGCTGCATGGTGACTCGAGGAGCCTCAGCCTGGGGTGGTGGGGAGGTCGAGGGGCACAGGTTCATCCCTGAACACATACTAGGAAGCTTCAGACTGAAGGTCCAGGGGGCGGCTGGCCTGGCCAGTCTGAACTGCTCATAAATCCGTCCTGCACATGCCGTGCACTCCCAAAGCCCAGGCTTGAAAACTCAGAACCCGTTTGGCCCTGTGACCAGGTGACTTATCTCTCCGATATATCCCCAGAGCCCGGAACAGTGGCTAGCTTCTGAATGGAACCCAACAGCGGTTGGGTCTGAGTGATTTTTATTTCTAGGTTCTGAAGAGGTGACATTGGAACTGCCATCTGTCCACACTCAGGGACTGCTCTTCAGCCCTTGGCCTGAGGAGCATTGGCCCAGCATGTGCCGTTTCCCTGGGGGTGATGGCCCAGGTGTGCGGCTGGCAAAGCAGGTCAGAACATTAGCAGCAAGAGCTTTGTCCTGCTGGGTCCTGGAGTCCCTTGAGGTTGGTCCCTTGCCAGAGAGATGAGAAGGTAGAGGGCAGGAAGAGTGGCCAGGGTGGCATGGAGAGAGTGAAGAGGTGACATTAGCTGATGGTTTCCAAGGAGTCACCTTGAAAACCTGGGGCAGGCCCAGGCTTTGTCTGTGTGGGCGCACCCTGCAGATGAGCTGCTGCCAGCATTGACAGGAACCCCTTTCTCCCTGCTGTAGTGCAGGTGGGACCTGACACCCAGCTTCCTGGGCAACCCTCTGCCTTCCAGCCCTCGCTAGGGTCTTCTCTGCCTACTCCAGAGTGGGCTGCCATAAAACAGTGTCTGGCCCTTGGACTTGGGCACCAGCAGCTGAAAGCCTTGCTGGCCCTTTCCCCACTTAACCCGAGCTGTGTGACCTAGGTTGTGGCATGAACACAGGGATAATCCTAGGGTCCATGGATACTCCAGGGCCTGATGAAGCCAATCTTGATGTCCTAGCCAGAGGTGAAAGCCCTGGATCCTGGTCCCTCTGGTGGAAGAGGGTGTGAGAAGTTCTACAGAGAATACCTCTGGTCCAGATACAAGAGACCCCTGGAGGAAGTGAGAAAGCTTTCCTCTGGCTTGGGATTTTGATTTTCTGTTTAATGCAGTGATGTGTGTGTGTGTGTGTGTGTGTGTGTGTGTGTGTGTGTGTGTGTGCGCGCACGCATTGTTTTTTGTTTGTTTGTTTGGTTTATTTTGTTTTTAAGATTTATTTATTTATTATGTATACAATGTTCTGGCCAGAAGAGGGCACCGGATCTCATTATAGATGGTTGTGAGCCACCATGTGGTTGCTGGGAATTGAACTCAGGACCTCTGGAAGTGCTCTTAAGCACAAGCTCTTAACCTCTGAGCCATTTTTCCAGCCCCAAATGTGTATTTTGAGACAGGGTCTCAGTCTATAGTTCTGCCTGGCCTGGAACTCATAGAGGTCACCACATGGGCACTGCAGCCATTCTTTTAGGATTATTTAGGGGCTGAGTATAAAGCTCAGAGGTAGAGCATTTTTCTAGCATGCTGTAGACTCCAGTGTTTCACACAGTGCCAGGGGTGGGGGTGGAGGAGCTGGACACAGTGGTTCATGCCTATAATCCCAGCTCTTGGGAGGCCAAGGCAGGAGAATTCTTGTGAGTTTGAGGCCAGTCTGGGCTACACAATGAGTCCCAAGTCAGACAGGTTACAGAGTGAGACCCTATCTCAAAAAAAGATGGGGTGTAAATATTAGTTTGGTTTTTTTTTTGTTGGTTTTTTTTTTTTGATTTTTCGAGACAGGGTTTCTCTGTGTAGCTTTGCGCCTCTCCTGGAACTCACTTGGTAGCCCAGGCTGGCCTCGAACTCACAGAGATCCGCCTGGCTCTGCCTCCCGAGTGCTGGGATTAAAGGCGTGCGCCACCACCGCCCGGCGGGTTTTTTTTTTTAATGTTAGGATTTTTCCAAAACTTACTTGCATTTGAAATCAGATCCTTCTGAGCTGCATTTTAGCTCAGGGATGTCAGCATCTGAGTGTCCCCAACACTCACCCCTGAACATTTAGGGGTATTGATAAAACACTTTTGGGGTGTCTCTGGGATTGTCTTTCAAGCTTCCAAGGTGCTATCATTTTTGTTGCTGGTACTTTCTGGTTTCCCGCAGCAGCCAGGCCTCCTTACCCTCTTCGTGATCTTTTAGTGGTTTGTAGGCTGAAATATATACTCATGGCAGGGGAAAGTCACCACAGGGGATTGTGTCAAGTGATCCACAAATGCCCCAACTACTGCTGGTGTCGGCACAGAGAAATATGGAAATTGTCCCACTTGACACCAAGTCCATGCAGTGACCATGGGATGGAATAGGATGTGGGAGGGAGGTGCCCCACCCACAGAAGACTTGGTCTTACTGGAGCCTTGTCAGGCCAGGGTAGAGCCTGTTCCTAACAGAGTAGGTGCATTGCTACTTTGCTGCTGGGCTTTTATACTGCAGGGAAAGGAAGCTAGAGGTAGAGGTGCCTGAAATGGACCAAACCTGGGTCCCTCTGCACACTCCACCCCTCTTGGTCTTTTAGACAGGCTTATGGAGCCTGGCTCTACCCTGAACAACTGTCTCAGGTGGGTGAGGCCTGTTGTCCATCTTCACCCATGGTAGAACCATCCTGCCCTGGGACTGGGAATCTTGGGCTTTGATGACCAGGGGGTTAGGGCTGAGGGTAGAGGTGTTGGGAGCCTTGAGCTGTGGTCAGACCAGCAGTCTGAGTGTCAGCCCTGCTTCAGGAGAGGGCCAGGTGCTTAGGCCCTGTGTCACCACTGGGTCGTGGGGCTCTGTGTCGTGAGAGACCTCAGCTTTGCTCTCTGTGCGCTGTCTTGGATGCCTTCCTGCCGCTCACCTAGGCACAGCTCTGGGAGTTCCGTGTGCATACCTGCTTCATGAGGGAGCATCAGTGGGGTGAAGTAGCACACCAGCCTTCGTTAGCTGGAAGGAAACTGAGCTGGGCTTCAGACAGGTGTTTCAGGCAGGTCCTTGGCTCCTGGGCCACCGCTTTATCACTGGTAGCCAGGGCCATTATCCCATGGGACAGAAGGCTTTTCAGAGGACTGTTGGTGCTTCAGGTAGGGTGTCAAGCCATTCCCTGGGCATTCCTGTCTGTAGCAATATGTGTCAGGCCAGCACGTGATAACTGCTTGTTCTGAGGTTGTTGGAAAGAGGGATAGTCCAGAGCATTCCAAGTCTGTCTCCAAGCTTAGATATTACTAGTGTATCTTTCACCAGTGGGCCTGGCCCTGGTCCTCAGCCAGCATACTCATGGGATAGATGGACCAGTGAGTGGCCTTTCATGTTCTCAGAGATGAGCAGTGATCAGACCTCTTCTGTAATCTGTGGCAATGGGAAGACTGACTATCCAGCCCTGCCATGCTGGATATGGGAGTGACCCAGCACTGGTCAGCTCAGTACTGAAATATAATATTACAAATGGATGACTTAAGCAAGTCATTGATCCTCAGACAGCCCTAGGGGATGAGGGTAGGACAAGTGGTTTCTCCTGAGACCTCTCCCTGGCCAGCAGACGGACCTGGCTTCTCCATGTCTGTATCTGTGTCATGGTCTCTTTCTATAAAGACACCATCCCTCTGTATCTGTGTCATGGTCTCTTTCTATAAAGACACCAGTCAGATTAGCCTAGAGCCCTCACTAGTGACCTTGTTTCACCTCAGTGACCTCTTTAAAGACTGTTCAGATTCAGACAATGGGGCCTAGAGGACAGGCTTGGCACATGCAGCCACAGGTGGAGGCAGTGTCATCCTGGGGGCTGTCTGTCTCTATCATGGTGACCTGTCTTTCTAGGCTAATTGTATTTCTTGTTCCTTCCAATTTAAGCAAATTGCAGCCCTCAGTTTATGTCACTGGATCCCCAGGGTATCATGTTGTGATATCATTAAGAATTTGGATCCAGGAACCAGGCATGGTGGTGAATGCTTTTAATCCTAATACTAGGGAGGCAGAGGCAGGAGGATCTATGTGAGTTCAAGACTAGTCTGGTCTATGTAGCAAGTTCAAGGATAATCAGGGCTGTGTAGAGAGATCTTGTCTCAAAAAACAAAAAAAAAGGGGGTTAACTCCAGTTTAATAGTTTGAATTTGTCTCTCCCTGCACTGGCCGCCCCCAAAAGTAAGTTCCAGGACAGCCAGTGCTACACAGAGAAACCCTGTCTCAAAAAACAAACAAACAAACAAATAAAAAAATCTGTGATCCAAACCAGAGTAGCCAATTTGGGGGGCTGTCTGTTGGGAAGCTGTGCCTTTGTGGAGGTTGGCATGAGCAGGACATTCCTGTCACAGACAGGAAAGACACAGTTAAGCTGTTTGGTGTCCTGGTCAAGCTGCTGGAATGATGGGAGTTGACCAGTTCCTGTCACACAGGGCAGATGGTGCAGACCTGGCTTCTGGGTTTCCTGGGGACTGTTGACCAAGCCCCTCCAGCACACGCTGACCAAGGATTTCTTTGCATAGGGCTAGGCTAGGTGCAAGGCCCTGGTGTAGCTTTTGCCTTTGGGGACCTTACCCCCTGGGGCCTTTGTGCAGGAGAGGTCAGTCTTAGCCTACCCAGAAGCTTTCAGAGTCTCCAGAAACAACCTGGGAAGAGGGGTTCAGATGTCAGCGGTCTCTAAAAGGAGAGCGACTTGGGACAGCTGTGTTCATCTCTGTACCAGCTCTCAACAGGAGAGTGACTGGAAGCTCTGGATCCTATGAGCGATCACCACGGGGTGTAAGGCTAGCCAAAGCGGCTCCGTGTTGTTTTGGTGCCTGTCATCAGCCAAGAACCTGCTGCAGTCTCAGGTGGTCATTCCTGGTGCTTCCAGTGCTGGCTGGCTGAGGGAGAGTCGGGGTGATAGGAAGAAGGCCCTTTCTTCTGGCTCTTCCTCATGGGAGGCCACCGTGCCTATCACATCCAGGCACCCTGCCAAAGACACAGTCTCTTTCTTAATTTTGGCAGCTTCTCCAGGGGAGCTTTCAGAACTGAGAAACTAGAGCCACCATGTTATGGGGAGGGGACGGACATCTTTGCTCAGACTCTGCTGGAACCCACTGTGTGGCGTCTGGGTCCCCTTCCAGCTCCTGGAAGGTACTGGGGTCTGTCCATCTCTTCTGATGCCTGCCCACCTCCCTAGGGAACTGAAGCTGGCCTTGTGGGTCTGGGGGAACCTTATTGCTGCTCCCTGAGGAGCAGGGACTCCAGCCCTCTGTTCTGGAACAATCGAGGCTTCTCTTCCAGCTTCACAGAAAGATACAAGGTTCTTATATTCCACGTGCTTCAGAGCACTTCCACGGCCTGCTGAGGAGCCCGTGGGCTGAGGCCTGTGTGCCAGGAGTTTTCTCATTCATTTTCTCATTCACATTCTCTCTCTCTCTCTCTCTCTCTCTCTCTCTCTCTCTCTCTCTCTCTCTCTCTCTCTCTCTCTCCCTCTCTCTCTCTCTGGATATGTTTCTTTTTCTCCTGCCCAGAATGGAGAGTGGTCTGGTCACAGCCAACTTCCTGCTGCCTTGGACAGGGGCACACTGTGTAGCAGTGAGGCATGTAGGCAGATGACCTTGCTTGGGCTACCCTGCTCCTGTGTCCAGGACTCCTGCCTGTCTCCTTTCATGTCCCCTTTTCACCCCAAGGCCTGCTTCCTTCTGGAAACCCATGCCTCTTTTTATCTAAGATAATATATAAACATTCCTACCGTCTTTGACTCTAACCAAGCAAGGCAGAGCTCAGAGTCACCCTCCTTTAGCAGCTCTTTGTGCTCACTGAATACCTGGAGTTGATTTTATTCCCAAGGACATGACATCCTAAGCAGGTCTTGCTGGTGTTAGGATTCTGTACATGCGCAGCTTGGATCTAACGCCGTACTGCCGCATGGTCACACAATCCGCGCCTTAAAAAAGCCGGACGCGGACCCCCACCCCTCTCTCTCTGTGTTTCCTCTCTCTCTCTCTCTCTCTCTCTCTCTCTCTCTCTCTCTCTCTCTCTCTCTCTCTCTCTCTCTGCTCCCGCCATCTTCCTTTCTCTCCAGGCCTGGCTTCTTTCTAATAAAGCTCTTTCTAACTCTGGTAGTCGTGGCTGTGGCCCGTGACTTTTCCCCGGTAACCAGCGCCACCAACCAGCGCCGTTTAACCATCAGCTGGGTCAGTCTGCGCTGGATTGAGCTACAGGGTGTTTGGGAGGTTCCCTCTCACCTGGGTAGTGCCTTGGGCTGCAAAGCAGATACCTGCTTTTCTATTGAGTCCTGGCTGAAGGGGTGCAGCCACACAATTGGGCCTGAGCTGGCTGTGGTGGCACACACCTTTAATCTAGCACTCAAGAGGGAGAGGCAGGGGGATCTCTGGACTTTACAGAGAGTTCCAGGCCAGGTAGGGCTACACAGGGAGACCTTGTCTTTAAAGAGGGCAGGGGCGAGGCTGGAGTGGCCATGGGACACCCTGCTTGGGAAAGTCTTGGCAGAAAGGCCACTGTAAACTTGACTTGAGCTCCGATAATCTTTAGGTGGTCTTCCTGAAGCCCTGAGCCCTTTTGAGACAGATGTGTTCTGCAGGATAATCTCCCATGAGTTTGCAGGTACTCCAGAGCTTTATGTGGTGTATGGAAGGTGTCTCTTATAAATACTGAATGAGCAGGTGAATAAGTAAAAGAATTGTGGTTCTAAATATAGTTCCTGGTCCAGAAAAGCTACCCAAGGAGCCACCTCACAGTCCCAGCACATTTTGGGGGAGGTGGGTCACTGGCCTGGGTTTTAAAGAAAGTGTGATGCTTGTTCATTGAGTAGGATTCTGTTTTGGCAGGAAAGAGATAGCCTGAGTTGCCTATCAGGACCACCCAGCCCTCTTCATGGATTCCTGGCTTCAAACTTTCATGAAGAGGGAGATTCTTCCTCAGAATCTTGAGTTTGTTTAAATTTTCAAGGTCAAAACTTGCAGCTTCTGCTTTTCCCTTTGTGCTCCTTGGTGTTGATAAGAAGATGATCTCTTCCCCAGTGAGCAAGCCCTTCTCCTTGGGTGCTTGCGCTTCAGCCTTGCTGGTGTGGTCCCAGGCAGGAACTTGTTCTCTCATGGGAGCTGTCTATAGCAGGTGGGCGGGGACTGTACTCCCACACAGGGACTGGATGAGGTGGGGCAGGAACTGCCGCCAGGGGCAGGCATGGCATACCATGTCCAAATGGCTTCTGCATGAACCCTAGAATAATGAGAATTGAGCTTAGAGAGACCCTGACATACACAAATATATGTGTGCACCTGTATGTACACACACCCCAGATGGACTCCCCCCTTTGTGAGCCGCTGCATTTCTTATAAGGTAGCTGGAAGTCAAGTGACCCAAAGAAAGATTGTAACATTGGCCAGCAGCCTGGAAATAAGCCTCCTTCAGAGCAGGCCCACTTTTCCAGCCACGGCGGGTGTTGCTAAGCAGACCTGGAAAGACACTGGCCCTCTATGGCCATAGAATGTCAGCCTAATGGCATTCATGTCCCTGCCACTGCCTCAGGCCAAGACAGCAGTAGCAGTGTGTCCCTGGCTGACTGGCCGCTCTTGAGCAGGTGGAGGCTATCGCCATGCCTAGGTGTCCTAGCTGGCACTTCACCACCCACATTACATTCCTCCCGTATGAGCTCAGCTGCACTGAGGAAGTGAAACCTTACAGCTGCCCTCTGTGTCACGGGAGACATGACAGGTGCCTCAGCGGTCTGCCTTACTTGGCCTTGGGTGGTTTCTGGCATATTCTCCTGTCATTTAGGATGTGAATGAAGCTCAGAGGACTGATCTGGACTAAGCCTCTTCCTCCTCCCAGGACCCTCAAGGGTGTGCCTAGATCCACGTTCTTGGGCCTGCTCCTGGACCCAGCACTCCAGCATTTTGCTCCTGTAGTGTCCCTGTCTGGTTCCCCGGTGCTCTTTGATTACACCCTACCCAATATGTATCCAGTTCCACCTCAGGGTCCTGTCCCTGTGTCTGCCTCTCGTTTCCCCAGTCAGGTCCCAGCTGTCCTCAGTCACTGCCTGGTGTACAGAACACAGGAATGCAGGCCAGCTAGGCGCCTCCTTCCTCCCTTCATAGTTAGAGTTGAACAGCAGGGAGGCTCCTCTCTATTTCCTCTTTGACCCTTGACTAAAATCTGTGCAGCCAGGGCCTTTCTAGTGTACCAGCTTGGCTCTGCTCAGATCCTCCCAGCTTCCTGTCCTGTCTGGGGACATTACTACACTCGCTTCCTCTCCTGCTGGCGCCTGCAACCCTGTAGCACCGCTTGGTTTGGCCTGGGGCGTCTACACTGCTCTGGCCTGCCTGCGCGCCTGCCTTCTCTGTCAGTCATGACTGTGTCCTCCCTGCCTCTCACTGGGCTCTGCCCTCGGATCCCAACCCTGCTGGAGCCTTCCTCCTTCACTCCCCAGTTGCTGGTTGTGGGACCTGGGGGTTAGTTGGTTGCTGAATGCTCATTGTTCTGAGGACTCAGGGCTCGCATGAAGAGGCGGCTGGGAAGGCAGGGCCACCAGCCCTGTAGATTTGCCTGAGAAGTGTTACCATCTGAGGTTCCTGTGGGCTAGGAGCCCTCCTGAGTGAGGGGTCAGCAAGCCAGGTCCACATGTGACAGGGTGGGTGGTGGCAGCTTGGAATTGGAGTCCTCATTTTCCCAAGAATGAGGGAGGGTCTTGATGCCCCTTGGTGAGGATATCCTGCCATACCCCAGGGCAGGCCAGTGCCGGGCAGGCCGGGTGTCCTTAAATGTCCTTCTTAGTTGTCATGTTGGTCCTTCACTGGGGCCACAGGTTGGAGTGAGTTGGTGTAAAGCCAGGCGGCTTCTCTTCCTGTTATCCTCGGGAAGAGTCAGGCTCCCAGCATGACTCCCTCCCCACTGGCTTAGGATGTGGTCTGGTTAGGTTTTCTTTCAAAGTTCCTCCTGGGGTCTTCCCTGGCTGGCGTAGGCTGTTAGACTGTCGACAGTTTGTGGTATTCTGCCGGTCGGATTCTCGTTTGGCCGCTGTTTGTGTGTGCCTGTTTTTATGCCATGTAATTAAAACATTTATTTGGCCTTCACAGTGAAAATCTAATTTCTTGAGTCTAAGAACTGCCGATATTGGCATGGGGACTGCGGTCCGTCGGGCAAACAGATCCGGAGCCTGTTGGATTATTCATAGTATGGTATTTGTAAATCAGGCTGTGCGCTGCTCTAATCAGAGCTGATGTTGGTAATTGGTGTGTTGAGTTAGGGTGGTGGCGTGGGGGGCGTCGCTGAGCATTTGTGTGTGGCCGACGGGTGGCCTCCCACGGCTGACTCAGCCCCACCAGCTGAGTCCTGGCGCCTCAGAAGCCATGCCTGTGAGTGCTGCCTGCGCCGTGTGGCCCTGCAAAGACCCCCTTGTTGCTCTGCAGACAGCTCTACACAGCAGGCCTCTGCCCACCCCAGGGTGTAGTGTTCACAATGGGCAGAGCTGGGGCTTCGACCTGGGGAGGAGGGGAGTGTTTCTGGATGCCATCCAGGCTGAGCCCTCCCAGCTCTGGGTGGATGGTGGTAAGGTGGTGACATTGCTTTCTCTGTTCCTTTGCAGACCATCATGGAGCAGTTCAACCCCAGCCTCCGCAACTTCATCGCCATGGGGAAGAACTACGAGAAAGCGCTAGCAGGTATAGCTGGCCCCTGGCCTCTGGCTCACAGATGAACTTCCTCTCAGTCTCTTACTGCTTGGGTAGAAGCCACTAGGCCTTTTGTTCCAGAAACATTGGTTGAGATGAGTAGAGGGTGTGCCCAGCCGTGTGCTCTGAATGTGACCCTGCATTCACTGTGTCCACAGGCTCTTGCCATGCAGGCTGGACTCCATGCAGGCTGCTTTTGTTCCACAGCTGTGGTAACAAGCAGGCTACTTAGAGACAAGGATGTAGCTGTCTGCTCTTTAGAATTTTATGCAAAGTACAGTGTTGGGGCTGGTACTAAGTGACCCTGGGTCTAGGCTTGTGTCCTCACTCTGGTGAATAGACATGCTGCAGCTCCTTTGGGACGGGGGCAGCTGTGCTAGACCCTTGGCTCACAGATTCTTTAGGCACCTTCCACCCCCAGCTCGTAGAAGGAAAGGACTGAAACCCATCATTGGTCCTAGCATGCATCAAGAGAGCCACTCTTCCAGATCCTGACCCTGGGGTCAGTCCCTGTGACCTCACCTATAAAGGCAGGGCTGCAGCGGCCACCAACTTTGTAAGTAAAGCATGAGGCCATCGTTTTTCCAAAACGTGCACTGCATCCTCCCCCCTGCAGCTTCGCCATGCTGTGGCCCCGGGTGTGGGATGAGCTCCTTGTTCAGTTACAGGTTTCCAGTACAAGACGGCAGAGAGAGCTATATTTGGTTAGCAGCAGGGTCTTGTTATGGCTCCCTCCCTGTAGCCTGTGGTTGCTTGAGGACAGAGCACCTGACTGATCTCTGGTGGCATGGGCCTGATCCTGGTCACACTGTCCAGTTGGAACTGTCAAGCCACCAATGTTCCTTCCTGCTTGCCCCACCCAGTGTGGGAACAAGGGCTTTCCCACTTTAGTCGAACAGTCCTTCCAAGTGGCCTCCTGTACACGAATCCTCCCAGGTACCCTAATCTGTTCTATTGACGGTTGCTCCAAGTAGGGCTGACCTGTAGCAGGACCATGGCAGCAGTCTCCTGCATATCCCTAGAGGTCACTGAGGCCACACCAAGGTGAGATGTGGGAGGAGAACATGCAGTGGTCCTGGTCTATTGGAGCTCAGCACTGACCCCAAGCCCTGAAGCCTGGCCTCTGGATTGTGTGAGACTGGCCTCATATTCTCTGCCTCAGCTCCCAAGTACTGAGATTACGTTCACACCACACCCGGCCCTTGCTCCCATTCCGATGCCTGCTTGCCCTCAGCTGCTTTTGTGTGGGAAGAGGAGGTGACTTTCTGTGTCTGGCTGTAACCCCCTGGAAGAAGCCCTGAAGTAGCAGTGCAGCATGGAGACCAACCATGAGGCTTCTGCCCTGTGTCCTGAGTGCCCGTTATCTCCAGGCACAGCACACGATGCTCTAGTTCTCCCAGCAAAAGAATTTTCTAGGACCTTGAATGTTTCCAGCTGCTTCTTCCTGCTCTGATTTTCAGGTGGACTGTGTCTGGTGACATCGGAAGGCTTGGATGGCTCTATGCCATGACAAGTAGGAGAGAAACTGACACATTCCATACCAGTGATGTCCCCTTCCAAAGCCATCCCTGTGGTGCTTGGTGACCTAGCCATTAGGAGTCTTTTTTTGGTGGGAGGTGGGGGGTGGATTGCACCTCAATTTTATTTTATTTTTTAATGCTGAATGCCGTTTATTGAAGGAGGGAGGAGGTCTTAAATACAGGCTTACAGCACAATGGGAGAACCCCAGAGGGCAGAAGTTCACTACCGATGTTTTACAATCTTGCATCTAAACCATTAGGAGTCTTTCTGCCCTGGCACGGCTCTCCTCCATCGGTAGATTTCTGTGACCCGGTGCCCTGAATTTGAGGTGTGGTCTCACCTTCTCTGGATATAATGGAGGCTCTAGTGACCCCTCCTCTCTGATGTTACCCTCCAGCTCCTTGATGCTCAGAGACGGTTTCCTTCCAGATGCTCCTGGCCCCCCTGGTGTTCCTCATGGAGTTGTCAGGACTGTGTGTGGACAGGGTGGATGGATGGTTATTTCCTCTTCCTGTTTTCTCTGATTGTCTAGGCTGGGCTCAGTCTCACAGGCCACCCACACCACCTCGGCCCCTCAGCCTCCAAGTGCTCAACTTCTGCTCCTTCGTCTTTTCTTCCATTTATTTTAAGAGGTCCACTCTCCCAGGCAACAGAAACTCCTCAGTCCCCCAGGGACACAATCTTGTACCACAGAACAAATTGTGTGCTCTTAATTGAAAACCATATAAAGTTTGATAGAGTGCCCAGTTACAACCCTCTAACAGAGTTCTGTAGACAAGAAAGTAGAAATTGTAGTGATGCCACTGGTGGCTGCTTCTCATGGCCCTGTTCTCCACACCTGGCAGCCTCTTCTGTCCTCCCTGCTTTGAACAGTGAAGGATAGGTGGTTGGGGCCTTCCTCAGGTGGAGGAGTGTGCCAGGCACAACAAAGGAAGTCTGGACCTGGTGGCTGGGGTCGCTTGTTCTTGTCTGGTGTTCTGGTGTTTCTGGAGGAAAGGCAGGTGCTGAGCTTTCCACCCCCAGAAGCCCCTCTGGCTACGAAATGCAGATATGATGCCCTTAGCCTGCTTTGGGCAATGGCACCTGCTCCTGGTTAGGGCCTGTTCTGAGACTGAGGACAGTGACTGTCTTTCGACTTGGAATCTTTGGATAAATCAGTGACCTCCTGCCTTCCAGAGCTGCCTTGATCTTGCCCAGGGTCTGTAGGTGCTTTGTCTGGTGCGTACACTTAAAGCTGCACTCCTCCCCCTCGTCAGGCAGCACATGACAGGGCGCCACGCTCCGCAGCGCTACTTGAATAGCTCTGGACCTGCACAGTACACTGTGTTCTTACACATGAGAGAAACCCTCGTGATGGCAGTGGAATAAGAGCATCAACAGGAAACCGTGGCGTCCACAGCAACGACGAAGCTAGGGCGCTCCTTGAGCTTGTCCAGGCTTGGGTAGGGGTGGGCACCACTGCCATCTGTGTTGGCAGCAGACCTTCTCTGGGTTCTGTGCAGGAATTAACCACTCTTTCCTGTCCCCTCAGGTGTCACCTTTGCCGCCAAAGGCTATTTCGACGCTCTCGTAAAGATGGGGGAGCTGGCCAGCGAGAGCCAGGGCTCCAAGGAACTTGGTAAGACCCTTGGCTGGGAAGAGGGCCTGGAGGCCCCCAGAATCACTGGATATATCCAGGCAGGTCTGGAGAGCTGGTGCCAGACCGAAAACTAGGTTTTATCTGCTAAATAAGAAGAGTAGTTTTAAAATGTCAGAGCTGGTGAGGTGTACTCTCCACTGAAAGTGGCGTGTACCATATGGCCTCAGGGTACTGCTTGGAGCTCCCCTTGGTGGCCTGTCTGCCCTGAACAGCATGGCTGGCACCAACAGACACAGCCACAGCCACATTGAGAGGCGTGGGGGCCAACTCTTAAGTGGCAGATATAGGGGCCTATGTGGAAAGTTGGACTGAAGTGGTCACTAACATACTGAGTTGCTTCTGGCATGAAGACAAGTGAGAAGGGTGGGGACCCCCTGGAGGTGCACCCCCACATCTACAAACCTCGTAATACAGGAGACTTGGGAAGTGCTCGAAGGTGGGGTCCCCGAGGTCTTTATTCCTGTGCCTGCCTGTGTTTTCATGCGCTCCTGAGAGGTGATGTTGCAAGCTGGGCCTTAGGGGGGAGGTGCTAATGTGACTGAGGTCTCCCGCACTCACAGGGATGCTGGGCTGTGAGGCAGGCTGTGCTGTGCTGGCCTTTGTTTATCTGCAGCTCTCAGGCTGGCCTTGGACACTAAGAAAACTAAAGTGGCCTAGAACCACTTGGTTTTTTCCAGTCATGGGCACAGAACAAGCTTCTGTATCTAGGATCCTTGTCCATGGAGGCCTCCCTATGGGGACCATTCCAGAGTGTGGTCCCTGTGTCTAGTTAGCAAGGACACCAGGTAGAGGTGCTCAGAAGGAAGCAGATGGTTATCCTGGGAGGATCAGGTTTGGGACCAGTAGCTCCCCTGGACTGACAGGAGGTCTGGGTTATATTGGTAGGTCAGGGGAACTGGATTTCTTTATGTGTATGTTAATTCCAGCTCGAAGACTTGTCTCCCTCATGCCATAGCTTGCTGACAGAGACCCTGTGTGCACAGCTCTGCCTGCTCTCGCCCTGCTTGTCCTTTTGTGCCTTTCCCAACCTCCTGCACAGAAGCCAGGCTTTGCACTCAGCCATGCCACTGAGACCTCCAGAGTTCATGAGAGACTGCTATGTTGACCAACACAACCATGGGACCTGCCTGGGTGGCAAAGCCTAGGCTGTGCATGAGTGTGACCCATCATAGTGGTTGTAATGGGAGAAGAGAAAGACTGGCCAGCTGACGGCACTAGTAGAGGGAACCTCTGGCCTCTTGCAGATGCAGCACTCACTGGGAGCCTCTGGCAGGCTGCAGAGTGAGAGCTGAGGGTACTGCAGTGGAGATGCCAGGTGCCACACTGTGGTCAGGCCTGTAGGCTCAGCTGGCTGGTGAGGACAATGGTGTTGTTCACATCTTAGATGGTCTTATAATAAAAACCCCGCAGCCAGATATCAGGAGAAATTCAGAAAAGCAGAACTGCCAGCCACTGGTTCTAACCTCTACGAAATCCTCAGTCTAAATGGAGTGAGTTCCTGTTTCTTCACACCTTATATACCTTTCTCTGCCCAGCCATCACTTCCTGGGATTAAAGACATGTGTGCTCCCCAGTACTGGGATTAAAAGTGTGTGCCACCACTGCCTGGCTCTGTTTCCAGTGTGGCCTTGAACTCACAGAGATCCAGACAGATCTCTGCCTCCCGAGTGATAGGATTAAGGGTGTGTGCCACCACTACCTGACCTCAATGTCTAATCTAGTGGCTGGCTCTGTTCTCTGATCCTCAGGCAAGTTTATTAGGGTGCACAATATATCACTACACAATGGGGTGGTGGAGGCCTTGCCTGCAGGGCCTCATTGGCAGGGGGTGGCCAGTTCTGGGTTTGGTGGCCGTACGGAGGTCCCACAATGGAGCTTCTGAACCAAGGTCTGGGCTTGTAGGTCTGAGAAGTTACCCTTCTTCACAGTCTAGCTTTCTTAACGCCTCAGAGGGCACCATAGGAGGTTATGTGAGCCCTACATGTCTATGTGAAATTTTCTGATTCTGTGCAGAACCTCAAGTGCTTTCTCTGTGGTCACATGAACAGTGAGAGTATGTTTAGAGAAGAGCCAGGCACTGAATGCTCTGTAGTGGGCAGGGGGTGTACCTGGGACTGCTGGGAAATTCCAGGATTTTTTGCTTGTGTTCCTTGGGCTCACATGGTACTGCAGGATGGGGTGAGTAGCAGGGGAGAGAGGCTCAGGGCTTTGATCTGAACCAGGGAGCTTCTGTTTGTGTGTGGGCTGTACAGTCTCTTGGGTTGATTGTGGAGAGCATCCTTCCTCAGTGTGCTACCAGGTGTCAGCCTGGCTCAGATCTTTTTCTTTCAGTAACAGGTTTATTGGTGTGATTTACATGCCATACATTTCACCCCTGAAAGTGAACAATTTACTAGGCTTGGTGTATTGTGAGTTTGTTCCCATTCTCTGTATCTAGCTCCAACTTTTCCATCACTCCCGAGAAAACCATAATCTATTAACAGCCATTCCCTGTCCCCGGAGCAGCAGCAGCAGCAGCACTGGGGAGCCACCCACCTGTGGTCCACCTTTGGACATTTCCTGTAATGAACTGTACAGCTCATGTCTGACTCTTTGGCAGAGTGTGGTTTTGAGGTTCATCTGTGGTGGCATGTGTCACAGTTTCTTGACTGTCGGGCTCTGCTGTAGACATGTAGGGCTCACATAACTCCCCTGAGGAGTTAAGAAAGCTAGACTGTGAGGAAGGGTAATTTCACAACCTACAAGCCTGGACCTTGGTTCAGCTCTGTTGTGGGATCTCCATACAGCCATCAAACTCCAGAACTGGCCATCTACTGCCAATGATGCCCTGCAGGCAAGGTCTCCACCACCCCATTGTCCTTAGCAGCCAGCTGAGCACAGGCTTGGCACAGTATGGCACCTAGCATCTCCACTGCAGATAATATTCCAGTGTGTGATGGACCTCTTCTGTTTTGAGCAGCACCTTTTGAGACAGGGTCTCACTCTGGTCCTGGCTGGCATGAACCTCAATTCTCTTGCCTCCTCCTCCCAAGTGTTGGTAGTGTTGAGATTACAGGCAGGTGTCACCACACCTGGCCTGCTCATCTGCTAGTGGGGTGACTTCTGCCCTGATTGCTGTGGATAGCACTGCATAGAGCATGAGTGTGAAGCATTGGTGTGGGCTTATATTTCATTTCTTTTGGGCAAATACCTGGGAGTGGAATTGCTAGAGCAAATGGTTGGAATTTGTATTAAAGCAGCACTGCTTTGCTTTAAAAATAAGTCGTCCCTGTTACCCACCCCTCCCTGCTGCCTCCCACCCAGTCAGCTGCTCCGCTCCATGTGCTGTTTGCTTCCAAGTGTCTAAAAGACAGGCCCGTGCTGTCTCTCCTTTTTAACTTCATGCTAAGGAGTTCTTAGGATGGAGTTTGCTTTCTGATCCCATCCTCTTATTTGACCCAACATAACTCTTAAAATCTTTGCTAAAATCAATACAGTGTTTCATGGTAGAAGTAAATGTCTTCCCAGCTGAGACCTGCAATCCATTGGGACTGCTTGATTTCACTGCTTTATTGGGAAATGAAGCATCAGCTGCACATATTGGAACATATTGCGTGGAGTTTCCTGTGTGCATGATGGTGAATCTGTCCATTCTTTCTATAGTCAGGCCTCCCCCCAGCCCCGCCCCATCTCCAGCAACCACTGTGATTGCAGGACGGGGGTAAACGCAGTGCTGCCATCAGGATGTGGCGGTCCCCTGTCTAGCCCCTCTTGCACACTCTTGGGTCGCACCATGCTCTCTGTGGAGTTTGGCACAGTTCATTATACCCTCATCTGCCGAGCACTATTTGGGTTGCTCCTAGTTTGGGTTATTTCCAGATTTACATTTCTCTAATTAATGATGTTCAACATCTTTTCACATGCTTATTTGCCATTTATTTGTCTTTAGTAAAATGTAAATTCAAGTGTTTGCATCCTTTATTTTATTTGGGTTCTTGTCTTTATACTGGTTTATAAAAGTTTCCTATATTCTAGATCTTGTATCAGATGTTTATTTTGAAAATATTTACTCTGAGCCAGGTGGTGGTGCACACCTTTAATCCCAGCACCCGGGAAGCAGAGGCAGGCAGATCTCTGTGAGTTTGAGGCCAGCCTGGTCTACAGAGCGAGTTTCAGGACAGCCAGGGCTACACAGAGAAACTGTCTTGAAAACAAACAAATAACTATTTTTAAAGATTACTATACTTGTTTATTTGGTGAGAAGGGGCGAGCTAGTGTGACAGTCCAAGGATGACTTCTAGGAATTGACTTCTTCTGCCAGGTGTGTCCCTGGGAGCTAACTGTCACGCATTTTGGTGACATGGGACTTGCTGAGTTACCTTGCTAATCTGGCCTTTGATTTTGTGATTTATTTTTTTAGATACTGTAGCCTCATGCATATTATCTTTTAATCTGCTTGTTTTACTATGTATGGAAGATGGCCTTGTCCCACCTGCACCTCTGGAGAGCTGGAATTATAGGAATGCACTAACAAGTTGGCCTAATAGTATTTTTAGGAGGAAAACAGTTCAATTTTAATTTTGAATTTAATTGTTGACTTTAGTTTGGTAGCTTATTAAATTTTTAATTTTTTAATTTTTAATTATTTCTTTTATGTACATTGGTGTTTTGTCTGCATGTGTATCTGTGTGAAGGTGTCAGATCCCCTGGAACTGGAACTACGATGGTTGTGAGCTGCCATGTGGGTGTTGGGAATTGAACCTGGAGCCAGTGCTCTTAACTGCTGAACCATCTCTCCAGCCCCAGCTTATTGATTGTTATTATGGTTCTGGTCATTATTTTTATCACAACAACTTCCTTTTCTCTGGAATACACACAACCCTCGAGTTCTCATTTGATGCTGACTGACTTGTCCCTGCCCCTGGCTGCCCTTGCAGTCATGTGTGTTGTCCAGTCTCTGGGTTCACACTCCCATCCGTTTCTGCTTCCTCCCTCTTGGAACCTCTGGTCACCCAGCTTCCTCCCAGGTGGAGCCCTGTCCTCTGTTCCTGTTTGCTCGTGGGGGAGTCTTGTTTCTCCTTTAAGGTTCTATGCAGGGAAATGGGAAGTGGTTTTGGTGCTTTCCTATCTCACGTTGGCTTGGCTGGTGAATCTCAGGTGGGGAAGGCTCTTTGCTAGTGTTTGAAGCATCGTCTCTCAGCAACTGCCAGTGGCACCGCTGAGTTCAGTGCCGTTTCCACTTGATTCTGTGTTCTTGGTCTTCGCTCCTTGGAAGCTGTTGAGATCATCCTGGGTGCTCTTAAGTTATCTCGCTGCACTCAGGGGTGGGGCTGGGAATGGTGACAGCCTCAGCAGTGGGGGTGGTAATGATCCGCATGGTCAGGC
Source organism: Peromyscus californicus insignis (assembly GCF_007827085.1). Lineage (NCBI taxonomy): Eukaryota > Metazoa > Chordata > Mammalia > Rodentia > Cricetidae > Peromyscus > Peromyscus californicus. The sequence continues at coordinate 2,210,020 of NW_026294551.1, read as the reverse complement.
ATCCTAGGTGAAGAGGACCAGGGGGCCACTCAGCAGGGTGGAAGATAGGAGCAGGGGACGTGTTTCTGCAGAAATGTTCATAATCTGGAACAGGTGGTGAATCTAAGAGGGAAGCAAAGCTTTAGATAAGCAGGACCTTGTGATCCTTATGCCGCAGTGTCAGCTATGGGAAGACTGATGTGTACAGCCTGCTATTCTTCTGCCCTAGACCCATCTGTATAATTGTCAGCAGTGGGAGCATTCGTTTTCACTGCTGTAGAATATTCCATAAACACATAATTAACCATCTGTTTCACTGGTCTTCTCTTGGTTATAACTAAGTTATTCCCACTGGATTTCGCTGTTCTGAGCAGGCTGGTTCATGGAAAATGTAAGACTGAGCCCCTTTAGAAGATAAATGCAGCCGGGCGGTGGTGGCGCACGCCTTAATCCCAGCACTCGGGAGGCAGAGCCAGGCGGATCTCTGTGAGTTCGAGGCCAGCCTGGGCTACCAAGTGAGTTCCAGGAAAGGCACAAAGGTACACAGAGAAACCCTGTCTTGAAAAACCAAAAAAAAAAAAAAAAAAAAAGAAAAGAAAAATGCTCTAAGATACCATGGCCTTTAGCAACAGCCACTGTGAAATCGGGCTTGCTTGCTTCCCAGTACCCAGTAGTGGCAGCTCAGCACCTTTTCTGACTGTGCTCTCAATTGCATACATGTGCTGTCTGGTAAGATAGGCCACATTGTCATGGGATGACCTTCTCTATACCAATTAGTCTTATTGGTAGTCGTTTGGGTTTTTCAAGGCAGGGCTTCTCTGTGTATCCCTGGCTGTCCTGGAACTCACTCTGTAGACCAGGCTGGCCTTGAAATCACATAGATTCTCCTACCTTTTCCTTCCAAGTGCTCAGATTAAAGACATGCACTACCATGGCCAGGCCTGTAGTCTATTTTTAGTACCATTTGGTTTTCTCCTCCTCCTGTTTACAACTTTGCTCATTTCTGACCTTTTGGTCAGCATGTCCATGATAGACTGATCTATATGTGTAAGGTCCCCATTGTCTTAGAGGTAAATCAGAGCCTTCAGGGAATGTCGCCCCTTGCAGGGTGAAGGGATCTCTGGTCTGTCCAAGTATGAAAACACTCTATTCAGACCAGCCTCTATTGGTCCCTAATTGTTTTCAGGGTTTTCTCTCTCTGTTTTGGGACAAGGTTATGCTGTATTGTCTAGCCTGGTCTTGGACTCCTGGGTGTAAGAGCTCTCCACTCTCCCTCTTCGACCTGTGAAGTAGTGGGGACCATAGGTGTGCACCATAAGCGATCAAATCCTGACATCCAGCGGAGTGGAGCCTATCAGCCTACCCTCTCACTGTGGTCCTCCTTCCAGGCCTTTCTGGCCCAGGCCCTAGCTGCACAGGGCGGGGTTGGTTGTCAAGCATATAGGAGACCTAACCTGGCTAATTCTTTCCTTCCCTCTTTCTGTCCAACCCCTCCCCCCTTCCTTCCTCCCAGAGCTTCTTGTCTTTGCTTTTCCACATAGAGTGGCCAGGGTAAGCTGCCCATGGCTCCCACTCTGCTCACTGGGCAGACACCCTTGTTAGGAGGGTGTAGAATTTCACATGCTGTGGACATCTGTCCCTCCCACCTACCCTATTCCCCTTTGGATCCCTGTGCTGCTTCATTCATTCTTCTCATGAGTCACAAGGGTGACAAGCAGCCCCCTCCCCTACACACACACACACACACACACACACACACACACACACACACACACACACACACACACACACACCCCAGTCTCTTCAGAGAGCACCTCTGTGACACTGGATGCCCAGGGAGTCACTCCTGCTGCAGATGACCCCTAGAGCCACCTCTTTGTTCCTTTCTTTCCTTTGGAGTGAGTGAATGGCCTGGGCAGTGCCTGCCTTTGATCTTCAGTCTTTCTGTACTACAGACTCTGGCCTCACAGCTAGGGAAGGGCCCCAAGACTGCAGACTCATGCAGGAACCATCCTCTCATCTCCACTTGGAGTGTTATTTTTTCCCTGCAGTGAGATAGTCTGCAGCCTGTCAGAGCTTTGCTTTGATATAGCGGGCTGCTTAGTTAGGGATGGAGCGCAGCTCTGAGCTCCACATCTTCACACAGCCCTAGCTAGTAGCCACCCACTTGCTTGTCTGTGGTTACTTCCCATCTCTGGATCCCCTGCCTCTGCCTCTGTCGGAGCATGCCCTGGTGCCAGAACCAACTTACAGCAGGTGTAATGGGCGGGTGAGCCCCATGCTTCCCTGTCACTTTGACCTGTGTGTGCTTGGTTGCCGCTTCTGCTTTCTTGGGACTTTTTGGTACCGGGGCTGACCAGCAGCTTGGGATGATGGGAGTATCCATCTAGGTATGAGCTCCAAACTATTCATGAATTTGTGGGTATGCACCATTCCCATGGCCAAGGAGCCCTGGATGGTGGTCTGATGCTGGACAGGTGGAGCTGGAGACAGAAGCTCTGCTGTGTGCATCCCCTGAGCTCCTACAGAGGCTTATACTCCTTTGCCCTTAACTGAAATCTGGGATTTGCTAAGATGTGACAGCATCTATCCCTCTGATCCACAGCTCTGCTAGCTGGCAGCTGTGGGGCTGGTGTGGAGGACACAGAGCAGGGCCTAAGGGCTGCATGCCTTGTTGCTGGGCCTCAGGGCGCCCACCATGGATGTGGCTCTGGTGCTTTGTGTAGGTGAAGGCACCTGTCATGTCTGTCTCCCAGCAGCTGCACTGTCCATCATGTGCTCCCCCAGCGGACGGGACACCAGTCTGCTGGACAACCAACCATCTGCAGCTCTTCATCCCAAGATGACTGGTTGCATAGAACCAGGCTGGATCTGACACAGGGAGAAAACCAGAACGCTGATGTTCATGGTGGGTGTGCACACCTGAGCAGCTCTACTCACCGGTGTGGAACCAGGGTCATAACCTGCCTTTGGCCTGTCCTTGGCATTTGACAGTCTTGGGGACTGAAGTATCTGAAGTTAAGCAGCCACTACAACGAGTAAGGCACAGCCTAACTGAGAAGGATTCTCATTTCCCTCGTGTGGTCAGGAGGTCCATTTGAGGCATCTGTGTCCCAAAGCCTCAGCGTGGATGTGTTTGATGTTTGCACAAGGCTCGCTCAGGGCTGTCCCCTGAACTGACTGTTCTTTTCAACCCTTGCCTGTCTCCAGAGGCCTCTTTTATGCTTTCCTTTAAAGGACTGCTTTGTACCTGCCAGGGCCTGCAGCATACTTGTTTGTGATCACAGGGACTTGTGTGTACTTGCTGGGGCCCCACTGTCTACTAAACCTCACACGTCTCCAGGGGGAGCTAGCAGATGCTCTGTGCTGGTCATAGCCTCCAAGTAGGGATGCTCATAGACAGGCAGCTACAACCCTGCCTCAGTGTGGGCCTGGCTTCAGTCATTGAGTCTCTGAGCAAGGTGTGACCCAGTCATGTCCTGCCCGAAGTTAGTCTTCTCAAGTGGTCTAAGACGGTCCTGAGGCTAGAGCATCAGTTATGTGACCCCAGGCATCCAGGTCTCTGGAATGTAGGGGCCTATAGGCTTTACCCCAAGAGGCCTTCCAGCTGTTCCAGTGAAGTCTATTGGCCTAGGTAGTTTTGAAAGTACCAACTAGTTGGGCTCCAGTGCTTTTTGTGAGGCTGTGAGGTGATCTGGCTGCCCTGCTCCTCCTTGGTCAGGCAGAGCCCATTCACACCTAATCAGGTGTTCAAGGACATCCACCTTCCATCTCAGGGAAGAGGCTGGGACCACAGCCTCTCCTTCGGGCATGAGAGAGGCACAGCTCGATGTGTTACCAGTTGTCAGACCCTAACAGAGCAGGCTTCATTTCAGAGACTGCTAAATCCTAGAGGCACTGTTTGGAGGCCTTAATGAAACCCACTCGCAGGGACTTATGGCCGTTGTACTTCCGAGGAGCCTGACTCTGAGGTCCTCTCTGGGCTAGCTGCCTGTCCAGGTTAGGGACAATAAAGGAACAAAGGGCTTGGCACTGCCTGGAATGGGTGGGGCTCCCCTTCCCAGCTAAAGACACCCAGCTCCCTTAATTCTTCCATTTCCATGGTAACAAATGGGGATCACAGGAGTCCCTTAGACTCCAGCCAGGGTCCCATGCTTTACCCTACAAGTATACTGTGGAAGTTGCTGGGCAGTTATCGGGCACCTAGACTCAACTGAGGCTCTGGGGCTGCCAGCAGGGTGGGCTCAGGTGGCCAGGCCTTTTGTGTGGCAGCCCTGGCTACCCTGCTGAGAGCTCTGTGGGGCCTCACGGAGGCTTTGGAGAGATTAATAGCAGTCTGAATTCGATTTGCCGAATCCTGGGCAGTGGCTGTGTGATAAGACGCAGCAGGTGTCCATGTTCTTCAGCGCCAGTCTACTCTGTGGTGGGAATATCAATAAGGACAACGGTGACAGGCCTGGTGACCGCAGGGGCCTCCTTCTGACTGGTGGTTTCCATCCCAGCTGTTAAAGAACAGCACTGTCACCTGGCTGGAGTAGGGTAGGCTTAGAGCCCAGCCTGGGGCCCTGTGATGACAGTGGGTCACCTTTGCTGGCTCTGTTCCTGCTCTGAGAAGCTTGGCTCTATCTGGATCCCAGGATTGCCCAGAGGTGGGGTTCACCTTCCCTTCTACCAGCCCAAAGGCCCCCAGGGGCACCACCAAGTGTAAAAGCCAAATCATGAGGACTGGGCTGCCCTGGAGCAGGGACAGCTCTGGGAGCCCCTAGGAAGCTCACAGATCTGTGGTCAGCCTTGTGTCCTCAAGTCAAAGTCTGTTTACCTCATCCGATGTTCCTGTGTTGCAGCACCAGCTCCAGGGAGGGTTAATGAGGGAGAACACCAGCTGCTCACTTTTCAGTCAGCAGTTGGCACAGGGTGCTCCAGGCGTGGCCGGCAGCCTCTGTGGGCAGGTCTCTGTCTTTCCTGGGCTTCCCCAGAGCACTGGTTGTTAGGAGTATAGTCACATCAGGCATCTACATACGGACCACAGTAGCTGAGAGAGTGGGGACCCAGGTTCCCCAGAGACCTCCGCACTGAGGAGAGACTCAGTGGTGCTCAGAGAGACTGGGTGCTGTCAGACATGGGCAGGTACAGAGAGGGCCAAGGGTCTGCTAGTAACCCTAGGTGGCAAACTTAGGTCATGGGCATCTTGGGCCTGTATACAGGAGGGAAGTGAGGTGGCCTCAATCCAGGGACCTCTGAAATCACATGTGACATAGTTTAAAGTGTCTCAAAAATAAAATAAAACAGTCAAACAAAAGGTCCAAAAGGGGAGGAGGGGGGAGCAGCCAGGCTTGGCTGCTCACACCCACGATCCCAGCACTGGGGAAGCCAAAGCAGGATGATTATCAAGAGTTTGAGTCTAGCTTAGGGCTACATGAGATTCTGTGTCCAAAAAAAAAGAAGCCAGGCTGTGGTGGTGCATGCCTTTAACCCCAGCACTGGGGAGGCAGAGGCAGACAGATCTATGTGAGTTCGAGGCCAGCCTGGTCTCCAAAGCGAGTTCTAGGACAGCCAGGACTACACAGAGAAACTCTGTCTTGAAGAACAAACTAATTAAACTAAACTAAAAGAGGGCTGGAGAGATGGCTCAGCAGTTAAGAGCACTTGCTGTTTTTGCAGAGGACCTGAGTTCAGCTCCCGGCATCCACACAGTGGCTCCCAACCATCTGGGGGCCTTCATGTGGTACACATGTAAACAAAAACGTGTGTGTGTGTGTACATAATATGCATAATAAATCTAAAAAAAAATTAACTAAAACTAACTGATCCAAACTGTAGTAACTGAAGGCTTTTAATAACTCTGTGGGCTTTTGTTATTTGTCCTTGGTGTATGTTGTACATTGGAAGCATTTCATCACTGACCCAGGGTCTCTTGAGAGTAGTCACATCACTGGATCATAGGCTGGGCCATGTGCCGGATAGACTAACCAGCTGAAGTGAGCATGTCATAGACAGTCCCACATCCACACAGTATCCAGGAATCCCAGCTCCATCTCTGCGTGTCAGAGGACAACGAATGCTGGAGAGATAATGTCATCAGAGAGGCGTGGTCCATGGGACAGCAGCCCTCAGGAAGGCTTTGTCTGAACTGCCCATCTGCCTTTCACCCTCAGTCTATCTGCTGGTCTCAACACAGGAACTTTTGTCAGATCCAGAGCATAGCAGGATGGATCTGGGGGATGTTCAGCAGAAGTTTCCAGTGTCTTCCATCTCTGGAGCACTTCTTTCTGTGCAGGACACAAAAGTTATGGGGCCTTCATTCTGCTGAGCTTGTGTGAACGTGTGAGTGGTCTGGGTGTCTGTCCCTGTTGGGCTTTCCGCCCTGTGAAGGAACTTCCTCATGCTATCCCAAGCCTGGCCAGTGTGTTTCTGGATACCATTGAGCACATTTCTGTTCTCCAACGCAGGGGTGCTTTCTCAGGACTCAGAGGGTGCCACATAGGACTGACAAGAGCATTGTGAACCAGGGTCTTTGGGGTGCACTTGTTCACTTGGATCAGCTGCTTCTAAGGGCTAAATCTGCTCAGAAAGAATACAATAAACTCTGTTCCCAGCTGTGGGCAGGAGCTTGCCCTCTCATACTGAGGGTATCAGACAGCTGCCTTGCCTGGTGTCTAGTTTGCTTTACCAAAGGAGCTTGGTCACAATGAATGGGAGTGGGAACGTGGCAGCTTCCTTCTCTGGTCCTCACAGACATCAGGTACAAGAGAAGACAGACAGGACTGAGGACAGGCAGGTCTTGCTGAGATGACAAGAGAGCCTGTTCCCATGCTGTTGGAGCTATGCTAAGACTCTGGCCACTCATCTATGTGAGGAGGACATCAGATCAAGCCTTGCCGTCTTTGTCTTGTCTCTGCCACGGTGAGTCCTGTGGGGCAACCACCTCAGAGCCTATATCTGCTTTGCGTATCATGACTCAAAGATGTGGTCCATGACCAACCAGGGTGCACTGAACATTCTCAGGTGGGAGCAGTCTCCTGGATGACACTGGTCCAAGGATCTGAGTAGGCAAAATGGGAGTAGTGGCCAGTGACTCAGGACAGGGGGACACTGGTTGCCAGCCTGGGCTTGGCCCTACCTCTTCCTTCTTTCCTCACAATCCCTGGCATCCACAGCCCAATTGTTGACACAACGTGGACAACCCGGGTGGCTCTTTGGACTTGTTTTGTTTCAGAACAACATGCCTGTAAGCTCTGCTGTCTGCTCTCATCACCATGGCAACACAGCCATCGATTTTCTCTTGGTCACCCCCTGGCCGCATTCCACTCTGGCCTTTCCATAGGTGGGAGAAGAGCTGTACTTCTGAGGAGCTGGTGTCTGGAGAGAAGCTGAGGGAAGGCAGGATTGGTAACTGTCCAAGGGGGGCCCTGGACTGTCTCAGCTTCTGTCCGCCCCTCTTCCCTCCCAGTGGTTTTAACAGCACGGGGCCCTGGCAGCCCCCTCAGCTGTCTGTCTTCATCTAATGAGAGCTCTATATTCGGGCCTTGCTCAGGCATATGTTAATTAGCTCTCAGAGGTGCCTTTCCGCTCTAGAAGCCACCAGAATAATTGAGCATTATGGATATTTGCTTTAGAAGGCTCTAGAAGGTGGTGTGTGCTTACAGCCAAGTTTGAGCAGCTGACCCCTTGGTATAGAGCCCCTCTGCCACTGCAGAGAGGATGACAGGTCTGGATCTTCCCAGAATGACAGGGGTGCCCAGCAGTAGAGCACTGTTGTGCCTTAGTGCCCATTGATGACACTCCATAGCCACAAGGGTCCTGCTGTCAGGCTCTCTATCATGTTCTGGGGACTGGAGCTAACCTCCAGGAGGGCTATGGCAGCTCCGGTCACCTGAAGGATACAAATGCCCCCTCTCTAGGCCCTGCAAAGCTCCACCTGGGCTGCTGGCTACAAGGAGCTAGTCTCCTGTCTGCCATCCTTTAAGACTTTGCTGTGGGAGTCTGCTGGAGTCCAGCTCTGACCTGTCAATGGGTTCTTGTGGGGAGGAGAGAGGAATGAGGAAATGATAGAAAGAAAGAGATGGTAAGAAAGACAGAGACACAGGATAGCTTCAGGAGAGCCCTGGGTCACCTCAAGGTTTATTCCAAAGGGCTTTTTATACAGTGCCAAGGGGTGAGTCAAAAGACATCCCCTTTTCAAGATCAAAGCACAAACGTACAGCCAAGTGTAGACCCTTCAAAACACCTGGTAACCACGCCCGTGCCAAATCTTCCCATTATGCAGCCCTGCTGGGTAAAGCAAGTTCAGAGTCTCTGACCTTGAGTAAGGTCTTACTAGGGAGCTTCTGTGGGCCTCCACACATTGCTAAGGATATATGGAGCATTTCAGGCACTTCCATGCCAAGGAGGGTCTGAGGGCGACCTGTCCCTCTTCCAGCATGAGACACCCTTGCCAGTGTTAGTTTCCAAGTCAAACTGTGCTTGTCATGTCTCTCCTTCTGGGGTGGTCTTCATGTGCTGGTAAGGTTGGGCTCACATGGGCTCCTGTGGTGCTGGGTCCAGTTTCCTGAACCAGAAGGGTTTGACTGATTCCTCATGTTCTACTAGACTGCATTGGCACTCCATTCTGCCATGCTTTGCATTTGAGAGGGTCCAGGGGCAGAGTCCCTGTGGTATGAAGAAGACTTAGCTCTCCTTGACCTTGATGCCTTCCATCTATTGAGGCTCCTCCATGAGGTGTAGGGTGCCTGACCCAGGGGTCCCCTTAAGAGCCAGGACACGGGAGCAGTTCTCCCCAGACTCTGCACTCATCTTTGACTGCATGAGTGTGTCTTGGGGTGGGTCTAGCTGGAATCCCTGTAAGTTTGCCACCACACTCATCCTGGCACCTGGTAGAAGCATGTCAGACAGAGGACAGGGCACAATCTCGTCTCTAGGCGAGGGACACCAAGGGACCTGCTACTTAGAGACCCTGGGGGCTCTTTTCTCTATTGTTTTCTCATGCTTCACCCACTCTGGCTGCTCTGAAGAGGGGGCTGTCCGAGGACCAGCCCTCAGCAGGGGGGTGCTGTGCCTATGGTAATGGAGGCAAGTATCATCCAGTCCTTGCTCAGCAGGCTGAGCAATTGCCTCACCAGCCCTATCCCAGAATCAGGAGACCTAGTCCTAGTGACTCTGGCAACCAGGTGTGCTAGCCATCCTTATTGCTTGGACACCTACTATCTGTTGCCTGCAGCCCTTCCCTATAGGCCCTGTAGTGATTGAGGTCTATTACTCAAATCACCCTTTTCTTTGTGGGGACAGCTTTAGCCAGCAGGTGGACAGTGGACCAAAGACCTTGCTGCTGGGGAAGGTAGTCTGCTTGGGAGACAGTGGCCTCGGAAGGACCCTTGGTGGACCACCCTTTGTGTGTGACGTTACATGTCTTCTGATGCTGATGTCCCTTCTTCCAGTTCCTTCTCTCTTGAGCAGGGCATGTTTGAAGCTTTGATAGCCTGAGTGGCCTTCTAGATGCAGGCGTCTGGCAGACCTGCCTGGCTGTTGGCCCAGGCCCAGGGTATAAGTGAGTCCTGGACTTTCCTCCTGCACACAGAGCGGGATGCATCTCTGGCCTGAGTCCTGGTCCTCCACAAAACGTGCCCAGCCCTGCAGCCATGTGCAGCCATTCACACGGCATCCCAGCCGTTGCTTTACTGTGGATTTGCCCACAGAGCCATCTCACTGACCAAATGTTGCCTTTTAAGCTCAGGTCTTTTTGAAAGTGCCACCCTCTCTCCATGTAGGATCAGGGGCCCCTCATGTGGGGCATGGAGGGGCCTTGGGTGGAGTCTGGTCTTCCCTTGCGTCTACACATCTGCAGGTGGCTACTGACAGTGCACTGAGTCCAGGCTCGTGTCGACACGCCATCCCTGCCTCCGTCACCGTCTCTCAGGTTCCCATCCCTGCAGTGGCTTGTCATCTGCACACTAAGAATACTGTAGTTTCTGAAAGAAAAGAGTAAGACCGGATGTTTTACATTTTGATTGCATTTTTATTTTTGTGTGCACATGAGCGTACGTGGTGGTGGTGGTGCGCTGTCAGAGGACAAATCTCCAGGGTGTCTCTCCTTGTTCCATATGGCCCCCAGGATCAAACTCAGATGGTCAGGCTCGGTGGCGGCACCTTTACCTGATGAGCTGTTTGACTGGCCCAGGACGGGTATTTTAAGGCACAGTTGTTATGAAAAGCACAGTGTAGGACACACCACGATGATGAGAGGTCAGGGCCTGGTGCGCTGCTCCTCACAGCTCCACAGGCTCGCCCAGCACGGATGCAGGTGAATCGAGCCTCAGTGCGGCACCGGGCTAGGAAACGGCTACCTGTGTTCTGTGGATTTAAAGGGGACCGGTACCTTATTCTCAAGGTAGAGGTGTCACAATGTGGCAAGAAGTCCTTGCACCTAGGACACAAACTGAAATGCTGAGCTAGAAGCAGAGTCACAAGTGTCAGCAACTGGCTAGGAAAAAGATGCGCACATGCGGAACCTGTCTGAAGAAGAGAGCTGAACAAATGGCAGCGCTAGCCCTTGGAATTGTGGGAAACCAGTGGTGTCCACTCTACTCCAGAGGGTGGGGTGCAAAGACTGTGTGCCTGTATTCCTCTCAGCCACAGAGAAGAAACAACAAAGCCATGGCAGCCCCCTTTTGATCTCCAGGCCACTTCCCACCATGTTGACCCAACTCTGTTTCTAGGAGCTCCTGGGAGTGGCTGTAGAACCAGCCTGCCCAGGACTCACCCACAGCTGTAGCCAATGGTGTGGTTGAGTCCCCACTGCCAGCACTCAGTGTCCCAGGAGTCTTCCTGGTGCTTGCCAAGTTCAAATGGAAGGCGAGGTCTGTTCCTAGGCTTGGTTTAGAACTGGGAGGAGCAGGAAGGCAGGTCTCCCTGCTGCTGCCTGAGGCCTCTGCCACTGTCAGCCACAGGTATCCCCAGAACCCACGCCCACCCCATCTCCTGTTCTGCACTTCTCTCCCATCTCTTGCTGTTCTGTTCCAAGTCTCTATGGCCTTCCCAGGATTCCCTGGGCCCTCTCACATGTCATTAGGGTGGTTTTAAGCACCTGAACTTCTTTTTTGTTTGTTTTGTTTTTTGTTTTTCGAGACAGGGTTTCTCTGTAGCTTTGGAGCCTGTCCTGGAACTCACTCTGTAGCCCAGGCTGGCCTTGAACTCACAGAGATCCGCCTGCCTCTTCCTCCTGAGTGCTGGGATTAAAGGACTGTGCCACCACCACCCGACTAAGCCCCTGAATTTGGATGGAGATGCCTGAGATCTGCCTCTGCATGAGCTTTCCCTCAATTCGAATCTTTCCAGAGGTTCTGAAAACAGTAGCTCTGTCATCTTGTTCATGCACATTTGCCACGCCCCAGCACTACCTGCCACTACTGGGCACTTGCCACATGGGAGTATCTGTCTTCTGTGTCCAATGCCCTTCCTCTGACTGAGGGCTTTTTCATGACCCTGTGTCCTGCATTGGCTCGGCAGGCTGCCCCCTAACTTCACCTTAAGCCTTCCTTGAGGTATGAGGGCTCCCACAGAGCCTCTGTGCCCTCTAGCCCTTTCCCTGCCTCCTCTGGACTCACCGGGCACCCAGTGGTGCCCACACTGCTTCTTGCGTCCTGCCATGTCCTTCAGTTTCCCAGCCACCAGTCGGCTTCAGACTCCATGTGTAGCTGTCAAAGCATTGCTCCCTCTTCTGTGGGGTCTTGTTATACTTTCCGTGTTGGTCTTGAACTCCTGGTCTCAAATGATCCTCCTTCCTCAGCTCCCCAAGTACCAAGCAGTATGGGTGTGTCGCACTGGGTTTGTATAACTTTGAGATCAGCCTGATTGTTTTTCAGCAGCAGTGGAATTGGTTAGGAATAGAAGCAGACAGGACTGAGTTCTAAATCTCAGAATCCGAACACTTGGCCATCCCAGCTCACCCACTGGGAGGAGGTTGAACCTCTAGGGAGAACTGTGTTCTTGTTTTATCTTCGAGATAGTCTGGGACTAACCAGGACAGGGACAAGGACAGGGTTCTTAGGGAGAATCCAGGCCGATTCAAACCCCTTACCCATCTAGGAGGGTTCCATCTCTGTGTGGGGGAACCCTGAGTCTAATAAGCTTTCTCCAGTCTTGCAGATGGCCCTTGTACTGGCAGAGATGTCATACTGTCTACCCATACACTAAGTTCTGGCTGCCAGTAACCTTTCTGGCTATATAGGCTAAGAGGGCCTCAAAAATGTACATCATGCCTGGCATGGTGGCACACACCTTCAATCCCAGCACTCAGGAGGCAGAGGCAGGTAGATCTCTGAGTTCAAGGCCAGCCTGGTCTGCATAGCAAGTTCCAGGACAGCCAGATCTACAGAGTGAGACCATGCCTCAAAACAGCAACAAAAGAATGTATATCACAGTCATTGGAGAGATAACGAAGAGGTTAAAGAACACTGGCTGGTTCCTGGCACCCACATGGCCACTCACAACCATCTGTAACTCCAGTTCAGTAGAGTCATCAGCCAGTCTGGCCTCCATGGCACCAGGCACACATGGGGTGCCTAGACATCTATATACACATTCAGACAACACACACAATGTTAAATGTACAGCAGGGAGACTGAGCGTGTGACTAACACTTAGGGCTGTCATGAACCTGCAGACCTTCTGTCACAGCTGCACTGTTTACAAACAGTTGTGCTGGATAGTTTTATGTTAATTTAGCACAAGCTATAGTCATCTGAGAGGCGAGAACCTCTATTGAGAACATATCCCTATAAGATTATGCTGTAGGCAAACCTGTGGAGCGTTTTCTTAACTAGTGATTGATGAGGGAGGGCCTAGCCCATTGTTGGTAGGGCCTTTCCTGGGCAGGTGGTCCTGGGTTCTATAAGAAAGCAGGCTGAGCAAGCCAGTAAGCAGCACCTCCCCATGTCCTGTGCATCAGCTCCTGCTCCCAGGTTCCTATCCTTTTGAGTTCCTGTCCTGGATTCCTTTAATGATGAACTCAGGGTTAGACGTGTAAACCAAATAAACGCACAGCTGCTTTTGGTTGTGATGTTTCATCACATCAGTAATAACCCTAAATAAGATAGAAACTGGTACCAGGAGTAGTTTAAGAACAGATCTTATAGAATGAATCTATAGAGAGAGATAGATGATGTAAAGAGAGAGAAGGGAGATTTATTAGAATGGCTTACAGGCTATGGTCCAGTTAGTCAAACAATGGCTGTCTACCAGTGGAAGGCCCAAGAATCCAAGCTATCCACAAAGCTGGATATCTCAGCTCGTCTTCAGTATACTCCAGAATCCCAAAGAAGTAGATTCTAATGTCAGTGAAAGAGTGGACTTGCCAGTGAGAGCAAGCAGGCAAGCAGCCTAGATACATGTTCTCTCCACCCATGGAGTATTAATTGGCCACAGAAAAGGAGTCTGCTAGGTGTGGTGGTACACACCTGTGGTCCCATTATTCGGGAGGCAGAGGCAGAAGGATCAGGAGTACAAGGCTCTCTAAAGCTATATAGTGAGTTTTCGCCTGACACCAGTATCTCAGAGAAACAAAAGGAAAGGGACAGGAGGGGTTTTCTGGCCTCTGCTGCAGCACAGGTGGGCATTGGAGGTATACCCCAGTCCCTGTTTTGTCCCCTAAGAAGGGGACATTTCCACGTGGATCCGATTGCACACTAACCCTCCAAATGTGAAGCCAGGTTACTAATAGTACCAGAAATCTTTAAAAGAGAGACATTGGGGTGACACGCAGGGGGACTCATGGTGGCTGACCTTTCAGCTACTTGACTCACACTGTACATTGGTAGAAGTTGAGGAGGGTGTAGTCTCCTGCTATGGCTGTCTGTGTTTTTCAACTTTTATCTCAAATGACGTGTGTTGTTCTGGCACTCACCATGTGCTTTTGGGGGTCTACCTCCTAAGTTCCCAAATATTGGGGTTCTGGAACCCTGCTGCCTCCAGCTGTCCCTAGCCCCACTGTCACCCTCTAAGTTACTCGTTCCCTGCTTTGATGTGCTGAGGCTGACTCAGTGCCCTGGTGTGCCAGGGGCTCCCATCCCTCTGTGCCAGAGCCCTGGGACAAGCCATCTGGGTGCTGCCAGTCACCCCTGTTGACACTCCACTCCCTGGGGAGGTTCATCAGGTGGCAACTCTCTGTAAAGATTTACCCTCCCTCATTTGCTGTTTGCTCTGGCACGTTGGGCCTCCTTTCCCAATCTGGTCCGGTTTTTCAAGTTTAGGGCCCACCTGTGTTATGTCCCCAGAGCTCTAGGTTCCCGGGGGTTGGGTGGATTCCGCTCTGGCTGAGGCTGGATAGAAAGCCTCTTCCTGTGGCTGGAGAGATTGCTCAGTGGTCAAGAGTCCATACTGCTGTTACAGAGGACTCAAGCTTGGTTCTGAGCACCATATCAGTAACTTGCAGCTGCCTGTAACTCCAGCCTCAGAGGATTTGATGACCTCTTCTGGCCTCCAAGAACACCTGCACTCATGTGCACATACCCCCCACCATAATTTAAAATAATAAAAATCTTTTTTAAAAAAGAAAGAAAGCCTCCTCCTCACAGCACAGCACACCTGAGAGGATCTTTCTAGAAAGGGAGAGGATGGGAGATCATAGAAGTCACAATGAGGGCTCAGCCCCTGATTCTCTGTCCCTGCTGGCCTGCAGCCCTTCAGATGCAAGAAGTATGTAAGGGCCAATACACAAAACTTCTAGTAGCTTCTGGCAGAAATCAATACCCCTGGCCAGGGACTCCACCTCCGCAGTGGGTGCTCAGGGTAGCTAGATTTGCTTCTTCTCCTGCATGCTGTGTTCGTGGTACTGCAGGGGTTAAGTGCTGGCGGCTGTGCACGCTCAAGCTCCGCTGCACGTGGCTTCCTGCAGCTGCTTGTAAAATGCAGTTTAAAAATTCACCATGTGGGCTGATTTTGCACAGCACCAGCTTGCAGCTAGAACACACACACTCATGCGCACACACACGTGTACCCTCTTCTGTGCCTCTGCCTAGGTGGGCCCCTATGTGTGGGGCTTGGGACAGGCTACCCAGCTAGGGCTCTGAGCTGAGGGTTCTAGTGGAACAGGGCACTCTGCTCTGTGTCTGAGTGTTGACACATCTCAGATGGAGTATAACTGCTGCCTGTTGGATCTGACACCCATCACCAGAACAAAATCCTATGAGAAACTTCACACACCCTTGGACGTCACTAATTCCCCTTTAGGATCTGCTATTTGATTGCACTGCTTTCCAAAGTTCTTGGATTGACGTGTGCTGCTTTTGTGGGTAGGGGAAAGTTTTCTGTTTGGTCTTGACATTAACTTGTAATTCTGGGTCTAAAGCATGTAGCCAGAGAAGAAAGCAGCAACCTAAAGGGAGATTTCTGGCTAAGTGCATAGTTTGGTTGCTACTGCTCCATTCCTCCTCTGTAGACATGCCCTTTGGATGAACTGGTTGCATAGGCATTGTCCTCAGGAAGGGTGTGTGTGATCCAAAGCTGAGAGAGTAGGGCCAGTGTGCCAAGGACTCAGGTGGGTTCCCTGCCAAGCTAGACTTCATGCCCATTGTGGTCGCCTGCTTTCCACTTGGGTATAATTATAGCCCATTCCCAGGTGTCTGCAACCTTGAGAGCCAGGAGATAGACCCAAGACCCTCTGAGTCATGGGAACATGATCAAGCAAAGCCCAGAGTGCTTCCCTGGGTGCTTCCTTGTCTCGAGGCCAATGGGTTTCCATCCTACGGAACTTAAAGATGCAGAAAAGCACAGAGGACCCTGGGACTTGCCACTTGTGTACTTATATTTCTTGTTTGCACACTGGTAGCTTTGGGTTTCCTGTGAACCCTGTTCTGAGCATGTGGGACACTGCCCTGATGACTCGCTGAGTAGTTGACATGCCTGTGCGTGTGTGCTGGTGGCAAGGCCTCTTCTCATGGGGACTGTGCCTGTGGCCTTGCACCTCTCTCTCCCCTGGCTTCACCATTTATCTCAGTGCTTCTCCTCAAACAGGCATAAGGGACCAGGCTCCTTCACATTGAATTTTGTCCCCATGTGGTCCCTAGTCCCCTCAGGCATATCAGAGACCAGGTCCAGAGTGGGCTAGAAGTAGGACTTCCGTCCTCTTTAGAGGGGTCTGGAAAACCTGAGGCTGCTTGCTCTGTCCCTCTGTGTGTAGGTTGTCACTGACTTTGTGACCACAGCTTCCTCTTCGCCATACACAGTTATGGCAGCCCTGTCATCTCTAGGGATGCAGTTTCTGGGGTGGTCATTGTACCGTTGCCACGTAGGCTCCATCCAGGCCTGTGGTCAGACACTTAGGGTGTGGTGGTGGGCAGATGCCGGTGCTGAAGTTTCTACCAGGTGACTCAGGTGGTTTGTACAAAGCTCCAGGCAACTGTTGGGTTTGCTCTTTGACCACAAGGATGACCTGCAGGGAGGTGGTAAGCAAGCAGGGTGGGGCTGGTGTGGTAAGTCGTGGGTCTGGCTGCTGACCACCCTGCTGACTTGGAGAGTCCTTTTCTACTGACTGGGGCCAGTTGGCTGGTGTGGCCTTGCAAGCTATGCTAACTGGTTTAGGAAATCTGTCCAATTCCTGATCTTCAGTCAGTATTCAGTGTTCCTGTGGTCATTGGAATTAAAACAACAGCTCGTGGGATTAAGAGGGTTCCCAAGAATCTGACCTCCTTGGGTCCCAGATGAACTCCCAGGGGAAAGCTGATGTGCTAGAGGAAGATACCCTGCAGCTATGGCCTCTGTTGTCAGAGGATTTCTTCCGGTTTCCAGCTGGCGATAGTGGGTGCCAGAAGAGGGACTCCTGGAGAGAAAAGTCCTGCCTCTGGAAGGACTCAGGGGTGCAGCTTAGTAGCACATACTCTAGCCTCCAGGCAAAGGCATAGGCTCTCCTTCTCTGTTTATGTCCATAGCACCTAGCCAGTGTCCCAGACTCCCCCAAAAGGACTTACCAGATAGTTGTCAATCAGGCAAGTGGAGCCAGACTGCTTGGTTTCTCTACACATGAGGAAATGGGAGAGTTTGCTCTACAGGTGAGATGGGCCTGTGGCAGAGAGGGCAGGCAGCCTTGTTGGTCTTGGTTAGGGGCATTGTGTACCTGACCCCATTACATGTCCCCTGTGGCCACTGAGCATGAGACTCTGAGCATGACCTGGGGGTCTCAGGCCCCTGAACAAAGAACAGGAGCTGGGAGCTCATGCTCAGTTGACAACAGGAGGTATATGATGGTCAAGTATACAGGGCACCTCGCCAAGACCCTTGGGGCTGCTTGCCTGACCTGGAGCCCTCATCTGTAGGTATGGAGTGAGAGATAGGTGCTGGGATTTGATTTGATCATTGCTGGGCTTAAAAGAAAGTATGCCTGGCCCTTGGTCTTCAAGGCTCCTCCTTCCTACTTCCTTTCTGTTGTATCCTTGTCAAAAGCAGGAGGTGGGTATATGACAGCTTAGTGATGATCCTGCAGACTGTTGGGGCTCAGCTCAGCCCAACATTGGGCAAACCCAGACATTAGTCCATCCTGGAGTGTGTGCCACAGGCAAGTGGGTATGAGCTAGGACGTCCAAGCTGGAAAAGTCCTGGATGGTGTTGACTGCTGAGCTGACAACCTCTGTTGTCTCGGTCTACCCTTCACAGGTAGGCTAAGGCACATCAGTGTCCCTGGAGTGTTGATGTCCTGAGGAAATGCTTACGGAGTCATGGCTATGCCCAGTGCTCTGTGGCATGTGAACCTAGGCCTCCTGCTAAGCTGGTCCACAGCAGCAGTCCACCTTCTGGGCCCACCAGCTCTGCTGACTCCAGAGTCACTGGCATGCTCTGCCAGGACAAGTGGTTCTGAGGCCACTTTGTCCTGCCAGGCTAGCGCCAGGTGAGGACCCAGGGCCCAGAATGACATTCAGCCTTTTGCTTATTTTCTCATGGGAACTGGCAATGAGGTCTTGGGTCAGAGAGGGTGGTTCCCTGTGCCTTGCACAGGGAGGTGTGTCTGCCCTGGTGTAGGGCTCAGTCCATCAGTGGCTGATTGGTGTGTGAATGAGTGTGAGGTCTGTGTAGGTGCCTATTTGTACTGTACCCAGGTAAAAGCCTGTCTACACAGGTTCTTCTGTCCCATGTCTTTATCCTAACACATGCTTCAGAGTGGACATTTGAGCTCCCTCCAAGGATGCCAGGTACTCTAATTCAGATTCTAACCCTCATCACTTCAGACTTTTCTCTTTCTTCTTCCCCTCACACCTGCTTTGTTTCCCAGAAGCTCCTCTAGAGTCACAGAACTTCTGTGGTATCTACTGTTTAATCCTGGTATAGGCTCAGTGATTGGAAATACCTAACCCACTTTCTTTTCTCCAGGGGATGTCCTCTTCCAGATGGCTGAAGTCCACCGGCAGATCCAGAACCAGCTGGAGGAGATGGTGAGTGTGGCCTCTGGGACCTCCTCCTTGGGTTCAAGGAACATACATGTGTGAGCAGGGAAATCAGGTGTCAGCTGAAGAGGACTGGCTATGTGCTTTATCCGTGTGTCCATTGGGACTTCCATAACCGTGTAGTCTGGTCACACGGGTTACAGGAAGATGACTGGGTCTCAGCCTCCTGGGAAAAGAAAGGAAACCAGGGTCTCATGCTCAGTTGGCCACAGGGACCTGTAATGGGTCAGTAGAGTTGACTCCATGGAAGAGTCACCTGTGCCTTGATGATAGCCCCAGCCAGGTCCCAGTTCTTGCTGCTGATGGGCGGCAAAGTCAAATTTTTCTCTAGACTCAGGTCCGGTTTCTTCAACCCTTGCTTGAATGATCCAGCAGAGGGAGGCTAGTGGAAATGGGATGTCAAGGCTTTGAAAAGCTTCTGTCTAGTCCTCACCTTTAGGAGCCTCCTAGCTCCATGGGGCCTGTATGGCCCGGAGGGTTCTCCTTCCGTGGTACCTTGTCCAGGCTGGCTCTGCTCCATCTCCTGCACCATGCCTCACAACTGCCTAATGGTCTGTCTCCTCCCTGCGTCCAGCTGAAGTCTTTTCACAATGAGCTGCTCACACAGCTGGAACAGAAGGTCGAGCTGGACTCCAGGTATCTGAGTGTAAGTACACCCTGTGCCATCCCTGCTGGGCCACCGGTGCCCAGCTGGGCTGCCTGCACATCTGTCCCCTAGGCCTGAGTTTATTTTCCCTCTGGACTCGCACCCTAGTGGCCTAGAGAAGAGCCCATTGCATGTGGTGTTCAGGTGCAGCGTCCCTGCCTCTCAGCCACTTGTCATATAGCTGATGACTTGGATTGTACGGTAGAACCCACACGAGAGCCTTGTCCATGCCTCACTGTCCTTGCCTGTTAGCCAAGGCTACTGTAGTATTCACCACATGAGTTATGGCTTTGCACCTGCTATCCGAGCAGGGAAGGACAGGCGCCTTCTTAGGTCTAATTTTGGTCTTGGAGACTGGGGATCTGCCAGAGGAAGACAAGGAGGAGGTCTGCAGCTGTGACCCCCTGCCTCACTCTGGCCAGCTGGAATCTGCTGTGGCTAGGGAGCGGGGACGACTGAGGAGGGAGCACCAAGCTGCCTGTGAGGCTCACGGGCCTCCATGGTTGTATCATGGCTCCCCAGGCTGCACTGAAGAAATACCAAACAGAACAGAGGAGCAAAGGTGACGCCCTGGACAAGTGTCAGGCTGAACTGAAGAAGCTACGCAAGAAGAGCCAAGGGAGCAAGAACCCTCAGAAGTACTCGGACAAGGAGCTGCAGGTAGGCCGCGGCTGCCTGCACAGGAGCTGTTGTGACTTCATGCCCCTTTCTTAGCAAGGAAAAGCCTCCCCATCTGCCCATGAGTTTACTATGTGTCTGTCAAGGGAGGGGAGCCCCCAGTTGTGGCAGGGCAGAGCTGGGTTTCTGGAGTGACTTCCCAAGTCCTCGAGTGGAGGGATGGTTAACTTAGCAAAGATGCCAGGAAGGTTCTCAGCTGCCAAACAGAGGCTCCGGCTGAGCCCACCCCTGATCCCTCTGGATTCTTGCCCATGAGCCATACCCCAGACTGCTATTGTAATCAATCTGCGATCGCCCATCCCAGGCTGACCAGTCAAGGTCATCTGTGGCAGATGGCCCTGGAGGCTTCCAAGGGCCGGCTTCATTGCCATTTTCTCTACTGTTCCACCAGCACGGCAGGTGCTGCGTGCCAATCAGGTTTAGGATGTTGTGGTCAGACTAACACTTACGTCAGAACCACAGTCCTGATACTGAGCAGTCCAAGAAACCCCGCACCTACTCTTGCAGCCCTAGTTGCACAGATTAAAAAGGTATACAACAGGACACCCAGTGTTTGTAGAGGAGGCACCGGGAAATACAGTCACAGGGCCTGGAGAGGACAAGGTGCGGCTCCTAGGCCTGGGTCTTTTTTTCTTTTTTTGAGACAGGGTCTCTCTGTGTAGTTTTGGTGCCTGTCCTAGATCTCGCTTTGTAGACCAGGCTGGCCTCGAACTCACAGAGATCCACCTGGCTCTGCCTCCCGAGTGCTGAGATTAAAGGCGTGCGCCACCACCACCCAGCCGGGGTCCCCACTTTTTATCTGTAGCATGAGACAGCACCCATCACCCAAGGCATGTGATGTTCCTCTTGTGCCCATGATGCCTCTGACTTCCCTCCTGGGCCCAGGAGAGTGGGGAGGGCCGAGAACGCCAAGCTGTACTTCTTCCTTGATCATGGTGTCAGAGCAAGTCAGCAGCTCCAAGGCAGCCTAGGAGAGTTGTCTCTAAGCACATGCAGGCCTGAAGGGGGATTTCACAGGCCAGTGGGGGATCCTGCCATGAGTCCATCTGCCCTAAACGAGAGAGCAGACCCAGACAGCACTCTTCGTGTGCAGAGGTTGCAATAGCAGGAAGCTTAAGGTCCCTGCACCCCTGCCATGCTATCCCATGTACGCTCTTGCAGTGGCGTGCCTTCCCCACTTCAGGTACATTTTTCTGAGTCCAGGGTCTTTGTTTTGATCACCTACATGCATGTTTGTGTGTGTGAAGGTGCATGTGTGTGCAGACACATACATATTGTGCATGTGTACGTAGAGGTCAGAGGACAACTTTAGGTCATTCTTTCTTAGGTTCTTTTTACCTTCTTTCTGAGAGTCTGGCTGACTTGGAACTTGCCAAGTAGGTTAGGCTGACTGGCCTGCGAGCCCCAGGGATCCCCCGTCTCTGCTTCAAGCCCAGTGCTGGAATTATAAGTGCAGACCACCACACCTAGGTTTTTTGTTTTGTTTTTTTTTTAATGTGGATTCTGGGGCCCATACTCAGGTCTTCATACTTGCAAGGCAAACACTTTAACAACTAGTATGGCTCCCAACCTACTTTAGTATTTTTGTTTGTTTGTTTGTTTGTTTGTTTTTCAAGACATGGTTTCTCTGTGTAGCCCTGGCTGTCATGGAACTCTTTTGTAGACCAGGCTAGCCTTGAACTCAGAAATCTGCCTGTCTCTGCCTCCTGAGTACTGGGATTAAATGCGTGTGCCACCACTGCCTGCTTTATAAAAATACTTTAGTATTTTTAATGACCATCTGTGACCAGGGCTGCCTCCAAGGACATGTACAGGCTGAGGCTGTCACCCAGGGGAGGCTGTAAGTCATCTAGAGTTGTTCTTGGACAGATTTCTCAGGTGAACTGCAGGATTGAGGAACAACTACACATCACAGGGTCCACTGCTGTGCCTTCTGTCATTCTTCTCTCAGAAGAGATGGCCAGCAGACGTCACCCTGCTGCCTGGGAGGGGAGTAGGCTCTTCAGGGCCGGTGTGGGCTACGCTGGAGGGATTTCCATGTGTGAGTACACAGCCTGGAGGGAACCTTCTGGGCACTGGTTCAGCAGCCCAGTGATGGGGTCTGGTTCATCTTGTTTTTCCCCCGGTGACAGTCTTATTTAGACATTATACACTATGGAATACACTTAAAACCTACAATACAGTGGGTTTTAGTATATTTGTAGAGCTGTACAACCATTGCACCAATCGGCAGCAGTTTACCAACCTAAAAAGAACCCATATCCAGCAGCCTTCACCCCCATCTGCCCCTACCCCCACCCCCATCATCTACCTACTCTCCCCACTCAGGAACACCTACCTGCTTTCTGTCTCTGTAGATCTCCATGTTCTAGACATCAGCTGTGACTGAGTCACACCGTGTGACTTTGAGTCTGGCTTCTTGCACAGAGCATGTTTTCAAGGTCTGTCCATGTTGAGCATGAATTTGTCATTCTCTCACAGCAAATCAGTATTTTCCTTCCTATCCATGGTTGAACGGCTGGCCTTTACAAGGGTGGTCAATCTCTTTTCTCCTCAGTCCCAGGCCTATCCTTTATTAGCTGGCCCCGCGCTGTGGCAGGGTCACTGAGAGTCGCCCTGTGAGTCTCCGTCTAAGACTGTGCTATGACTAGGGCTAGCTGAGGGCATCCTAGGGCTCAGGAAAGGGCAGAGCCGGGGTGAAGGCCAAAGCCACAGGCTCCGTCTTCATCTTATTCAGGTGTGGCTCAGCGGGATCCTCTCCCCTTTTCACTTTGCTTTCCTTCTCTTTCTCTCAGGCCTGCCCCTTCCCCACCCCTATTGTCAACCGTTGAGAAAAGTCCTGTCCCACTCACTCCAGTCCCTGCCACTGGCCCTGGAACCAAGGGTAGAACTTGCTCCCCTTAGCTGCCTGTGGTTATAACTCTCGTCTTCTGTATGGCACTGGGAAGGCCTTTTCTCACAGACTGCTGCCCGTTGTTTACTCCAGCCCTTCAGGGGCTGCCCAGAACTTTCTGGGTCCCTGCTTCCCATGAGGTTCTAGTGGCCGCCTCCTCAGTGGGTCCTGGTTTGACCTGACAGGCTAATGTGGAAGAGGCTTGGATATCTTGCCCTGCTTCAGCACTTGTGGGCTTCATGGTTTGGAGCAAGGTGAGGCTCTTCGCCTCCTAACCCCTGAGTCACACCCTGTGTCTTTGTGACTGTTTGCACTGAGCATGCTTTCAAGGTCTTCCATGGTTTTCCATTTTGTTGATCCTGAGTTCCTCACTCCTTTTCACACATATGAAGCATGGCTCCTGCTGCCTGTGAGGATGCTGTAGGTACAGAGTGTTTGGCAGTAGAACTGAAGCTGCTGTGGTAGGTCATCCTGATTGTATGAAGGTATCTCAATAAAACACAAGTAACCCCAAATTCAGCCACCTGCCGCTCAGGCTCCCATGATTGAGTGTAACAGTTTAGCTCCGACAGGATGAGGGTGTTTGTGCCCTTTAGTAGGTGTCCTTACAGGTCGGAGCAGATGCTGGTGCCCTGGGAACGGGTAGTGACATTGTGGCCAGTGGTGCTTGCCCGACCTGAGTTGACTGAGACTGAGAGAGAGCACGGCACTGGGCTCCAGGTGATCAGAAGGTGGCCTCTGGGTGAGTGCTGCCCGGAGAGTCCGGTGCAAGCAGATGGAGGTGGCACAAGCAAGTGCCGTGATGGCACCCCAGGCTTGGGGATGTCTCATGCCAACCTAGTTCTGATTTTGATGGTCAGCCTTATCCAGGGCTCCCTTTGGCCTGTCCTAGAGCATGAGTACATAGTTCTGACAGGTCCTTCTCTGCCCAAGCCCAGGGCTCTTACTCAGCTGCCTCTTTGCTCAAGAATTAGCTCTTTGCCTTTCTTAAGGCCACAGGCGGCACTGAGCTGGCCTGTCCTCTCCTGGGCACAGCCTCCAGGTCCTCTCTGAAGCTCCCTATTGGTGAGGCTTTTATCTGTCCTGTCTTTTCCCTCTGAACATGGACAAGAAGGACCCTACTCCACTATCACCCCCTGAACATGGACAAGAAGGGCCTTACTCCACTACCACCCTCCACCCCCAGTGTAAATGTGCTGCTCTCTTCCTGGACCCTTCTCCTTCCCGCCTCTCCAAACCTCCTCTTCCTTGCCTCTCTGTGGCAAACAGCACTTTGACCCTTAGCAAGCAAAATGTTTCGTATCTGTATGTTCCTCTGGGGAAGATCCACGTCCTGTGTTTCTCTGGTCCCTCAGTGGATAGTCTATACTTACCCAGTTGTGTCAGGTTGGATCTACGAGTTGTTGCTGTTGTTGGCAGGCTGTGTGTTGGGGGTAGGGTGTTAGAGATCGAACCTAGGGCCTTATGTATGCTAGGCAAGTGCTCTACCTCCAAGCTATGTCTATCTATCTATACATTTATATCTATAGACAGTTCTTTTGGGGGCCTTGCCTAAGTTGTCCAAGCTAACCTTAAACTCACTCTGCAACTCAGACAGGTCTTGAACTTGGATTCTTCTGCTTCATCCAGCTGTGTGCAGGCCTGTGATACCACCATCCCTGACTGTTTCCTGAGGTTAGCAAGGGAGCACCAGAGACAGTATTTCTGATGCCCAAGCAGATAGGCAGGGATGTTCTTGGAGTCTCTCACCTGACATCTTTGAGGGTAGAGAGTATTGGTGTATGGCTGCCCTGGTTCCTCTGAGCTGGGTGAAGGCACACTGGCTACCATATTAGAGTAGCTTGTCAGCCTTGCTAAACCAATCAGGCTACTCAAGAACCCTTATCCCTGGGACAGGTCCTACAGGCTCCCAGAGCCTTTGCAAACTTGGCCAGGGATCCCATCTAACCTATGCATAGGGTGTGGCTGCCGGCAGCAAAGCAGGGACCTGGGGCCCTTCAGAATGGCAGCATCTTTCCCTTCAAGGGAAGGAAATGCCTGAGCATGTGAGCTGAGCTGAACCCCTCTCCTCTGCAAGGTCTAGACCCTCCACAGTGGCCCCATCCCTGCTCAGGCCTCATCACTCCAGGTTGGCCTCACGGGGTTGTTGTGGATCTAAAGACTTTGGCAAGGTGTTAGTTACTAGAGAAAGATCCTTTGCTTCCCATAGTTTCCTATTTTTTAACTCCTTCCAAGCTGGTCTGCAGGTGGGTCTTGTAGCTGAGTCCATAGCCCCTAGTCAGCTAGGGGCTCAGAGGTCTTCACTGGCTCTTGTAATGTTATGTCCACTGGCAACATTAGCAGAGGTGCCCACATTCTGTTACTTGGGTGAGGACAGGATTATAGTCTTTTCGGGCTCCTAGAACTACTACTTAAGTTAACCAGGAAGGTAGGGACTTGACTGCCAATAGTGGGAATTGACCCCATGCCCTACGATGGCCTGAGTGTGTCTTAAGGGCATAAGTATCATAGGAACAGAGGTCTTGACTCAGTGCCTCAGTTCACCTAGTTGCTCCAGCCTAGAGAGGGCTTCCCTGCTCCCTTGAGATGCCCTTTTGTATATCTGAGGTTTCTTCACTCTGTATGCCTCTCACTGGCTTGGCCAGAGCCAAGCAGGGTCAGACCATGGTAAGCCTAGGGTTCAGAAAGTCAAATGTAGGCCATTGTGGACATCTCCTATGAGGAGGACATCCTGGGACAGGCACAGAGGCCCAGCTTGGGATGCATGAGTCTCACCAAAGCCTGGGGCCTAACAACAGCCACTGTTGGAGAAGGAGGTGCATGTATTTGGCTACCATAATATGTACATTGTTGGCCTTAGCTTGCTTGTTGAGTGTGGTCTCCTTCCCTGCCCCTGAGAAGCGAACAGTATATCTCAAGACCTGGTTCCACTGATCTACCAACAGGGTCCCTGGTGTGGTTGGTGCCTGACACAGTAGAACACTCCTCAGCCGCATGTGCAGGGGTTCTTAGAGTTCTTGGGAATAGGAACTCACTGAGCGAGCCTGAGGCTACTGAACATCAGGAAGCTGAGCCTGTGGAGCTCATGGTGACGGGCCCCAGCCTTCAGGAGTGCTGACCTCTCTCATAGCCTCCCTTCTGGGCTCTAGCGAGGCTGGACCACTTAGGACAGTGGCCAGACCTTTGCCCCAAGCTGGACTAAGGACGGGCTGTTTACCAGAGGGTGGTCACTGAACTGCCCAGGGCTAGGGAGATGTGAGGTTGCCAGACTGGGGAAGCGGGGACCCCAACACAGTGTCCAGGTTTGCAGGTGAGAGCTGCCTGGTTCAGAACTGCTCAGAACCGAGCTTGCATGTAGAGAGTGCCGGAGAAAACTAATTTTAATTATAGGTCAGATAATGGGAGCTTAGAAGCATTGGGGGCACTAACTGGGACGGGGAGTTTTACAAGAATAGGGGAAGTTCTGAGAGCCATCTCTCATGGCCTAAGGGTATTGCCCTGACATGGCCCTTCCCTCCAACACAGTCTGTCACCACAGGGTTGCCACCAGGCGTCAAGAAGCGCCTGCACACGTGAGGTAGGAAAAGGTGTCATGTCCTCCCCCCCCCAACAGTGGACATGCCATGTATCCTGGGGTGTGGCCTCTGTCCTCAGCTCAGAAACTGAGGGATGTGGCCATCTCTTTGGGATTCTTGCCCTCCTCTCAAGGCAAGGGAGGGGGACCTGTGACTCAGCCCCCCCCCCAGGTAAGGGGGAGAGCAGCCCCAGAATATGAGAGGTGCCTGGCTCCCTTTTATCCAGCCCATATCCTCCCTCCCCTCCTCCAGGGATGAGGTGGATGTGAGTGGTCATGCTGGCCCAATAGCCTCAAAGCCTCAGGTAATTCTAATAGTCAGTCGCCCAACCAGTTTGTGTCCCAGGGACTCCCAATAAAAAGACTGAGTGGATATGGTGGTGTCTCCCTTTCCACCATGTCACTCATGGGCAGCCCTTACCCCGCACCCTGGGCAGAGCTGGGTTTTTGTTTGGGCCTGGATTCCTTTTGGTTTTGTCCCATTTGACTCCTCCCCCAACCTAGCTCTTGTCAGAACAAGACAGGCACAAATGACGGCCTCTGAGAACGTGGTGCTGCCTTTGCTCTTCCTGCTCTGTGACTTGCCATCCCCTGCTTAACCGGCCCTCACCCCCCAGAAGAGTGTGGGGAAAGGCTTAGGAGCCTGTGGGGCAGAGGGTCTGCTAATGCGGTGCCCTTAGGTGTGTGCTAGGCTTGGGGGAGCAGTTTGTCTTTCCTTACGCTTGTGCTCACTCTGAGGGAGAGGCAGCTGGGATGCAGCTTTGTGCTGAAGCCCCAAAGACCATGTAAGAGCCCAGAGAAGAGCAGCTGGAAGTGGGTGGGCAGGCCCAACCCCACTCAAGATCACCCTGAGATGGATCTGACCCGCTGTGAGCACAGGGTTCTACTGCTGGTAGAGAGCACGCCAGCCTCCCTGTTCAGGCCAGCTGTCCTCGTTCCTCTCTGAGATGACATAAGAAGGTGAGCAGGTGCAGACTAGCTGTGTAAAAAGAGGGAACTGGTCAATGTCCTAGGTGGGTGCCTGCCTCAGAGGGTGGGGAGGGAGTGTCCACAGCACCCTCACAGGGATCCCTGGGTCTGGGTGACTGGGTGTCTGTTCACCGTGACACAGGGGCTTGGCACCTCTGCGGTTTTCACTTGTGTCCCTTTGTGGGGTTTGTCTGTTCTAGGGGCCTGAGAGAAGGGAACAACCCGTTCTATTTAAGGCTGTATAATTAACAAGGCCAAGATCAAATAACCATAGCTGAGATCTTCACAGAGCATAATAGCAGAGGCTGGCCCGCCTGCAGTGTGATGTGGTCCAGGTGATGTGCCCTCACTCCATCAGACAGCACGGAAGTTCTGTTCAGCTCTGGCTCCCAGAGACAACCAAGTGCAGGCCTGGCACCCAGTGGGGCCTCACACTGTAGCATCACAGGGTCAGATGAGGAAGGCTGCCCCGTCCTGTCTTTATAAAGCTGTCCTGGGGACCGCCCCATAAGCACCCTATCTCTTGGGGCCTCCCTGGGTCAGCCTTGACTGGCCTGTGCCACTTGGCTCCATTGGCAGACAGGTTTGAAAGTTGAGTTTCTAACACATTAATTTTGTCATGGACTAAAACGTCCCCAAAAGGTAATGTGCTAGAAACCATTAGAATAGCTAGTCTTGCCATCTACCAGTTGTGGCAAGATAGCCCCAACCCTGTCTACCCATGGTCAACATCTGCTGGCTCCATGCCCTGCCCTGGGTGCCAGGCCCGTCATACTGGGGAGGCTTTTCCTTGGTTTCTGGTCTCGTGACTTTAGACAACATGGAGTGTCAGGTGCTTGCTGTTCCCTCCTACCCAGCACAGCCCAGGGGTTCTGAGTTGTCTCCTTGGGAGTCACGGCCCCCAGTGGTAACAGTGGGACCAGGCCTCACGAGCTCATTCATGAGCTGTGGGGACCGTGGGCAGTCCAGGGGGTTGACAGTTGTGGGAAAGCTCAGTGGTCATTGGGTAGGGTGAACCACAGCAGCTTCAGATTTTTCTAGAACATTCTTCCCCCCTCTGAGTCACTGGCTGGCTCTGGAGCAGAGGAGACACACTTTCCAGTCACTTCTGTCTTCTCAGATTACAGGGCTGTTCTGCTGGGGTGACTAAGTGGGAGCGTTTTTCTGTGGGTCTTAAATGCTTTCAGTTGGGCGTTTCTATAGTGCTGTCTCCATAGCACCCAGCTAAGCAAGGAGCTGTGAGGCAACGTGGGGCGGGTGGGGACAGCGGGAACCTGGCCGCTGTGGGGACAGGCTTAATGCCATTTTAAATGGCCCAGTGCCAAGTCATTGGTAGTGCAGGCTCGGGTTGTGGTCTGTGCTCTGTGCTCTCCAGAAAGTGTGGGTGTTCCACCACTCCGGAGTGCCCTGTCCACTCGACTGATGGAGGGGCTTGGAGACCTGATGGCCAGCCGCCACCTGTCCCTGTCCTCTGCTGTCTTCCTTGCAAGGGGACACTTCACTTGGCCCAGATTTCCAGGATCTTCCTGGCAAAATTGTGGTCTGTCTGTGAGGAGTCAGTGGCCTGGAAAAGGAGGTCAGGGAAGTCGGTGGTTATTCCTAGACAGAAGTGGCAGCCACGTGTCACTGGCAGGCCTCGCTGTGCTGCTGCCCGATGCCTTAGGACCAAGGCTGAAGCTTGCCTTCCCCCAGGTCTGACTGGAGCGGATGATGTCAGCCCAGATGGGCGTGTGGTCCAGGGCTCTTCCCTGCCTCCCAGCTGGGAATTCTTAACAGTCCCTGAAGTGTACCGCTCTGAGGCCACTTCTCCCTTTCCTTGAACCACCCCTAGGTGCCCAGGCATGACCTGTGAGGTTACTTTTATTCCTAGGGGTATATAAGTAAGTGGAAATCTTAAAAATAAAACACCATGCCCTCCTAACTCACAGGCTGCCAGGCCTGCTAATGAGGCCGGGCCCCATACCCTGCACTCCGGGGAGCCGAAAGCTTGAGTAAAGGGAGTGTGCAGCCTACAAACCCAGAAACCACCAGTGGTGGGCTGGCTTCAGGCCTCGGTTTGGAAGGTGCTGTTCTCGGGGCAAGGAGACCCAGAGGGCCTTGTGGCCTGGTTTATACTGCTGTCCTAGGTGACAGTTCCAAGTGGAGCCTCTTTTCTGAAGTCCCCTAGATAATGAAACAATGCAGATTACCACTGGCACTCTGCTGCTGAGCCCTTCTGGCTACTCTTGTCCTTGAGAAGTCTCTGGAAGAGAACAGTGGCCCCAGGATCCACCCTAGCCTCAAGAATCTTGGGCATTCTTAAGCTGGCCACCAAGCTGAGGTGTGTGTGTGTGTGTCTGTGTCTGTGTGTGTGTGTCTGTGTGTGCGTGTGTGTGTCCGTGTCCATTATCCCTGTGCCCAAGGTCTTAGAAATCAGGTCTTAGAAACTACTTACAGCCTAGTTGAGCCTGAAGGCCAGAGTGCCCTAGTCCCAGACAATCGCTGGCCTGGGACGGAATGAGTGAGAGCCAGGAGGCTCACTTGAGTGTTGCCCTGTGATGACTGGCAGGTGCGCTCCTCCCTGACCCCTGAGTGTGCCTGGTCTCGTCTCACCAGCCTTTCCTAAAGCCCAGGAAGGAGCTCACAGCCTGGCTGAGCCTCCTCCAAAGCTCCCTGGGGTCCTCCCAGCACAGCTCCTCTGGGGGCAACAAGCCTGAATGCCCCACCCCTGCTTCCCAGAGGACCCTGGAGTGCAGGGGAGGTTCAGGGAGCAGGAAGCCCTGGTAGGCGCATGTTGCATAACCAGAGGAAAAGTACTTGGCGCTGTGGAGGAGAGAGAGGAGGATCAGAGAGAACTGGCCCCGCCATCACAACAGCGGAGCCCAGTCAGGCTGGAAAGTCTCTCTCACCTGGTACTCTGACTTCTCTCTTTACAAGAGAGTCCCACCTGGCAGACCTGTGGCTGGGCCCTGCTGCCCCTTGAGAGGACCACTCACGCTGGTCCTGCCAGGGGAGGGGGCTGGAGTTTAATGTGGGGCTGCAGGGGCAGAAGCCTCAAGATGTGTAGGTTTAGTGACACGGGCATGTCAGGCCTTGACCTTGGAGGGATGTGTGCTCCTGTCAGGCAGAGCTGTGCGTGCACTGGTAGCCACAGTGAGGACCAGCCCCCACCCAGCTGGGCTTCCCCCTCTTCTGTCCCTCCAGCTGAGCCCTGTGTGGGGAGATGCTAAGGGAACAGCCTGCTCCAACCCCCTCTGTCGCCCACGGCTCAGCCGCCCACCCACGCTGAGTCAGAGCTCGGAGGTGCCTGTGAGTCAGCTGTGAGCACCCTGGCAGCTCAGGCCTGCCCCCTGCTGGAAGATGGCCACACTAGGAAGCACTTCTTAAACAGCTGCTCCTGGGCAGCAAGCCTGGCTGAGCACTCTGCTCCAGGCTGTGCGGTTCAGCCTTAGTGGGGTGGGTGCAGGATGTGCACTGGAGAGGTGTCTCGGGTGTTTCGTAACAGAAAATTCCAGCCTACACCTGTATGTGAATAGGCCTTTCCTGACATTCAGACGGTTTGATTATCACAGTAGGGTTTAGCTATAGAACCAAGTTCCACACACTGCTACCAGGCCTTGGGTGCATACCCTTGCAGCCAGGTGTCACAGAGGGACCGGCAGAGAAGTTAGAGGCGTGGGCATACTCCTCCCAGAGACAAAGCCCTGGGCTGACCTGTCACCATTGTGCCTTCTCCATCTCAGGAGGAGCTCAAGGAAAGCTGGGCATGGTGGTGTGTGCTTCAGCCCACATGTGCCCCTGACCTGGGGTGCTGACACTGGCCATCACAGTCCTTCTCTCAAACTGTTACTTTCCTGATTTTCTGCCTATGGCTGACTCTCTTCAGTGTGGCCCTTTGTCCAGTAGTTCCTTTTGGTGTGGATGGCTTCTATCTATTTTGAGGCTTTCTTTCAGATTGTGAACTACACATAACTGATACAAGTCACCATTTTAACCAGTCGGTGAACAGCTCCGCAGCAGGAGCACTTTCTTTGGTTGGTTGGTTGAAGAATGATAAGGTCTCAGGTATCCTAGGTTAACCTTGGACTCCCTGTATAGCTCAGAAGACCTTCAGGAGTGCTGGGAACACTGGCGTGCAGCAGCACTGCACTTTTACACTGCACTGGGATGGAGCCCAGGCTTATGCTGCAAGACAAGCGCTCTGCCAGCTGAACTCCATCCCCCTTTTGTTTTATTTTCGTGGTGCTACGGGTGGAACCCAGGGCATCTCTTGTGCTATGCAAGTGCCTACCACTGAGCTACACTTTCTGTCCAGAACACCTGTCTTCATGGCATGTGTCAGCACGTCCATCCATCCCCAAAATCTCTTTATCTTTACAGTGTGAGACTGTCCCCGCTAAATGTCACCTGATGCCAGCTTCTCCCTTCTTGTCTCCATAAAATTGACTTCCCTGAGCTCTATGGATTCCCCAGTCCTCTGTCTTGGCACACTTAGAATGGGTAGTTTGGTCTGGGGATTTGCACAGGTCTTGGGGGCTTTTTGGCAAGAACCTTCCTGGGTAGCTTATGTGTCCCCAGAACGCTCAAGAGGGGTTGGGAAGAGACAGCTATTGGTGGCCATAGACAGCCCTGTGACCTCAGGAGTCTCTAGATGGGGACGGGGGTGGGCAGTGCTCTCCGAGTTCTGTGGAATCACATTGACCACATATCTCTCTTGAGCCCAGAGAGGACCAAGGGGTCTTACAAAGCCACCCAGATTGGACACCCAGCTGAAACCCAGGTGACCCAGGTGAAAAGGCAAGAGCTAGGTCACTTTCCACTTCCTGCTCTATGAGGGCCCTCACCCAAGGCACACTCTATTCCAGTGACGGTGACCTGTATGTCTCTGATGAGGGGCCTCACAGCCCCAAAGAAGGTCTCCCCTCACCTAGGTATGGTATTCATGGAATAATCTTGGATGTGCTCCCCTGGCCCCTTCCCACCTCCTCATTCCTGGGTGCCCATGGTCTCTCTCTAGCAACGGGCTTACCTGAGTCTCTCTGTCAGTGTCTCCATTCTGTATCTTCTGCTCAAGCTGAGACTCGGAGGCAAGAGAAACTCTAGGTGACACGAGACTAAGAAGCTGCCATGTGCTTTGTGGAGCCAGGACAGAGGGAGCGTTGCAGAAGCCCTCCACTCTGACACACCTGTGCTGTGTGTAGCTGAAGCCTGGGTGGGGCTGACCTGCCACCACTACCTTACTTTCATCTTCTCAGGAGAAGCCCAAGGAAGGCTGGAATTGGTTGTAATCCCAGCTGACAGAAGGATTACTCAAATTCAAGGCATACTTGAGTTTCATAGTTCAAAACTAGCCTGGCTACATGAAGATCCTGTCTCAAAAATACATTTGTAGCCAGGCAGTGGTGGCGCATGCCTTTAATCCCAGCACTTGGGTGGCAGAGGCAGGAGGATCTCTGTGAGTTCAAGGCCAGCCTGGTCTACAGAGTGAGATCCAGGACAGGCTCCAAAACTACACAGAGTAACCCTGTCTCAAAAAACAAAAAACAAAACAAAATTTGTATGGGGGCTGGGGAGTTTGTGTTGGGCTCAGCAGATAAAGCACTCACCACAGAAGTGTAAGGGCCATGGTTCTGATCCCTAGCACCCACATAAATGCCAGGTGAGAAAGTGGTAGCATACACCTGGAGTTCCAGCATTTGGGAGGTGGAAACAGGATCCCCAGGACAAGCTAAACTAGTAGAAATGGGGAGCTCCAGGTTCCGTAAGAGACTCTGCTTCAGTAAACAGAGTGGTCAAGGAAGACACCAGTGTCAATCTTTGGCTCCATGTGCATGCTAATGTATTCACAGTGTATGTTTATAAACCCAGAGATCCTCCACCTGGGTCCTCCACAGGAGACAAGATCCTGGGCAGCATGCAGGCATGCTGAAAGTGGCCTGCAGGGATGATTGGATATGTTGCCTAACTAAACCCTAGCAAGAGCTGCCTTCTGCTCACCAGCCTGTCCCTCTGCCCCCAGTACATCGATGCCATCAGCAACAAGCAAGGTGAGCTGGAGAACTATGTGTCTGATGGCTACAAGACAGCGCTCACTGAGGAGCGCAGGAGGTTCTGCTTCCTGGTGGAGAAGCAGTGTGCTGTGGCCAAGAATTCTGCTGCTTACCACTCCAAGGTAAGCTAACACCGTGGGCTGCAGTCTGCCTGCTCAGTGCAGCTGGCCCCTTTTGCAGGAGGGAACTAGCTGTGCACGGGCCCAGACTATGTTCATGAGTGTCCGAGCTCCCAGGGAAGGCACTACAGAGAAGTGTCCTTGTGCACCTCAGACTGGGGAACAGAGTTCTAGAGGAAGAACTGCCAGGTCAAAGGGCATAACACTTTGAAGACCAGCATTCGAAATTGCTGGATATTTTGGGAGACTGCAACTGCCTGCCTGCTGAGGAGAGCTCAGAGTTGGGTAGGTTTGGGGCCTTTCTAAAATCAAATCACCCTTGGCTTTTCTGCTGCAGCCAAGGTCTAGCTAGGCTGATGGCAGGCTTGAGAGGGAGTGGCCCATAGCCCTCCTGGCCTCTGAAGTGTTAGTTCTCCTGATTACATGCTCATCTGAACACCTGGGTGACCCCTGGGCCAATGGGTCTGCAAGCTGTGATACTGACGACTCCTAGCCTCTAAGGCCAGACCATGTCACTAGACATCCGGACCTGTGTGGCTTAATGTCTACCAGCTGCCATAGTTTGGCTGTCCCACATGGAACTGGCCACCCTCATCCCACACCACATCTCCCATCTATGGTCCCTGCCTAGCCCCCAAGTCCCTGACACTTAGTCCCTCCCCTCTACTGCTCCAGGTGGCCTCTTCTGAGCCCAGATTGGTCACATGGGTGTCCTCAGAGTCCCTCCTTGTCCCCACTTTCTCTGGTGCCATCAAGCACTGGGCTCATGTATTCAGCCATTCCTGGTTCCTCCATGACCACTGAGAAACCAACCTCTTTCCACTAATTCTAACGAGGACCCCTCTTAGACACCCCCATGTTCCCTCTCCCTGCTTACAGCCTGTTCCATCAGGGGACACACACACACACACACACACACACACACACACACACACATTTCCTGGGAGGTCACATTCCAAGACCTAGCCCAGGCTTGCTGAACAAAGAAAGTTCTTGTAAGGAGCTGCCTCCTCCAGGATGGTCTGCCATGAGCTCCTGATTATATGGCCTGGGCTTGGGAGTCAGAGTTCAGAGGCCCAGGGCATTCAAAGGGCTGACATAACCCCCAGGGGTAGGAAAGGCACAGATGTTAGACTCTTGCTGGAAACATGTTGGGGTGAATGGAACCCTGTCATTCACTACATCTGTAGGAGCTAAAGTGGGGTCAGATTGTGTCCCCCGGAACATTCAAGAACACTCAAAGACCTTAGATGTGATTAGGCAACCCAGCCAACCACAGAGACCCTGGTCATGTCCTGGTGAGGGAAGGTGGTCTAGAAATTGTCACTATACATACTGACATGTGTCCTTCCCACACATGTATACACATGACCTACAACCTCTGCTTTAGTCCTCAGGACCTTGGGCACCAAGAAAACAAAAGCCTAGAGGCTGCTTTCTACCTGGGCTGTTCCAGCTGGAAGCAGGTACCCAGCCGGGTCAGAATTGCACCTGTGTCCTGACAGACATGCTGTCTGTGCCTCCTCCTCTTCTACTGTGCCCCTCAGTCCCCACTCTGAGAACTACTGGTAGTTTAACTAACTGGGTGCACTTGCCAGCACAGCACTCTGAGGCTGGCAGAGGCATCTGCGCCCTCTAGTGGGAACCAGACTTTGTGTCGGGACTAGAAGAAGAGCTCTGACCTTCCTGTGTGGGCAGCTGGCTATACTGAGTGCAGACACTGAACACAGTAGTTCTTGATGCTGTTCTGCAAGTGTGGCCATCTCAGGATGTAAGGATTTGACCCTCTGCAGCACTACAGCCCTGGAAGCCCACTTGTCGTAATGGCTAGCGGGGCAGGGGCTGCCTCACCTGTACCCAGATGCCAGGCAGAGCTGTACTGACCATTCAGGCCTTTTGAGTTTCTTCAAACAGACCCAAGGCCCTAAAGCAGAATTCATGTCATGTCTGTGCTCCCTCATCCTCTGTACATCCTGTGTGCTCACGGGGTTGGCCTTCATGTGCCCCAGAGACAAGCCAAGCTCTTGACCCCTAGAGGTGGGTAGGAATGGCGAGCCTGTCTCCAGACAGGGACCACCTTTGCACATCTCCAGCTTGTGGCTTGACCATGACTGGGCGGCTCTGTCCTGTCTCCAGTGTTAACCTCCTCCCTACCTGCCAGACGGCTCTTTTCTCAATGCTGTGTAGTTTTGCCCACAAAGGAGCTGCCTATCCCGGGGCCGGCTGTGGAAGCTATCCACTTTGTTTCCTTCAGGCCCCTGAGGAAGCACTTGCTAGAACAGGGTCTTCTTTGGTCTGATCTCGTGCCTGGTGTTCTCTCAGTGACCTAGCACACAAGTGCACACCAGGCCCTTTAGCAAGTATCCCCTTTGGAGATGCAAGGCCTCACAGGTGGCTGTCGAGTTTTGAGGAACCATTGATGAAGAGCAGCAATGGGGCCAGGCCAGGCCACATGTAAGCAAGGTGATGGTGCTCAGGGAGACAGTTCTGGCCTGCGCCCGCTGCGGGAACTCATGCCGCTGCTGACTCCCTTCCTGTCCTGTGTCGTCCACTCTAGGGCAAGGAGCTGCTAGCCCAGAAGCTGCCTCTGTGGCAGCAAGCCTGTGCTGACCCCAACAAGATTCCAGACCGTGCTGTCCAGCTGATGCAACAGATAGCCAGCAGCAATGGCTCCATCCTTCCTAGTGCCCTGTCAGCCTCCAAGTCCAACCTGGTCATCTCAGACCCCATTCCTGGAGCCAAACCCTTGCCAGTGCCACCTGAGCTGGCACCATTTGTGGGGGTGAGTCCTGGGCCTTCAAAAGCTTAGGGGTGTTCCCTTTGCTTAGGGTGGTAGCATGTTCTCTAATGGGCAGGCCCCTGTGGTGGGTGCAGGGTTACTCCCAAGGTGGCTCCCAGCGACGCCCCTGCCTCTTCCTCCAGCGGATGTCTGCTCAGGAGAATGTACCTGTCATGAATGGCGTCGCAGGCCCGGACAGCGAGGACTACAACCCCTGGGCTGACCGCAAGGCTGCCCAGCCCAAATCCCTGTCTCCTCCGCAGTCTCAAAGCAAGCTGAGCGACTCGTACTCCAACACACTCCCCGTGCGCAAGAGCGTGACACCGAAGAACAGCTATGCCACCAGTAAGGGCCTGAGGGTACTAGGCTGAGAAACCAAGGCTTGTGAGTGCGTGTGCGTGTACATGACTGTGGGAGTATGTATGTAGGTATATACGTGAACATGTGTTTCTGCATGGTATATATGTACATATGCCTGTGTGCATGTCTACAAATATCTGTGGATGATATGTGCATGGGGGTGTTACGCATGTGTGAGCATGTAGTGGGTATTGATTGGTAGTGTGGCATGGTGGAATGAGACCAGGACCCTGTTTGTAGTGGACAGACAGGCTAGAGGGTGGAGGGAGTTTCAGTTGATCATGGGACAGCGCCTGTGTTTGGTCCATGACTATTGTTAATCCTGTATCCCTGCTCCATCTGACATGAACAGTCCTCTCATGCACATACCCGTTGTCCCAACAGCTGAGAATAAGACACTGCCACGTTCGAGCTCCATGGCAGCTGGCCTAGAACGTAATGGCCGCATGCGGGTCAAGGCCATTTTCTCCCACGCTGCTGGTGACAACAGCACTCTGCTGAGCTTCAAGGAGGGCGACCTCATCACACTGCTAGTGCCTGAGGCCCGTGATGGCTGGCACTATGGCGAGAGCGAGAAGACCAAGATGTGAGCACCCACCTGCAGGGAGCAAGTGTGAAGCAGCCTGCCCACTTTAGCAAACAAGTGGGTGGTGGCACTCAGATGTGCTAGCATCTACCGGGAAACCTGAGCAAGAAAGACAAGCACAACACATATCCTGGCCTTTTCCCCACCAGCCTAATCTTTACAGGAGCCCTTGGCTGCTACTTCTGTCTCTCTGTGGTTGATTATTCTTTGCTGCTTATTTGGCACAGGACAGAGTTTTCTGAATGTGTGTGTATGGTGGCATACCTGGCCATTTTCAAGGTGGAGGCCTGTGTATGGTTTCCCTGATAATATGTGGCAGAGCAGACTTGACCAACCTGAGACACCTCCCCCACAAACTCTCCTGTAGGTCTGAATAACCTTTGACAATGTCACCAAGTCTTAGGGCCACCCAGCTCAGCCTGAGACTCCCAGTCCCCCAACTCTCCTGTAGTTCCAAATTCCCTCCAGCAACGTCACCGAGTCTCAGTGCCACCTGGAGGCAGCCTGCATCCCCAGGAAAGCAGCAAGTTTTTGTCTGAGTGTGTCTTTGACCATATGACTAAGCAGCTCTGGCCAAATCGAAGCATAAACTGAGCTCTGTTGTGGCCCAGTGGCAGCTGCAGAGTGGGCAGGGAGCCTCCAAGAGGCTCATTGCCTCTGTCCTGGTCTTACAGCTGTCACCATCATGGTAGTGGGCTGTGTGGCAGGTGAGGTACAAGTGCCCAGACCCATGGCTCCACCAGGCTGGGCTGCCTCATCCTTGGGGCTCGGTGCAGATCCAGCACCGGCCACTTGGTTGGTCTCCTTGAACATGAGCACCTAGCCTTACACAGAAAGATAAGGACAGGCTGGGGAACTTCTAGGACTTTGGATCTGACAGTGGTCAACGGGGCCACCATACTGCCCTGTCATGCATATGGAGGGCCTATAGAATGGATTCTGGGCTCTCACCTAGGACTTTTCTTCTAGGCGGGGCTGGTTTCCCTTCTCCTACACTCGGGTCCTGGACAGCGATGGAAGTGACAGGTTGCACATGAGGTAAGTACACTGGCTAGGCAGGACCCCTGGGCACCAAACTGGGCAGGCCTTCTAGGTCTTCCTCTGCCCTCCAGAGCCGTTTCATAGGCCCTGCTGTGTGTTTGAGACTATACGTGGAAGGATGTGAGATGCTGCAGTGTTATGAGGTGTTCTGGGAATGGGTCCCGAGAGTCCTGGGAATGCTGGGAAGAACAGCAGGTGCAATGTGGGCAGTTGTTAGCCCATCATGACTGTGCTACACCTCCACTACCTACCTCCTAGAGCAGGGTTGGAGGGACCCTTGAAGACTCCTAGCTGTCTTTGGAAAGGTGACTGGGCTTCACCAGGAAGCATTTGGCAGTTTCCTCCTGGTGTACCTGTATGCGCAGTTCAGGAAAACTGGGCAGGGAGGCTAGAGGGGAAGACCTAAAAATGTCACTGGCTACCAACAGCATCCCAGGGCAGCTGAGTAAGGACACTGGGCTGTGTGTTGGACTGTCTGGCCAGCCGCTGTGTCCCTTGTCCCCACAGCCTGCAGCAAGGCAAGAGCAGCAGCACAGGCAACCTTCTGGACAAGGACGACCTGGCCATCCCTCCTCCTGACTACGGCACGTCCTCCCGGGCCTTCCCCACCCAGACAGCGGGGACTTTCAAGCAGAGGCCCTACAGTGTGGCAGTCCCTGCCTTCTCTCAGGTGAGGCCTGAGGCCTTGGGCTGAGATGGATTTGCATGGAAGGACCATGGACTTGGCTGGCAAAACTTAAGAGGATTCTCCAAGAGCCCAGCACCTGGTACTAACTGGTGTCTGGGCCTCTTGGCTGACAGGCCTGAGGCAGAGGCTCTGTGACTGGGCATTTTAGCCACACACCCTACCAGACTTGGTGTATTCACCACCCTTCTGCTTGGTGTGCTGTGGGAACTTGGGCGTGGCTGGCCTGGGGATCATCCTGGATACCCACTACCACCTAGGGGACAGGGGATCAGAACTTCAAACTCCTTCCCTAAAAGCTGCAGGGTGCTAGGTGTCTAGATGGTAGTGTGGTCTGCTGCTGTCCAATGTTTTCTAGTCAGTGTGAGACCATAGGTGGCTGGTTAAGGCCTCTAGGCCCCGAGAAGGGTCCCTGTCAAACCCCTGTGCAAGT
Source organism: Peromyscus californicus insignis (assembly GCF_007827085.1). NCBI lineage: Eukaryota > Metazoa > Chordata > Mammalia > Rodentia > Cricetidae > Peromyscus > Peromyscus californicus. Next base: position 2,170,824 of record NW_026294551.1, on the reverse strand, counting down.
GGTAGTCAGAATGTCCTGGGTGGTTCCGGCTTTGAGTGCAGCCCCACGGACGTGTGGGGCTGGATAGTGGCTCCTGTAAACCTGGGACCCCGTGAGAAGGAGGTTGGTCTGCTCTAGCCTTGAGGGCAGAAGGGATAGCAGCTTGTCTGTGGCTCCATCCAGCTCTAGGGCAGGGCCTCTACCTGGACAGAAAGAAAGAAAGAAAGAGAGAGAGAGAGAGAGAGACAGAGAGAGACAGAGAGAGACAGAAAGAAAGAAAGAAAGAAAGAAGAAAGAAAGAAAGCCCACCATTTCCAAGTCTTAGACCACCTGAAGACTATCATGGTGTCCCAGAATCTAAGGGGTCCTGTTGACAGTATGACCCAAGGATATGCTGTCATGTTTGAGGCAGGCAAGATCCTCCTTTTGTCTGTACCTGTCCTGCCCTAGAGGGATGGTGATGCTTTGGAAGGACTGCCTCCAGGGATTCTGCAGGTCAGGCAATGTGAATGTGACTGGGGGCTTGAGTCTGAGGAGGTCTAGATTATAATGGTTCTTGGCTAGAGCCTTCTGGATCAGAGCCACACTGGAGTTGGTACTCAAAGCATGTGGTAGCAGTGGGGTGTCTAGTTGGAGTTATGGACCTTGGCATAGGCCAGCCTCTCGGAAGCAATTGGTTCAAAGCTGGGAAAGCTAAGAATGGTGAGTCTACTCACCTTAATGCCTGATGGAGATGGGAAGTTATCTGCAGCTAGCTTTAGTCCATGCCCAAGGTGTCCCCTCCTGGGCAGGATACCCAGGCCAGAGCCAGCCCAGGCATCTGTGAGGTAGGCTGGCAAGCAGTGGTCTCCTGAAGCATCCAAAAGTCAGCCCACCAAAGTCCCTGGCTTTGCAGGAAGGCCCTCTACCTACTGAGACCTGACCTCTCTTTGCTGTCCCTAAAGAAACTATTTCTTGGTGAAGCGCCATTACAAGGGAGGCATTTACAGTGATGTCATTAAGTGATCTGTCCTGTATGTACAGAAAGCATACATGGTCCAGTCTACCACTGGCCAGATGGCAGGTGTCCCTGTTAATGAGAGAGGTCACCACATCCAGGTCACCATTCAGAATAATAGTCTCTGAAAAGGTCCCCAACCACAGTGACCAAAGAGAGGGTAGAGAGTGGTAGGGAAGGAGCCAGCTTTCTGGACACCCCAGCCTGGAACTCAACATGGGCAAAGCCATCTTTTTGAGGACTGTACTAGGGACACATTGTCAGTAAGAGCACAGGTCTTAGTCTCTGGGGCCCAACCTGATTGTTCTGTCTTTGCTCCCTAGGGTCTGGATGACTATGGGGCACGGTCTGTGAGCAGGTAAGAGGCTTCAGATTTCGTTGTGAGTGGGTGGCCGTGGGCTCGGGTAGAGTAACTTCTCTCTTGGGACCTAGGAAAATGACTTTTCTTACTTTGGGAACCCAAGGCTTGACCCTGAGCCTGCCACCGGAGTTGGACCCACCCACCTCTCCTGGGCTCCTACTCTGTTCTTTTCTAAGTAGAGCGAGCATATCCTGCTGGTTCTTGGTGTCTTGGCCTGCTCTGTCCATCCCAGCAGGCAGGACAGGGTTGGGAAGGGTCGTCAGCCCACCTCTAGGCCTTTTCTCCCTAGAACCAGGTAGGACCACACCAAGGGCTGGAGCTGCTGCCCCTGGGCACAGTCTTGTCCTGGCTTCATCATCCTCGCAGAAGCCAGGTAGCCTGGCCGGTGGCCAGGGCTGTTGCTGGGTGGCGGGCGGGCCTGCTGCCTCTGGCTGACGGTGGGCATGCATCTGGGCAGCTGTCCTGTGCTTTGTTCCACAGTGGCAGTGGCACGCTCGTGTCCACAGTGTGAGGATGCTGACCCCAGGCAGCTGCTCTGAAGAGCTCTTCCCCCGTCTCCACCGGTTCCCCTCCTCAGCTCTCGTTGGTTTGTTCCGGGTTCTTTCCTTTCCCACCCGCTCCTGCCTTTTGGTTGGTGACCCCGACTCTGAGATCCCTCAGGGTCCATGGTGCTGCTCCCTGCGCCCCCGTGCTCACGCCCCCAACAGGTGTCCCTAGCCTTGAGCATTAACTGCCAGGTGGGGCCTGCTGGCTGGGTGGCAAAGCAGTGTCCTTACCTGCTGCCCTAGCCCTGTGGTGTTCACGATGCACATCCCTTTTCTAAGGCTGGCCATGAGCCAGGTCTAGAGTTTGAAGAAAAAGAAAAATCTTTAAAAAAAAAAAAAAGAAAAAAAAAAGAAAAATAGGAAAAAGGACTTTTTTTTTTTCCTAAAAACAAAAACAGATATGCATGGACTCCGGTGTACGTACTGTTATTCTGCATCTGACCCCCAGAGTGCTGGCATCTTCTAGAACAGGAAGGGGCTTAGGGCCCTGGGGGCTCAGGCCCAGGGACCTTGGCCTGCCTCAGGCCCCTTCCAAGGGCTGCACCGAGAAAAGGGGCTTACATGGGCACTCGGGGAGCCTCCTGAGGAAGCTGGCCACTCCTGTGATGGAGGCTGCAGCCCCAGCCAGGCCCTGCCCATCCCACAAGGCCAGGCACTGGGCCTCTTTCCTTGGCAGATTCTGCTGGGCAGGTACATGTAGAACGGAGTGTGGCGTCCCTACAGAGGGTGGCGTTACCTCATGCAGTGCCCTGGCGGGAGCTGGGAGCAAGAGCAGGTGCTGCCCGGCCACATGCGGACATTCCAAAGACCTCGAGACCAACCCCACCCATCCATCCACACACACTTTGGGAATCATTTCTATAACCAGCCTTGAGGGAGTCACGGCCCTGTTGCCCCTGGGCTGCAGAGGGCCGGGGGAGAGGCAGGCCCTGGCCCAGCTCCTCCTAAGCACTCTCGTCTTTTGTGTGTCTTGGTGACTTTAGAAACAGGCACACTGGACTCAGTGGCTACTGGTTTTGTCTCTTCACACACTGAATTCTGGGCAGCGGAGCCCAAGGCCCAGCGGGCTCAGCCCTGCACCTGGCGGGAGCCCTTGGGAAGCTGCAGACGCGCCTCTGATGTGGTTAGCAAAACCTTCCACAAGCCTGCCGAGGACTAGGGCGTGGCTGGTCGGGTCTGATGCAGCAGCTCAGACACAGACAGACAGACCCTGTTTTATATTTAAGGAAAACACAGCCAGAACTTGGACCTGTGTAAAGAACTTTCTGTGTTGTTCTAATTTTGCTAAAAGTTTCAAATCCAGGGGATTCCATGTGCAATGGATGAATGTAGACACAAAACAGCAAACTTGTATGAAGATGTAAAGTGCTAAAAAATATTTTTTTCCTTTTTCCTTTCCTTTTTTTTAAAATCTGAACTGTGCCCTGTACTGCAGTCAACTGTTGGAATAAAGGTTTTATTTATTGCACTGAGTTGGTCTGGTGCCTCCTTCCAGCTCCCTGGCATGTGTTGGGGCTGTGTGGGCCAGGCCACACCTCAGTGCACCCCAGCTTGTGGCCCAATGCAGTCTCTTTGCTCATTTGCAGATCATTCTGAGACCAATTCTAGGTTTGCAGATAGCGCCAGCCCAGCTGGCTCTAATGATGACACCTGGGTGGGTGGCTGCCACCCTGGCCGAGAAAGCAGGGCCTAAAAGGGCATGGTGCAGACTCCAGGAGTGAATGCTGCCCGTGCTGCCGTGCCCCTTCGCCCCCTTCTCTGCCCAAGGACTGTAGGTTCCTTCCTGGCAGCCTGCACCTGCTCCACAGGTGTCCATCCTGTCCGGCCTTCTGCTGCCCAGTGTCCTTAGATGTGCGTCTGCTGCTCTAGTTTTACCAATAAGCCTTGTGTTTCCTTACAGTGCTGATGTCGAAGTGGCCAGATTTTGAGCTGCCCCTGACTAGAGTTAGTAAGTTGCCCTGGTTTTGTGTCCATCTGTGTGCATCTGCAGTGGCTATGGCTGGGTCCTTCGGCCTGAGTCTGGACAGCCTCCACAGGAGGGGTCCGCTGCCTGGCAGGGCCTGGGCTCTGCCAAGTTGCCTTGCTCTGGGCGCTGGGCCTTCTTCCACTGGTTCCCTCCTCCGGCTCGTGGTTCTCCTGCCTTCCTTCTGCCTGGAGGCTTGTGGTTCTAACTCTGGCCCATCACTGCCTTTGCTGCCGGATACGGGGCTGGCTCAGATCCGTTTTCTCCTGCCCTGCTGGGTGCTTCATCACAATTAAAGGGAGACCCAGGGGAACAGCCTCCCCCAATCACTCAGCATATACCTGGGTGTTCCTCTGGGATGTCGTGGGTGTTGGTCATGAGCCCAGCTGTTGAGTACCACAGCTGAACCAAGCCTGGGCCTAGCGTCAGGTGGACCTCTGTCATCAGATCTTGCCTCTCCTGGTTCTCTCCACTTCCTCACATGGCTACAAGACACTACTAGCCAGACTGCTTTTTCCCTTGGTGCTGGAGAAGTGGGCCAACATGGACCACCTGGGAGGAGGGCACTGCTTCACATTGCCCGCCATAGTGGAAGGGGTTTTTATTCCCTTCCCACACTACAGAGGGGTGGCATGAGAAGCCAGGACCTGTGTCCCTTAACAGGAGTGGTCATTATCTCCCTGAGAGTCACAGTGATGTATCCCAGCCCATGGGCAGCCAGTCCACTCAGGCAGACCCAGAACACCTTGCCCTGTTGTTACCATCTTCCTGGGTATCTGTGATGTGAATTCTGTAGGAGTTCTGCTGAAGTTTACAGAGAGGGTGAAATGCCCTTGGCTGACTCTGGGCTGGCCACCTTTCTCCGGCCTCTATCTGCACACCCAAGATGTTCTCTGGGTGGGAGGCCTACATTTCCTGCCCAAGCCTGTCAGACCCCCTACCTTACTGCCTTCTGGGTCCCACTAAGCCAGTTAGGGGCCATGTCATCCTCACCTGCAGAGGCATGAGAAAAGGCTCGGAAGGCTGGTGCAGCCCTTCCTGGGACCAGGTCCTTTTTGTGTGCTAGGACCAGGACTTGGGTGTGACAGACATAGGACAGAATAGGTTTGCAGACAGTGCTGTTGCATGGCCCCTGAACATTTCCCAGCCACAGTCTGCCTAGCCTTCCGACTCACCTAGCTGGGAGTGAAGGGGGTGTTCCAAAGCACTCACACACAGCTTCACTCTGAATTTAGGACTGCAGGAGGGTTGCTACCACCCTTGGCTTGGTTCTGGGGGGTGCTCTAGCCCTGTGTAGGTAGAAGAAATGGAAACTCACAGGTATGCACAGGTCCTCCATGAGGACTTGTTCTCGGCGGTGGCCAGCCTCGCATTGCATGGCTGTTGAGGAAAATAGTAAAGATGGAGCTGGGAAGGCAGGCTGCGCTGCTGCAGGGGGTTGAGCCTCTCTAGGTTTCTGGTCACAGTGCTGTCCATGGATGGGTGTCTGCAGAGCTGGGGAGAGAGCTGACACTGGCTGTTACCCAGCTGGTGTCCCATCATGCTGCCTCAGCCAAATCCATCCTGCATAAATGCCGTTTGTCATTCCTGGATCCAGGCCTGGATGTCTGGTCCTCCTTTTCTGTTGGTGCAGGTTCTGTTGTTGAGACCTGTCAATGTTGGTGATAGTTTCTGCTGGGCACAGCATGTGCTGGCCATGTCCCCCGCAGGTTAATTTCACTAGTCTGCTGAGTGTCTTTGAAAGGAAGCATGTCCCTGGATTCTGCTAACTGGAACATGTACAGAGCAAGACTTTGCTGTGACTTTGGCATCTGTGAATGGTTCTCTGTGCTCCAAATGGCCCCATGGCTTTGGGGAATGAGAGAAGAAAGTATTTGAGAACAGAGGGCCTCTTGGGTGGGGCACTCTGGATCTGAACTTCCATTCTAGTTCTAGCTGGTGATAGATTCTTTCGGTGAGTTAAGGAGCAAGGCAAATGGACAGGAATAAGGCATGTTCTGCAAATACCTCAGCCATTCTGCTCAGGCCTGGTCCCACGATAACCCTGCCCTGGGACCTGAGGCAACCTGCTCGTTGCTCTGCTCTGTCCCATTCCCTCAACAGAAAGACCTGTCCTCATTCCAAGTGTCCCCAGGGCTGTTGCCTTTGCCGGGCTTGAGAGCCCTTCTGTAGAATCTGGAGTGGGCCAAGGAGAGCCTGGCCATGCCAGAGGCTGCAGCTAACACCCTCACTGTAATGGCAGGGTCTGTATCTCACACCTCAAACAGCCACAGTGAGGGCGGGGCTGCAGAGCAGAGGAGCCCAGCAGGGGGCAGAGTTCAAGCTGGTGGCCCTTAATCTCTGGCTCTCAGCAGAGGTGAGCAGCAACAGACACCAAACCCCACAGGCAGCAGGGACCTGTGCCTTGCTGTACTCCACCTTTTAAAACTTCACAGTCCGAGTGTTTCAGATTTTTAGAAAATGTAATCTTCAGGAAAATGTAGGGTGAGACTCTACCTATGTAGGTCTTCCTGGGGACCCTGAATGGAGAGCCTGCTCGCCCACCCTGGGCCTACCATCAACCCCCAGGCTTCTGAGAACCCACCAGGCACAGAGGTGACCCATTCCAGGTAATGGTTGTAGAGCCAAGCACGTCTCCCTGGAAGTGCAGTCCTGTGCCTTGCGAGTCCCCATGTCCATGCGCCATCCATGCTGTCACTGTGGAGCTGCCTGGCCCCTCCCACCTACTGCCCTGTGCTGTTCCCACTGGAGTGGATCCTCCCAAGCCTGACAGGGACTGCAGAACAGGCTGCCGGGAGGGCTGGTCTGGTGCAGCCTATCTGTACTCATCTGTTTCATTTCCACTTCTTGTCTTGAGTCTTGTTGTGTATCAGCTGTGGCCTGAGGGCACTTGGGTGGCTCAGCCACCATTCTGGAAGGTATCTAGTCCCTCAGCAGAGGGAACTGTCACTTGGCCAAGGCAGTGGCCATGGTGTCCACCCCTAGCCTGTGGAGTCAGGGCTCATGCGCCTCATGTCTGTCATGTCCGTATGTCTACAGTGTGCCTCCTGTGGCACCCTGCATGCTTGGGCTGGTTTGTGTGACCTGTGAGCTGCGTCCTCTGTGTATGGGTGAACCACTTCTTGGGATCAACCTGGGGGCGGGGGCTTACCAAACTCTAGCAGGCCTTCCTTAAGGACATTGTCAGGGCCATCCACCCCAAGTTGGCAAGAGAACAGCTAGTCCTCACCATCATGCCCACTCTGCTGTCCAGCGTGGAACATGTAAGGTGACCGTGGGTAGACATGGGAGGGGCTTAGGCTTTGACACAGCACCCAGCTCCAACCCTGGCTCCAAGAATAGGCCATCGGGGTCTAGTGCTGGGGTCCCAGGAGTAGCCTGGTGGCACAGCTTAACTGGAACACCTGCCCAAACTAAAACTGCTCTTCTTTCCCCAGGAATCCCTTCGCCAATGTCCATCTGAAACCAACAGTGACCAATGACAGATCAGCCCCTCTGCTCAGCTGACGGGCTCATCTGCGTCCCCGCGCACGCAACCGAGGGTAACTGCGGTGTGTCCCTTTCTGGAGAAGACAGCCTTGCCCCACTCCTTAACACGGCCTCACGTCAGCCCAGCCTGGGCTGGATCCCAGGTGTCCTGGGGAGGTGGCTGCTTCAAGAGGTCAATGCCCGCTAGCCATGGGTGTGCCCCAACAGAGGGGCCAGCACTGAGGGGGCAGGCATCTCTGATCCCAACTGTGGAACCTTGAGTGCCTCTGAACACAGAAGAGGACATTCTGTCAGCTTGTAGCTGGAAGGAATCCTGTTCCCATGCTGATTTTTTTTTTTTTATTTTTAATTTTTTAGCTCACGTGTCTGGTCAATAAACATGCCCACCTGTGTGCAGTGTGTGATCTGTCAGCCTGGTGGCATGACCAGGAACAGGGTGGGACACACCCGTACCCTTATAAGAGTGATTTCTCATGAGCACAGCTATGCTGTTGTGCCCAGAAGAGAGCCCGGGCCCAGCCCAGCCCCCAGCCGATTCCCTGCGTCAGCCAAAACGCAGGACCTTTATAAAACTTCGTCAGAGCCGGGCGGTGGTGGCGCACGCCTTTAATCCCAGCACTTGGGAGGCAGAGCCAGGCGGATCTCTGTGAGTTCGAGGCCAGCCTGGTCTACAGAGTGAGATCCAGGACAGGCACAAAGCTACACACAGAAACCCTGTCTCAAAAAAAAAAAAAAAAAAACTTCGTCAGACCTTTGAATGCAGCAGTGTGGTGAGCTGAGTTGATGAGAGAAGTTCTCGGTGCAGAGCAGACCCAGGCAGAGCTCCTTCATCGGTTCCCCCAGGAAGAGCTCTGGGGCCACCTACCCATCAGGCAGGCACATAGGCTAGCCTCGGACAGGGCAGAGTGGGGAGCACAAGAGTGCAGTTACCAGTACCCTGCCTCCCACCCCACCACTGCCGGTTGAGAACAGGCTCGGCTGAGGACAGGGCTCGGGGAGGCGGGTGCCTGCTCTGGGAGGCCCCCTTTCATCTGACCTGAGAGAGCCTTCTCGAGGGATAGGAGAGGACTGAAGGGGCGAAGGAACAGAGGTGACAGCTAGGTTCCCCTTCTGTCATCCCCCTGAGGGTGTTAGCTGCAGACGGGAAAGAAAACACTGAGCACAAAGGCTGTTTTTTCTTAGCTTGGTTTCTCTTAAAAAACAAGGAACAAGAAAATCATTGCACCAGCGTCCTAAGCCTCAAACTAAAAACAAAAACAAAACAAAACAAAAAACATTGCCCCCACCCCCAAAGCAACAATATACTTTACATGTCTTTGGCAACAATAACTTAGAATCACCCCATTTCCATTCACTCCAGCAAGTTACAAAAATATTCCCTGTACAGCCCACCCTAGCCCTGTTTTCTCCCAGCCCTGCCTGCAGGCAGGAGCCCCACAGTGGCTGTAGGGTACACCCTATTCTTCTCTGGCCAGGGTAGGGGGCAGGGCACTTCTCTGTAAGGGAGTGTTTCCCACACTACCCTGTCTGTAGAGGGCATCTCTGGGGCAGTCCGGCTGCGGCCTGGAAGCCTCGGCTACATGGCAGGACCTAGGCCAGAACAATCCAGACAGACCCTGTGGGGAAGGGCTTCTGCAGACGCAGTGAAGGGGAACCGCCACAGACTCTGAGATAAGGGCTTGGAGCCCAGGGGTCCAACCTTGCTCTGAGCAAACCTAGACCCAGGTAAGAAAGGGGGGGGGGACCCAAAAGGGACCTTCAGGCTTAAAGCCATCTTGAAACCTGGCCAAGTGTCCTTTGAACACAAGGCAGGATGTAGCCAACAGGGCATGCAGGCCCTTGGACTGCATGATCCTGGCCTGAAGCCAATTCACCGACAGCCATCTAGGAAGAGTGGCCGCAGGGTGGGGGTTGGGGGGTCTGTCCAGGAGTGAAGAGCCACCTAGGGGTCAGGGGGCCCTTCTTGAGTGTGTATGTATATGCTTACGGACACCCACAGGCCCTCAGGCTACAGGTATGTTCAGGGGCTAGCAGCAAACCCCAGTGTTCACTCGGGACACATCTACCATCAGGCAGCACAGAGGAGGTACCCGACCCAACACGTCCAGGGCTAGATACAGGCCTCTCATCCACCTGCTTCTCCAGGATGCTGTGGGGGTGCCGATGGTCCCCATTCATTCCCGGTCACCATCCTTGCTGCTGCCTGGATAGGATGGCAGGGGCTCCAGTGACGCCAGACTCCGAAGGGTGGAACTACCTGGGTCTCAAGCCTCTGTGTATCGGCCCCTAGCACTTGATGCTGGGCCTGGTAAAGGGATGCTATGTGAGCATGTGGGGAGGTAACCAGACACAGGTCCTCACACACCCAAACCCACCCACCCCCACAACTGCCTAGCCCACCAACAGGCCTGTTCAATGTGGTAGACCTGTGTGTGGGTGGGAGATGGGCCCATTTCTCTTCCCATGAACTGAGGCCCAAACAAAGAGGACATGGTCACCGTCATGTAGTCATCTCCTTGTGCCAGAGATGAGGCTGACAAGTCCTCTCAAGGCTACCTACCACAGCCAGGGGAGGGTAAGAAGTAGACAGAAAGGACTTGTCAAAACTGTGGGTGGGCTACAGGAGGTAGACCTGGCAGAGAGGAGCCTGCCCTGGTGCAGGTAGTGAAGAGGGCACATGACTTGACAGGGTGGGCCGTGGTACCACCACTTGGGTAAAGTCCTGACAGGGACTCCTACCTACCAAGAACCTCAGAGCAGAAGTGTGCCAGTAGATGGCAGTAGTAGAGACCTCCATGCTGGGATTGTTCTAGCAAGCTGTGGGAGGCCAGGGTGGGGCCGAGAAGTGCAGAACAAATGCTCAGTGCCAGCAGTCTGCTGTGGAGGGTAGACTGGGCAGAGGGAGGGCAGGTTCTGGGACCCAGGAGGCAGGAGGCCAGCGTACCTGGACAGTGTCTGCCCAGAGGCCAGGAGCCAAACACTGTTAAGAGGGCAATGTCCAGCAGACCAGGGGCCATCAAGCCTCCCCTGCTGACCCCTCTCACAGATGCCCATCCACAATGTCCCTCCACCCCACCTCAGCCCCACCACACTCACCTCCCACCGACTGGGTATCTGAGTCAGACACATGAGTGATGGAGAAGCGGGACGCAGGTGTGGGAGACACGGTGAAACGTGAGAGGGGTGCAGCTGCCGTGGTGGGCGTGGCCAGGACAGGGTCAGCAGGGTCCAGTGCAGTCACCATAGCAGCCTTGCCCGGCGCCAGCGGGAAATCATCATCCCATTCGAACCTACTGCCTGCAAGTCAGGCCAGAGTCACTTTCCTTATTCCATCTCCCGGCCCCCGCTTCAGGTGACACCACATTCTGAACCCGCCTCCCATGACGGTGATGTCACCATCTGGCTCCCAACACCTGGCTCACCCTCTTCAGGAGTGGAGCTGTCGGGCAAGTGGTCAGCTCGCCGCGGCAGGCCAGGGGCACTGGGTGAGCCGGGGCTACCCTCCAGGAACGTGGGGAGTGATTCCTTCGTGCTGGGGAATGGCTCCCCAGTCTCTCGGGTGGGGCTCTCCTGGAGGGGCAGAGCACTGTGTGACTTGGGCTGCCCACCCTCTCCCAGCCTGTGCATACCCACAGCAACAGCCCACCTGGTCGAAGAGGTAGACCGTGACGTCATCAAAGAAGGACACAGCCTTCTTCTTGCGCTCCAGGTCCTCACAGAAGGCCTCAGACAGAAGGCTGGGCATCTTCAGCAAGCTACGCAGATTTCGGGCACTCTGGCTCTCAGCCACTACCACAGGCACCGCTGGTGGCTCCTCCTCACTGTCCTCGCTGGGCTCCTGGATGCTGTAGCATCGAAGCTCCTCATCAGATTCGTCACTGTCTTCACTGTCCTCTTCGTCCTCTGGCCGGCCCTCCAAAGCCCCAGGGTGGCCAGGCAGGGCCAGGCAGAGTGGGGATCTGGGTGTGCTAGGGCTTCCCATCCGCCCGAGCTGGGCCGGCCCTGACAACCGTCCTGGGGGACCCTGGGGCTCCATGCCATTGCCTTCTGAGCTCAGTGGGACTGAGGTCAGCAGGAAACATTTGGAATGACTAGGGCTGGGCACAGGCTGCACCTCAACTGGGCCTTGAGCCCCAAGAGGCTCTGGCCCGTGGCCATCTGGCAAGGGCTCCCCTGGCTGCTGTGCTGGGGGCAGCAGCTCCCTGGGGCTAGTATCTGGGTCCTCGCTGGGCACCTCAGGCCCGGGAAAAGCCTGCACAGACTGATGCCCTGCACTAGGTGGGCTCTTCAGGTCTTGCTCCTTTTGGGAGTCCTGGACCCCACTGCACTTCTCAGGGCCAAAGGTGGATTCGGACTCAGCATCCAGATCCGAGAAATAGGCAGAGTCTCGGTAGGGGTTCTTCTTGCTGAGGCCACCAAGGGAGACAGGGAGCAAAGTCTCGGGCCCTGGGCTCTCACCCTCTGAGGCTAGCTCCCCAAAGGCCTCAGGCTCACTAGACTCATGTGCCTCTTTGAGCACAAACTCTGGAGACTCGTAGTTCTCTGTATCATAACCACTGTCCATGGCACGGGGCTGCCCAGCAGCGGGACCAGCAGCCAATGGGCTCAAGACCTCACAGCCACCATCGCTGGCTGAGGACGGGATGTCCAGAGAGTCGAGGGAGTCAGGGGTCCCCACCTGCTTCTGCAGACAGCGTAAGGCTGGTGCTATGCCTGGCTTCTCAGTGTGAGGGCCATCACTGGACAGGTCGGTGAAGACTCCTGACGTAGCCTCAGTGGCGTCCTCGTCCTCACTGCTAGGTGCCTCTTGCCCCAGAGAACTGCTGCAGCTGTCCAGGGTGAGGGCCGGCATAGGGACAGTCACCCGGCCGCCAGCAGCGGGCGTGGGAGCGGCAGGCAGGATGTCAGGAGCACTTGCCTCCTCCGAGGGAAGTGGGGCTCCTTCGTGGGATGGGGAGGGGACAGAAGGAAGGGATAGCTGGGATTCAGCGGAGCTCTCAGCCTCCTGGGCAAGTTTGGGTTCCACCTGGGGGTTATCACCCCCACCTGCAGCTGCCTCTGTCCAGGGGCGTGTGGCCAGGCAGGAAGCAGGTGCCAGGCCTTTGGCAGGACACAGAGGGAGCAGGCTGAAGCAGCGGCTTGGCTCCTGACCAGGGGAGGCTGCTACTAGCCCGGGCAGAAATTCTCTGGGATCCTCTTGGGACAGGGGGCGGCCCAGCTCAGGGGAGGCCCGTGGGGTCTGCTCTAGGCTAGAGCAGTCATCCCTGTAGCTGTCTGTGAAGCTGCTCACATAGCCAGGGTCCCAAGATTCTGGGTCTCGGCTGCCACTGTTATTATTGGCTGACACATTAGAGCTCCAGTGTCCACACTGAGCAGCTTTCCTGTCTTTTCCCCCTCCAGCTCCTCATCGCTGGGAGATGCCTGGGCCTCAGGACTGCCAGAGGGAGATGCACTCAGTGGGTCATCGAAGAAGGGTGGGCAGAAGGTAGCCACACCCCAGTCTATGTCTTCAGCTGGCAACATTGGGGTCCCGGGAGAGGGTGAGCGTGAGGGGCAGGATGGCTCTTGCCTCCTGCATGAGTGGTGGTCACAGGGGCCCCACAGGCCCCCGACGGGGGGTGCATGGCCCAGCAGTGGTTCCATGACGAGGGAAGTGGTGGTGCTGTCCTCTGAGTTATTGTCTTGGTCAGTCACAGCTTCGGGGCTGGGAGCACAGCCGGCACAGTCCGGATCATGGCCAGCAGCAGGCACTGCCCCCTCTAGGCGGATGAAGTACTCGCTGCCCACTGAGGGGCTGTGGGCACTGAGCACTGGCACCACTCCCGGTGGAGAGCTATCAGGTGCACAGAACTCCTGCAGACGTGCCGCCGAGTCTGGGCTCGACACACCCCCCAGGGGTGGGAATGCCTCCGCGCCACAGCCAGCCTCCCACTTGTATTCAAAGTTGAGGCCGTGGCTTGTTTCAGTTACTGTCAGCACATCGTCGCTGTCCACGTGAAAGCCGTCGCTGGTGAACTGCTCCAGCAGTGGGAAAGACGAGGCAGCGGTGAGCTCGGCAGCAGCAACCGCTGGCCCGGTGGAACCTGACCCCAGGCCCGGGCCGCCACTGGGCCGCAGGGAACGCCAGCGCCGCTCAAACTCCTCCTCCAACTCTGTGGTGCCCTTGGCACACAAGTAGGACAGCAGCAGGTGGACCTCTTCGGCTGTGGGCCTCTGCTCTGGCTGTAGCCAGCAGAATTGCATCACTTCGTACCTGCCGGGAGGCCCTCATGGGTGGCCCTGGCCACATCCAGAGGCACACTGGCCAGGGGTATAACCTACCCTCCAAGGAGAGTCAGTTCCCCCATGCTCAGGGTACTTTGGGGACAGTTAAGGCAATCTCCCAAGGCAGGCCCAGTAGTGTGGGAAGGGGTCTGGGGTGGGGGGTATTTCCCTGGGATCCCCCATGCCTGTTCAGGCCGCAGAGACCCAGAAGCCATATAGAGTTGGACCAACCAGCCCCAAGCTGTAGAGTTCAGCCACCTGTGCCCCTCTGTCCTGCCTGTCTGGGTGTGGGTGTGGGAGATGGGGTCCTTACCAGCGATCAGACAGAGTCAGCTGCAGCTGGGGCTTGGGCAACTTAAGCTGCTGCTCTCGGACGGCGTAAGCCAGCACCTGCCGGTCCGAGTGCTGGGGATAGGGCTGTGCACCCAACTCGAAGAGCTCCCAGATGGTCACACCCAGGGACCTGCAGGGGCAGCCACAGTAGACATGGCTGAGCGTGACTGCACAGGACTCCTGAACCCTTGCCGTCACGCCAGCCTGCCCAGGTGGAGCTCATTATGCCACAGCTGCCCCTCTCTAGGGGTACAGGTGCAAGTCAAGGCCCTGTATCCCAGAAGGACACATGGCCTACAGCAGTAGCTCATGAAGGGTCCCTAACCTAAATGTGCACTTCAGCCCCAGTATCAGTGAGTGTCAGTTGGTCCTGTCCTGAAAGCACCACACCCTTGACTGTCCAGGAAGTCCCTCTACCAGAGCAGGGACCGCAGGAACCGACCAACAGTTGGAACTAGTAGCCCATGAGTGACCTCACAAGGCCACATGGTGGCAGGCATGAGCACACTTTCCCTGGGTGCCAGCCTGCACCCTAGCCAGAGAAGGAAGTGGGAATGTTGGAGTAGGAGGCAGAGCTGAAAGCCAGCATCCCCGCCAGAGCATCTGGCACTGCGGCATCTGGGCAGGCGGCATCCCTAGGCCCTCCCAGCAGCCAGACCTGCACTCACCACACATTGCTGGTCTTGGTCTGATCTACCACCAGTAGGTTGCCATGCACCTCGTCTACCAGTTCTGGCGCAATCCAGCGCAACGGCACCCACAGCTGGTCGGTGGTCACGAGGTAGTCTTCCTGCAGCACACAGGGGCAGGATGGGAGTTAGCTGCAGCCACAGCTGCCCCTGCCTACAGGCCCCGCCTGCCCTCACTCACCCTGTATTTGCAATGTGACAGACCATAGTCGCCAACCTTCACCGTCAGGTCAGCCGTCAGCAGGCAGTTCCTCAGGGCCAGGTCACTGCAGGGTGGTAGGCAATGTCAGCAAAGCTTGCCAGCCTGGGGGTGATTTGGCTCCTGGGCGTGGCCAGGCAGGCAGACAGGGAGGGATGTCTGAGGAGCACCTGCCTGTGTTCCAACCCTGGCTCCACACCCTGTGCTGGCTATCTTGGAAGACCTGTGTGGACGGCACTTTGAACACGGCAATGCACGTGAAAATCACCCTGGGAGATGCTCAGGGACTCCCAGTAAGGTGCCGCCTGGCCAACACTAGAACTCCAGCCCCTTCCAACCCTTTTCCTGACCTGCCCCGCAGGGGCCCCAAGCCATCAGCGAGGTCTGGTGTATCTGCAGTGCCCTTCTGGGACCATCACCCTTCCAACCTCACCACGCCACACCATCGCCTAAGTTCTCGGGAGGTTAGAATTAATGGGGAAACTGAGACCTAGAGTGTGGCAGAGGGTCCTGCCAACAGTCATAGCCCATGTTCTAGAGTGTAGGCCTGCCCTGCTACGCAGAGCTAGAACTCAAGTCTAGAATGGGCTGGACCACAAAGCACCACCCCGGACCTCCTCCAACTCATTGGCAAGCCTGGGATGCCAGCTTCCATGCGCTTGCCTGGCTGGAGGCCACACGAGTGTTCGGGCACAGGATTACAGAGTGGTATGGGATGTGTCTGCCTGCATCTGCCATACTGTTGCTATGCAGAAGGTCTCCAGGTGAAGATGGAGCCATCGTGGAGCCTGCCTCTACCCCAGGAGGACTATGCCAGGGGACAGCTGCAGGGCAGGGTGGCCTGGGTCCATGCCTAGGGCTGGGGCAGCTGGGGCAGCAGGCGGGGCAGGAGGCTGGCAGCTGCCCTCTTCAACAAAATCACTGATGCTGGAGTTGCCTGTGTCATCACTCAGCACCAGGATATTGTTGGGGAGGACGGCCTGGGCCGTCACTGTGCTGACGGCCTGTGCCGCGTCGGGGCTGGCAGGGCCACTCGTCCGTCGCCACTTCTTCCAGCACGTGCCCCCGGCTCACGGGAGGCTGGGCATCCTGGCCTGTCTTTTGACCACCAGAGGCAGGACAGAGCCACCCCTCCCAATGCAGGACCGGCCCAGCCGCCCCCTTTATGGCATGAGGGAAACAGGCTGGGGCTGAGTGTGGGGCCCAAGTGTGGCTGGCCGCTATAGTAAACAGTATGGGCCTCTTCGTTTAATTGTCTACAAAGAGAGTTTCAAACTTCAGTCTTGGCAATTTTTATTTATTTATTTTGAGGCAGCCCCGGCTGTTCTGAAACACACTCTGTAGACCAAGGTGGACTTGAACTCACCGAGATCTGCCTACCTCTGCCTCCGGAGTGCTGGGGTTAAAGGTATGAGTCACCACGCCCAGCTAGGATTTATAAAATTCCTTGCAGAGTAGCTATTGGATGCTATGTAGATGAACTCAGGTCATGAGGCCCCGAAAGTGGGATCACCATATGACTTTCTCATACAGAGGCATTCTGTCTGAGGATCAAGGCACTGGGGGACCAATGGCCTGTGTGGTCTCATTAGCCCTCACCTGTGGACGTAGTTGTGACGATGTAGATGCAAGACCCCACATGCCACCTCACAGGCCATGCGTTGCAAGGTCAGGGGGTCAGGCGCCATGGACTCGGTCACCCGGCAGCTCCGTAGATAACCTTTGAGGTCCCCCTGCCGAGAGAGCACACAGTGACCTGCTCGCTGTGCAGCCCACACCCAAGAGAACCTGGATCTGGTGGCCTGAGGACCAGCTGGCAGCCCGAGTGGTCTCAACTCTGCCACAGTGGCCTCCGTATAGCAGCCCCAGCTTCAGCTTCAGAGCAGTGTGTGTAAAGGGGCCCAAGGCCAAGACCCAGAACTCAGGCTCTGCCCCAGGAGCTGTGTGAGCCCGGTGGCGGGCCCTCATGCTGAACTGCCCAAGCACCCCATGTGGGCCCCGCTGCTGTTGGCTCACCCTCTCTGAGCAGGCCTCCTCTGAGACAGCGCAGGGCAGGGACTACCAGGACTCCACTTTAGGGGTGTTGAGGGTCCCAAGAGGTACAGCTGGAGAGGAGCCCCACCCCCACCCCTACCCCCGCTCAGAGAGGCCTCCCACCTCCCTTCAGGACAACCATTTGGAACAGGACCCGGAGAGCCAATGCTGCCTCCCACAGATTGCCACTTACTAGCGGACAGAACTCCATAACCAGCAGGTAGGGGGTCACCTCAGCACACTGGGCCAGGCACTGAAGCAGGTTGCTGTGCTGCAGAGCCCTGGAAGAGCCCCGGGCATCTGAGTTGGAGGGCAGCATGGGGCAGCCAGGCCCCAGCACAGTACCCCCCTTCCCACAACCGCCCAGTTCTCCCGCTGTGCTGATCCCCCACCACTACCGCCACACCCACCTGTAGGGCTGTGCCTCCTCCAAGAACTGCATCTGCTCCTGCACGCTGGCGCTGGCCTTCAGCTCCTTCACCACCACCTGTGTGCCACTGACGCCCGAGTGTACCTCCCCCAGGAACACCTGCCAGAGGTGGCAGGCATCACCGGGGCCCCTTCCAGTCTCCATAGGAAAGGCCACTTGGCTCCGAGTGCCTCGGGTGGTTGTGCAGCTTGCCACCAAGACCTCTGGCTGGGACACTCAGCCCGGGTCCACCTCAAGGCTCCCACTTTTCTCACTCTCTGAGGTCCACGATGAGGAAGGAGTACTCGGGTGCACAGTCCAGTCAGGGGTGTGTGTGTGAAAAAGAGCCCCTCCCCAGGGGACTCCCAGGAGAAGCAAGCACACACCTTGCTATTCCCACCACCCTGAGGTATGCTTACCTTCCCAAACCAGCCGTGGCCAATCTCCTTCAGGTACAGGAGGCTGTGCCGGCCCAGGTCCGTGGACTTGAGAAGTTGCACTGTATTAAAACAGGAGACTCAGGAATGTAACCTCTACTACCTCTCCATCTTCTTTACCAGGCTCTCCAGGGCCCAGGGAGCTACCCCAAGTCCCCCAGCCAGCAAGGCTCCGCTGAAGTGGAAGCCACATTTGAGGGCTGCCATCAAGGGCCAGTGTCTCTTAGGCTCTGGGGTGATAGCTGTAAGCAGAGCCATAGATCTCAATCCATATCCAGGCATATTTCTAACCAAGCCTGGGGAAGTGTACTCAGAGTCACAGGGATAAGCCAAGCCCAGACAGCAGGGCCTGGAAGGCAGTTTTGGATGAGGCAAGAAGCTGGTGCTGAGGCCTGGGAAGACACCAGAGCGGCCCACCCCCCTACCCCTGCCACAGGCTGGCATTCAAACACCAGTCACACCAAAGGCGCCTTTGTTGGGGGCTGCTTGGCACAGCCCTGTACAGGACACACTGGGCCCATTCTCCCTGTAGGCCAGGCTGGGTGAAGTCAGTGGAGAAGGGTCAGTATGGGCAGAGAGGAAAGGGCTGGGACTCATTGCACCCACTCATACCCCCTCAGATTCCCTGAATTCTGCTCCCACGCTGATAGCCCAGAAGGCCATAGTTAGAGCTGTTGGGAGGGCCCAGGGGAGCGGGCAGCCCTCAGGGACTAATAGACTCAGGGAATGTCGGCTTGGTGCCCAATTCATGGGAGAGTCTCACTGGGCCTTGTGTCCTAGGACTTATGCTCTGAACCGCAGTCTGTCTGGATGCCTGTCTTCCACCCTGGGGCTCTCTAGGACCTTGGTTATCCAAGAGCAGGTTCAGGGTCCAGACAATGGATACCAGTACAGCAACAGGGCAGAAGAATGCTTCCACATTGGGAGCTAGAGACGGGGGCTCAGGCTCAGGTGGGGGGACCCATCCTCACTCCAGATTTCTCCCAACTTGTAAGAAGATGCTCCCCCAGAAACAACAGAGCTGAACAGAGCTGAACAATGGAGAAAGCATGACCTCTGCCCTCGCCTGGGCCCCTGTCCACCCTTGTCCTCTGTCTCCCAGGAGTGGGGGCCAGCTAGGATGTGTGGGGCCTCAGCTATACCCTTGTCCCTGGACAGACAGGTCCAGGACCAATGCAGGGTAGTAATGCATCCTGTGAGCCCCTGGCTCCCCACTCACCCCTGGCTCCCCACTCACCCCTAGCAGCATCTACGGTTAGGTGATGCATGAGGCCTCCAGGAAGGTCCAGGCCCCTGTGTGGCCAAGCCTGCTTGCCTCTTTTGAGGTGCTAGGGATAGCTGCAGGCCTCTAAGACAGTAAATAAATGTGTTCATGACATGGACCTCCATGCCTGGATCCTGCCTGACTTATTTGTTTGTTTGTTTGTTTTGAGACAGGGTTTCTCTGTGTAGTTTTGGTGCCTGTCCTGGATCTCATTCTGTAGACCAGGCTGGCCTCAAACTTAGAGATCTGCCTGGCTCTGCCTCCCGAGTGCCGGGATTAAAGGTGTACACCACCACTGCCTGGCCTGCCTGACTTTTGAGCTCTCCCCCATGAGACTTAGTGGGCCCCAGGCGTATGCATGCAGCGTTGGGCCAGGAGGGCCTATCGCAGTCTCTATTAGCTCAAGCAGGTACTAAGACCCCTAGCCCTTGATGGAGGCTGGGCCCCTGATGGGAAGTATTGAGAGCCTGGGGGGCTGACCCAGGGTTGAGGTAGAGAGAGGGGCCTACTTTGTCACCCACAGTGATGAGACCTCGGGGCCAGCGGCGCTCTCAGTTTGACTCCCGCCTCAGTATCCCTGGAGCCATCAGATGGAAACTTCTAGCCTGGAAAGGTAGCCATAGTCCCAAGGGACTATCTTGACTAGGGCAGAACTGGGCTTCTAAAACTCAGCCATTTGCCTGTCACTTCTAGAGCCTAGGAGGAGGGAGGGACTGGCTTAGAGGGGAGTGACTCTGGAGGAAGTCAAAGAGAGGGGTAGGCAGAGGGCAAAGGGGCCACAGGATGGAGCCCTGCCTACACTTGCCCACAGGTGGGACCAGACCTCCCTCTGCTGTGTGGGCAGGCCCCGTCTGGCAGGCATAATGAGGCTATGTCCCTATGGGGTTGGGCACAAGGCAGCAGGAATCTAGGGTAAGTATGGTGGAAACGTCGGAGAAGGGCCAATAATCCCAGAACCAGCGTGTTGGGCCACCTGCCCGTTACTGCCCCTTCACATAGCAGCCCCTCGGGTGGAGAAACGGCAGGCGCAAGGCTGCTCTCAAGCCTGCTGACAGCTGGCCCCCAGATCCAGAAGGGGGTTCATGCACCTTCCTACACAGCCCAGCCTGAGATGCAGCCAAAGAGCCTTGGCCACCCACCGCATAGGCCCCAAGAGTCCCCATCCCAGAACCAACTTCTCAGGTTTCCACAGCCTCCTGACCCCAAGACACAATGGAGGGAGGGAGACAAGTCCACTTACCTGAGCGCCCCGGCTGCTTGGCCATGGGCAAGGAGACCTCAGTGAGGGGCAGGACATACACATCGGGGCCGTTCTGCGCAGCTGCAGCCGGGGAGCCCTGCTCCGAGAAGTCGGCCACATACTCGTCCCCCTCGGCATTCTCAAACTCCTGTAGGTTGGGCCAGCACAGATGGGCAAGCAGGTGTCACAGAGGGTCAGGGGAGGCGTGACGGGATGTAAAAGGCCCGTTTCCCAGTGCTCAACTGGACCAACACAGAGCTAGAGCGTGTCCCCCTGTTGTCCCCGAACACCTGTTCACAGGCCCTGACTCCTCCAGGACGCCAACCCCAGGGAGGGCCGAAGGCATCAGCCTCAGGTGGGGCTGTTGCCCCCAGGCTGAGCCCTGCCGGGGGCAAGGACTAGAGACAAAGGTCAAGGCAAAGAAGCAGAGCCACCCTTCACGGACCCCATGAGTGCTCCCCTCCTGGCTTGGAGCAGATTCACGGTCAGGGGCTCCATTGCTCATGCCTGGGAAAAGTAACTAGGTGTCCCCATCCCTAGCTGGACAGGGAGCAAGGAACCCAGGGACTTGTTCACCACCCCCATCTCCACACCTGCCTCTAGGCAGTGGTGTACCCTCATCCACGGTACCACCGCTACCGCCACCAGTGCCCAGACCCCCCGAGAGCCTGCGGCTGGACACCCCTGGAGGCCACTCTTGGGACAGGCTGCTATTTTGAAGAGTAGAGGTCACCCCACCCCCACCCCACGGCATCTAGAGCACCTTCCAAGCAGAGTTAGTCTGGGGTGGCCACAGCCTAGTTTCAAGTGAGGACAGGATTAGTGGCAGAGCACTTGCCTAGAACCACAAACAAACAAAACAAAAACCAAAAGGGGGACAGAGTGAAAACAAGGCCAGCCTGTCCTCGGCACTGGGCAAGTCTCCCGGCCATGCTGTCCCACCCGACATCCCCAGGTGGGGACCTGAGGCTCTGAGGACCGGGCACCAACTAGAACCTGGCTACCCACTCCAGGTCACATCCCTGAGGACAGACAGTTAAACGTACCCTGGGGACCTCTTCTTTTTCTAGGTCATTTGTCTCTCTGTAAAGGGGGTGGCCCTATGTTCCTGGTGGCCAGCCCAGGTCTGCACTCTGAGAACAGAGCCACCAACATCAGAGGGAACTCTCCCTCCCCAGAGCCTTGAAGGCCACCTTTGAGTTTCCTCTAGTCCCACACACCTGGGCCTGTGATGACCACCACCTCCCCCTTTGCATTAGTTCTGACTCCAGTCGTTACCTTCCCCTGCCGGAGAGCCAGCCGGGTTCCCCCAGTGCAGCGGGAGATCAGGTAGCACAGAGTGAGCATTGGGGCTGCCAGCCCCTGCCCAGAACAGCTCCAGCAGGGAACCCACTGTGGAAGCGGGAGGCAGTGACCCTCCAGTCAAGGCACACTGGTGCTGGAATGTTCTGGGCACCATGTTCCCGAGGAGGTGAGAAGGGCGTGGGTAGGAGGGGCCGCCGCTAGTCCTTGTGTGGGGCCTTGTTCTCAGTGCCCCAGGAGGGGCTTGCTACACAATGGCCGCCAGCGTGGCACCCTGGGATCCCACCCCCACCCCCACAACCTCGAGGCTCTGCCCTCAAGGTCCTCCAGGAAAGAACTCTCCCTGATTGTCCCGCCTGTGGTCAGGAGACTGTCCCCTGGGATGGGGCACCAGAGCAGTGCAGACCTGCAGCCTCTGGGAGCCACCACAGTACCCACTGCTCAGGTCCTCAGCTCCCCAGTTTGGCTGGGAGCCTGTGCTACAAAAGGATAACAGCATTGGGTGCAGGTCACCCAGTAGGAGGTGCCCCCCAAGATACAAGCCATCCTCCCACCCTGACCTCTGCAGTGCAGAAACCCCACCTCCTGCCCAGCCTGCCCAGCATGGGTGCAGGAATGGGAGGGCTCTGGCCGGGCTTCAATGTGCTGACAGGCAAGGCTGTAGCCCCCACAGGCCCTGGTGGTGCCTACTCTGGGGGATCAGCCCTGCGCTACCCGCTTTCCGTCCTGCCTTCCTTGTTCAGAGCCACCGGATGACAGGAGTGGCCACAGGGCTGGAAGCATGCAGGGATGCCCCTGGGCCTCCGTCACTAGGGTGAAGGCCTCAGCTTGGAGTCTAGTCCCAGGGAGGTTGTAGTGAAGGGCACACGGCCTTCAGAGAACAGGCCACAAACAGGACCGCTGCTTTAGCTACAAAGAGGTACCCTTGTGTCTGGAACCTGATGGGTGTTCTCCGAGCAGAAGCTGCCCGAGCTGGGGAGGCTCCCAAATGATGGTGTGGGTGCTGGGGAAGGGTGTCTGTGTGGTCTCACCTTCCCTCTGCCTCAGTGAGCAGAGACCTAAGGGTCTCTTCACCGTGAGTGAGAGCGCTCTCAAGAGCCCTTAAAGGCTCCTTACAGTCATGTTAGTCTCGCTGGACACGGACAGGCCAGACCTGGTGCTGGAATGTGACAGCGTGAGGCCATGTCTACAAAGGGGGATCCCTTAATGAGGGGCAGGGTAGCGGGCCCCAGGAGCCCCCAAAAGAGAGGCTGTGGGATACCAGACAAGGGGTTCAGTCGGTCCCAGATGGCTCCAGAAAAACCAATCATCATGGCAGCCCCAGGATGGAGGGGAGCTGGGTGGTGGGTGGATCCTGTGCCCTCACCTTGAACCCAATGCCGCCCTTCTTACAGCACAGGCAGGCCAGCATGAGGACGATGACAGTGAAGAGCCCCGAGAAAGACACAGCCACCACCGCGAGGGAGGACGACCAGGACAGCTCACTGAGCGGGACGCCGTCTGCAGGAAGGAGAGCACATGCCTCCTCTTAGCCTCAGCCCGCGACCCCTTGCTCTGACCCAGCACCTGGACAGAGCCTTAAACCAACGGACCGAGGAACGGCCTTGTTAGCCAGAGCCTGCAGTCCTAGTGAAGCCCTGAGTGTGGGCTCAGCTCCCAGTTCCAAGGCTCATGGACACCTCTCCGTTATATCAGGGTCTTACACCACATAAAGACTCTCTATCGGGGCTGGAGAGATGGCTCAGCAGTTAGGAGCACTGGCTGCTCTTCTAGAGGACTTGGGTTCAATTCCCAGCACCCACATGGTGGATCAGCACCACCCCAACTCCAGTCCCAGGAGATCCATTGCCCTCTCTGGACTCCACTGGCACCAGGCACACACATGGTACACAGGCATGCATTCAGGCAAAAACATCTGCACACATAAAAATTTTTATTTAAAAAAAAATAAGATCCACACTCCTCTCCGGACCCTGTCTACCACTCTGTCCACTTTGGGACTAGAACACCAAGGCAGGGCAGGCAAGGGAGATCAAGGGGCTAGTTCTTGAAGGTGCCGGGATCCTGCTGGCGCTGAGAAGTTGCCCTGCTGGGTGCCAAGTGCCCCATATTCAAACCTCTGCTTGTCCCCCAGGTCCCTTGGCAGCAGAAACTCCTCCCTTCTTTAGCCCCTGATCTAAACAAGCCACCACATCTCAGATGGGGAAACCAAGGTACTTAGGACAGCAGAACACCACTCCCATCCTCTCACTGCTGAGCGTCGTCTAAGCTGGGGCTCCTTAGCAGACTGGCTGGGGGAAGCCAGCTGTATGACTAAGCTGGCTTGTGGGGCCAGCCCAGTGTGTCCACTGGACGGGAAGGCGCATGCTGGGGGACAGCTCTGCCTCCTGGGCCTGCCCTCCCTCAGCACACAGGCTCTGAGTCACCCTCTTCCCCAGAGGCCTTCTCTATCCGTGGTTCCTCATTAAACCCCTAGCAGTCTAGAGCACCCAGCACCTCTGGGTGCTAAGTCTCTGCAGCCACCGAGTCACTTTGTCACACTTGGGAGGACCCAGACTCTGCAAAGACGATGGCCCTGTGCTTCTGCCAGGGATTCTGGCTCACAAAGCATCTGGGAGGGCTGCCTGGAGGAAGAGTAAACCTGAAGGCCAAGAGATTCAGGTCGGAATTTCTACTTGGGTGCCTGTGAATACTTCCCACTCTACACCTGGAGATAAGAGGGTCCTTGTGAGCTAGAGTAGAGACCAGGCAGGGCTAAGGAACAAGAGAAGAGGGCAGCTAGCAAAGCAGAATGGGGGAACACCATGGCAGGGTAAACAGCTAGCCGCTAAAAGTCCGCAGGAGGTAGCCACTTTCATGGGACCAGTCCACATCCTGAGCCAATGCCCTTCCAGTGGCCTTGATAAGCAGGGTTTCTGGGTAGCCCTCATGTGTGTGCCTTGTACATGTGTGTGCCTTGTACATGTGTGTACCTTATATACGGGTGGCCCTGCATGTATGTATATAAACTGCTCCCATACCATGCAAATGGCACTGTGTACTCACACCTGAGTGTCACATGAGTGTAAGTGCAGAATCCACAACAGGGTGGACATGAGTGAGCATGTTGTGCACCCTTCCGCACCTCCAGAGAGCAGTGAGCCCCTTCAGACCACGCTGTTGCCATGGTGAGTCATCTCTCCTTTCTCTGTCCTGGTGCCGCTGTGGTACCAGTACTCCTTCCCCCCACACCCACTGCTACCTGCACTCATGGGCCCACTGATGGCCCTGTAGCCTGGAGCTGGCCCCCTAGTCTTCAAAGGCATGTCTGGTACCTCAGATCGCCCCCTGCTTACCCCCGGGCTGCATGGGCATGTGCCAGGTAGAAGCAACCTTGGAAGGGGCCAAGCTCAACTTCCGTTGCAGGCTGGCCCTGGCCTCCCATCGAGGCCACTGGCCTTTCTGTGGGTCCATGCCCTTCCAGTGGCCTTGATAAACAGGGTCCTTCTGACCTCCAGCCGGCCAGGGCCACAGAGGGCTGTGCTGAGGTGCTGGTGGGGAAGAAACACTCGGTGGGCTGTGTGGGAGGCACGGAGGTCCTTGTGCCCACAGAGAAGCACTAGGGGAGCCAGCAATGTTCCTTAAAAGAAAGTGTGGGGCTCAGCTCTCAAAGAAGGCAGGAAATTTTTTCTTTAAATAAAAACAGGGGGTAGGAGGTCAGTCTCTTACCCAAGGAGTTGGCACCGTGAGAGTCAAATAGCATGGGTTCTTCTCAGTCCTTGAGGCAAAGCATCTCTGAGACTCTGTCCAAGTGACTATGGTGAATTCAGTCCTTGATTTCTTTTTTTTTCTAAAGATTTATTTATGTATTATGTATACAGTGAGTGTTCTGTCTGCAGGCCAGAAGAGGGCACCAGATCCTATTATAGATGGTTGTGAGCCACCATGTGGTTGCTGGGAATTGAACTCAGGACCTCTGGAAGAGCAGCCAGTGCTCTTAACCTCTGAGCCATCTCTCCAGCCCAGTCCTTGATTTCTCAAACCAGGAATCACTGATGTTGAAAACTGGAAACACATGGGCGCTAACGTAAAAAGATCCCATGAAAGGGGGGATAAAAATCAGCCTGTGTAGTTGGGCGGTGGTACACACCTTTAATCCCAGCACTCAGGAGGCAGAGGCAGGTGGATCTCTGTGAGTTGGAGGCCAGCCTGGTCTACAGTGTGAGTGAGGAGGGGCACCCAAAGAGAAGGGGGTTGTCAAATCCCTATTTTGCAAGCTAGATTGCAGTAATGTATTACTTGGGCTCTCTCAGGAGAGTCATAAAAGAAAATAATAAAGTCCCTGCTGGACACAGCTTGTCAGGTCTTGGCAGGGCGGGAACTCAGAGCCCTCCAGCCACATGCTCACACTGAGGTACTGTTCTGCCACCTCAGGCCATGCTCGTCAGACTGCTTGTTCCAATCTGAGAGGCAGAAGTGGGTCTTCAAAAATAAAATTCTGCTGTTTATTTCAATTCAGGTGGCAGTTTACTTGGGTGAACCAAGGAGGACAGAGTCTTTCAGTCATGATGGGTAGCTGTGGAGCCTCAGTTTGCACATCCCTACCCATAATGGGTATCCTGAAGGAAGACTGAAGCTCAACATGAACTGATTTCATGTGTGAACTGGCACACGCAGGATGGAGACGCACTGGGAATGGGGACCAGCTTACGAGAGAAAAGGAACGTTGCTGAGGGGTTGTGGGTGTGGACAGGATGGAGTGGAGGGATGGAAACATTTGGGATGAGGTCCTCGGGAACAGAGTCTAAGCAAATGGGAAGTAGGAATGGGTGGGAGGTGAGTAGCTTGGAAAGAGAAACGGAAGAGGGGTCAGTGTCTCCGCAAATGAATCTTGCCCTAAAACTGGGTTTTGCTGATCTTGAAGTTTTCACCTAAAATTATTTTTGGTACAGCCTGAGAATCTGTTACATCAGAATGTCTGCAAAATGTAGTAAACTAGAACCTTCCAGCAAGTTCTTCTTCCGTGGAACTACTATACCTTGATAAAGTTCACGATTTTGTTTTGTTTACAGTATCAGCCGGTAAGCACTTTGGTGCTTGTCCGGGAAAGCAATTGTTTTCTCCTCCGGGATTTTCTGTGATTATTTCTCTGTACTTCTAAGCACCCTGTTATCTAGTCTTCTCCAGATCAGAGTTAAAATTGCCCTGAATTTTGAAGATCCCAAATCTTATGTAAATAGCCTTAGGTTTAAATCTTTAGACGTTAATAACCATTGTTAATTAAATAGGTTTGTTTGCAGTTTAGTTTTGTGCTTGCCTAGGTCTGACATAAATGACCAGACTCTGGCAAGGGCAGAAGTTAGAGGAGGCTCACAAGAGCCTAGCCTCTATTAAAGGCATAGTTTACACAGTATTCCAAGCTCCTAGTGCGTAATTAGTAGTGGGTGGTTCTCACAGCAGCCTAACATCTGGAACTAGGGTGTACGTGTCTGGGGCCTTCTCTGCCGTCAGGTAGAGACGTGTGCTAGGGTGCAGTATAAGCACTCATGGTGCCTCTCCCTAACTCGTCGGCTGCAGAGCATGGCTGCAAGCATGGCATGGAGCCCTGGGGAATCCAAGAAAATACCATTGTGTCATATCTGGAACTTGACTTTTCCAAAAGGCTCTTTATGCATTTCCTTCCTAGGATCCCATTACAACTGAAAGCTGATAATGGCCCTACTTTTCTGAGCACGGTTTAAGGACTTTTGCAATTTATGGAATATTAATTATGTTACTGAAATTCCTTACAATACACAGGGTCAAGCTGTTGTGGAACGACACCATCAAATACTTAAACAGCAAATTTTAAAAATAAAAAGGGGTATGTACACCCACCTACAGCCCCACATGCTATGCTGCTTTTAGCCATGCTAACTTTAAATCTTTTCATTTTAAAGGATAATACTTCTTCTACTACCCCAGCGTTTTGCCCAAAGGAGACCCAGCCTAAAGTGTATGTTAAGTGGAAAGACCCAGAAATTAATCAGTGGAAAGGGCCTGAGGTCCTAACATCCAAGAGAGGTCATATTTGTGTTTTTCCAGAAAATGGACACAGTCCCAGAAGGCTCCACTCTGATGCATCCGACCAGGACAGCATCCCAGAGACCACCGCACAGTGAAGTGTTAGGAGGCAGACCCATCAAGACGAGACGTCCCAAGAGGAAGAGAAAGTCTACAGCTTGGAGAGACAACAAGGAGACAGAACTACTGACCGACTTACATGTTAATTTTCAACTTGTCAATGCAGAATCCAAATGCTTTTTGTCTGGGGGATAAAAGCCATGCCTTTTTATAATAGATTAACAGAAGACAGTATGATGTTGTTTTGCTATGCTAAGCATTGTTTTTAGTTTTTTTTTATTACCAGTCCCAGGAGTGACTACTGGAATACATTGAGAAATTTCAAATATGACCTTATGATTAGTAAAACTACTAATATTACAGCAAAAATATTAGCAGAAATTAGTCAAGAGATGAGAGGATTGAGAATCACATTTTTATAAAATAGAGCACCTTAGATTATTTGTTGCTCAAGCATATTAGTGGTTGTCAACAATTTCCTAGTATATACTGTTTTGATGTGTCCGACTTCTCTCATACTATGGATGGTCAAATTAATGATCTGCATAAGGAGATAAACAAAATCTCTCAAGTGACCTTTGAATGGCCATCATGGTTAGGATGGCTTTCCCCTTCCCTCGGTCCTCTATTAACCATTCTTACAATTCTGTTAAGACTGCCTGTATTGGACTAGCCATGCAGGCATGGCATTAAGCCTTGGTCTCCATTACAGCCACAATTTTCTCTTTAAGAAATAAAAAAGGGGGAGTTGTGGGAGACATGGAGGCCCTTGTGCTCACAGATAAGCACTAAGAGAACCAGGAATGTTAAACACACAGGGTTGTTCCTTCAAAGGAAGGGATGCATAACCTATGAGCAGATGTGGTTAATAGCCTAGTGATCTTTGTGCTTCCTGTTTGGCCAAGACCACACGGGATCCTCCCCCAGACCCTTATCATGAGCTTGTCAATCTACAGACCCTATCTTTATGGAAGATGTTACATATACTTTACAAAGAGTTTAGATGTACTCACGTTTTCAGCTTTATTGTGCACATGGATTGCATTAATTACCATCAGGAAAATTTTCACCAAATTGTGCTGTGCTTAAATATGCCTAAAATAAGCCGGGCAGTAGTGGCGCATGCCTTTAATCCCAGCACTTGGGAGGCAGAGGCAGGCGAATCTCTGTGAGTTCAAGGCCAGTCTGGTCTACAGAGCTAATTCCAGGACAGCCAGGTCTGTTACACAAAGAAACCCTGTCTTGAAAAACTGGAAAACAAACAAACAAAATATGCCTAAAATAAACTACTCGGTGTCTCCAGGACTCCAGGAGTTTGAACCAACATCAGCTACTTAGTCATATTGAACTGAACTCCCCTCTTGTGTCCTGCAGATCATCACTCTGCTGGCTGTGGTGTTCTGAGAGCCCCCAGGCCTGTCCTTTATATAGTGCCCGCATCTCTGGGGGTGGATGGGAACCATCTGGCCGGCCAGAACCACACGGTCAGGGATAGCCATTGTGTTTGTTTGTTTGGTTGGTTTTTGGTTTTTGGTTTTTCAAGACACGGTTTCTCTGTGTAGTTTTGGTGCCTGTCCTGGATCTTGCTCTGTAAATCAGGCTGGTCTTGAACTCACAGAGATCCGCCTGGCTCTGCCTCCCGAGTGCTGGGATTAAAGGCGTGAGCCACCGCCGCCCGACCAGGGATAGCCATTTTTGTTATTGTTTTTGTTTTCTTGTTTTTTGAAACAGGGTCTCTCTGTGTATCCTGGCTGTCCTGAAACTCACTCTGTAGACCAGGCTGGCCTTGAACTCGGAGATCTGCCTGCCTCTGCCTTCCAAGCACTAGAATTAAGTGTGTGCCATCACCACCCAGCAACCAGGGATGGTCTTAAACTCCCAAATCTACATGTTTACGTGGGTTTCTGAAGCCCCGATTCAGCAGAAACCGTGCTCCATCAGTGGAGCCCAGAGACCCCTCTTCCAGACTCAGTCTTGCCCCTGCAAACATGGATGTCTGGAGACCTGGCTAGAGTCACCCACAACCCATAACCTCCCCTCCACAACCACAGAAGTCACTCTGCTGACTCCACCCTGGGTCCCACTCATGCCTCTCGCATCAGCAGGGACACCTGCCACCCACCCCACTGAATACCAGCTCCTGGGACAGAAAAAGATCTGCCCCAAATATGGAGGCCAGGCCCATCGAGGCACAGAACACACAGGCAAACAGGTGCTCACACACACCCAAGCATTGTGGGATGTCTTTCTGTATGCTGTGAATATGTTTTATTACCATTGGTTAATAAAGAAGCTGCTTTGACCTATAGCAAAGCAGGATAGAGTCAGGCAGGAAATCTGAGCAGAGATACAAGGAGAAGAAGGACAGGGAGTCGCCAGCCAGACACAGAGGAAGCAAGATGAGAATGCCATACTGAGAAAAGGTACCAAACCACATGGCTAAACATAGATAAGAATTATGGGTTAATTTAAGAGCTAGTTAATAATAAGCCTGAGCTACTGGCTGAGCATTTATAATTAATATAAGCCTCTGCATGGTAATTTGAGAAGCAGCTGCCAGGTATTTGGGAGCTGCTGGCCAGACAGAAACTTCCACCTACACCCAAGCATGTGAACACATGTAGACATGTGTCCATCAACACAGGTGCACATATGTATGCTCCCACATCTACCTCTGTCTCTACTAAAAACCTGTTCCATAGACATTATCCACAAATCACAGCCAAGAGACTAGAGCTGGGGCTGGAGAGCTGGTTCTGAGGATAAAAGCAGGGGCTGCTCTTCCTAGGTTCCGTTCCCAGCACCCACATGGCAGATCATAACCATCTGTTAACTCCAGTTCCAAGGGATCTGGTGCCTTCTTCTGACCTCTGTGGGCACCAGGCACAGATATGGTGCACAGACCCACATTCGGGCAAAACACTCACACACATAAAACAAAACAACAAAAACCCCACACCTCAGTGTAAAGAAAGAAGGAAGCCAGAAGGGGTCACAGAGCAGTGGACAGCCTGCACAGGCTTCCCACCTCTGTCCACCAGGGGCTCTGGGAGCACAGATCTGGAAACCGTGCCCAGCTAGGGCACACTGACAGGACTGCCACACTGACAGGACTGCCCTGCCCACTCTAGGATCAAGCCCATCGTCAGCACTGGCACAACCTCGCCCCGCCCACTCCACACATTGAATAAAACAAAAACTGTACATGGCTTTGTTGTTCTCACAGTGTCTTAGGAAGTGCTTAAACACCAACCACACTGAGGCCTTGGCCCAGCTGAGGTCAGCAGGGCCTCCTACACAATCCTATGTGAGTCACTGCCTGGAGAAGCCCGCTTCACAGGCACCCCCACTTGGGCCATCCCCACAGACACCCTGTCCTCCATGCCCCATCTCAGCACTTGGCTGAGGGTGTTTCCCAGGTCAGGAATCAGCACCCTCCACTCGTGTGCAGAGGGACGAACTCGGCTTCACAGAGCCACATTCACACAGCAGCGGGACCTCACTATGGGAGTGAGCGTCCCAAACACTTCGTCCAGAGTTCTACCAGTCTCAGCTACTTGCACCCAAATCTACCGCCACTCAGATGCCCAGGGCAGCTGTGTGGTGCCACTCCTGTCCCTCTGAGGTGGCCCACACCGTCCCAGCTCACATGCTGGTGTCAGCCCTCAGCATGTGAGTTCTCACTCCAGTTATTTGCCCTCCCACCCTCCTGGATTTTCGGGGAATCGAACCATGTTGGGATAATAATGGGCTGTGTCTCACATGCCCAGACTTGGTGCAAGTGCACCTGCAGTTGGCAGAGCCTCCCCAAAGCTGCCCACCTGCTCCTCCCTCAGGCCTGCAGCCGAGTCATCATGCCTGGCCAAAGAGACTTTGCAGACAAGGTTAGGACATCTCCCCACAGCCTCCAGGCGGTCCTTCCACTCTTCAGTGTCAGCCAATGGACGTGACTTTAACCTTCTGACCCCAGTTGTCAGGGCGGCCGGGAAAACAAACGCAATGGCCCTTCCAGCTGGTTCCCACCTCAGGGGAGAAAAGTCTCTGAGGTAAGCCAGAGGCAGCACTTGCCTGAGATCCCCTTTGCCTGCCCGGTGACACAGGACAGACCACAGGGGAGGAGAAGGTACCGTCAACAGGCAGGTGTGCCTTGGCAGTAGGGCAGTCCCCCGGGGCCCTGATTGGACCATGGCTCCAGGCGATGCTCAGAGTGCACCGGGTAAGGCTGGCCAGCGGCCAGTGCTGATGCGAGTGATGTAGGCCTCTCCCAGCCCTCCCCTCCCTTCCTTTTGTATGCTAGGCAGACACTGTATGCTGCTGCCTGGAAGGTTCTGGGCAGAACAATTTACCTTTCAGATCACATGCATGTTAGCTTGGCCAGACTGACCCCTCACATGCCTCATGCGCTCAGCCACTGTCCTACCCTGGGGACATGGGGACCAGCTGAGATGCAAGAGGAAGGGCAGGCCAAGGCCATGGGGGAAGGGCAGGGAGGCGCCTGCACATGCTCTTGCCTGTGCAGCTCGACCCAACGTGGTCCTGCCCCGCCCCCCCATATCCATGCCCAAACCCATACCTACACCTTTGACTAGCCCAGAGTCCAAAATATCTGGGGGCCAAGAGGCCACCTGGGCCTCTACATCGCACTTACCCAATTTAGGTCACATCCCATAACCCAATCCTGCCACCAGGGGGCGACCCCTGGACATTTTACAGTAATGGTTGAATGGGGTTAAGAGCCTCTCCACTACTTGGCAAGGGTGTGGAGGGACCAGGAGGCCACCTCAGGCTGGGCGCAACCCCAGTAACTAATGTATGGGCAGACCAGAGAGTGGCCTGCTGGAGGGCAAAGGTCAAGGATAGGAGGTTGGGGTGTAGCAGTTCCCCAGCATCCTGACACACAGAACTTCCTAGGCGGTACTTCCTAGGCAGTTGGGAGGTGGCTCTGCCAGGCTTCAGGCCACCTGTGTGGTCACCTGTTCTATGTGGTCATTCTGTCACACCTTCCCCCGTTCCACAGCCCTGTCACCAAACACCCTGGACCTGGTTCTCAGACACTGCCTTCAGAACAGTAAGGAAAAAAGACCCCACAGTGGTGGATAGCACCCAGAGCTTAGTCTCTTCTCTGATGGGCTCCCTCTGAGGGCCCCCAGGGAGAGGCCGTGCTCCCAGGCCTGCACGTAGCCAGGGCTTGCTGGCTGGTGCTAGGTGCTCACCA
Source organism: Peromyscus californicus insignis (assembly GCF_007827085.1). Taxonomy (NCBI): domain Eukaryota; kingdom Metazoa; phylum Chordata; class Mammalia; order Rodentia; family Cricetidae; genus Peromyscus; species Peromyscus californicus. Next base: position 2,138,002 of record NW_026294551.1, on the reverse strand, counting down.
ATCCCAGTGACTTCTCCATGCACAGCTCCAGAAAAGAGTGTTCAGGGAGAGCCTTGCCTCCTCCAAGAAGCCTCCTGTTCTCTCAGGGTCCTTGGCCACTGTGGCTGTCTCCCTCTGTCCATTCCAGGGACACCCACACACACACAAGAAATGTACACAAGAGGCTGTTTGGCCACTGGTATCCACACCTTTTCATAGATGATGGAGAGGCTCCTGGTCAGAGGGGAGAGGAGAACCCACCTGTCCTCTACAGGATGGGATGAGCCAACTCCAGCAAATGCAGTTCTACCCAGGGTCCACCAGCTAGGAAGTCCTGCCAGGCTAGAAGGGGCAGGTGGGACAGAGGTTGGAGCCGGGGGCCCAGTATAGATCAGGTCTGCTACCTCCTACCATGAGGCCCTGAGCTCATGAGAGTGAGGGTCCCGTGTTACCAGGGATGCCCACAGTACTGCTCTGAGAAAGCAATAAAAACATGTCATCCTTCAATGTCACCTGGGCCTGACCTATACCCCAGTTTCCCCATACTGAAAAGCCCTGCTCCCCTACCTAAGATCAAAGCTTATGTAGGTCCCCTGGGTCCCGGACAAGCTCTGCTGAGGGGATAGCCCCTTCCCAACCCCTCTTCAGTGCAGCCCCCAATGGTGGGGAGGGGCTTGGCTTGGGGCCTGAACCCTGCACCCCAAGAACAAGGGGCTGTGCATGGAGTGACCTCCTCCAGGGCCCTGTGACCCCTGTCTCCTCAGCACCACATGAAGGATTATCCAGACACACCCGGGCCACCTGCCTAGAGCTGGGAACCTGGATACCCCCACCGTCTGTACAGCCTGTCTGGACTTGGCCTGTTTACTCTGAGCTCCTGGTATAAGCAGCCCACAGATGTTCCAGCATGCAGATGACAAGGCTTGGCCACCCACCCACAGATACAGGCGTACACTCTGGGACCTTTGTCCAGCGGTGCCTCAGACAGTTACCTGGCCTGCCCTATCTCTGCCTGGTTTATCCCTAGGACCAAGTCCACCATGGCTTCTTTGCATCAGAGAATTCTCTGGGGAGGATCCAAGCCCATTCCTTGCAGGCCTGCAGCAGGCCACCTGCCCATTAGACTATCAGTCACGGACCCGAGAGGAGGAGGCTGGCGTGGTAGCCTCTGGGGAAAGGTATTGGAGTCTCACTTGCTGGCCCTCGGCCTTCAGGGTCTGCAGGAGCTGCTGGTCATCAGGCCTGCCCATGAACTTCAGGTACAGGGTGAACCCTCAAGCCTGGACACGGTTTGAGCTGCTCTTTCCTATGCAGAACATGCATCCAGTGAGCACCAGCCAGGCCCGGGAGGTCAAAGCATGCCTCCTCCAGCCACATGCTCTCCCCATGCCAGAGCAGGTGCCAGAGAGCCACCACAGAAAAAGGAGAGTGTCTTGGAGCTCGGGGGTCCCTTGGAAGTGGCTGGTGACATCTATGTTACCTACCCAGCGACAAGGGGCTATCCCTCCAGTGACACAAGACTCCTACCCTCACCCGCATGAGGTGAACTACAGGCAGTTGCCCCAGGAACTTAGAACTCCCTGTAACTGAGACAAGACTACCCTCCAATAACAGGGGTCTGTCTTCTTCAGTGACATGAAACTCCCCACAGTGATGGGGGTTCTCATCTGCAGGGACACAAGCTCCCCCTCCAGGGACACAAGGCCCCTCCAGGGACACAAGCTCCTCCTCCAGGGACACAAGCCCCCTCCAGGGACATGGGACCACCCTCAAGTGACATGGGACCCTCATCAATGGTGCAGACCTTCCCCTCCTTTTTGCCTTTTGTGGCCTCAGTAACTAGGGTCCCCTGACATGGACTCAGCCCAGACCACACCCTAAAGTGTTCCTCTAAGTTCCCCCAAAATGTATGTATATAAGCAAAGTGGCAGACAAGAGCTGGACCTCAAGGGGTTGGGGTTCCTGTGGTCAGCACCTTGCAAGAGGGTGTCCACATGGTCACCCTCAGGGCTCGTGGGTGACTCATGAAGCACTGCCCCAGTCTGTGGGTTGTAGGGGACGGGAGGACTGAGGTCAGAATACCGCTCAGTGTGCCCAGAGGATTGCAGAGGCAGTCGGTCCCACGTGTCTACATCCTCCAAAAAGGAAGGAAGGGTAAGACAGGGCACTTGCTTTGTCACATGACACAGGCGACAATTCAAGAAGATCAGATGGGGAACAGACACAATCAGGCTCAACTGTAAAGCAGCACCTGGTGGAGCAATGGCTGTGGAGGCCTCCTACACCTGAACCGTACAGCATGTCTCAGTGGATCACAGACAAGAGGGGATGTCGGAGGCAGTGCCCGGGGTGTTCAGCAGCACCGGGGGTGAACCCAGGGCCTCACGCATGCCCACTGAGTCCTATACCACTGAGCCACACCTCAGCCCAGCTTCCTCAAGGAAAATGGAATGTTAAAAGTTAAACAAACAAACAAAAAAAAAAACACAGAAGCAAAACTTGGATATATATATGTGCAAAGTATGCTTGATTTTCTTTTTTAAAAAAAGACACCTGTAATCCCTCCACTGGAAAGGCCCCAACAAGGAGGCTCCCTGGGGTCTGCTGGCCAGCCAGCCTCATCACACTGGTAAGCACCAGGCTCAGTGAGACCTTCTCTCAGAACTAAGGTGTTGAGCTCATGTTAATCTCTGGCCTCCACATGCATGTGCACATAAACATGTACACACATACACAACAGAACAACTGAAAACATTTAACTGAAGTAGCTACCACTGAAGATGTAAAAAGCAGGTGTGGTAGTGCACGTCTGTAATCCTGACACTTGGGAAACTGAGGCAGGGGGACAGAGGTTTCAAGGTTAGCCTGGCTGCATAGCAAGACCTTGTCTCAGGAAAACGGGATGGTGGTGCACGTCAGTGGTAGAGAGCTTGGAAGGTCCTGGGTTCAATCCCCAGCACAAGACTGGAGGGGAGAAGGAGGAGGAGGTGAGGGGAGAAGGAAATGACAGAGGAGGAGGAGGAGGAGGAGGAGGAGGAGGAGGAGGAGGAGGAAGGAGGAGGAGCGGAGAAGTGGAGAGGAAAGGAGGAGAGGAAGCCAAAACTCGCCCAGTTCTGTCCTATGAACACACATCTTCATCTGGACCAACTGCACCTCAGCACAGTGAAGAGCACGCAGCACACAGCACTGTTTAACTATCAACAGCAAGTGCTGTGAAGAGAAAACTGAGAAGGAGGCATCCAGGTGTGGACAGTGGCAGACGCTGGGTGGCTTCACTCCCCGTGCTTTGTGGCAACTGGTGCACTGCATTTAGAACCAGGGTTGGTAAGTTACTTCACCACCAAGACAGAACTCTTTTGTTTGTTTGGTTGGTTTGGTTTTTGTTTGTTTGTTTTTTCAAGACAGAGCTTCTCTGTGCAGCTCTGACTGTCCTGGAACTCACTCTGTAGACCAGGCTGGCCTCGAACTCAGATGTCCACCTGCCTCTGCTTCCTGAGTGTTGGGATTAAAGGTGTGTACCACCAACACTCCTACCCACTGACGACCATCAGTCCCTTCTTTAAAGAGCCCAAGAATAACATTCAAATCCCCACCCTGAGTCTCAGAGTAGCAGTCTGTCCACCCCACCCTACCACATTCAACACCCCAGATGCTGGTGCCTCAGATGATCTATCCCTCTGCTGTTGGCCCAGGGCCCTCAGCCTGGAGTAAAACTGGCTCCCATGCTGCTTTTGGGGTCCACAGACTCCAGACCCTGCACAGCCTGTCCTTCGGCCCAGAACCTGGAGGACCTACCCTCAGGGATTTTCACCAGATGAGGCACACTTGGACCACCACATATGAAACTCATGTGAGCTACATGGGTACTCTAGGACATTTGCAGTTGTCTTAGAGGGCACAGAAGGGCACAATGGGGGAGAGAGTGACCCTGCCAGCCAGGGTATGAGCAAACATAGGCATGTACTCTCTCTCTCTCTCTCTCTCTCTCTCTCTCTCTCTCTCTCTCTCTCTCTCTCTCACACACACACACACACACACACACATACATATTCATAGGCATGTACACACACTCACTCATGAGCCCACAGATAAATGCATGCACACACTGAGAACATTAATGCAACACACTCACATTCATACGTACTTATCAGCTCACACTTGGGCACACCTATGCACACACACACACATACACACACACTCACATTCATGTCCACTCACAAGAGCACTCATACTTGTCCTCACACCATTCACAGCCACCCTTAAACATGTGCACACACTCATATCTGCATGCGCTTATGCACACACTAGTTTATGCACACAAATCACGCATGCATGAGAAATTGCTCATGCTCATGCACACGCTAATGCTGTTTGTACATGCATATGTACACACCCATGCTCACACATTCATACACTTACACTCACAAGCACAAGCATTTTCATTTACACACGCTTGCATTCAAACACCCACGAAAACTCACAAGAACAATGGGTAAGAAGGGAGGATAAGTGAATGGGTGGGCTCTCGCCTCCTGGGGCCTCAAGGCCTCAGTTTCCCCAGTCCTGCGCTTCCTCAGTGGGCACCGTGAAATCTCACACCGTGAAGGCCAGCAAACCCACAGAGGCCTAGGAGTCAGGGTGGCACCGGGATGATAAGAGTGTTCTAGAACCAGACAGGAGCAGCACCATGCTACCTGACACTAGCCTGCTCACTCAGAGGCAGTGAGTCACTTCCTAACCCTCACTGTGGGTCCTCTGCAGAGAGCAGTATAACACTCAGGTGGCCTCCTGGGCTAGGGGCTCTTTGGTTTTTTTTTTTTTTTTTGGTTTTCTTTTTTTTTTTTTTTTTTTTGGTTTTTCAAGACAGGGTTTCTCTGTGTAGTTTTAGTGCCTGTCCTGGATCTCACTCTGTAGACCAGGCTGGCCTTGAACTCACAGAGATCTGCCTGGCTCTGCCTCCCGAATGCCACCACCGCCCGGCTGCTAGGGGTTCTTACGGCTAGCTCTGCCCTACCCCAATGTCCCCTTGGGGCCCATGCTCCTTCCCAGATCTCCTTCCTGCCCTGCTCCAGGAAGCCTCTGGCCCCAAGTCTTGTTCTTCAACGTCTGCTCACAGAAGCCACCTAAAGGACAAAGGCCTAACCTCCTAGGACAAAGGTCACACTCGTGCAGATACTGTCCCGGGGACTCCCTTCTTGAAGGTACAGAAGTCACCCCTGACCCAGGGTCTCAGGGTCCGTGGCAGTACCATTGTGGGGTTCCAAGGACAGGGCATCCCTGACACTGTCAATGCAGCTAGGCTCCAGCCTACTTCCACCTGGAGATGGGACACAGGGGCTCCCGGCATCTGAGGACCCCAGCTCCAGCCCCACTCTCACGTGTGATGCGAAGGGGTTGCAAACAGGAAGAGAGATGCACAGCCAGAGCAGGCACAAGACTGAGCCTGGAGGCCCCGGCAGCAGGCATCCTAGGTGTCCAGGACAGGGCCAGGGCCCAGTGTCTGTCCCAGAGGCCCCTTCCTGCTTCCTGCTGGAGTGTAGTGGAGGTCAGGGGTCCCAGGCAGAGGAGAAAGGAGGAGGAAAGTCTTTCCCCCAGGTGGGACATAGTTCCTGCTCAGGAGGAGACACAGAAGCCAGTTCAGCAGCCTGAGCCTAGGCCCCTGGCACCACTATGTCCTCTTACAGAGATGGCCATTTGGTTCCCAGTTCTCAATCCTCGTGGCCACCCAGGATTCAGATCCTCTCCATAGGACACCCCAGGCCCAGAGTACAGGTGCTTAGAGTGTCTCCACAGTTTCATGGGCCCTTCTTAGGCTCTCATTCTGCCCTGAACACCAATAGGGGGAAACTGAGGCAGGTGTAGCAAGGCATAGCAGTGCCCCAGCAGGTAAGATAGCATTTGAGGGCACTATGAGAGAAGACTGTACCCTCAAAGGCCAAAGACTTAACACTGTCCACCCAGTGCCTCCCCAGCCGTCTCAGCCCCAGCATACAAGGCAGGTACAGGCCATCACACGGAATGCTGGGGTGTGTGTAAGGATGCTGGGTGGGGAGCTGGAGTTACTGTATAGCCTCTCCCAAATAGCCAACACTGTGCCCAGTGGCTACAAAGTAGCTGCAGCCACTCTACCAAATGAGGTGCAAACAAGCACAAAGTATCCTTAGGCCGGAGCCCACCTGCCCCGAGGACTACCCCTCCGCAGACAGACCTGCTACCCTCCAGGCATTCCAAGGACACCTTCCACAGCCCTGTCTGGTGAGGAGGGACTGCAGGAGGCAGGTACAGCTTGGCAGGGTTATAGGGACAGCTGGTCGGCAGGTGGATACAAGAAAAAGACTACATGAATGCCTGACCTGGTTCATTATTTCCAGACCATGGATCAGCTCTAGGAGGGCAGGTCATTTGTGAGACCCATGTTGGCACCCTCTCTGTTATCCACGTGAACATGGGCAATTGTAAGATCATCTGTGCCTGGAAGCCTAAGAGAGCAGTTAGGGACAGGGGGCGTGGAAGGGTTCTGGGAAGGTTAGGCTTCTGGGGGGAACACACACACACTCCTCTGGCCTCACACTTGCAGTCAAATGCATAGACGCATAGACACATACGCACTTACACAGACACACATGTGTACCCAACAGCTACACACATGTTCACCCACCCCCATCCCTGGGTCATCATGCACTTGTGCTCAAATACATGTACACATGTTTACAGTCCTTCATAGGCACACAGTACCTAGAAGTACATGCTCCCCATGTACATGTACTCTAACAGACATACAGGTGTGCACACGTGCTCATATGAGCACTCACCCCCCAGGAGCTCTCCTCACCCTGTGAGTGCTCACACATGTATTCTCATCCTAAGGTCCCCATGAAGCATGCATTGGGGGTCAGCACTGCTCCTTCTACTTTGGGGCTGAATACAGCATTCACTCATTGCAGCCCCCCCCCCGGGCCCCCTAGCATTCTCCTGCAAGACCCCAATGCCTGCCCTCCTGGACTCTCCCTCCAGAGGTTACCTTGGAGTCAAGTCTACCAAGAGGACGGGGAACAGAAGGAAGTTCCACAGCATGATGCTCACAGGTGACGTCACCTCCACGGACACGTGTCAAAGCTAGAGCCAAGTCTGGCCTCCAAGCCCCTCAGCCCTTTCTCTAGCTTCTCAGGGCCCTCCCCAGGCAGGTCCAAAGGTGGAGTAGTTATTGAGCATATCCCTGTACCCCACATCTGAGAAACCCTTGACAGCCATCCGGCTCAGGTGGCTTTGGTGAGAGTGACAAGGTCAGAGTCACACAAGGTCCCCATAGCTCCATTCCCAAGCTAGTCTCTGTTCCACACACACTGTCTCTTCCTTCTACAAGGACATGCTTCAGCCTCCTGACACACACCCCTTGGCCTGATTTTCTGGTCATCTTGGAGCCCCCACCCCACCCACACCCATTTCTCACACACATGAGATGCCCAACCTAAGCAAGAAACCCAGCTAGGGTTTGGCTATGTTTTGACAGGACTTGTAGGGAAAATAAAACAGATGGACAAGGCAGTTCCCGCTCCTGAACAGCTGCCACAGTGCCACCCTCTGTAACAGGAGGCCCTAGGTAGAGAACGAGGTAGTTCCATGTCGATGGGCTGGGCAGGGCAGGCCTAAGGGCAGAAGTGGGTCATCCCTTCCTGTCATCCACCCTCAGGAGCCAGGAAATGCCACTCAGCAATGACTAGTGAGTGCCAAAAGGATTCCAGGCAGCTTCAGGATAAACAATGGCCTGTACCCAGTGGTGCCCAGGAAGTGGTTAATTGAGTGGTCAACGTGGCTCACTAGAGCAAAGAGGGTAAGTGTGCCGGGGCCCAGAGCAAACACTCCCACCCTGCCTTACACTTCGGTCTCCAGACAGAGCACGATGGCCGGGAAGTGGACAGGCCAACAGCTGTCACCACACACGACTAAGGAGGGCAAACCTACAGCTGTGTCCCCAGAGCAACCAAGAAAGGGTTTGTGGAGTGCACACACCTCAGGATAGATAACCAGGCATCTTCAGAGGGGCCTCAGTGCCTCAGTTACCAGGGACGGGCATGCCAGGCCACAGCGCTCCCGGGATGAGACCTTCAGTAGGGTTAGGGGAAGCCACACAGCAGTGTCAGCAGGGCCAGCCCCTGTGGTATGTACTCAGAGATGGACAGGATGGCAGGGTGGTGAGAGAAAATGGCCATCCAGGTGTTGGGTGATTATTAAGGAGACAACATGTTCCAAAATGGACTATAGTAAGGACTGCACAACTCTAAAAATACTAAGTCATGAATTCCATGCTCTCACAGATGAGTGTATGGTATGCAAATTAAGTCACAGTAAAGGGGAGGGAGGGGCTAGAAGGTGTAGGTGGAGCTTGCTAGTGAGAGGTAGGGAGAGGGCGGAAAGAGGGGAGGGAGGAAAGGAGAGAGGAAATGGAGGAAGTGGGGGGTGCCTTTCCAAAATACTTATAGGAACACCATGAGAGACAGCCCAAAGCTGGACAGACCCGAATGCTTACCTCCAGAGCAGATGCCTCTGATGTTCTGCTCCTAAGGTGTGGTGACACACCATGGCCCGAAGAGGCCTGGGGCAGCTATAAGGTGGCTCTGTGGGACAGGACCAAGGGGGCTGCCAGGGCCTGGAGGATGGTCACATGGGTGTGTCCAACGGGAGCAAAGCCACAGACCTCACAAACACCTAAGCGTGTGTGCACCAATTAGCAATCGATGTGGGACTCAAGGAAATCCCACACATGGTGTCCCACGAACAGTCCCATGTCTCCAGTTAACAAATCAAAGAAATTTGACTGCTGATGAGAAACACTGACAAGAACTCCTCTTGCCTAGGTCAGCCCACCCAGGTACCCTTGCCGCGGCCCGGAACAAAGCACAAGCTGCAGGATTGGCCAGGCGCCGTGCAAAGGGAAAGCACTGGCTACTGGCCATTTCAGGGCCAGCCGTGCAGCTCAGGAGCGAGTTCCTGGTGGATACACACCATTCCTAGGTTCCCTCCTAAGTGCCACAGAGTGGAGGAGAGGCTTAGGAAATAAGGTATATGGGACGCCAAAAGCCCCAGTGAGCGAAGGACTCTATTTCAGCCTTGCAAGACTCAGGACGGCAGCGTGTCCACAGATGCCCCACGGACCTCAAAGCTCAGTCTCAGAGCCCAGCCTGGGGTGCTGGCTCCCCATCCCATCAGACTCACAAAGCAGGCAGGTGATCCCTACGGTCAGGGCTGCCTGATGCCATGTGCCCAAGTCGGTAAACCAGTGACCGGAAGGGACCTTCTCAGGGACCTTGGTGGGTAAGTACTGCTGGACTCTGCCCCTTAGTAAGAAGGTGTAACTCATGCAAACCCTGGGGTGGTGGGAGAGAGAAAGGGAAGGCATGGCCATCCCCGTTGTGAAAGGCACCTACTTCATCTCATCTACCTGTGACAGGTGACCCTGGCTGCCCAGCCTACCCACTATAGAGGCCTTGCCCACTCTGGAGACTGCTTGTGACTTCTGGTAGGGTCCTTGCTGGATCAGAGTTCTGATGAAGAGTGTGTCCTCCCCCACCCTGGGCTGCCAGGGACAGAGTGGCCCTCCCAGAATCCCCACATACCGGCTCCAGCGCGGCTCCTATGAGATTCCAGCTTTTGCTCCACCCACGGTGGCCTTCTCAAGAACTCAAAACCCCACCCTACTCTCATGTCCCAGCCCCCTGACCCTAGCTCTGGCCCTGGCCCTGACGGAAGTAGGCAGAGGATGCCACGTGACCTTGCCTCCTGTGACAGTCCTCAGGCAGCCGTCCACCCAGACAGTCAGCCTGGGAACTGGCTCCGGCCTCGGCCACTGCTCTCATTTCCTCTGCCGGCTTCCTGAGCCGGGGGTGGGGAAGGCCACGGCCGCTGGTCCCACTGCCACTAGTCCTCTGTGACAGGCAGGCAGGGCCCAGACTCCAGGGACCCGGAAGCAGGGCCCCAACAGGCACTATGACCCAGATTATCGTGAGACAAGAGTAAGGGGTGACACAGGCGTCCCTCCACCATAGACATGGCATTCAGCCTACCTGGGAACGAGACAGCAGAGAGGGTCCCCTGATGATGGTCTGCAGTTGACCCTAATCCCTGTCCCAAGAGCCATGAGAACAAGGCAGGTGGTCACAGTCCCAGGAGGAGGGCCTGGCAGAGGACTGGGCACAGTCCACCCTCAGGAAGTACTCCGTGAGTGCAGGATGGGTGCCAGAGACAGCAAGGACATTACTCATCAGGACTGGCCATGTATATGCCGACACATGGCCAGCTGCAGATCTGCCAGCTCCTGCCTCGACCCCTAGGCCTGAGGGGGTTCTACGCCTAAATCCTTTGGCTGCCTGGGCGAAGCTCCCCTGACTAGCGAGAACGGCTCTTTCTTGGCCAGTTTGGCAGTGGTGGGTGGTTCAGGCCTTGCTGGCTCTCCCAGCTTCGGGTCTAGGCAGTCCTCTGCTTGAACTCCTTCGCTCATCTCTAGTTCCTCTCCCCCGCACCCTACCCTGTCTCCTGCCATTTCTGTGTCCTCTTAGCAGGACATCTGCCACCGGATTTAGGGTTCACCCCACCCTGAGGTCCTGGGGGGACAGAGACCTGGTGACACCTCTCAAGTGAGCACACAGAACCCTCGAAATGGAAAAGTGGTGCTCAGGCAAAGAATTCTGTGGCCTGGAGAGCAGGTGCTCACACCCACAAGAATCCCCACAGAGGTGTGCACACAGGTACATGTGTGCAGGTACACACTTGGACATGCCTGTGCCCTGCCAGCCTGAACATACCTGCCTCATTCGCCACGTGGGAGGTGTATGTTGCAGGTATTTTTACCTCTGTGTCTGTGTGTGCCACACATGTACAGGAGCCTGCATACCTGAGGGTGTTGGGGAGAACGGAAGAAGCTCCACATGTCCCCTGCCCCTGCCCCGGGTTTCTGTGACCACTCTCTGGTGGTTTCACCGGGTTGCTCCAAGAGAAGCGGCCTGTATGTAGCTACTGCCAGCCAGGCCACATGGGGCCCTGCTGAGGCACCTCTCAGCCTGGTCACCCATAACCTACAGGCTTTAATGATTCATCAAAATGAGGTCATACTGAGGTAGGGTTTGCCTTAAATCCAGGCCCTAAGCTCCCTGTCACTGGGCCCAGAGACAGGGTGACAAGCCAGAGACAGCAGGCTATGTCGCTCTACCCTGGTTCCGCTGCGTGAAGGACTGGGCAGCTGGTGCCTTCAACCAGGTCCAGTGATGATCAGGTTTGTCATTCAGTGAGTCACAGCTTTCCATATTCCAAGTACATCTGTGAGCCAGCGACTAGTACTCCTGGGGACTCCCTGGCTCATTTCCAGGGCCGCCTTTGGCCCAAGCCCCAAGTACACCCATCCATGTGCCACTCAGACCAAGCTCTTCTTCACACTCACCATAATTCCAGCAATGCCAGCCCTGTACCCTGCCACATGTGGACACCAAGGGAGCAACACCCCAGAAAGGCACAGCCAGGCTCTTCCTTAGGAACCCAACATGGGTGAGGACTTGAGCAGGGACCAGAACTGAGGGGCTGGAGATAGTGAGCAGTGGGGCGCAGCGCAGGGTGAGTGGGCAATAGCAGACGGTGGACAGCCATGCCTCCTCTGAGCTTCTGTGAGCTGCCGGGATGGCTGCCGGCTCCATACCCTACCTGCCTCAGGCAGGACCCTGGCGAGGCCACCTTGACCAGCCTTGCCTGGTGTTCATCCTTGCTCAGTGTTTCATGCTGCACGGCCACACGACCACCTCACAGATAAGCAAACTAAGGACCAGAGAGGGCAGACATCAGGCAGTGAGCAAATAGTAGAGGGGGCCTAGGGCTCCCCCAGCCCCAGCATGCGAGGCAGCCCCAAGGTATCCTGGGAGTGCAGATTCCTCCACGGGAAGCCCTAGTGAAGACCTCTTTGGGTCCCAGACACCACTGCTGGTGGCACCAGGGACAGTACCAGGCCCAGCAACCATAATGCCCTGACGGAGGCCTGGCCAATTTAACTCCCTTAGCTGCACCTGGCACACTGAAGAGGAGAGTGAGAAATAAGGTCAATCCCCTGCCTCAATACGAGATAACTACCATTCACTCAAGGTCATCAGCTCCTGCTCCTTCTAGCTGTTCTTGTCCTCCGTGGAAACCTGTCACTCTTATTTCTTGACTTTCATGCTCTGCCTACCTGCAGAGGGATCTCAGAGAGGTTGAAAAAAATGGCCCAAGACCACACAGCAAAGAGGCCACTGGGCCAAGTCTGCCAAGAAATCCTTCATGATCTCCTACGTCCTGGATGCCAGAGAACAGGGCACAGAGTCAGACTTCACAGCAGGCCCTTCTGAGTGCTTGTCTGGTCATGACACCCCACAATTATGTTCACCCAGCACCCTGTCCTGTCCAGTGTGGCTGTGGTGGCCAGGGGCCCAGCATGCTAACAGCCTCCACCTCAAACTCATCTGCCAGTCCTATAATGCTCGAAGACCTGGCCATCGGTGCAAGGGCTTGTCCTGAGGACTGTCAGGGGGCCCTGGGCAACCCATAAACACACTCTTCAGCCACTGCAAATATGAACCTCTCTCTGAGTTTTGGTGGCTCTAACATGGACAACCTGAGAGAGACCTTCTCTCCCTATTGCGAAGATAGAGAAAAGCCATTTAGCCTCCACAGGTGCAGGGGCCTTCAGGCACCAGTTTGCCCATACCTCCTCACCCCCCACAAATGGCTCACCAGGTACCTCCACCAAACCAGACCTGGACATAGGCATCACCATTCCATTTCACAGATGGGGAAACAGAAGCCCAGAGAAGCAAAGACAGACACAGGGACCCTGATGGGAGAGAGTGGGCCTTGAGCATAGATTTAGTGGGAGGGCAGTGGATCCCATCTTTCCTCTCCAGCACACACAGGGCCAGGGCTTGTTACCCCAGTAAGGTCCCCCCCCCCATCACCACCATCCAAACTCTCGGGGTAGTAAGGGTGCAATGTCCACAGGCATACAGCTCTCAGGAGACCTCCCCTGCCAACACTTCCCCTAGATCATTACACCAACACACTGTAATTATACTGATCCACTGCACCAGAGCTCAAGAGCTGCAGAGTCCTGCCATTTCTCCAAGGTGGGGGAAGGGTGCTCCTGTCCTGGATATCCTGGAGGAAAAAGGGGCGATAAACTACCAGGGCAGGTCTGAGCCCAGGAGACAACATGACTACAGGAGAGGTAGGGTGGGGGGGGGGGGAATGCAGGGATTCCTCCCTACTGTGAGCAGTCTAGGCCCCACCCCTACCCCAACAGCTCCAAGGCCACCTATCTGTAGTCTGGAGTAGCCTTCTACAGGAAGGACCAAGTGCTGGGTAAGGTTTGCCATGGGGGGACATTCTGGAGCCCTAATGCTGGCCCCTGGACATCCATCTGTCCCTAAAGGTGGTCTGGGCCTGAGGCTGCTTCACAAGGCCACCTCCACTCCTGCCCTGGGTTTTGTGAGTCACTGACATTGCTGCTAGGTTCTGCGCCTTTGGTTGGATGAAATGGTGACCTCCAAGCCCCTTGGGTCACCCAGGAGTCATTTCTGAGCAAGGGACACTTACAGCCCTAAGCCCAGAAGACAGCTCCCATCAGCTCCCCTCCCTAGGAGCAAATGCCTTCAGATCCAGCCCTGCCCAGGGGACTCAGTGCATCACCGCACACACTGGCCCCACTCCAGGAGGGAGACCCAGGAGAGCCATCACGTGTGAGCCAGGCTTTGTTTGGGCTGTGCAGCCCAAGCCAAAGCCCCAGGGACATGTGGGTGGGATTCTAGGCTCCTGGACAGAGGTTCATTTCCCTCCCACTCAGGACAATCAAACAGAATCAGGGTTAGAAACAGCTGCCCTAGCTCCCTCTACCCACACGGCTGTCCACCCTGGTCAGGAAGCCGTGGCGGTAAACACATTACCCCTGTGTCCACTCGCCAGGTGGAGCAAGAGGTCCACCCCCAGGTCCTGTGCTGACAGCTTGTCAGCACCACCTCTCTAGAGGGGGATCTCAGGTGGGCTCATGTTAGCGGTCTTCATCGGCCCCCACACCCACCACAAGCTGCCGGGGTGGGGGTGGGGGACTGGCTGGACAAGGATTTGTAGAAAACAGCGCCAGGTTTGGGAAGGGGCCTTCCACACCAAAACATGGATCAGCAAGCTCCCACAGCGGCCCTGGGCTCCTGCCCTGCCTTGCAGATCACCCCTCACCTCCCCAGGGCCCTGAGTCCTGGCAACCTCTCTCCGGGACACCTGGGGCCAACACAGGCCCTCCTGTCCCAGTTACCTGTGCCAGGGAGGCATCCAAAGAGACAGGGGCTGATGCTGCCAGCCAGAGCTGAAGGGGCCGGCTGTGCAGGGTCTGGCCCCACGGCCTGCCCACCTCCGGAGACCTGTAGTGGGTCCTCGCCGGTCCCTGTTCTTCTGCGGGGACTCAGGGCAGAGAAAGGGTTAATTTCCAGGCAAAATGGGAAACCGCGGCTCCAGCAGCATCATGTCGGCAGTGAGAAGACAGGTGGGGGGGCAGCCGCAGCCGCAAGGCCGCCTCCGAGGGCGCCGCGCGGACTCACCCGGGTCGAAGTGGGAGCTGAAGGCGAAGCTGGGGTTGAAGAAGGACGACGACATGGCCAGGGCCAGCAGCGCGATGGGCATCCCCGGGGCCGGCGTGGCGCTCAGGCTCAGAATGCTCGCGGCCTGGGCCGGCGTCCCGGCATCATCGTCCAGCGGCCTCCGCAGGTGCGGAGCGCACGGCCCCCCGCTCCTAGCGCCCCCAGCCACCGCCGCAGCGCGGGCACCGGTGGGGGCGGCGACAGACGAGGCGCCTCCGCCCGCCGCCGCGGCGCCGCGGGGCTCCGGCTGGTGCAGTCCGAAAACACGCGGGAGCGCGCGCGAGATGGGGGGGACGGAGTGGGAGGGGGGGTGGAGGAGGGGGCACGGCGGGTGGGGGGTGCGGAGCCGGGACAAAGCAGGGAAGGGGCAGGCAGGTCGTGGACAATGAGGGAAGGGAAGGGGGCACAGAAGCAGGGGGCTATGGGGTGAGGAGATGAGGACTGAGGGCAGAGAGGCTGGGGCGCGGAGGCTGGGGACATGGAGTGGGGAACAGAGGCAGAGGAGGAGCGCGTAGGTCGTGGGACTCTAAGTGATGGGGAGGGGGCACGGAAGCCGGGACTACGGGTGTAGGCAAGATGAAGACTGAGGAGCACCGCGGCAGGGGCTAGGAGTGCGCAGATGATGGGGCTACAGAGAGGGATGAAGGCTGGGAGGCACAGCGACTTGGGAAAGGACAGGGAACAGAGGCAGACGGAGGGGCATACAGGTTACGGGACACTAAAGGATGTAGGATGAGGAGAGGGTACAGAGGCTGGTGCTTCGGGAGCTGTGGAACACAGTGTGGAGACACAAGCATAGGAGGACACGCAGGTCCCAGCAGACTAAGGGTGTGGGCGGAGGGAAAGGGTATGAAGGCCTCGGCTACCGGGATGGAGACTGGAGGGCTCAGAGAGGGGAGGGATACTGAGGCTGGGAGACATGGCGTGTTGAGATGGAGACAGTGGGGGGCACCGAGGCTGTGGGGATCCGAAGGGGTCGGCACGGAAGTGGGGGGAGGGTTGAAGGAGGGAGTCAGATGGATGAGGGTGATGAAGGCCAGGGGGCACCCAGGAAGGGAGCTGTGATAGAGGCGGGAGGCGTGAAGGTCGGAGGTCGGAGGTCTCGGGGGCCTGAGATGGAGATCGAGCCCTGGATGAGGGAGCGACAGACTGGAAGCCTGCCAGGCATAGTCGCTGTGGGCGTCTCGAGGTCACTGAGGTCGTGGGGATTGTCACAGAGGCCAAGAATCATGGAGGAGGTTACGGACAGGAGTGGACGTGGAGGTGCGGAGCTGGGGTCCTGCTGAGTATCGGAGGGTGCACGGAGATAGATGGGGGACCCTGGAGCTTGGAGACACGGGGTCACTCTCAGGTTTCGGGGGTAGCTTGTCGGGAGGTGCTTGCACTGGTGGAGGCGGAGGGGGAGCTGTTTTTGTATTAACCGCCTGCGGCTGTGCCACGCTGCGACGGACAGCCGCCCCCACCGGCACAGAACAGCCAGGGCGCTTGGAGCGGGCGGCGGCGCCGGGCACGGACGCTGCTGTGCCCTGCGCCCCTCCTCCTCCCGCCGCAGCGCCATCTTGCAGCGTTGCGACGCAGCTGCGGGCCTGGCGGCGGGTAGGCGGAGGCAGGAAGAGGGGCTGTCACCTGCAGCTCTGGGGTCCTAGACAGCCATACCGCTGTCATTCATTCATTCTTGGGCTAGTTACAGAGCCCCTTGGGGTCCGCAGTTGGAAAGCAAGGGGACTGTGCTAGCTAGAGGGGCCCTGTGGGAAGGAGGTGTTTGAGCAGAGGGTCAGCAGAGTCGGAGGTCTCAGGGCCTGCCCTGGTTTTTCTAACGTGGCCCTTGTGAAATTTGGGGTGGTCATCTCTGCCCATGTTGTCAGCAGCAGTGACCCAACACAGCTCAGCTGGAGGGCCAGTGGGCTTTGGGGTTGGCCTTGAGTTCATGGCTGGCCAGGTATTAGAGAACCATTAGTTTCCAATCCTCTGGGAACCCCATGCATGGAAAGGGTGGTCAGGCACTCCTGAGGATCCAGTGACCACTAGTCCATGAACTAGCTTCTTCCCATCCTGGGGTGCAGGGGAGTGGGTGCCGGAAGGAACAAAAAGCACCTGTAGGTAAGAGGACCCTTCGCGTGTGGCTTTTTCCTGTTCTTTGACCAGGGCTGAGGTGAGGTTCCCCACACCCTTCAGTGTATAGACACTGATGTTGGAGAACATTCTGTAATTCTGCCCCACGCTAAGGGTGATGGGATACCGTAGGGGCCTTGCCTGGAAGCACCAGCTGACTTCAAGGGCGTGGCCTGGCAGGGGGCATGTTTGTTTATGGAGGAGGTGGTACATCTAGGAACTGAGGCAGAGTGGAGGCCCTGGAGAGGAAGGCTGGACTGTGATGAGACAGAGGAGGAAGAGCAGACTAAGAGCCCTCAGGAAGTTGGAGGGTGAGAGGCTAGACCTAGAAAAGAGTGAGGTAATGAGGCACCCACCTCAGAGAACAATTGGGGTGGGGGCCCCAACATCTGGCCGTTATGTCCACGTGTAGAGGACTAGATAAGGGTTACGTCACACAGCGCAGTCAGACTTGAAACACTGACGCGTGCTACATGGATGGGCTGAACCACAAACACAGGCTGCTCACTGAGGAGGCCAGTCAGCAGGCTGCAGAGGCAGCGATTCTGTTTACAAGAACGGATGTCCAGAGCAGCACGGTCTGCAGAGACCAGCCGCAGATGGGGATTGCCGGAATCCCTGGGGAGGGGAAGTGTGGGGTGACCACAAGGTCCTTGTGGGGGTGATAAAAGATGTTCTGGAATTGGGTAAAAGTGACATTATGAGTCCAGTGACTGTACAGAACAGCAGGAGCCGACGAAAGGCAGCGGCAGCAGCAAAGCCTTACTGAATCTTTAAGAAAGATACTACCTTTATTTACTGTGTGTATACCACATGGGTATGCGTGTTATGGCACATGCGTACAGGTCAGAGAACAGCTTTTGGATGGTTTCTGGGATCAAGCTTGGGTCAACAGGACCGGGGTCAAGTGCCTTTACCCACTGAGTCATCTGGCCATCCCTGAATTAGACTTTAAAATGTAAGTGTTCGCCGGGCGGTGGTGGCGCATGCCTTTAATCCCAGCACTCGGGAGGCAGAGCCAGGCAGATCTCTGTGAGTTCGAGGCCAGCCTGGACTACCAAGTGAGTTCCAGGAGAGGCACAAAGCTACACAGAGAAACCCTGTCTCGAAAAAACAAAAAAAAAAAAAAAAAAATGTAAGTGTTCAAGCTGAGCAGTGGGGACACACACTTTTAATCGCAGAATTCAGGAAGTAGATCCCTGAGTTTGAGGCCAGCCTGGTCTAGAGAGTGAGATCCAGCATTGCCAGGGCTTCACAGAGAAACCCTGTCTGGAAAAACAAAACAATAAAGTGCTCTTTGTCTATTCTTAAAACAGGGCTTCAGGTAGCCTGGGCTAGAGCTGATGTTAACCTTCTTTTCATCTTATTTATTTATTCATTTATTCATTCATTGGTTTTTCAAGACAGGGTTTCTCTGTATAACTTTGGTGCCTGTCCTAGAACTCGCTCTGTAGACCAGGCTGGCCTCGAACTCGGAGATCTACTTGCCTCTGCCTCCCAAGTGCTGGGATTAAAGGTGTGCACCACCACCACTGCCTCCACCACCGCCTGGCTTGACCTTGAACTTTTGATCCTTGTGCTTTTACTTCTAGAAATGCTGGGATTACAGCCAATCACAGCACCTCACCCAGAACAATGGGGGTGAGTCTGACAGTTTTTGACATCTCAATAAAGCTGTAGGAACCTAGTAATTGAGTAATTATGTCTCAATGCAGCATTCTCTCTCTCTCTCTCTCTCTCTCTCTCTCTCTCTCTCTCTCTCTCTCTTTCTCTCTCTCTCTCTTTTTCCGAGACAGGATTTCTCTGTGTAGTTTTGCACCTTTCCTGGATCTCGCTTTGTAGACCAGGCTGGCCTCGAACTCACAAAGATCTGCCTGCCTCTGCCTCCCAAGTACTGGGATTAAAGGAAAGGCGTACACCACCACCACCCAGCTCAATGCAGCATTCTAAAAGAGTCCATTTTTATGTTAAAGACCCAAAACAAGACAAGTAAAATATTCCATTTTTTAGTAACTGCAAGAACAGAGAGGCAGCTGAGCCCCTGGAGCCTGAGACCACAAGCCACCAACAAGGATCCATCCTGCATCTTCATTCTGGCCATTCTGAGCAGAAAGCACAGGCTAGAGACACAGCCTGGGAAGCCTGGTGCTCTCGATCACCTTTCCTGGCCTTTCAGACCCCACAACCAATCACAGTGAAGAAGAAGAATGTCCTCTCCTAGCATAGGATCCAAACCTTCCTGTATCCTGCCTTCTTCCTGCCCTGGGGTTGCTCCAACAGAGACCCCTGTGGCCGGCTGAGACCAGGGTGCTCAGAGAGGAGGCACAGTCGGAGAAAGAAGGCATGAAGAAGGAGCGTAGGGGAAGCGGGTGTCCCGGAAGTGTCCTGGGGCTGCCAGAGCAGAAGGACACAAATGGTGGCTTGAAACCACGGGACTCGTCTTTCCAAGTCTGAGCTGAGGTGTCAGGAGGGCCACAAGGGCTTCTGGCCAGGGTCCTTCCTTGTTCTCCTGGGATGCAGGTGTCACTTCTTCAGCTGGAGATCTCAATGTGATGCCACCGTCTGCCTCCACGGTGACACGATGTTCTGTGTGTACCCTCTTACGAAGCTGGCAGTCATTGGATTTAGAGAGTACCTCAGGCTGATCTGTGTGTGTGTGTGTGTGTGTGTGTATGTGTGTGTGTGAGTATGTGTAGTGTAAAGGTTCTGAGGATCAAAATCCAGGGCCTTTTGCTTTCGGTTTTTTTTTTTTTTTTTTTTTTTTTGGTTTTTCGAGACAGGGTTTCTCTGTGTAGCTTTGCGCCTCTCCTGGAACTCACTTGGTAGCCCAGGCTAGCCTCGAACTCACAGAGATCCACCTGGCTCTGCCTCCCGAGTGCTGGGATTAAAGGCGTGCGCCACCACCGCCCAGCGCCTTTTGCTTTCTATGCACTCCAAACATTTAAACCCCAACACACTAGCATTTCGGCGTGGTTGCTAGGCTCCCTTGAGTCAGCAGACAAACCTGCGTGCTGGATATCACAGTGGCCATCCCAGGGGTACCCCTGCCTGGAAGGTCCACACCTCACCATGGGCACCAGGCACATCCCTAACTCAACCAGTGAACTTCCTGGGAGCACAGAGAGAAACTGAGGCACTGCAACATGTACATAGCAAGATGAAGCCAGGCCTGGGATTCCAGCCCACTGCTGACACCATGAGCCATAGCCTCTGTGGAGAATGAGTGGGATACCAGGGTGACCACTGCACTCAGATTGTCCCTGTCTTTGGGGCGGGGACTGTCTTTTCCCACCATGTTCAGAGATAGCGCTCAGCCCTGGAAAAAGCCCCACTCACCACAGGTGTGCTCAAGAAGCTGGTGGCTTGGCCAAAGAGCCAGCAGAGGGCAGGGCAGCCTGGCAAAGGTGCAAAGATGCCTAGCCTCTCCGGGAAGGAAAAGCTCTTTCTCAGAGCTCAGAGCTAGCCAGGAGCCATCCCACTCTCCCCAGAGGGCAAACCAGGTCTAAGACTGGGGGGACTTGAGGGCTCTGTCTTTTCATAAAAAACGGCTCCCTAGAAAGAGCTCGTTCCCCTTCCAATATGTACAGGGCAGGCTGCTGGGGACACTGGTGTTGGGGAGGCAGGCTGCACCTGCTGCTGCTCCAGGAGAGAGGGTATACAGCGTGAGCTCCATAACAGCCTCCCCAGGGGGACAGGGAAATAATAGTGTGGTGTCCCCACAGCAGTGAAGTGGTTCCTGTGGGTCTTGTAGGCCAAGGCCAGGGCAGCGACAGAAGCAGCAGCTTCAACAGACGTGAGACTAGAGAGACCCATAAGAGACAAACCATCAGGGCCAGGCATGGTGGCGAATGAATGCCTTTAATCCCAGCAGAGGCAGGTGGATCTCTGAGTTCAAGGCCAGCCTGGTCTACAGAGTGAGTTCCAGGACAGCCAGGGCTACAAAGAGAAACCCTGTCTTGAAAAACCAGAGAGAGAGAGAGAGAGAGAGAGGGAATCTATCAACGTAGGGCAATGCTAGTTCTAGGAACCTTGAAAAACTGGAGGTACCTGCCTCCCTTCTCTGAGATCATCTCCTCCCTGGCATCCTCGGCCAGGCCAGGTGCTGCTCCTACAGCATCCCGGGGGTACTTGTTTCTTTGACTTTTGTTTTACTGAAAATATCAGCTAGTGCGTTGTTGGACAGCACTAAGAAGACAGCGACTGAAGGATTGCTGCAATTTCAAGGTGAATCTGTTCTCCAGAGGACATAGCAAGACTCTGTCTCACGTAAACAAGAATAAATAAAATAAGGAGTTGGAGGTGTGATTCAGTTGGTAAAGTGCTTGCCTAGTATGCATAAGGACCCCGGTCCCATCCCCAGTACTTTGTAAATCAAGCATGGTGGGGCATACAGGACAGCCTAAATTAGAATAAAATAATAAAAGAAAATAAAACCATCCCTTCCCACTCCAAATACTATGTGCTGAAATCCACATAACATAAAATTAACCACCTTAAGGCAGAGAGACCAGTAGTATTTATACATTCAGATCATTGTGTGACCATCACCACTGCCCACTGCAGAGCAGCCCTCTCATCCCAGAAGGAAACTGTCCCCAGAAAACACCCACAGCCGATCCCCCTCCCCAGCCCCAAGCAGCTGTGATCCCTGCTCTGTCCCTGTGGATTCGCCTGTTCTGGACATTACTTAAAAATAGAGTCCTATAGTGTGTCGTGTTTCCTGCCTGGCTCTTTCACTCGGCACGGAATTCCCAAGGCTCTTTCACATGGTGGTGTAATGGCAGACTGACTCCTTCCACGACTGGGCTGGGCTGGGTTGGTTTGTGTGTGCCAGAGGCAGCTGCTGGTGCCTGGGGGGGACTAGCCTGCAAATATGACCAAGGCAGTGGAAGTCCTTGTGGGACAGACGCAGGAGTGACAGCTCCGTACAAAGTGACACAGTAGAGATGCAGTCAGGGAAGCTTCTGGAGTGTCTTTGGCCAATGGACATGATGAGGGGGGTGTCACCTCATAACCTTGCAGAGTGCAAGTGACCTGCGCAAAGATCAACGAGGCATCTGGACACCGTGGCTCAAGCACTTAATTCCAGCACTCAGGAGGCAGAAGCTGGCAGACCTCTGTGAGTTCAAGGCCAGCCTGGTCTACATACTGAGTTAGTTCCAGGCCAGTCAGGGAACTAACTAACATACTAAGACTCTGTTTCAAAAAAAAAATGGGGTACAATATTATTTATGTATAAAGTAAACCTGAAGCTGGCCAGATGACAGTGAGTAAAAGCACTTGGCACAAAGCCTCCTGCCCTGAGTTCCACACGTGGGACCCACAGAGGGAAGGAGAGAATCAGTTCCACAGAGGTGTCCTCTGACCTCGACGTGCACACTGTGTCATGTGTAACCCACTCATACACACATCACATACACACACAAATTATTTTGTTTGAATGTTGGGTGTAGACAATACATGCACATAGCCCAGCATGGTCAACTACACTTACAGTCCTCAAAGACTGAGGCCAGAGGACCACTTCAAATTCAAGGCTAGCCTGGGCTATTGACACCTTACTTCACACAAAAAAGAGAAAGAAAGCAAATGGGCCATGAAGAGTCTCCCTCCCACAGAACTCAGCCAGAAGGACCTTGTGGCAGCGTGGCTTGGTTTCAGTCCCCAAGGTCTCACTTGGTGACAATCCCCAGTTAACCGCAGTGTAGCCACTGGTAAGTTGTCCATACTCTACCAAACAACCCCACACCTATGCTCAGGCAAGCAATCCTACTTAAACGCAACTCAATGGGTTACTAAAACAATAAATAAAATTTAAAAAGCTATGCGGTGGTGGCACACACCTTTAATCTCAGCACTCAGGAGGCAGAGGCGGGTGGATCTCTGTGAGTTCAAGGCTAGCCTGGTCTACAGAGCAAACTCCAGGATAGCCAGGGCTACACAGAGAAACTGTCTCAAAACAAAACCATAAAAGATGGCAAAGGAATGTTGGGAAGAAAGGGTAGGAGGGTAGGAGAGGGTAAGGGAGGGAATAGAGGAGATGATCCTGGTCAAAATACATTATACAAATGTATGGAATTGCCAAGGAATAAATTAAAATCATAAAATAAATATTTTAAATTTAAAAAAAAACAGAGTAATACAAAATGGGCAAGGACTAGAATAGCCTGGAACTGGAAAGATTGAAAAATGCTGGAAGAAGACAAAGAAATGTCCGAAAGTACAAGGAAGACACCCAACACCATCAGCTGTGGGGGTACTGTGTCCCCAGTATATGTGCACCCTAATAAACTTATCTGGGGTCAGAGACAGAACAGCCACTAGATATAGAGGCCAGAAAATGGTGGCAGACACACCTTTAATCCTAGCGTTCTGAAGGCAGAGATCCATCCGGATCTCTGTGAGTTCAAAGCCACACTGGAAACAGCCAGGCACGGTGGCACATGCCTTTAATCCCAGGAAGTGATGGCAGGAAGCAGAAAGGTATATAAGGCGTGAAAACCAGGAACTAGAGCCTGTTTAAGCTTTTAGGCTTTTAGCAGCAGTTCAGCTGAGATTAATTCCGGATGAAGTCTCTGAGGCTTCCAGTTTGAGGAAACAGGATCAGCCGAGGAATTGGTGAAGTGAGGTTGGCTGTGACTTGTTATATTTCTCTGGTCTTCCAGCATTCACCCCAATATCTGGTTCCCGTGTTTTTTATTAATAAGACCTGTTAAGATTCACGTTACAATCAATCGTGAGGGAAAAGCAAACATGACCAAAAACCCTACCTTGTACCCACCAGGCAGGTTCTCAGAAAACCAGGAATTAACCAGTGTGGGCTAGTCGTGGACAACCTGAGTTCCTATACACTGTTGGGAGAAGGTGAGCTGGCGTGAACTGGTGCGGCTGGTGTGAGCTGGTGCGGCTGGTGTGAACTGGTGCGGCTGGTGTGAACTGGTGCGGCTGGTGTGAGCTGGTGCGGCTGGTGTGAACTGGTGCGGCTGGTGTGAACTGGTGCGGCTGGTGTGAGCTGGTGTGGCTGGTGTGAACTGGTACGGCTGGTGTGAGCTGGTGCGGCTGGTGTGAACTGGTGCGGCTGGTGTGAACTGGTGCGGCTGGTGTGAACTGGTTCGGCTGTGTGGAAAAGAACACCGGATCTCTTCAGACACTACATTTTGAATTACTAAACTATCAGCAATTCCACTTCTAAGCATCTCTCTCAAACAAAATAAATGGACTCCAGGAAATGCCAGCCACTATGCTCTTAGAGCCAACAGGTGCAGAAAATCTCAACATCGTCAACAGTGCAATGGCTAATAAACAAAATGTGGTCATCCAGGCAATGGGCTCTCATCTGGCCTTAAAACCTGCTGAGGGGTTGGGGGTTTAGCTCTATGGTCTAGTGCTTACCTAGCAAACACAAGACCCTGGGTCAATGCCCAGCTCAGAAAAAAAGGGAAAAGAAAACCCAGTTATGGAATTGTTTGGTTCTGGAGAAATAGCTCAGTAGTTAAGAGCATTTGTGGCTCTTCCAAAGGACTGAGTTCCCAGCACCTACATCAGGTGATCAGATATTTACAGCCACCCGAACTCCAGTTCCATCTGCTCTCCCGGCTTCCACAGGCACCAACAACAATACAAATGAAATCTTTAAAAGACACACACTCCAACAAAAGTAAATCCTGAGGATATTATGACAAATGAAAAACCCAGTCACAGAAGGGCAAATGCCACACACCTACCAAAGGTGTGGGGAGGCGGGGTGAGAGTCCCCAGAATCGTCACATTCATAAAGACAGAGAGCAGAAGGAGGTTTCTGGGACCTAGGGGAGGGGTGAAGAATAGTATCCAGACACAAATAGTATCCGAATCTCTCCAGACACTAAATTTTGAATTGCTACATCAGCAGTTCCACTTCTAAGCATCTCTCAAATGAAAATGGACTCTGGGAAATGCAGGCCACTATACTCCTAGAGCAACGGGTGCAGAAAAATCTCAATGGCTGTTACGAACAGTATCCAGAAGGATAGTATGTAACAGGGACAGACTATTCATGTGGGAAGGTGAGACTCTAGGGTGGGTGGGGGTGACGGCTGCACAGCACTGTGAATGTGCTGTGCACCATGGAATTGGCACTCTAAAGGGAAGATGGTCAGCTGGGCAGCATAACAAAACGAATGTCTGGGAGACAGAGACAGGCAGATTTCTAAGATCGAGGCCAGCCTGGTCTAAAGAGAGAGTTCCAGGGCAACCAGGGCTACACAAAGAAACCTTGTCTCCAACCTCACCCCCTAAAAAAGGAAGATGGTTTATCATTCACTTTTCTTGTTGCTATGTCCAAAAACCTAACTATAAGCAGCATAAGAGAAGAAGGCTTTATTGTGGGTTTCCTTTAAGGAGGTACAGGATTGCAGTCTATCAAGATACAGCAATTACAGCCACAGGTTTGCAGTTAAGAAGCAGATGGTTGTAGCCAGCCTGGCAATAGTGAAGGTATTGACATTCTAAAGAGGCATTTGTGTCCCTCCCTTTGGGTGTCAGAGCGTGAAACGTGGAATCCCAAGGGAGTGGAATTTCCCCGGAATCTCCCTCTGGGAAAGGAAAGGGCTGAAGCCCGTGGCAGCCGAAGGAGGCCTTCAGGGCCTCTGCCGCAGAGCCTGGAGCTGAGACAAGGATGTGGGACCACACCTTGGGTACTGCTCAGCTATGTATAACTCTGGCCTCACTGAAACCTAAAGCTCATGTCCCTGCTACAACCAGGCAGCTCAACCCTTGGCAAAGTGAACTTCAGGGACAAACTGATGTCCCCTACCCTGTTCTGAATTACAATCTCGTTGGGCGCCAAATGTAGATGTATCCAACCTTCTTATTAAATAAGAAACACAGAACCAATGCAAAGAAGAAAGCCAAGAGGTCAGAGCTATTAGCAAGCCATAGGAAAGCAGGGCAGTGGTAGCGTACGCTTGTAATTCCAGCACTTGGTAGGCAGAGCTGGGTAAGTCTCTGTGTGTTCAGGGATACAGCCATTATTGGATACACATGCCTTTAATCTTAATACCAATCATGGAAAACCTGGAGGCCTATACAGACAGGCTGTGAGGAGGCAGTCATGTGGTTGGGTTTACAACCAATGAGAAGGCAGGACAGGAACTCTATATAAAGACTTTAACACAGGGGTAGCTCTGGTTCGGAGAGGTAGGACCACCGCAGGAGGAAGGGTAAGGTTTTAGCTCTTAGCTCTGACCTCTTGGCTTTCTTCTTTGCATTGGTTCTGTGTTTCTTATTTAATAAGAAGGTTGGATACATCTACACAATCTTTAAAGTCTTCACTGCAGCCCTGGGTGGCTCCCTTCACCACTTAAATGTGACTAGGCTGGGCCCCAGTCTCTGTAGGAATCAGAGATGGGGCTTGTTTTCTTACCTCCCTGCAGTGTCCTGCAAGAGTGACAGTGGAGTCCCCTGGGGGCTGCTGGGGGTGTCGCTGAGGCCTGGGGCAGGGCCCACCAATGGCGGGAGCACATCCACTGTCATCTGCTATGGCCATATCAAAACGAACGCCTCCTTCATTAGTAAGTGAGGAGCCCTCACACCACAGCTTGGCATGTGACCGGTGAGCCAGGGACTTCTGAGGGAAAGCCACACTCCTTCAAGGACTCAGCCCAGCTTCCCTCCCTCCTCGCCCTGCCAGCTCAGGGTGACCACCGTTAGGTGCCAGGCTCCATGCAGGGTGAAGCCATCTGGAAGATGAGTAACTAGTGTTCACACACAGCAAGGGGCCTCTTTCCTGGGGGTGGGGCGGGCAGGAGAGACTGATCTGAGGAGAGGGTGTGGCTTGGACACACAGGACAAACTGCAAGTCTGCAATTCTCACCAGTCACCAAAACCTGCTGTGCTGAGCCTTCACCCAGGCCCAAATCTCAGTCTGAACATGGTATTCACCTCTCCACAGTGCCTCCCTCCCCTCCACTGTGCTGGCCAGTCCTGCAGCCAGCAGTCCTGTCTGCCCCTCTCTGGTGGCTCCCACTGTATGGCCCCTTCTGCTTAGTACCTTTGCCTTGCAAGCAGCTCAGGGCTCCAAGTCTGAGTTCCAATCTACGACTTTGGTCAAGGCTCCCGTCCAGACACCATAGAGGCCAGGTGTTGCTGATGGCCGGGCTCCCCAGCCTAGTGTGGATGTGGAGAGGCCTGTCCAAAGGCAACTTCATGTGCTTGGTCTCAGACGTGTGCTCATGTTCTCATGAACTCTGTATGTATGAGGGTGGCCAGAGGCTGGGACAACATGGGAGTCTGAGACCTTGCTCACTACTCTCTGGCCCTGGGCACTGGGTGGTGCGAGGATCAGGACTTGCAAGGCAGTGGACCCAGGGCCTCACTGACCCCTTTCCCCCTCCTGCCTTTGAGGCCTTTCTGTCATCTCAGCCTGTGACTCAGCATCCTTGGCTGACGCTGGAGTAGCTTCTCACTCAGAAGGCCATGTGGACTGTTGTTGGGGACTTGTGGGGTGGCTGGCAGACTGTGAAACCAGCCAGCTCTGATGGTAGAATGCCAGCTGAGGAGATAGAAGGGAAAGAAGGCCTTTGCAGAAGACAGGAAGGGCTTCCCAGGTTCCGAGAGAGGCACAGGGATCTGGGAAGGACCTGGAGCTATTTGGGAGTGAGGATCCAGTGAAGTCCTGGCCTGGTTGCTGGAACTATATATACACAAGCCCAGGTCCTAACCCCGTCTGTTTCCAGCACTGTGGGAGAAGGGGCACCAGGTCAGCAGTCCGATGGGAAGAGGGCAGAGAATTGACACAGCCCAGGGGCACCAGCGCTCAGAAGATGGGACATTGATTCCTGGTCTAGCTACCTCCATAAAACAGGAGACATGTTTCATGGTAGACAGGCATTCCCACCTGCAGAACAGACCTCTGACATTCCAGAGTCCTCACTGACCACATGTCCTTTAACTCTCAAGAAAGGATTTGACCTCATTGAGCTGAGTACCAATGTGCCCTCCCGCCCCCGCCGTCCCCACCACCGATTTCAGATCTGTCAGTCCATCATTTCACCCCTTCCCCAGGCCACACAGCAGCTGGGGTGCTCACGCCCAGAGTTAGGAAGTAACCCCAGCCATCATCCAGTCCTGCTCAGGACCACAGACTGTACTTCCTGGTACACACACACACACACACACACACACACACACACACACACACACGTTCCAGAACGCTCCATCATATGAACGTTATGGAGGGTCAGGAGCCTCTGACACCTGCCAGTCTTGCAGCCAGGGAGCTCAGAAAGACTTGTTTCTATGTGCACCCCAGAGCCCAACACCCCCTGGGGGTGCAACTCAAGAACTTGGCGGGTCATAAGGTACAGCCCAGAGGGACACAGGATGCTGGCCTCCACCTCAGTGTATGACGTATCCCTTGCCTGCCCACTGGAAGCCCAGTCATCCTTGATGGCCCTGGCATGACATGGTCTCCCCGCAACTGGTAGGCAGTGACATCCTTTCTCAGGCAGGAACAAGTGCCACATCAGGACGGCACTCTCTTGAGGAGGGGTTCTGCAATCACCTTTCTCTGTGGGGAAATTGAGGCAGGAGCTGAGGGCCCAGGTCCTGTGCAACTCCCTAGGTTAGCTGCCCCTTTTTGGTCTGTGGCCTCCACCTACATGCTGAGGTTTATGGGTTTGCAAGCCCAGGCAGGTAGGGACAGCCACAGCTGGGCGGGGCCTACAGCCTTCATCTGTTTTTGTCCTGTCGGGGCCAGGATAGACACGGACTGCTCACCCCGATGAAGATGCCTTTAGGCATGGGCACATCACTCACATGAGGACATAGAGTTACTCCCCTCAGACATGAGATCTCATAATACTGTGCCCCAACTTGATCCTGTCCAGTGGGAAGGGATATAGGACTAGGCCATCCCTATCCCTGAGCCCAGGTCCAGTGCCACCCGCCAGCCTGCCCTGCAGCAGGTAAGAGGTTGGCATTAGGTGACCAGAGCCCTTCAGTGACCTCAAGTGTCATGAGTGTGTGCAAAAGTCCCAGGCCTCTGGGCAGCTGGAGAGTGTCACTCAAAGGACCTTCCTGACCCTGGACAGGGACAAGGGTGCTTCATTGAGTGGGATGTCATCAAGTAACTGGTGGCTAGGGCAGTGGGGCCAGAGCCCAGGTCTGCCCACGCAGCCGCCATGCCTGCCCCCTTTATGCCCGTCTGTCCCTGATGGACAGTGGAGGAGTCAAGCAGCTTGAGAGTGAAGACCTGCCAGGCCCACATCTTGCTTCGAGTCTCACAGCAGCTAACAGACAGGGTAGAATGAATCTCAGTGATGCTGCATGGAGCAGGTTTTCTCTAGTCCAAGGGGTTCTGAGCAGAGGGGGGTTGGCCTTGTAAGCTGGGAAGGTCTGTTGGGGCAGAGCCAGCAGGGGAATCTCTGAGGCTGCCCCGAGATCTGGCTCATCTTGCCCTCACGCCCAGCTTCTGGCACAAACATCAGGGGCTGCTAGGGACCTACTTGGTGGCATATGAAGTGGCCACGAGCAAAAGTCCCCAGGGTGCCACCACCCAGCTGTGGCCCATCCTCGCCTGCCTGGTCCAGTAAATGCCACAGTTTCAACTTTTAGGGCTGCCACAGGTTTAAAATGAAGGCAGTTGGGGGCTGGGGATATGGCTCAGTTGTTAGGAGCACTAGCTGCTCTTTCAGAGGATCCAGGTTCAATTCCCAGCACCCACATGGCAGCTCACAACTGTCTGTAACTCCAGTTCCAGGGGATCCAACACCTTCATATGGACATACATGCAGGCAAAAACACAATGCACATGAAATAAAGATAATTTTTTAAAATCAGCTGACCATGGAGTCTACTCAGGCTCAGGCTCTCAACTGCTCCATGCCTCAGTTTCCCTACTGAGAAGGGGAGGTTGATTACAGAGCACATTTTCAAATGGGTCTGGTGTGAATCCTTGAGAGTCTCTGCAGAAACTGGGGGGATTTGCTCAGAAATGTTAAGGGGAAGTTTTATCCTGCTCCCTCCCAGGGCGACCACGAACTGTTACCCTCACAAGAGGCACCTTTCACCACATCCAGGAAGAAGGCCGAACTTATAAAACTGGGGTATTTCCTACAAATAAGTTTCGTGCTTTAGAATTTTCCAAATTGATCAAGGGAACAAATCCCAAATAAGCTCAGTGGTGGTGGCACATGCCTTTAATCTCAACATTCAGGAGGCAGAGCCAGGCAGATCTCTGTGAGTTCGAGGCCAGCCTGGTCTCCAAAGTGAGATCCAGGACAGGTACCAAAACAACACAGAGAAACCCTGTCTTGAAAAACCAACCAAACAACCAACCAAACAAACAAAAACCAAAATCCCAAATAAGTAATGGCACCATGAGGAGGCCCTGCTTGGCAAGGTCCCCACGGGCTGCAGAGTGAGCCTACGCCTGAGTGGTCATTTCCAGGAGGTACCTGAGAAGGCCGATGCCATGTGCCGGGAGAACTGAAAGACAACGTCCCATGAATGCTGCCTTCCGTACGTTTATGTGGGGAGTGCACACGTGAGCAGGGCGGGGCACAGCTGGGAAGAGAGGGACAATGAACCTTCAGTGGGTGTGTCCACCTGTCCTTCTCCATCCCTGTTTCCACTTTTCTGTGGGCACCCTGAAGATGGTCCTGTGTCTGGCTAGGGGCACTGGCCCTGCCTTCCCTCAGCCTGATGTTCAACTCCGGAAGTTCCCTTCTCCAGTCTTCCCTGGGCCTGTCTGGCATAACGGCTGTAGTATGGCAGGTGCTGACAGGTGCAGTCTCAGAAGAAGCCATGTGGCGTGTGCCGCCAGGCAAAACACCTGCAGCACCAGGTAGCTGGCTCCTGCCAGTCCTTTGTCTTCCAGATTCCTAGGCCTGGCAAGACCCCTGGCATGCAGTCCCTGGGCCTCTGACCCACCACCCACATTCAGCCCCTCAGTGGGCTCTGTCTCATGGCAGAAACATCATCTGTGTGCTGATAGTCCCCAGACCAGATCCTGTCCATTCTGGTTGTCCAGAAGCAGCGGGTAAACAGCAGGGGTGAAGGGCACATTAGCTCTGTTCATGGCAATTGAGTGCCAAGATTAAAGAAAGGCGTGCACCACCCCACCACCACCACCACCACCCCTCCACCACCACCATCACCACCACCACCACCATCACCACCACCATACCACCACCTCCACCATCACCACCACCACCACCCCCTCCACCACCACCACCACCACCACCACCACCACCACCACCCCCTCCACCACCACCATCACCACCACCACCACCACCTCCACCTCCACCACCACCACCACCATCACCACCACCACCACCACCACCACCACCACCACCACCACCACCACCACCATCACCATCACCACCACCACCATACCACCACCACCATCACCACCACCACCACCACACCTCCACCACCACCACCATCACCACCCGGTAATGAATAAATCTTCAAAAGAAAATAAAATTCAGAACAGCTTGAGCTACATAGTGAGAGAGATCTGTCTCAAAAACAAACAAAAAACCCCAGACAGATGAAAACCAACAGCAGAACCAAAGGCAGGTGATCTCACTGGATCACTTCAGCCAAACTGGGTTTGTATATTGTCTCTGGCTGCTTTTGCATGATGCTTAACTACAGGTCATAGAAAGGTTGGAAGTAGAAAGGCAAAGACACCAAGCAAACACAAGGAAAGCCGGTATGGCTAAATGAAAGCTCCAAGGGAGTCAGAGACTTGGCCCATGATGAACGGTCGCCCAGAGACTCAGTTGTTCTAAATGTGTGTGCACTCACTAACATAGCTCCACACTGCATAAAGCAAAAGCGTGTTAGCTGAGACGACTATGGCGGGGGTGTGAGCTTCTCCCCTCAGAACTGACAGAGCAAGGCGGAAAGAAATCAGTAAGGCTGCAAGTGACTCAATGTAGTGAGTTAACCGGACCTTGTGGATATGGGGTATAACCAAATATATACCAAAACTGCAGCACGTTCCTTTTTTTCCTTTTGTGTATATCTGTGTGTGTGGTAGGAATACTTGTACATGTGTTCACACGTGTGTACATGTGTGTGGAGGTGTGGTTGCACATATAAGCATGGACGTGGAGGCACGATGCTGATGGGGGTCCTCCCTGATCACTCCCACACTATTCTTGGATGCAGGTTTTCTCAACAGAAACCAGAGCTCTTCAATATAGCTAGTCTAGCTAGTTAACTTGCTCAGGGTGTCCCCAGTCCCCACATTCTGAACACTAATTACAAGCACCAACCATGCCTGGCTCACAGCTGTTGTTTAACGCCCTCCCCGAAATGTCTTCCAACAAAAAACTACTGTATGTATGCGTATACTGTGTGTGTGTGTGTGTGTGTGTGTGTGTGTGTGTGTGTGTGTGTGCAGCAGTGTACATGTGGAGGTCAGAGGACAACTTTGTGGAGTTGTCCACCTTTACATAGTGTGTGGCTAGTTTACGTCAACTTGACACAAGCTAGAGTCATTGGAGAGGAGGGAGCCTCAACTGAGACAATGCCTCCATAAGATCCTGCTGCAGGCAAGCCTGGAGGGCATGTTCTTAATTAGTGATTGGTGGGGGAGGATCCAGCCCATGGTAGGTGATGCCATCCCTGGGCTGCTGGTCCTGGGTTCTATAAGAAAGCAGGCTGAGCAAGCCAGTAAGTAGCACCCCTCCATGGCACCTGCTTCAGTTCCAGCCTCCAGGTTCCTGCCCTGTTTGAGTTCCTGTCCGACCCACATTGTTTTTGGTCATGGTGTTTCATCGCAGCAACAGTCACTCCAACTAAGACACGTGGGTTCTGGGGACTGAACTCAGGTTGATAGGCTCATGTGACAAGCATTACCTGTTAAGCCATCTTGCCAACCCAAACAGAACCACACTCAAGTCAAAATCCAGTTGCAGCCTCTGACGCCAACCCTGCGGCTGACGTCAGCCTCCTCTTGTGCCCAGACCCTCGAGCACTACCTGTGCCCTGAATTCACATCTGCCTTCAGGTTGTGAGTACAGTCCCACCTCTGGTCCTAGGCCCTCCCTTCTGGTCTGAACCGCTGAACAATAAGCTGAGGGTCCAAGAGCCTACATACTGAGCTAATAGGAAATGGGGGAATGATACCACACCATATGCAATCTTGTAACCAGCCTTCTCTGAGGTACCCAGGCACAGAGCAGGCTGGGGACTCGGTCATCAGGTGGCACTTTGCAGAGGAGCCATGGACTAGTCAGGCCCTTATAGGCAGCAGCTTCTAGGAAGCAGCAGGGTAGACTGGTAGCCAGCTACACCCCACAGGGTCTTCCAGGGCACTGGCTCAGGGCCATGGCCTGTCTGGGAAGATGTTGGTTCAGTGAGGCCTGCTCCAAGATGCTGCTTCCCATGTATGGGCTACAGCCTTCACCTCCCACCTTGCAGTGAGGCCACCTAGGCTGGGAAGTATCAACAGCCCACCAAGCAAGGCAAAGGGTACTGAGAGGTTCTTGGGTTCAAGTCTCACACCCTCGTGGTGGTTCAAAACTGTCTGTAACTCCAGTTCAAGGGGATCCTATGCTTTCTTCTGGCCTCTGCGGGTATCAGGCACACAGGTAGTACACAGACATACATGGAGGCAAATCACACACACATGTAAACTTTTTAAATGAATAAATACATATTTAAAAAGAAGAAGCTGAGGTTTCTGGACTGGGCTAGAGACATAGTTCCTTCCAGGAGGTGAGTCTGCTTCCTCTGGAGAGGCCGAGGTGGGAACAAATGGCCACTGCCTGCTGGAGACTGGAGCTGAGAGCAGAGGATCTGGCTGCAGGCCACTCCACTTCCCTGTCAGCTTGGACAGGTGGGAAGAGGGCGAGGCAAGGGTCGGAGCTAGTCCTACAGCCATGAAATGGGGCTCTCTGTGGTCTCCAGCTCCCTGCTCCCCAAACCCAACACAGTAGAGAAAGACGAGCCAATGACATGAAACACTAAATAACAAAAAAACTAACGTGCTTTACTATAAAACAGCTGCAGGCAAGCTGACAGTAATGTCCTGAGCACTGGAGTTCCATGAGAGGGTGCCTCTCACACCAGCTGCTGGACTACCCTTAGTCCTGTGTCTTGGGACGTAACGTGGACACCAGCTGCAGGGCTGAGCATCTGCCTCAGTCTTGGTTTTTCATCCCAAGAGTGATGTCATTTAGCATTCAAAGATGGCCGTCTGTGTTGCTCCAGCAGCTCCTCTAGGTGGTCCGCCCGCTTCACAGCAGCCTGCAACACATTTCAGTCAGGCCCTGGATGCCCCGACCCCAGGCAGGCCACCACAGACCCAGAGAGACCCACCTCATGCTGCTTCCGGAGACTGCTCACGACCTCCCCCTTCTTTGCTAGAGCGGTCTTCACCCTGCAGTGATGTGCAGTGGACGTCTGTGCAGCCCCCAACTTGAGTCCCAGGTCAGCCCAAAGGGTCTCAGCCCTGCTGACCTGGGCCACCGTCTCCATGAGAACCAGATGCTAAAGTGGTTCTTGGAAGGAAGGGGGTTGGGCATGGTGCTGTGCAGACCAAGACAGGTGAGCAGTCACCTCATGACTTTGTCTTATTGTCTGTTAGCCACACAGGCGGGCAGCCTCAGCCTCAGGAAGTGCTAAGATTCTGGGTGCTCACTGTCACCCTCCCTGCAGCTGGCCCTCTGTTGAGCAACAGCTGACCCAGCCAGAATCCTAGCTCACCCTCTTGGAGAAGCACAGGTGGGTCCTTGCCAGCCCTGATGCTCCAGAACTAAGTGACACCCAGAGGGAAGATGCCCAGTCTTCCTGAACACAGAGCTGGAAGCCATGCGAGCTCCTGCTCCTGGGCTATGTCTGCATATGTGGAGGAGAAAGGAAGACACACCACTGCTCCCTGTGCCCCACCTGAAGTCCGGACCACCCACCTCCGATGCACCTCATCTAGCTCCATCTGCTGGCGGGCCCGCAGCTCAGCAAGCTCTGCTTTCACCCTCTGGCTCTCCTCCTGGGAGGCTGCCAGCTGGTCTGCAAACTCCTGTCGGACCACCTGGGCCAGGCTGGCCCGCTCGCTGCACATCTGTGTGTTCACCTGGGCAGCAGATGAGGCTGTGAGCAGGCTGACAGGATGGAGGGCTCCGGTGGAGAAAGGGCCTGGGGCTACTCACCGCACGCACGTCTTCCAGTTCCTTCTCCTTCTGCCGGACTAGGGACTGCAGGCGCTCCTTCTCCCCTTCGGCCTCGCCGAGGCGCCCTTTCAGCTCTGTGCACCGCTCCTGCAGCTTCCGCTCCGACTGCTCCAGCTCCAAGAGCTCCGTTTCATACTTGTCCCGCACACGCTTCACGCTGGCAGGCAGAGGCAGGGGGCGGTATGAAGACAGCCCACCCCCTCTGCTCTGGGCCTTCCCCATCTGCGGAACTAAAGGCAGGGGGCAGCTCACCGGCTCTCGGCGGCCCTCTCGCTCTCC
Source organism: Peromyscus californicus insignis (assembly GCF_007827085.1). Classification (NCBI taxonomy): domain Eukaryota; kingdom Metazoa; phylum Chordata; class Mammalia; order Rodentia; family Cricetidae; genus Peromyscus; species Peromyscus californicus. The sequence continues at coordinate 2,102,826 of NW_026294551.1, read as the reverse complement.
TCCTTGGCCAGTGTCATATCAGCCTCCAGCCGGTGGATGACCAACTCAATCTCCTGGTCTCGGCCTTTTCGGATCTCCTCCTTCAGCTCACGTTCCCTGGTCAGCATCCATGCTTCCTGAAGGACACATAGCAGTCTCAGAATCTGCCACCAAGACAGAGGCAGGACTATCCTCACAGGCTCTGGGGAATGTTCCGTGCTTTGAGCCACAGGGAGATGCATAGGTCAGGGCTGAAGGGCTGCCCAGACCCCCAGAGGACAGTGTCGTGTTCTCAGGACGTCCTGTGAGCACAGAGAGACGAGATGGGCCCTGGGTAGTATGGCTCCTTGGATAAGGAGGTCATCACTGTAACAGGCTGTTCCTCTCTCCTAGAGAACCAGAGCTGAAGACAGTCAACTGTTCCTGTCTGCTAGACAGGCCAAGCCACAAGAGCGAATCTGCCCTGTGGCCAAGGGGCTCAGGATCTGGGTATCAGCCGACTCTGAAGGGCACAGGCAGGGTGACTCCTGGAGAGGAGGGACAAATCCTCTCAGATCTCCAGGATCTGCCCAGCCCCGTTTCCTCCTGTTCTGACTCTAACCTTCCCGGATCCACACGCAGACAGAGTAGCACGGCACAGCTAGGAAGGACCACCACGCCCCCAGGCAGCTGGAGTGACACCCGGAAGCCAGCATCCCGAGGGCCCTCAGCAGCCCACCTGGCCGCTCCTACCTCCTTCTTGGCACAGCTGGCCACCCATGCCTGCCTCTCAGCTTCCAGCTGCTCCTTCAGGGCTTTCAGCTCCATCTGGAGGGGACAGGCTGTGAGCAGCCTGAGGGCCACTCCAAGGCCCTGCCCACCCTGTTGAGGGGTCAGGCATCAGAGACCCCCCCTCCGCGCATTCCGAGAGGGATGGCACGCCAACCTGGTGCCTCTGCTCTTGCTCCTCCCGGCTTCTCTCAAACTCGGCTCTCAGGGTTCGAGTCAGGGCTGTACTGCTCTCCTCCAGCTGCTGCCTCAGCTCCTCCAGCTCTGCCCGCTGCCTGCAGGCCAGCAAGAGTCAGGGAACAAGAGGTCAGTGAGAGAGCAGCTGGGCAGGCCAGGGGTCACGGGGAGGAGGAGAGCGGCCCCCGGGGGTCACGGGGAGGAGAGAAGCGGCCCCCGGGAGTCACGGGGAGGAGAGAAGCGGCCCCCAGGGGTCACGGGGAGGAGAGAAGCGGCCCCCGGGGGTCACGGGGAGGAGGAGAGTGACCCCCGGGGGTCACGGGGAGGAGAGAAGCGGCCCCCGGGAGTCACAGGGAGGAGAGAAGCGGCCCCCGGGGGTCACAGGGAGGAGGAGAGTGACCCCCGGGGGTCACGGGGAGGAGAGAAGCGGCCCCCGGGAGTCACAGGGAGGAGAGAAGCGGCCCCCAGGGGTCACGGGGAGAGAGCGGCCCCCGGGGGTCACGGGGAGGAGGAGAGCGGCCCCCGGGGGTCACGGGGAGGAGAGAAGCGGCCCCCGGGGGTCACGGGGAGGAGGAGAGCGGCCCCCGGGGGTCACGGGGAGGAGAGCGGCCCCAGCGGCACCTGGCTGCCTGCTGGCCCAGCCGCTCCTTCTCTTCAGCCACCTCATTGTAGAGTCGCCGCCGTTGCTGCTCCAGCGCCCGATGTTCCTGCTCCAGGTGCTGCTCAAACCTGCAGGACAGTGGGGACGCTTACACTACGGAAACTCTGCTGGCCACGTCAGCTCTCAGGGTCACTCTGTTGTTGGAGGGTCACAGCCTCCTTCAGCTGCAGGCCCAGACAAAGCTGTGAAATGGCCTCAGCCCAGCTGAGTCTGTGGCTCACTGTGTCCTCACACTGGCCTCTCTCTGCCCAGCTCCACTCTCAGGTGAGAACCAGGCACCTGGTTCTTTGACCTGAGCAAGCTCCTGCCATGGCTGGTATTCTTGTCCCTCCTGACAGGGTCAGTGGGTCATGTGAGAGGAGCCAGCCCGAAGGCCCTGGCCGTGAAGGAGGGGGCTGTACACTGGTGGCCACTGGTGCCTAGGCAGTCTCATGTCCCCTGACCACCAACTCCCAGGCTCTGACATCGGCCGAGGGCTGAGGGAATGAATGAGGCTGGCCTCTGCAGCAGAGCGGCCTACACATCACTTTGGGCTCAGCTTAGCAAGTCCCGACATCTGAGTACTGTAACAGCAATCTCATGTGAACCCACAACAGAATCTCAGCACTGGCCCAGGAGGTGGACTGCACAAGTCCCACACAGACTGCGACTGTTCCAGGGGAAACCTGTGGCCGCTCTAAGACCACAGCCGCCAGTGCCCTCCTACCGCTGCTGGGCACGCTCGCGCTCCTGCTTGCCCAGCGCCTCCTTCTCCCGCTCAAGGTGTTCCCGCAGCTCTTCTGCCTGGCGCAGGTGGCGCTGTGCGGCCTGCTCATCACGCTGCTGCAGCTCAGCCTCGTGCAGGCCTCTGAGCCTCCTCACTTCTTGCTTGTGCTTGGCAATGAGTTTCTGGATCTCGGGCTCCAGACCTGTGGGGACGGGGGTTGCACCAGCGATAAGGCTGCAAGACCCTCCCACCCAGCCACTGCCCCAAAGCACAGCAAGCCTGATCTACTGAAGAGAGAGAAGAGGCAGGGACTGCACCCCAGAGACCTAGCTCCAGGCTGTCCTGGAGACACCATCAGACCACAGTGGCTACCCAGGCCCTCGGTGTGTCTCCCAATCACACAGTGCTCAGGATCCTGGAGGAAGAGGACCTGTGGGAAGGCCAGGTTGAGAGTGCTCCCTAAAGTGTTCCCTAAAACCACCTAAGGGTCCACAGTTCCTTCACAAACCAACTCTGTCAGCTTAAGGGGCCCTGGTACTTCTTTTCTACAGTTCTGTTTTCTGCAGTGTGACCAAATGTCAGTCACCTACTGCCTTGACATTTCACACTAGCCTCCAAGAGATGGGAGACCCCTCAGGCTTCTGTGAACTGGGAGCCAGCAGCTGAAATGGAGTTTGCATCTACCTGCCATGGCAGCCTCCACCGGGCCACACCAGGGACACCTACGCTCAGTGCCACGCATATGGGACTGAGGTTACCACTCTCTCTGGAAGGCGTCCCCACCTCTGACTGTGATCTCCTTGATCTTTTTCGTTTTCTCATTGATCCACTTCTCGCGGCGGATTTTCTCAGTGGCACTCATGAGTTCTTTGAGTTTCTTAATCTCCTGAGTAAGAACACAGGAAGTCAGAATGCAGAGATGAAAGGGGCATCCTGAGTCCCCTGTTCCCTCTGCAACTCTGCAGAGCTCCTTCCTCTCCCCAGGGGTGGGGACCACAATACTACACATATTCCAGCCTGAGGCATCAGGTAGGGTGGTTACAGCCACTGGCTTGTAGAAGTTCCACCCCCGAGAGGGATGCTGCCAACCCCCGGAACTGAGGCAATAATACCAAAAGGCGGAACTCCTCCAACAAAAACATTAAAGACAGTACGGAAACTAAAGGCAAAAGTGATTTATAACCTTGTTTTAGCAATTCTCTCATCCCCAAATCTAAGCAATAGCCCTCATATATTCACCTTACAACCTCACTTACAGAAAGAAATTCTTTAACCCTAAGCCTTGCACATTACATGCTCTTAACAGTGTAACTTAGTAACTACGGAATCTATATACACCCACTGTGAAGAAAGCCCGGCTCTGCAGGGTCAGGTCACACTCACACCTGGAGGGCTCCTGAGCACCTCTGTTAACCTCAGCGCTTAAGATCTACAAGTCGGGCTGGAGAGATGGCTCAGTAGTTGGGAGCAGTGGCTGCTCTTCTGGTAGACCCGGGTTCAGTTCCCAGCACCCACAGGGCAGCTCACAACTGTTCCTTGGAAAAAGACTACTGGCCTGTTTCTCTCTAGTTCATAAAAAAAAAAAAAAAAAAAAGATCTACAAGTCTTGCCGGGCAGTGGTGGCACATGCCTTTAAGCCCAGCACTCGGAGGCAGAGCCAGGAGGATTTCTGTGAGTTCGAGGCCAGCCTGGTCTACAGAGCAAGATCTAGGACGGGCACCAAAACTACACAGAGAAACCCTGTCTCCAAAAAACAAAAACAAGGCCGGGCGGTGGTGGCGCACGCCTTTAATCCCAGCACTCGGGAGGCAGAGCCAGGTGGATCTCTGTGAGTTCGAGGCCAGCCTGGGCTACCGACTGAGTTCCAGGAAAGGCGCAAAGCTACATAGAGAGACCCTGTCTTGAAAAACTAAAAAAAAAAAAAAACCACTACAAACAAATGAAAAAAAAGATCTAAAAGTCTTAATGAACTCCAACTCTGTTGGGTACTGAAGTTCTTTTCTGCAGGGGAGCCAAGGACCAAGGGAGGAGGGAATTCCTGGGCTGACAGGGCCACCTAACAGCTGCAATCTCCAACGGGCACCAAAACTACACAGAGAAACCCTGTCTCCAAAAAACAAAAACAAGGCCGGGCGGTGGTGGGCTATAGATGCTGGGGTCTCTTTAAACAGAGCCAGCCCACCCTCACTTGGGTCTGGGCTCCAGTCTAGGGTACCTTCAGGGACGCCAGCTCTATGCTTTGGGGAGAAGCACAGTCAGGTGGCCAAGTCAGACTTTTTTTTGGGGGGGGGGGGTGTTTTTCGAGACAGGGTTTCTCTGTGTAGCTTTGCGCCTTTCCTGGAACTCGCTTTGGAGACCAGGCTGGCCTCGAACTCACAGAGATCCACCTGGCTCTGCCTCCTGAGTGCTGGGATTAAAGGCATGCGCCACCACCACCCGGAGCCTGTCCTGGATCTTGCTCTGTAGACCAGGCTGGCCTCGAACTCACAGAGATCCACCTGGTTCTGCCTCCCGAGTGCTGGGATTGAAGGCGTGCACCACCGCCGCCCGGCTGAGTCAGACTTTTAACCAGCTTCTGCTGGCCAATCAGGTGGGAGCTGAGGTGCCTGTAGAGCCAAGATGAGCGGGTTCAGTTACTCAGGGACTTCCCTGGAGTAGGCCAGGCTTGGACTTGTGGGTCCATGGCCACTGTCCTGTGAGAAGGGTGGTTTATGCTTACCTGGGATGTGGCAGCCCACACCTCAGGACCTGTCCCTGTTGAACACTTGAATATACAGTTCAAGAAGAGGGAGAGGCACACCAAAAGAAAAAAGAAAAAAGTAAAGCTGGGCATGATGGCGCACGCCTTTAATCCCAGCACTCAGGAGGCAGAGCCAGGCGGATCTCTGTGAGTTCAAGGCCAGCCTGGGGTACAGAGTGAGTTCTACGATACCAGGGCTGTTCATAGAGAAACCTGTCTAAACAAACAGAAACCTCAAGAAGAGGGAAGGGAACAAGGAAAGGTGCTGGGAATCCTGACCTGCATCCTCGGGCCACAATGCCATGTGCCCTGGGAACTTGTTCACAAGCTGGTATTGGCCAGGGAGCTCACCAGTTCGTGCTGCTCCTGCATCTGGGCCACGCGCTCCCGACACCGCTGGTCCCCTTGCTTCAGCTCAGTCACCACTGCCTCGCACTTCTCACTCAGAATCTTCTTGTCTTCAATCAGCTGCGATGGGGGTGGGTGAGGTTCTGATGCCCACCTAAGGCGCCTCTACTAGGCCAGCCAGCTGGAGAACCACCCTGGGGCCTCGGGCACCGTGGTCCTGCAGTTAGCGCTGCGCTCCGACGGAGGGACAGCGACGCCAACCCTGGGTCTGCAGACCAACTCCTCTCACCCCACAAGCCTCCCAGAGCTGAGTCACCTGGTCAATGAAGGACAAGTGCCGTTGGATGGTGGCCTCATAGTGCTCCTTCTGCTGCCGCAACTGCCGGTTCAGCTCCTTCTCTGTCTCCTTAACACGTCGGATGGTGAGGTCACGCTGTTGCGCCTGCAGGAGGTATGGACAGGAGGTACTGGCACTGGGTCCCTGCCAGAGACCAAGGGCCATGTGGGAGAGAAGACAGAGACAGAGCCTTGGGGATGACAATGGCCCAGGCCTTCAGTAGGATGCTGGCAGTCCCCATGCCGGCTAGAGCCCTGGGGTGATGGCTAACGGTGGACTCTGACGGACTCACCAGAGCTCTCTGCAGTAGAACCATGGCCTGCTTCTTTTCCTCGACCTCCAGCTTTAGCCGCATCATGAATGTACTCCCCTCAGACCCCAGTTCCAGGGGCTTTGGGCCCGCCTCCGGCACCAGGCTCTAAGGATAGGACAAGCCTCAGACAGGCCACACAGCAGCTACCACCCACTTGACGCCCATGGGAAGTCACTCCATGCTCCCAATCTACCCTGCTGTGAGGGAAAAACAGCTGCACAGGGCGTCTGGTCAAGGGTCGGTGGGTGACAAGTCAACCCATGGAGACGGCATTCGTTATTCAGTGCAGAAGGAGGGCTATGGCCTTGATGCTCTAACACAGATCGTCAGACATGATCTATCCACTCCTGACCTTCCCACCCCCCATGAAAACAAGACATCACTCCACTCATCGTGGTCACTGGTGTTCACTCAGGAAAGACAGCCCAAAGAGACCAGAGCCCAGGGATGTCAGGACCATCCACCTAGACAGGACAACCCATCTAGACAGGAGCCCAGAGTGGGAGAAGACAGTCCTGTCTGCCTTCACCTCTGTTCAGAACTCAGGACTGGGACTGCTTGCTGCATAAGGGTCTTGCAAGTGATCACTTCCCGCTGGCAGCCACCCAGGGGCCTGGTGGCCGACTACCTCCCGCTGGGGTGCTGGCCGGTCCTGTCCCGACTTCTCCATCTCATCTAGGAAGCTCATGATGCTCTGCAGCTTGGCCTCTGAGAGCAGAGTCCCATCATCAAGTGGGCCTGGGGGTGCACTCAGTTTCCCAAATTTCTCCAGGTTGTCAGCTGTCAGGGAGTTGATGTCATCCTCCTGCAGGTGGTCCAGCATTGGGAGCTGTTAGGGAAGCCTGAGGACTTGGGGTCCCTCAGGGACAGCAGGCAGTGAGGTGCGGGGTCAGTAAGCCTGGCTATGGAAGAAGGGCCTCCTGCTGCTCAGACCTTTGAGAATAGTACTGCAGCAAGAGAGGTGTGAACCCTCATAGGTCACTGCGCCTCAACCTCAAGGACCAGAAGGGAAGGGAGAGCAGAGGTCAAGAGGCCACATCTGGTCCTTGTTAGGGTCCCACCTAAAACAGGGATATGGCGGCACCAGCCTTCCCTGACCCCACGAAGGCCTCCTGACCTACTCGTGCCTGCTCACCTCCTCGGTCCAGGCATATCTGTCTTTGTGATAGGTCTTCGGGCGGGGCAGCGGCTCAGGCTCCTCCTCCAGTAACCTCAGTGTGTCTAGCAGCTCATCCAGGGTTGCTCTGGCCCTGATCTTGCTCCTGGTAGTGCCCAACACTTCCAAGTCCTCTCTGGCTACATCCTGGGAATGGATGTCCTACAGCAGTCAGGCAGGGAGGGAGATCAACAAGGCTAGTGGTGACTGAGAGCCACCATGTACAAGGCCCACCCAGTGCTACCCATCCCCATGGATTAGTGCATCTACCTACTGGCACATATCTCAAGATGCCATGCTCAGGGGAGAAAGGGCCCTGCCCAGTCTCACACTGAGAAGTCTTGTGGCCTTGCTGTACCTTTTTTTTTTTTTTTTAAGATTTATTTATTTATTTTGTATACAGTGTTCTGTCTGCAGGCCAGAAGAGAACACCAGGTCTCATTACAGATGGCTGTGAGCCACAATGTGGTTGCTGGGAATTGAACTCAGGACCTCAGGAAGAGCAGCCAGTGCTTTTAACAGCTGAGCCATCTCTCCAGCCCTTGCTGTCCCCTTTGAACTTCCAGTTCCTCTTTCAAGGAGACGGACCCAGTAACCCTCCCCCGGCGACTATGAACTCCTGGTAGACTTCCAGAGCAGTTCTGTGAGACCTCCCCCCAGTGAGATCACCAGGCTGCTGTTTCACATCACAACAGGAGCCCTCCTGGCATCCTTTCACGACAAGGGACCCCAAGGCTGAAGAAAGGGCAGGGAAATATCAGCTTAGGCCGTCCAGGAATGACATGCCCCAAAAGCCAAAACCAGAGGTGAAAGGGTACTGTGTCCAGACCTGTGGCTTGTCCTCTGGAGGCTGCTGGGGCTCTGGGGATGACTCAGAGGCAGGAGGGCAGGGGTCTCCAGGGCCTGTGGGGTAGATGCTGGCACCTATAAAACAGAACACAATGTCATCCCTCCCAGGGCCTGAACGTGGAGGTTCCCTAGGAAGGATCCAGGTACAAGCTCACAGACACATTAAGGGTCCCCTGGCCTTCCAGGATATAAAGTTGTGGGGGAAGAGGCACAACTCCATAATGCTGGGCCTCAGTTGTACAGGTCCCACTGCCAGGATGATCTGTCGAGGCCTGGGCACCCTCAAGTCCAGCACCACAAGTGACCCAGGCAGAAGCAGATGTGGGGAGTAATGACCTGGGGCCGAGATCCTAATCCTGCAGGTGAAAGTCACAAAGCCTGGCTACAACTCGAGGATTGAGCCTGGCAGAGCCTGCAGCTCCTTCCCACCACAGGCCTCCCAGAACATGGTGGACTGAGAAACACTCACTGGCATTGTTGGCCTTGAGGGCCTGGTGGGCGGTACTGCCTGGCATCGAGGGTGGCTCCTGGGTGGGTCGAGGCTGCCCCGGTGCTCTGGTCTCTGGTCTGTCTTTAGGCGGCCTGTGCTCAGCCTCACCTGCCTTCTGGGCTCGTTTCTGCTGCAATTCCTGACAGAGGAGCATCTCTGAGCGGCTGCCTAGAGCAGTATGTCCCCATGTCCCCTTTCCCTTCTGCAGCCCAGCTGCCCAGAGGCTTGGTGCTCCCAAGCACTGGTGTCACACAGAATGGGCTGTAGGATGCTGCCTGGGTTCCCGGTACCTGAATGGCTGCCTGCCTGGCCCGGCGAGCCTTCTCCTCCCGGGCCTTCTTCCTTGCTGCCTCCTCCTGCCGGTGCAGGTCCAGAAGGTTCCCACTACCCAGCCGTTGCCTCTGCTCCTGCCAGGGAAGCCGAAGCCACGAACTTTACAGAACTGGACGATGACAGAGCCCTGGAACCAGCTGGATGGTCTCCACAGGACCCTGAGAGTCATGGGAATCTGCAGAGTCCACTAGCAGAGAAGAGATCAGATCCCCAGGACACTGGATCTGCCACCTTGGCTCAACAGAGAGCCAGCCCCACCCTGAGATGCATCGAGGTGTGTCAGGGGGTGGCAGCTCTGTAGCACTTAGCCAGGACCTTGCTCAGGGGGTCTCCTGACACATCAACCCCAACAGAGCTTTAAGAACCAAACAAGGCCGGGCGGTGGTGGCGCACGCCTTTAATCCCAGCACTCGGGAGGCAGAGCCAGGCGGATCTCTGTGAGTTCGAGGCCAGCCTGGTCTCCAAAGCGAGTTCCAGGAAAGGCGCAAAGCTACACAGAGAAACCCTGTCTCGAAAAACCAAAAAAAAAAAAAAAAAAAAAGAACCAAACAAGGCCCACAGAGGGGGGTCTGAACTCCATTTGGTTTGTCTTAACAACTCCACTGTGCGCTGTGAGCCCCTGAGGACTCTATGCCCAGCCCTTGGGTGAGCTTAGGTTGGCTTACACAATCACACTGACCTCCCGCTTAGACGCCAGCAGGTGTTCCAGGCTTGCTCCTGCTCGGCGCCTCTGTACCTGGCGGCGGTACCAGCGTTGGATGGTGACTGCAGCCTGGTTTACCTGGTGGATAAACCTGTCCAAAGAACCAGATTCAGGACCAGAAGGGGTCCCCAATCCCTGTGCCCTGGAACAAGAACTTGTTAGTCAAGTGTCCACATGGAAAGAGACAATGGTGGCTACACAGAGCCCCTTCCCACCATGCTGTGATGTGGAAGGCTAGCCCTTCTGGATTCCTTTAAAACCTAAACCCACCCTCCTGGGAAGCTACCCAGGGGAATACAAGTGTCAGTCTACAGTAGGTTTAATCATCAGAAAGTGAAAATGGCCAATGACAACTGACCACTGAGTGAACAGTGATGCTTCCAGGCAACAGGATACTGCTCGGGAGCAAAAGCAAGGACCAGAGAGCTGTGCTAGGCACAGAATCTGGGGCTGCAGAGAGACAAGAGCGTCAGAGCACACGGCACGAACAGGTCAGTGGTTGCTGAGGTCAGGGCAGAAGAGGACACACAGGGTGCGTGGCTGAGGGAATGGAGGGGAGTTGAAATAGTCTAATTATTTTTAGTGTTATTTATTCATTTATTATTTAAGATAGAGTCTCTCTATCTAGCCCAGGCTGGCCTTGAACTCAGAGAAATCCGCCCCCTCTGCCTCCTGAGAGCTGGAACTAAAGGTGTGCGCCACCACACCCGGTCACTGATTTGTTTTTGAAAGTCTCATGTATTCCACTCTGGCCTCAAATTCACCATGTAGCTGAGGATGACCTTGAACTCCTGATTCTCCAACCTCTATCCCCAAAATGCTGGGGATGCAAGCATGTACCACCATATACATCTGTCAAATGGGTACATTTTAAAACTAAACCCAATGGGCTGGGGATAAAGCTCAGTGGCACAGCTCCTGTTGAGCATATGCAAGCCTCTGGGTCCCATCCCAGCACTGTAAGGAAACAAACAAAAACTCAATAAAGCCGACTAAACAAAAACCGTCAACTCAGGCAGGTGGTGGCACACACCTTTAATCCTAGCACTCAGGAGGCAGAGGCGGGCGGATCTCTGTGAGTTCAAAGACAGCCTAGTCTACAAAGCAAGTTCCAGGACAGGCTCCAAAGCTACACAGAGAAACCCTGTCTTGAAAAAGAAAAAAAAAAAAAAAAAAAAAAAAGGCCAGCTATTGGTTTCCCTGGTCCTTGGATGCAAACCAAAAATAAAAAAATAAAAACAAAACAAAACAGAACCAAAAACCACCCGTCAACTCTGACCAGAAGGGCTTTACGTAGATCCATGTACCAAGGATGGTACCAGTGGTCCAAGTACTTTCAGCTGCCTGCGACAGGAGCCCATCCACAGAGGACACCAAGATGGAGCTGTGGAGGGCCGATGGACGGCTCCTGGCCTCACCTCCCTCCCACTGCCTACTTAGGACCCTTCCCTATACTCAGCCTCGAGTCACAGGCCAGGTAGGTGGTCTGGGTGGGAGTCCTGAGGCCACCTAGGAGGCTCCAATGCAGCTATTCACCCACTATGGGGGCCTGGCAAGGAGCCAGCATGGCAGCTAGGGAACCTCTAACGTGCCCACCCTGAAGCCCCAGAGGGAACTATCGAGGACAGCCCCACAGGCAGGTGGTTTTGTTCTCCTCAGTCTTTTATCTTCTTTCTGCTAAATGTGTCTTTAATTACCAGTTTTACCGAGGCATAATTACCATACTATAAACCCTCCCATTTGTGGTATACAATCCAATGCTTTTTAAAGCAAATTTACAGGGTTGTGCATCCATCAGCACAATCCAATTCTAGAACATTCCCATCACCCTAAAAACAGTCCCTGTGGTATCCTGGTTCCTGCCAAGCCCCAAGCAACCACAGCTCCCCTCCCTCTATATAACCATTTTGTCTTTGCACTGTAGACACATGGAGTCTCACCAAGTATGGCCTTCCATGTTGTCTAAAAACCAACTATTACTGGAAACTCTTAACATTGGCGTCACAGGTCCCAAGTCCCTCGTCCCCGCTCCTCCCTGTGAGCGGTCACCTCTCAGCTTCCTCCTCAGTCACCTCCTTCCGCCTCAGCAGGCCGGTGGCACCCCGGGTGGAGTGACTGCCACCAGAGACGTTCTTCCGAGGCTTCCCAAAGTCACTGCCCTCACCGCCCTCTCGAGCTGCAGCCTTGATGATATTGCTGACAGGAAAAAAAGAAGCCTAGCTCTGTCCCCAGCTCTGGGCAGGCTCCAAGACTGGAGCAGACCCACAGGCCGTGGTGCGAAGCTGGCCCTTCGGCCCCACCTTGCTGGTGCCCAGAACTACCTGTACGCCAAAGTCCCACTGACTGCCACCCGGGTAAATGTATTTTACATTTACAAACAGAAAGAGGTTCTCAGAATAGGAGTCCAGATCCAGAGAGACTCAAGAATTCTGAGGACCACTGACTCTAAGTGAAGCCGCCCTGTCAAGGTACAGGGCTTCTCTGCTGCTCAGTTAACCCAAAATGTGGTACCTTTTTGGTTCTGTATGTGGGCAGGAGCTTCCTTCCAGCGCTCCACCCTGAGCAGAGGCCTCAGTCTCCCCAGTCAGCTGTTTGTTCCCCCTAGGGAGCTGCCTTAGCCCAGACGGGAATCACTAAGAGTCAAGAGCCCCATCACGGGGCTCATATCCTCACATGAACACAGCACACCCTACCTGGGGCCCACCCCTAGGTCACATGCTCCCTGTGTCCATGCAATCAGGCCTTACTTGAGGGAGGGGGCTGTCTGGTTGGAGCTCTTGGGAGGTGACACCTTCTTCAGGGAGGCGTAGTGGTTATGCACCATGGTAGTGACACAGTTGCCCACGGCTCCTTTGTTGCTTCTGGCAGAGAGACAGGGAAAGAGGACACAGCCAGGTTTTGTTTGTAGCACATGCTGCTGTAAAAACTCACAGTGCTTATTGTGGCAATGATCAAACACCCCTGGGACCCCATGGCCCGCACCCCAGCGGCCAAGTCTTTTTGGGTTAGAAAAGCCCTTTCTTGTACCCAAAGGAGGTGGATAGTGTCCCCTGACCCCCAAGGTCAAGGGATGCACACTTGCTTTGGAGGTGGCCTAGAGTATGCTTTCTCCAGTGGCTTGCTTCTCCGTCTATCAGGGAGGCCACTGTACCAGGACCTGCCACCTTGGCTACTGCTCTCAGACATGCTTTGGTCTGTCATGTCCCTGCTGAGCATGACCCCAAGAGTGACAAACAGAGCTCTGACACAGGCTCACCCTTCCTTGGCAGGCAGGTTGGGAGCCCCAAGGTGACACAGTCCCACCTCCCCACATCTGATGAACCTTCCAAGTCAGGTACAGCCGGCCCTGAGGGAGCTTACTAGACCTGGAATTTCCAGAAAGTACAAGTGGTGACTCAGGCCTCTAAAGGGAAAGGCTGCCCCAAGGGAGAGGGGCATTCCAGAAGGCCTGCTGGGCCTGAGCACAGCTGCATCCCTTAAACAGTGGTCAAAGGTCCCTTCTGCGCACGATACATCTTCTGGTCTCCTCCTTTGGCTGAGGGGAAAGCCATTCATTACAAAGTAGCTTGATGCAGCTACAGGAAAGACCCAGAGTTCCTGGACCAGGAGCACCTGGTGGATGATACCTGTTGTTAACAGTGAAGCTGGGTGCCAGGGCACACTCCTTCCTCCGCGGGCCCAAGGCAGAGTCAAGGGTGCTGGGACTCTGGACGCTGGCTGGCAAAGCAAAGCCCCTAGGCTGGTCATCCTGTGGATCGTGCAGACACTTCTCAGCCTGGGATACCGGGAGCATACCCCAATACCAACAACAGGCCCTGACACCACGAGGCACAGCTGCGGTACCCAAGGGACCACAGTTAGACCAAAGCTCACAAGCCCAACACACCCTCCTGCAGCTGTTGCCCCTTTCTCTGCAGAGGCAGGAAGGATGTGGAGGGAACTAGATGGTGATCCCGGCAGGAATACCAGGACTCATGGCTGCTACACACTACCCTTACCAGGACGTTCCACGAGGCTTCCTTCTCGCTGGACGCCTTGCTAAGACTGGCCACCCTCCTCCTCCCACGGGTGCTGCCCTCAAAGAGCATCAGGAAGTCGCTGGGCTCTGCCGGCCTGTGTCAAAGAGAGGTCAGCACACAAAGTCCACCGTTAAGGACGCCAGGAAGGCAGGCAGGCCCGTGTCTTACAGGAGGCAGGAAGGCATGGCTCCAGTACAGGAGTCTGGTCTTAAAAGAAGTCAAGCCCAGTTTAAAAGAATATTTCTTAGAGGCTGGAGAGGTGGCTCAGAGGGTAAGAGCACCTGCTGCTCTTGCACAGGACCCAGGCTTGGCTTCCAGCACCTACATAGGGGCTCACGACCCTTTGTAACTCCATTTCCAGAGAATATGACACCTTCTTCTGGCCTCTGAGGGCAGCAGGCACACACATGGTGCACATCAATGCATATAAGCAAACATCATATACATAAAAAAATGTTTCTTAACCCTGACCGACATTCCTACCTGGCAGAGATGCCTCAGGGTCTTGCAGACAAGGTCTGGAAGCCTGGGGAATCTGGGTAGTCATACTGAGTCTAAGGATCAGGGGCCTTAAGATGTGTGCTACCAGCTACTGCTACTACCATCATCCCCCTACAGACAAAGAGCCACACAGAAATCAGCTCAACAGAGTCAGGGTGACAAGGAAGAGCTGGTAGACAGCAGGAACTCCCCCCAGGTGGCCATGGACATGCCAAGGTCCGAACCTGAAGGATTAAGAGCATTTGGGGCAATGCCCTGTGTGAGGCCATTGTAGCTCTAACAGCCAGTATAGGCTGTGCGTAGGATGGTACAACACAGCAACACACAAGAGTGAAGCACAGACATGCCATCACACAATGAGTCCTGAAAACATGATACTCAGGGAAGGGCCAGATACAGGAGGCCAGGCTATGTCTGATTTTAGTTATAAGAATGTGCAGGCCAGACAGATCTACAGGGACAGAATGCAGACCGGTGGCTGGTAGAAGCTGGAGGACACAGAGGGCCTTAGCAGATGTGGGGTAATGAACACTCTAGACAGGACCATGGTGCCAGCTGCACTGAAAATAATGCCTGAGCCAAGATCTGGCTCAGTAGCAGCATGCTTGCCTAGTGCGTGCATGGCCCTGGGTTCCATCCTCGGCACCAAGAAATAAGCACATCTTTGAGGTGTCCTTGAAACGTAAGCTATATGGCACAAGAATTACATCCCAACAAAGTGGCCAAAAAAAAAAAAGCAGCAAAGTTGGCATCACTTGGCTCTCGGCTGCCATTTCTACACTCTACAGGGAAAAGGGAGGGATGATGGGCAGCTAGTTCCCAGAAGGCTCCTCGGCTGTGGCCTGTCTCTTCTCAGCCCAGACATATCCCTGCCAAGACCGCCACACTGACAGACTCCACACACTGTTACAGGCTTCAAACATCACCCCTGACAGAGGCCAAGGCACAGTGCTGGCATCGACAGCCATGTTTCCAGGCCACAGAAGAAGGTACCACAAAATCCACTTCCATGTGTAGAGGGGTGGGCTCATTCTGCACAAACATACAAAGCAGGGAGGTAATAGGGGAGAGATGATTTGTCCTGACTCATAAACCATAGAAGGGACTAGACACAAGGCGGTGCTGAAATCCAGCAAGGCTGCTGAACACAGAGTCAACACTGAAACCCATCAGAAACAGAGAGAAGACCCAGCACACAATGGCAGGGACTGTAAGGCCCGAGACAATCTAGCAAGAAATATGCAAGACTCTCATGGACACTGGGGTTGGTGGAAGTTGGCAGAGCTCATGAAAAGTCACAAAGAAGTAAGGATCAGAAGTAAGGGGCACAGGACTGAGGACAAGCACAGACCTTCTCTGACGGTCATCATTTAGTAAGCATGGGTACAGAGAGACATGGGATAGAACGGGGCCAGCAAAGTAGGACAAAGGGGCAGGGGACAGGACATGAGGCCCTGCAGAGAGCCACAGCACTCCATGAAGGAGAGCACTATTGTTTGAATCTGAAATGTCCCTTATGCATTCAGTCCCCAGCTTGTGGGACCTTTAGGAAGTGGGGTCTGGCTGACGGAAGTAGATCGGTAGGCCCATCCTTACTGCTACACTTCTACCAGCCAGACCCCACTTCCCAAAGGTTCTGTCTCCAGTCCAGCATGCTCCTCCCCATTTCTTATCTGCAGCAGTGCAAGAAGTTGCCACCACAAGCTCTCATTGTCTAGTGACAGCCATGCAAGGGGTTCAGAAAACCGGGACAGAAGAGGAGGGCCGTTGCTGTCATAATGTAGCTATGATGGCCTTGGGAACTGGTTTGTGGGAGGGATTTGGAAGTTTGGGGCTGTAGGCAAGAGAAGCCCTAGAATGCTGTCAGCGGAGCCAAAATGCTGATGGAAATATCAACAGTAAAGACAGTCAGGGGGCTTCAAATAGAAATAAGGAACTTGGCCAGGCGCCAGTGGCGCACACCTTTAATCCCAGCACTCAGGAGGCAGAGCCAGGTGGATCTCTGTGAGTTCAAGGCCAGCCTGGTCTACAGAGCGAGATCCAGGACAGGCACCAAAACTACACAGAGAAACCCTGTCTCGAAAAAACAAAAAAAGAAAGAAAGAAAGGAAGGAAGGAAGGAAGGAAGGAAGGAAGGAAGGAAGGAAGGAAGGAAGGAAGGAAGGAAGGAAAGAAGGAAGAAAGAAAGGAAGGAAGAAAGAAAGAAAGATCTTATGTGAGCTGAAGGCTACCTGTGCTACAGCAACAAATCTGGCTACACTTTGCCTGAGTCCTGAAGTTTTAGGTGAGGCTGAGTTCAAAAGCAATAGACTAATTTTCTCAGCAGAAGAAATTTCATGACAGTATAGCATCCAAGCCGAGACTTTTAGGATTTTAAAAACACACAGTATGAGGAAGGATCATCAGCCTGGGGATGGGTCACACAGAGCAGCTATATTAACACTCGCACTTTGTACCAGGAGAACAGGAAAAGTTCCTTGATACAGACCCCACTGTCAAAGGCTCCAGGATGTGAATATGTGAACAGTTCAAAAGACATTCATGGGGCTGGAGACACTGCTCAGTGGTTAAGTCCCCAGCTGCTCTTGCAGAGGACCCAGGTTCAGTTCTCAGCACTCACATGGCAATTCACAACCATCCTTAACTCTAGGTCCAGGGGATCTGACACCCTACTCTGAACTCTCAAAAGAGAGAGGAAAGAAAGAAAGAAAGAGAGAGAGAGAAAGAGAGAGAGAGAGAGAGAGAGAGAGAGAGAGAGAGAGAGAGAGAGAGAGAAAGAAAGAAAGAAAGAAAGAAAGAAAGAAAGAAAGAAAGAAAGAAAGAAAGAAAGAAAAGAAAGAAAGAAAGAGCTGCAGTCTCTGGGATGCTCTGCTGCAAACCAGCTAGGAAGACATTTTCTGCACTTAGCTGCTGAGGTCCAGTGAAGTCCAGATACATCTTGAGCCAGCAGAACATGCAGAATGCAGGAGTTACAATAGGTTTCCGGAGGCTGTGTGCAGTGAGGCTGTATAGTGAGCAAGCTACATATGAAGATGTCAAGACCAGGCTGCAGTGTGGACCCGAGAATGGGGGGGGGGGGGGGGACAAGCCTTCCGGAGCCCAGCTGAACACACTATGAGCCCCCAATGCCAGATATGGCTGCAAGACTGGCTGTTTGCCCTGCTGGGCTGTGGGTGTGCGTTGGTGTGACTGTTTCTTGATGTGCCCTGTCCTTCCACTTTGGAATAGGAATCTTACTCTGTGCTCTGACATGTTAGATATAAATAACTTGTTTTTTATTTTACATGAGCTCACTGTTACAGACTACAGGGACTTTAAAGTTGGACTGCAAGCATTCCAAATGATGACATGGTCAGGAACCTATGAAGATAAGGAGTAGGAGACTGGCTTAAATGGTGTATTCAGGTGTCACGCTGATAAGGAGCGGAGTTGTATTGGGTTTTGTCAACCTGACAAAATCTACAATCACCTGGGAAATGGGCCTTTGAGCGTGACTGTGTGAGACTATCTGTGATCCCTTAATTTGAGGCAGGGAGATATGCCCATTCTTTCTTCCCAGTGTGGGTAGCACGGTTCCTTGACTGGGATCTTGGACTATATATATGGAGAAAGAGTTGAGAAGCATGTATCCATCACCCTCCTCCAACTGCAGAGTTGATGTGACCAGCTGCTTCAGGTTCCCGCTACCCTGACGTCACTGCAGTGACGGACTGGACCCGAGTTGTGAGAAAATAAACACTTTCTTCTTTAGATGATCTCTGTCGGGGTATTTTATCAGAGCCAACAGGAGAAGAAACTAAGCCAGACATTCAACTGCTAACACATGCAGGCCTGCTCTCCACCAGCCAGAGAAGCTCAGATATGTCTGCAGAGGGTTTCCTGGAGGTCTTTAGTGAGCACAACCACACCGTATACACAGACACGCACACTACACGCACCAAGCCCACTACTCACACTGCACACCCATAACTCATACCATCCATACCACACAAACACACCACAAACTGAATACTCTATAACACATGCCACACATGAAGCATACTCCACAAATCCGTATGCCACAGACATGTGCATGTACAGCCCCCTGTACACATCCCCACGCCCAGCAATGTCACATGTGCCCACCCCACACCCCCAGGAGATCCTGCATTTTCAGCCACCGGCAATTTGGCCAAGTGGACATGCTGAGAGTATGGCACACTGTCTCTAAATCATTGCAGCCTATTCTCTGTTACATCCTGGGCCCTGAGGTTGCTGCTTGGTGGACTGTGAGCTGAGGATGTCTGCATTTGCTCTTAGTGCAGCTCCTATGTTCCCAGAGGAGGGTCCACCTTGTTTGGCTCAGAACCTATGAGTATATGATCGAGTCTCATTAAGTCTCACACCTGCTGCTTGGGACAATTCATGCAAGAGGGCCTTATTGTCCCTCTCAGCTCAGTGGCACTGGCCACTGCTGGCTTTTTGCTGGCCTCCCCAGCACTGAGGTTCCAAGATGGGGTCAAAGGGAAGACTCAGAAGTGTCCCAATACTGATGCCTCCTATTAACAGTGCGTTTTGACATCCAAAGGGCAGGAGAGGCTATAGCTGAAAGATGTGTAGATAAGGGCCCACAAGCAACCTCCCTGAGTACTCCTGAGGAGGTAGGACAGAGAAGAGGTGGAGGAGCGGGGGGGGGGGGGGGACGACTGACCCTGAGGGCCCAGGATCTCATGTCCAGCAGAGATGGAGCAGGACAGAATGGATGCTCTTAGCTGTCCTGAACCCTCCTAGCTCAAGAGAATAAAGCCAAATGGTGTGAGAGTCGCCCGATCCCACTGCCCAGCGAAGACCATGACTGACAGAGCTGGAAAAGGAAGAAGAGTAGCTGGGGGTTGCAGGTGACCTGGAGTCACAACAGGTTACCTGGGGGAGCCGGTCCATGACTGGTTGACCTGCGTAGTGCTGTTAGATCTTCGAAGATTGTTGATAGCCCGGGAGCCCCCAGGCCCTGTGGCCTCCTGTAGAAGGGAAAGGAAAACCTAGTTAGTAGAGAAGACCTTAGACACTTGCCAGTGGCTCAGCCAGGCCAGGCCTGAGAGAAATCATTGGGGAACAAAGGAGTGTTCTGGGTTCCAAACAAGGCTCTGAAGGTGGTACATGGACAGTCAAGGCCACAGGACAGGATGGATGGGAAGCAATTCTAGGCCTAGCCATCGGTGGGTGTGTGGGGCAGGGCCCCAGCCTCTGGGAGCTAGGTGTACTGCACAGAGTAGGGAGCCCTTCACCCCTGCAGTGCGGGAGGGCACAGGAAGTGGCACCAGGCCCGACCAGGAACTGCTCACCACATGCCACTGCTGTCATCAACAGTGAGCCTAGTGTTCTCCAGGGGTGGAAATGTCGCACTGCAAGGATGAAGAGGAAAGCAGGCATGGCCGTCTGCAGACCAGGGGTGGCCACGGCACCCCAGCGGCAGGCTCACCTCTCCCTTCCTTTGCCCTCTGCACTTTAAACACCGGCACATCTGACCGACTCTTTAGTTTTTCCCCTTGGTTTTCTGAGACAGGGTTTCTCTGTGTAGCCCTGCCTGTCCTGGAACACCTCTGTAGACCAGGCTGGCCTCAATCTCACAGAGATCCTCCTGCCTCTGCCTCCCAAGTGCTGGGATTAAAGGTGTGCGCCACTGCCTGGCCTGACCTACTCGTACTAATACGGAGCTGCCGAACACATCTGCACAGTGTCAGCACTGCACCAGTTGTTTCGGATGCCGCTTTCCTTTCCCCTCTTTTCCTAACAGAAGGTTTATGTTCTTCACACTAAAGAAAGAGGTGAGGGTGGGCCTTGTGCTCACTGAAGGTTATCAAGGTGGAGAAGAAGTGTTCATTAGATAAATAAGGTCATGGGCTAAAAACCTTAATGCTATCAGTGCAAAGGGTAGGTGTCATCAGCCCAGGAGCAGGAGCCTCCCGGAGACAAAGCTAGCTCACTCCACTGTCACATATGTGGTCTCTTGGGATTCCAAGGCCTGCCCAGGGAAAATGCTCTTCAGAATCCCTATGAGATAAAGCAGTCAGAAGAACCAACACCAGGAAGATGAGTCCTGGCCAGGTGAGCTGTTCTTTCATTAAATACACCAGGGCTAGGGTCACCCTACAGAAATGAACAGCTGGACCATCCCACAGGGAGAGAACCTGGCAGCTTTCTCCACATAGCTGAGCCATACAAGCTGTCACTGAAGGAGAGACTGGCATGATGGGACTGCTCTCGGCAGGAGGCCTGGGAGAGGCAGCTATGGGTCCAGGTGGCTGCAGAGGAAGCCCTGCCGTGCAGCATGGGTCCTCAACCTTACCACACTGTCTCCATGCAGCAGCAGATCTTTGATGGATGCACACATGTGGCCCTCGCTCACCACTATGCTTGGGGCTTCAGGGCAGTGGAGGGATCTCAATAGGAAGGTGGAGGGACCAGGAACTTAAGAGCAAAGCTGTAGCTACGGAGCAGTAGGGTCAAGAGTCACGCTGGCCTGAGCAGCCATCGCTCTGCTGAGGCAGCCTAGCGACGGGTTTGACATCCCAGGTCCTTGGTCTACTGCAGGAATGTGTCCAAATCAAATGTTCTTTATCAGCTGGCTATTCCTGTCCCAGAACACAGCCCGAGCGATGTAGGCCTACCCCATCTGACAGGGATGGCTGTTTCAGAAAGAAGGAAGAGGTGAGTCTTTTATCCAGAAAGGAAGCTTCACCCCAGCAAGGACCTGCTTCTCAGTTAGAGTCACAGACTGGAGGTAGCATCCAGGTCATGCCCAGGTTCCTCTCTGTTCTAGAAGTTCAGGCCAGACTCAGGCACAGCCCTGGTCCCCAAAGCACTCGATTCCTCTCTTGGCCTGGCGAGAGTGCCTAGCAGACAGCGGCTTTGGGTGGTAAAGAGTCCAGCTTGGCCTCTCATGGTCACCTCATGGATTTCTGAGTGACACCCCCAACCCATGCCCCACAGAAGCAGGCTGGGGAAGGAAAAGCGGCTCTCCCCAAAGCCCCAACTCCTGCCCATCTGCCACCCACCCAGTTTCTACAAGGCCACAGTAGCACGTCACCCTCCCACTGGTCCACCCACTCGGAGAACCTAAAGGAACCTAAAGGCCATGGAGCAAGAGGGGCAGGGTCTGAGCTAGAAGGATGCAGGTCCACCCCAGGGCAGCTCGACAGGCTTGTGAGGTCCAGCTCTCCCCGCCCAGGGGATAACCATGGATATGAGATAGATGTTCTTGGGAGGAACTATACCCAGAGACCAGACGCCACTCCAAAGGGCCCTGGCGCCCACACTCACCAATGCCTTTTTTCTCGGCTCACTGCCCGTGGCCACAGACACGGATCGGACAATGGACTTGGTGGCAGATGCACTGCTGGGGCGCTGGGACATGGGTGGAGGGAGGCCAACCAGACTCAAGTCCATACCTTCTGGACTGCCTTCAGGAGTAGCACTGATGGTCCGTGAACCTTTCATGGTAGACCAGGCTAGCTCTGAGACAGAAATGAGGGACACAGTCAGACACCATGGTAGGGGCCAGGGATGTGGCTTAGTCTCCACTTAATCTCCAGCGTGGCACAGAGCCAGGTATGGTGGTGTATGCATGGAATCCTGGTGCTCAGAAGGCAGAGGCAGGAGGACCAGAAATTCAAGACTATTCTCAGATATATAGTGAGTTCAATTCAAAGCCAGCCTGGGCTACATGAGGCCTTGTCTAAAAAACGATAGAGGATGGAGCTTAGAGAGGTAATCCGGTACTTAAGAGAACTTGCTGCTCTTCTAGAGGGACAGAACTTGATTCCCAGTATTCACATCAGTGGTTCACAATTGCCTGTAACTCCAGCACCAGGGGATCTGACACCCACACACAAATTAAAATAAATATATTTTTTTTCCAAGACAGGGTTTCCTTGTGTAACCTTGGCTGTCCTAGAGCTCATTCTGTAGATCAGGCTGGCTACAAACTCACAAAGATCCACTTGCCTCTGCCTCCCAAATGCTGGGATCAAAGGTGTGCGACACCACCTCTTGGCATAAATAGATTTTTTTTTTTTTAAAGATCTACCTGCCTCTGCCTCCCAAGCGCTAGGATTAAAGGAGTTCTCGACCACCGCCCAGCTTAAAATTTTCTTTTAGAGACAAAAAAGAAAAGACAAGACACGTGGAGGAATCTCAGCCCTTGCACTCACCACCTCAACCAGCCCTGGACATCTCAGTCTACCTGCCATCTAACTCTGGAAGCTCCCATTAGGGATGGTAGCTCAGTCAGGAGCATAAGATAAGACTGCTCTAAACACTAACAGGGCTCTGAATGGTGAGAAGTGAGCAGCTGAGGCATGGCCTTGTGGGCACAGGCCAGCACTCCCAGAGGGTGGTAGCAGCAAGCAGTGGTGGGCGTGAGTCTGGCCCTGCCACTTACCCTAGTCCTTGATTAAAGGACTCTACCTGTTCAGGACATTCTCTGCATTTAAAAAAGTACATCTTTCTGGGCTAGCCTGAGGTTCAAATGTGACTCTGAGGTTGGACCTCGGAGATCCCTCAATAGCTTTGACGGACTGTAGCAGGATGTGAAACCATAAAAGTTCCTGCATCACCAGAGAACAGAGTTCATGGGCGTTCTGTGGTCTCTGGTCTCTTCCACACTACATCTCTGGCCCAACCACTGGGTCCTTGCCTTGAACAAGTATAGCAGCCCCATCTGGCCAGGGCTCGACCTCACATCACTCACTGAATCCCTTCTGAACCGTTCTCAGCTCACTTCACACCCTAGGGGAAACAGCTTAAGACAGAATAAATCTGAACACCTGACATGTCCAGCTCTGGCCCTGTCCTCTGCATTAACCAAACTTGCCTTCCTGTTCCCCAAACCCAGGTAGCGCATCCCAACACACCTCTGCATCTGCAATCCCCTTGCCTCCAAACTATCCATCAGTTTTCCTTCTATCCAATTGCTTTGCTCTCTAGGACACCCTTGAGAGGACAGGGACCATGCAGTCTCAGCGCCTGGCATGTGGAAGGCACTGAAGTGGTGAGGACTTAGGTGAGAGATAGGGACATGGGGCAAATGCTAAGTGATTACAATCCCCTTGCAGAGTCCAAGGAGCCAAGAGCATACACTCACCATAGTCCAAAGTGATGCTGCCTTGGTCCTGACATCCAGGTGTGTGTGGTGGGGGGCAGTGTCCCTACTCTGAGGCTGCTCTGCCATCAGTCTGGCCAGTGTCCTCAGTTACATATTTCTGGTTGTGTGGGTGAAACCTAACACCTTCCCCTACTTGGCACTGGCCACACCCGGGTGGACTCTGGCTGGCTCCTGAGCTGGTGGACATGCCTTTCCTAGCCCCACGTGCAGCCAGTGAGGTTCTGGGCGGTAAACATAGCCTCTCCATGGAAACCTCCAAGCCAGCTGGGGAGGCCAATCTCACCCCGGTCAAAACCGTGCCGCAAGCTCGCACAGGATCGGGAGGGGCAGGAGCCTGCTCCCAGGCCCTCGGGGGCCAGCTGACCCGGAGAGGCAGGGCCCTTGGGCAGTGCAGTGCTGCGTTCCTCCGCGGGCGACCCGCATCTCCCAGGGCCCTCGGGGCTTAAGGCAGGGGTTCCGGGCCGCCCGAATGGACCCCACGGCGATCTCCCAGGGCGAGGGGTACTGGGCACAGGCCATCCTCGCTGCAGGGCCCGATCCCTCACCGCGCGATGCCCTCACCTGCGCGGGCCCGGCCTGGGGCGCAGGGCCCGTGGGCTCGGCCTGGCGGGCACGACTGCAGAGCCACCCGGGGCCCCACGGGGCTGGCCTCGGCCGTGGGTGACAATAAAGAGCCGTCCGCAGGGGCGAGTGGCGGCGGCTAGCAACCAACCTGGCGCCTCCCCCGCTGTCCGTCACGCTGGCCCGCCTTTACAACGCGCGCCGCTCAGGGATTGGCTCTCCGGACGCCCTCCGATCGTCGGGCAGCTCATTGGGCCGCTGGGCTGTCCTGCAATTTCCGGCGTGGGAGGAGCAGCCGAAAGCTGAGGCGGAGTGGAGGCGGGCGGGGGGCGGGGCCTCAGGGGGCGGGGCCTGCGGGCCCCCGTACCTCCTGAGGTCAGGCTTCTGGTCACGCTTCCCGGCTCACCCTGGGTCCTCTCCCAGGCCTGACCGGACCACGAGGTGGTGTCTGTGCACCTCTTCCCATTCTTTCCTACCTGCTCTCAAAAAAGCTTGCCGAGTCTCCTGGTGGCTCCACTCACTGCCACCCAGTGGTGGGCTCTCTCCTCCTTTCGCCCAAAGGGCTCGGGACACCGAAGGTCAACTGCCCACTCCAACAGAAGTTAGTTAAATAACAACTTTATAAACTCAAATGCTTTAAAAAATTATCCGCATGCGTTTACTAATTTATGCGCACGCGCATATGTGTGGGGTGTGTGTGTGTGTGTGTGTGTGTGTGTGTGTGTGTGTGTGTGTGTGTTTGGGACGGTGGTCCAGGGGCTTGCACACACAAAAGAAGGGCTCTGCCACTCAACCTCAGCCATTTTTGTTTTAAGAAAGGGTCTCAGGCAGTGCTGGTGCACGCCTTTAATTCAGAGGCAGAGGCCAACCTGGTCCACAAAGTGAGTTCCAGGACAACCAGGGCTACACAGAGAAATCCTGTCTCGAAAACAAACAAAAAGGATCTCATGTAGCCCAGCGTGGCCTCAAACTCACTATGTAGCTGAGAATAGATTGAACATCTCCTGAGTCTGGAATTACAGGCAAAGTGCCACCACACCTTAGCCTTTTCTTTCTTCCTCCTTCTCCCCCTATTAAAATTTATTATGCGTATGTGTTTGTCTCTGCACCACATTGAGGGTGCTGGATCCTGGAACTGAGTTAATGGATAGTGGTGAAATGCCATACAGGTACTGGGAACCAAAACCTGGGTCCTGTGCAAGAACAGTACATGCTTTTAAACACTGATGGCTTCTTTTAAAAAATTAACGGGAAGCTTTGATTTATACTTATTAAAATTCCCACCCTTTGTGTGCAGTAACCATCCACTCAGACATGGTCGCTCTCCACACACACACCTGTGAAGCCTTTGTCTAGCTCTTCATCTACTGACCTGCTTTGGGCATGGGCTGGCTAGGACCTTTTGTTTTATCTCTTGAAGAATGTCAGGGACGTAAGGCACATAGTGTCTTCCTGTCGCCCCACCGGAAAGGTCCTGGATTCATCTTGTCTCTCTCCCCAGTATTCCAGCCGGTGGTGACATGTTACCGTGCTTATCTCTAGAATGACCCAGGGCTTGTTGCATATTTGAGTAAATATGGAAGCAGATGTAGACACTGACTTTTGTGTGAACATAGCTTTTCACTTGTCTATTGTGAATTCCTATGACAGAAACCAGTGCGGTTTAAGAAACCGCCAAGACGTTTTCCAGACACGGCATGGCCAGTGTCGTGTAAGCTCTACTTGGTGTGTGTCCCCTCAGCTCTTGAAGTGGCTAGAGTCTTGTTTAGTCACCGTAATAGGCGAGTGGTTGTAAGTCACAGGCTTTGTTGCCTACTCAGGTGAAGATCTGTGTGTGCTTATCTGCCATGCATTCACCAGGTTCCTTCACGTCTGTCCAGATCTTTCAGACACTTTGTAATTTGGGTGGTTTGCTAGTTTTGAGTTTTAAATTTCTGTGTATATACATGTGAGAGCACACTCATGCCATGGCATACATGAGGTGTATTAGCCCGGGTCCTCTGAAGTCACAGAGCTTACAGAATGAATTTTCTTTCGTTCTCTCTCTCTCATATGTGTGTGTATGTGTGATGTATTGGAATAAATTACAGGCTACAGTCCAGCTAACCCAACAATGGCTGGATGTGAATACAAAGTCCAAGAATCTAGTAGTTGCTGGGTGTCTCAGCTGGTCTTCTGTACATGCTGGAATCCTGAAATAGGCTCCAACGACAGTGAAGGAATGGATGTGCTAGCAAGGTTAGCAGGCAAAGAGCTAAAGCTTCCTTCTTCTATACCCTCATGCAGACTTCCAGCAGAAGGTATAGCCCAGATAAAGGCCTGTGTCTTTCCACCTAAAGATCAGGATCAAAGGTGTGTGTCTTCCTATCTCAAAGGTCTGGACTAGAAGTGGATTCACCCACTTCAACCAAGCAGGAAACCTCTCATGGCTGTGCCCCCCACTATTCTGGATTGTGGCTCATTCCAGATATAGTCAAGTTGACAACCAAGAATAGCCATCATAAGAGGTCAAAGGAAGGCTGGAGAGATGGCTCAGCGGTTAGGAGCACTGGCTATTCTTCCAGAGGTCCTGAGTTCAATTCCCAGCAACCACATGGTGGCTCACAACCATCTATAATGAGATCTGGTGCCCTTTTCTGGTCTGCAGGGATATGTGCAGACAGAACACTGTATACATAATAAATAAATAAATCTTTAAAAAGAATCTAAATTTCAAAAAAAAAAAAAAAAAAAAAAAAAGAGGTCAAAGGATAACCTTCAGGTATCAGTTTTGTTCGTCCACCATGTAGGTCCCAAGGATTGAACTCCGTTTGTCAGGGTGTGTGTGTGGCAAGTGCCTTTACCAGCCTAGCCATCTCACTGGTCTTTGTGTGTTCTTGACAAGGTTTTCACATTAGTCTGCATGAAACATGTGTCCTAAAAATAGTCTCTCTCAGTCTTTGGCTCATCTTTCCTTCTCTTAACTGTGCATTCAAAGCCTTTTTCCTGTTGATAAAGATCTTTTTTTCCCTCCACAGGGTCTTACAGTGTAGCCCTGGCCAGCCTAGAAATCCCTATGTAGAGCAGGCTGGCTTCAAATTCAGAGAGCCGTCTCCCTGCCTCCTGGGAGCTGGAATTAAAGGGGCACACCACCACACCTAGCACGTTTGACACTTAGGCTATGGTTCACTTTAAATTTATGTGTAAAGTCTGAGGTATGGGCCAAGATGTCTTAGGTCTTTTAAACACTGAGAGCTCCAGCACCATCACTGGAGGGTACCACCTGCTCATTGAACTACTACTACAGATGCAGAAACCACCGGAACACCCCAGGTTCTACCTCCAGGATGTGGACGCTGTTGTTGACCTTGTTTGTGTAGATCTATCATCTTTTTTGTTTAAGACTTCCCCAACAGCAGTCTTGGCAAGCATAGCCATGGTAAACAAATCAGCCACAGGAGCCCCTCATCATAACAAGTCTGTTACCATTCCCTCACAGGAGGGTTGGGATAGCAAGTACCTCCCCACCCCACCCCCGCCCCACATGTCATCAATAGTTACTAGGAAAAAGGACATCCCAGTGGTACAGTAGTCATGAGCCTTCCCCTGCTCCTGTAGCCCCAATGGAACTCCGATTCACCAGCTGAACCTATGTGAAAATGTTTCTGTACCCAGGGTTAACAGAAAGACTCGCAGAAAAAGCCACACTGTAGGAGCTGTGAGTAACACACTGAGGCTGGAGAGATGGCTTAGAGGTTAAGAGCATTGGCTGCTCTTCCAGAGGACCTGGATTCAATCCCCAGCACCCACATAGCAGCTCACACCTGTCCGTAACTCCATTTCCAGGGGATCTGACTCCCTCACACGGACATACCTGCAAGCAAAACACCAATGCACATCAACTATTTCCTGTTAACTTTGGTGTCAGTTCATTACTACAGAAAAAATCACTACAGCTCAGTGGTACAGCACTTGCCTAATACACACAAGGCCTTGCTTTTGACACAACTGAACACCCTGAGACTCTGGTGGGGTTTAGGACAACACCTCTTTGAAAATGCTCCCTCTCCAGCCTTGTTCACTGCGTATCCTGGAATGGTGTAATCACAACTTCCGTTCAAAATATCCTTCTAGCCGGGCGGTGGTGGCGCACACCTTTAATCCCAGCACTCGGGAGGCAGAGGCAGGCGGATCTCTGTGAGTTCGAGGCCAGCCTGGGCTACCAAGTAAGTTCCAGGAAAGGCGCAAAGCTACACGGAGAAACCCTGTCTCGAAAAACCAAAAAACAAAACAAAACAACAACAACAACAAAAAACCCAAAATATCCTTCTAGCCCCTTGAGGGTGAGGACAAAACAATACCAGTGAGAAGTTCCACCAAACACTTAAGGAGAAAACATCTGTTCTACCTAGGAAAAGAAGTCCTTGAAGTGTATCCCTTATTAATAAAAACCAGCCACAGCAGCGTGGGCTGTGTAAACATCAATGTTTATTGGGAAAGTGCATGTCCCAGCTCCACAGGCTCTTCTGAGATGGACAGGAAAGTTCACTAGACTCTCCCATGGTCTGCAGAAAACTGTGACAAGCTGAGCATCCAGAGCAGGGTCCTACAGGGACCTGACACTGGAAATGGCCACACTTGGCTAAGGAAGCTGAGAATCAGACCTTTTGGGCCACAGGCACAGGCACAACCCCAGAGTGCTGTGACCCTGAAGGCTGTGGCTCCCAGGTGCTGTGACCTCCCTTCAGAAAGACCCAAGATCAGAACCTTAACTAAGAACCAAGTCAATGTTTCCAACCATTACAAGTGCTGACTTCTGAGGGTCAGGCAGGCAGGGCTTGCCCAGGGTACCCAAGGTCAGTACTGCAGCCCCGCTACCTGCCAGTTGCTACCATAGGCACTCAAGTCCATATAACCATCGCCAGCACCTAGCAAAGGGACGGGTCCAGACGGGGACCGAGGTAGCCTGGGGGTCGGGGTGAGGGTTTGGCCTCTGTGTTCAGCCTCCTAGAATCAGAGCAGCATGGGGCAGAGGGGCTGTGGCCAACGGCCCTGGGAAAGCACTGCCCTGTAGATGTACTACATGAAGCAAGAAACCTGAGGTGGTCTCCAGCCATGGACAGACCTTCAAAAACGTTTGTGTGTGTCTTGCCGGGAAGAAGACGGAAGCCAATCTCAGGGGCATGGCCAGAGAGTCAACTTCCCAAGAAGCGATGAGTGTGCAAACATCTTTTGAGGGACCAACTGACCCTCTTTTCCACACTTCTATCTTGGCTGGTCAGCACTGAGGCCTGTATGTCTTCAACGACTCTTCTGACCACTGGGAGGCCCACACAGGGACTGCCTTACCACAGCTTTCTAGGTAAAAGAGAGGGGCCAGAGGGGGCAAGAGGATACCCAGAAAACACTCAAGGACCACTCCTTGGTGGACATGAGGCCATGAGGTCTTAGGGGCCTCAATATGAGGACCGAGGGACTTTGAGCAGCTGGGCCCAGAGAGTCACATGTTCAAAAATGCGAAAGCTGATGGCTCTGAGATGGAATGTTCTGTGGTTACCTTCTGTACACCTGGCTGGAGATCCTGGGAGCTGGGGCAGGGCAGGCGGGGGCAAGCCACCAGCTCCATTCCCTCAAACAAAGAGTTGGGGCTCCACAGGCACGTACTGGAGCTACCCTCTGGGGTGTCTGTGTTCTCCGGGCTCTGGTCAAATCCTGCCCCCTGTTCACTAGAACATACCAATTGGGTTTTGACCTCACTGGCATCCTCTAGAGCAGGAAGAAGGGTATCTGGGGATGGAGCGGGCACAGGATTCCTGGGCACGATGGTGGTGGAGCTAAGAGGCTGGAGGAAGACCTGGCTCCCAGGGGGAGGCACAGGGCTGGTCAGCAGATCAGCTGGGCCCACAAGGGCAGCTGCAGAGCTGTGCTGGGCACAGGGCCTTCGGGCAGGGAACTGCTGTCCACAGGAGGCTTCAAAGTGTCTCAGGATCTAGAGGAAAACAGGAAGGAGGGTGTGCCTGCTTAGTGCTGGGGACAAGGTACCCGGTAATCTGCTGTTGGAATGGTTGGACACATGAAACAAGTCCTACTTAACAGATGTATGAGCAGTCCCAGCCTCAGAACCTTCCAGGCATCAAGGAACTGAAGGTACCAAGGAGACCTGATGTATCTAGTCACTCTGGACATGTGTTCCTGTGATGTCACCCCAAGTTTACCAGGTGCTGTGACCAAAAGGGAGTTAACAGGTGCTAACAGCATAGCCAACCTGGACTGAGTGGCCGAGACACTGCAAGTTTAACAACCACAGAGAAAACAAGACCCCAGGTATGTGGCGCATGCTTTTAATCCCAGCACTCAGAAGACAGAGGCAGGGGCATGGGCATCTCCGTGAGTTCGAGACCAGTCTGGTCTACAAAGAGAGTTCCAGGACAGCCAGGGCTACACAGAGAAACCCTGTCTCAGCACAAACAAACAGCAACAGCTGGGCATGCAACCAAGTAGGTAGGAAGGGCATGAGGAGACCCTGGAACTGTGACAGAGAGGAGAGCTGCAGGCCAGGGAGACTTTCTGGAGAAGGTGGAGTGTTGTGTAGGACACAAGATAGTGGGTCTGACACAGCAGCAGTATGGGTGGGTGGGGGTCCAGGAAGGGGAAGAAGCCGAAGTACCCACAGTGCCAGAGCCCAAGGGAGGTGGGCACCACCCACTAAGCAGGGCTGTAGGAGTGTGCCCATCAAGGGCTGATCATGGCCAGCTAGGGGCCAAGACAGACTCTGCCGTTCCCAGGGCCCACTGCCCACCTTGGTAGCTTTGTTGGTCACAGGTCCGGGGTTGCCTGCACCAAGTTCCTGCAGCTGTTGCCGGCAGAGGAGAAGGACATGCTCCTGAGGCAGGAGGTCAGCACCCCCAAAGGAGGCAATGGCACACAGTGCCCTCTGTGAGCGGGAAGCAGGGGAGGATGGAAGTCAGCTCTCATGGCTCCTCACTTAGGGAGGCCTGCGTGGGCCCCCACCCTACCCTCCACCCTCCGTGATGTCCTGCTGCCTGTGCTTTACCCACACAGCACCTGCCCCTCACTCTCATCCTTACCATCTGCTCGCACTCACTGGTCCCGACCAGCTGGCGGAGGAGCAGCTCCAGCACAGCCTCACAGTTGAGCAGCCCACACCTGCACAGGGGGGACATACAGGAGGGATTGGGGGCAGCCACAGCCAGCTCCCTCCTCCCTAGGGGGCAGGTGCAGGTGGGCAGCTCACTCTTTGATGAAGTGCTGGGTCTCCTCACGGCTCAGGAAGACACGTGGCCCCTGTGTCACGGTTCTCACTAGGCTCAGCTCTTGCTGACAGTCATTTGGGGCCATGGCCTCAGTCCTGGAGAAAGTAAAAGGATAAGTCAGGATATCAAATCTCAGGTAGGGGCTGGAGAGATGGCTCAGCGGTTAAGAGCACTGGCTGTTCTTTCAGAGGTCCTGAGTTCAATTCCCAGCAACCACATGGTGGCTCACAACCACTTGTAATGAGATCTGGTGCCCTCTTCTGGCATGCAGGCAGAACACAGTATACATAATAAATAAATCTTAAAGATTTAAAAAAAAAAACAAAACAAACAAACAAAAAAACCCTCAGGTAGACAGGTGGACAACACCCCCTAAGCTCCCACACTGGAAGAAGGTAAGACCTAGAGGTCAGGCAGCCTGTGACAGCCCCTTTGGGAGAGGTGGTATGGTGGTTTGAAAGAAAATGGCCCCCAAAGGAAGGGGATTATTAGGATGTGTGGCCTTGGTGGAGTAGGTGTGGTCTTGTTGGAGGAAGTGTGTAGCTTTGAATTCTCATATATGCTCAAGATAATGCCCAGTGTTTCAGACCACTTCCTGTTGCCTGAAAGATGTAAGACTCTCAGCTACTTCCCCAGCACCATGTCTGCCTGCACACTGTCATGTCCTACCACGATTACAATAGACTGAAACTCTGAACTGTAAGCAAGCCACCCCACTTAAACGTTTTCCTTTGTAAGATGTGCCATGGTCATGGTGTCTCTTCACAGCAATAGAAACCCTAACTCAGACAGGTGGCCACCTATTCCACATACCTTTCTGTCAGGTCACCTGGCTCACGGCTGGCCCCAGAGTGGCTGTCACTGCCTGACCGACTGCCTGAGTCCGAGGCCCTGCTCGGGTTGCTGGTGCAGGAGGAATTCTGGGAACTCGGACCACTGTCCAGCTCATCCCAGCCTCCTCCAGCCTGCCCAGGCTGGTGTCTTACAGCTGAAAGACAGAATGGCAGGCAAAGTCCCAGGGCTTTTCATGGGCCCCATGCCATCTCCTGAGGGACTCTGGGCTAGGAGACAAGGGGTTGTGTTCTGAGCTTACAGGGCAGCTCTAGAAACTCTAGGCACACAAAATGGGTGAGTGCTTCCTGCCGGGTCAGAAGCCTGGGGCTCCTGCCAGTGAAGGCAGCGTCAACATTTATCACCACATCCATCAAGTGCCCATTCCCCACCCCAACACTTGACACGAAGGAATGACCCAGATCTGCAAGGGTGGCAACCCTTGCCTCCATACCTCTGGCCCCAAGGATTAGAGTCCCAGGGTTGGGGTGCGTGTGGCTAGCTAAAGGTGTCACTGCAGGCTGATAGGTATCACCACGTGGCAGGGGTCCCTGGGTACTGGGGTTCTCAGGCCCAGGACGCACAACATTAGCCACTACCTCTGCGGCCCTCTGGATTGTAGAGAGGAAGGTTTCACCTGCAGAGCCTGTGCACAGAAGAGGTGGCATCAGCAGAAGAGGCAGTGCCAGCATCCTGGCCCACCTCCCCGATCTCCAGCCATTCTCCAGGAGGGGGCCAGAGCTACTGCTTGCTCAGACCTAGGGAGGTAAAGACACATGCTGCAGGGAACAGAGTTGCTGCCACAAATCCCGGGCATTGTAGTCTGGACACTTGGCTTACAGCTGAGATCAAGGGGTGTTCTGAGGGGGGAGGGTATGAGAAGTGAAAATGTCCTTGGCCCTTCACTCAAATGTCAGGGGCCCATCCTTGCCTTTGAAGAAGGGACTTAGAGGTTAAAGCATCAGTCAGAGGCCCCAGAGATGCAAAAAGGCCCATCTGTAGCAGCTACAACACACAGCTGGATACAGCCTAGCATCTGGCCCCAAGCATAGCTGAGGTTACTTGCTGCTGTATAGAACTTCAACAAACAAACCTCAAGTGTCTGCTGGCACAGGTACCCACATACACGACATTGTTACAACCTGCATGGTGACCCTCTGGGTTCCTGTCACAGCCTGGACCCTTGCCCCTCAAGCAGCAAAAACGGCCAACACAGCCAGCTGGACTTAAGTCTAGCTACTCCTCCCTGTCCATCAAGTAGAGCTGGCCTGTCATACCTTCCTCCCAGCTAGGTGGAGGAAACACCACAGAGGAGCACACCAGGAAAGAGTAAGTCCACCTGTGGTAGAGTTGGGGGATAGCTAATGAGATGCCAGTGAGGCCTGACTCTGATCCTTTGGTATCCCTACCCAAGAGCCCTGTCCCTTACCTGTCCGGCCGCACTCCTTAGTGTAGCCGAAGCCCTGGAGAGCACTGTGAGGTCTGGCCTGGGCACCCATGCCTGAAAGAGGACACTGGCATCAGTGCAGGCCTCCCCCCAGACCAGCCCCCATGTACAAAGATGTCTAGGACACCAAGAGGGACATCCCCTGCTGGTGGCCGGAGCTGGTCACCAGAGTGGCATACCTGCTGGAGGCAGGGCCTGGGGTGGCTGGGAGGGAGGCAGTGGCACAGCATCTGAGAACAAGGTGCTACCCAGGTCCTAAATGAAGAAGTGGGTGCTCAGAGTCCCACCCGAGCCTGCCGCTCTGCCCACCCCACCAGCCCTGCTGTTTCAGACACCTCTCTTGAGCTGCCCAACCTGGCACAGGGGCTGTGGCCCAGCAAGGAGGAGAGAGCTGGGTCCTGTGTGCAGGGAAACAGCAAGCAGCTCACAGAGCCACTCTGTGCTTTGACCCTGTCCTGGGCTCACCTGGGCAGCTGCCCGCACCTTCTGGTACAAGCTGTTTCCATGAAGAGGGTCAGGGGGGCCTGCAAAAGCTGCAGGGCAGAAGTCAGACGGGACAGGCTGAGCCTGGGCAGTGCTCCCAACCCACAGTAAACCAGCCCTCCCAGATAGTAAGTCCCCAGCCCCTCCTCAGGACCTTTAACATCCTCTCTTGACCACTCACAGTAGCAACTCCACCATCTACCATCACAACAGCCAATGTGTCTGCCGGAGACCACTCCACCTCCCCCACACACCGGAGCTATGCCTACCTAACCGCTTCTTTGGGTCCATTCTCTTCTACCTGCCTGCAACAGGAACCTTTTAGAGGTTTCTCAGGGCCTGGCTCTATCAGGGCCTTCCAGGTATGAAATAGCCCCTGATTCCTAGGCTGGATCGGCCTGAGATAAATTCCCTCTGCTAAAAAGCTTCCATCATGGAAAATCAGGTTTTCTTATATCACATTAAGCCACAAGCTTTCCCTGGCTCAGGGCCTTGCACATACTGGGGAATACCACAGGACCCTGTACATGCCCGTTCTGCCTCATCCTTCCAGGGCTA
Organism: Peromyscus californicus insignis; assembly: GCF_007827085.1. Taxonomy (NCBI): domain Eukaryota; kingdom Metazoa; phylum Chordata; class Mammalia; order Rodentia; family Cricetidae; genus Peromyscus; species Peromyscus californicus. The sequence goes on along the minus strand of NW_026294551.1, from coordinate 2,068,471 downwards.
AGAGCCAGTCCCCAGATAATACTTAGTGGGGACCTCCAACACAGACACTTTTCCATTTATAAGTCTAGACCAGTCAGGACCCCAAGCCCCAAGCATAGCACTTGAGGGTTTAGTCTCCCCCACCCCTGCTTTCCCTGGGCACACCTGTGTCTTTCCATACCTGTGGCTTCCTGGATGAGAGCAGAGTTTCGTCTGAGGATGAGCAGGAAGGAGGAAGAGCCATGACCACATAGGTAAAGCAAGATCTTCAGCACCTGGAGAGTGGACAGGTTTGTGGGGCTGGCTGCTATGGTACAGGACACTCAGTACAGCTAAGTGCCTGTCCTCAGCTGGGCAGGAGCTGAGACCTGGTCTGCTACCTACCACTCAGGGACTCACCTTCAGCTTGACGTGGCCAGAGCTACTGTCCAGGCGGTTCAGGAGGTACTCCAGCAGGCACTGGCTGCTGCCCAGTGACTCGTGGGAAATTTCTGAGAGTCATTTGAGTTAGGGAAGGAGCAGGCAGACACAAACTCACCCTCCTATGACCATGACCCTTCTCAGGTCACACGCCCTGAGGACCATTACCACAGGCTTTGGTTTCATCAACACTGGAACTTTCAGGGTGTCCTGGACTCTACACCATTGGTATTGCAGCTTTTAGTACACCCCTGATACATACATCTGGATACTAGGAAAAAGACGTTGGTGGTGCTCCTGGGATAGCATAAGAACCTACCCTCAGCCCAATAACACTTCCTGCTAAGTCAGGATGCCCACTCTTTACTCTTCCCCCCACCAATGGGAACAGTGCAGAAGGATACTGGCAATCTCTTCAAACAGGTAGCCTGGACACGGGATGTCATCATCTGAGGTCCCCTTCAAGAGAATGGGGAGCTGAAGAGGAATGAGGACCATGATGAGCTACCATCTTGGTAGGTCCCAGCCACCAACCAAAATGGAAGCAAGCCTTATGCTCACTGGTGCTAAAAATGCCCAGGAGAATGCCTAAGAGGGACCAGAATCATCCCAGTGGTTACAAAGCACAGCTTTAAGCAGGCTCTGCTCTGGCAGGGATGAATGGCCCCAGGAGAGAGGACAATCAATGAGAGCTCTCTAAGAAGGTCAAGATGAGGCTCAGCCCCAGCCTCGACACTCACAAGTGTAAGGATATTTTAAATATACCTACTTATCAAGCAGCAACAGCAAGAACCTCAGGGCTTTCCATGTATTGGACGGTGCGGTGCCAGACCCAACGAGTCAGAACTGCTCGGCTTGATGGGTTTTGCAGCTCCTCAAGAACGGCTAACTTAAATTTTACATAGTCATGCATCAGCATGGTCGTGTTTGCTTATGCTACTGGCTTGCCTGTTACTGCAAGTGTTTATCTGGTTGAAATCTGGAAACACCTATTTCTCATCACTCAGTATCTGGGCAAAGGGTGTGGTTTAGGAATTTTAAGACAAGTGTACAGACACTGCCAGGGTTCCACACAGCCTCACTATACTATTTGTCCACAGTGCTTTTAAGGGGATCTGGAGGAAGCGATCAGCATTAAGAACTTGTCCCAGCCTCTACATAAGAGACCTGACCTCCGGTAGCATGGCTTCTTAAAGGCCTAAGAAAGGTCCCTAGGGTCACTCAAGACCCTCAAGCTCCAGTCAGACAGCTTAGGGCAGTCAGTTTGTTTCACTCAACAGCTGGCAACAGGCTCCGCCTTCCCCACCCGGTAGCTACGGCCTTCCAGATGCCTCCTGTCCCCTTACGAAGCATGAGTTTCCAGGATGTTTCTCTGAAATGAAGCCGGGGAAGCCGGGCTCGGGCCCCGCCGGAGACCGCCCGCCGCCCTTGGGCTCGTCCTCCTACTAGCAGATCAGGCTCTCTCGTTCTCAGCAGTGGCTGGGCAGCCTGTCCCCGCTAATCTAGCGAGATCCCCGGGCGCCGGGTGTCAGCAGACCCTGCGAACTCCACTCACCCTATGTAGGAAGCTCAAGCGGTCCCGCAGCGGCGGCGCGGCCGCCATGGTCCAAGGAACCGCCCCCCTGCAGCTGGCCCCGCTTCCGCCAGGCTTCGACCCTCCAATCATCGCGCTGCTCTGGCTCCCCCAGCCAATCGGTCGCAGGAAGGGGGCACAGAGATCCGAAAACATCCGAGGCTCAGCCAGTTCAAAGTCCCAGTTAGAGATGGACAAGGACTAGTACCAATTACAGAAGAACAGGCCCGCGACTCTGACCAACCAGAAAACAGTATGGGCGGAGGTGCCGGATGTTCACTTATTCGACGCCGGAAGAGGCGGGACCCAATATGGCGGCGTCCACGGGGGCCTGGAGGAACCGCTCATGTCCGCCAACGGAGCCTTATGGGGGCGCGTGCGGAGCCGTCTCCGAGCCTTCCCGGAGCATCTGGCGGCCTGCGGGGCTGAGGTAAGGGGCGGGCAGAGCTGGACCTGCAGGTTAACCGGAAAGGGAGGGAGGGTGGCGGCTCTGGTCAGGCCACACTACCGTCAGGTCTTCCCTCAGGCTTCGGCGTACGGCAGGTGCGTGCAGGCCTCTACAGCCCCCGGAGGCCGCCTGAGGAAGGACCTTTGCGTGCGCGAGTTCGAGGCCCTGAGGAGCTGCTTCGCCGCCGCGGTAGGTGGGCGCGTCCCCCCTGCGTCGCGCCTAGTTTGGCTTTTCTTTTCCGATGCTTTAGGGAGAGACCAGACATCCCTTTTTCTGCCAGTCAGCTCCAGGAAGGATCAGCGAAAGGGCAGGAGACCCCTCTCGTTAACTATTGGCACCGTGACCGAAGGGCAGCCTGCCCAGACCGACCCCAGCCCCGCTCGCCCTCTCTCGGGGTTCCTGTGTGATGTCGTGGGAGGGTCCTCCTAGGCACCCCTTTCACCGAGGAGTAAAGTGCAGAGTGTCCGTAGCCGGTTCTCGGTGTAGCACAGAAGTGGTGAGAACCGCTTGGGTTCTTGGTCCTTGTCTTCTGCCTATGATCCCTCCACCGCAAGCCCCCTGTTAGTTGCTGCCCCACTTACAGTCTTGTGAAGATGGCTAATGTTAGCAAGGCTAAAGACCTGGAGTAGTGAGGTGGGCATCTTGGTCAAACCTTGGAGGAATGGTGAAACAGACCACAGTGAGTGTTCCAGAACACAACTGGTAGGTGCCACCAGATAATGGGGACTTTGACTGCCAAAGTCTTGGGCCCTCATTCTAGAATAGGTTCCTAGAATGTCACTAATGCTGACCTCCTCCTGGGGTACTGCTGACTCATGGGTCTGGGGTCAGTCATACCAAAGTGCTACTGAGAGCTGTTAATGCAGAAATAGGACTAGAGATAAGGTTGTTGTTAAGATCCCCAGAGCCATACAGTGAATCTGAGGCAGTTTGCCGACATTCCAGAATAGCCTTAGGCAGAAAGAGTAGTGTTTGGGAGATCTAAACTTTCCTTGAGTTTACTACAGCCTAGCCTTACCTAGCAGCCCACGACTAGTTTCCCGTCAGAGACTGTTCAGCCATCAGGTGTTGCACTTTTCTTGTTCCGTCTGACTTGATCCCTGCCTTTTGGTGGCTTTCCAACCAAGGCAACAAGACAAGCCTTCATTCTTTTGTGGTTGGTGGCCAGGAGCTCTTCCTGAAACCCTAGACCCACTCCTAATGTTCACAGGCTTCAGCTTTCTCTGTTATCTTTCCTGTGGTTGACCAGAAATGTGTGGCTGGCAGGCTGTTGAGTCCATCTCCTTCTCCTTTTCCCGGGCCAGATGAAGGAATCCCACTGTGATTCCTCATTCATCCCTGCACAGCACCTATAGATCCTCCACTCAATCACAGGGTGCAGGCTTCATCTTTTAGGTGAGCTCAGTCAGGTACCCCCACATTCACAGCAGCACCTCAGTTCTTTAAGGTGTTTGGAAGAATGTGGCATTTGATGTGGTAGAGATCTTGCTTTTAAGCCATATCTAACTTGGAAATAAATGCTTTCTCCTTCAGGCCAAGAAGACCCTGATGGGAAGCACCTAAGAAGGGCTGTGGACACAGGTGCCTTGTCCTGATGGCACACAATGAAGAGCTCTGGGGACTGAAAGAAGGTCTGGGCGGTGAAGTTCCTGGTGTTTTTGTTTGTTCTCAGCTTGAACCTTGGGCAGCACAGGGTTTGTTTATCAGCAGTGTGTATGTGTGAGGATCTGGATTCCATCAAGATGTAACAGAAACAGCAATGAAGGTTATTTAATCCGACACAGTTTCAGGCTTTTATACACAGAGCATGGTATAAGGAACTGGTCTCCCAAAGACAATGCATCCAGAGCACACCTGCATCACATCCCCCCCCCCCCCCCCAAAAAAAAAAGCAGGTGGCGGGTCTGGACCACAGGACTCTGCCAAATGGTCCCCATTTAAAACTGTTCTCACCAAAGGCTAGAGAGATGGTTCAGCACTTAAGAGTACTTGTTGCTCTTTTAGAGGACCCAGGCTCAGTTGCCAGCACCTACATGGCAGCTCACAACCATCTTTTAATTCCAGTTCCAGGGGATCCAACACCCTCTTCTGGCCTCTGCAGGAACCAGGCACACATGTGGTACAGACATGAATGCAGGCAAAACACAATATAAAATTATAAATCTTAAAACAAAAAATCCCTACTATTCTCATCAAAATTATTTGATCTAAGCCTAGCACACCAGGCCCTGGATCCAACTGCTTATGAGCAAAACACAGCAAAGATAACACAGCAGCAGCCCCGGGGAGTGAACCCACAGGGGAAGAAGTGCCGTAGAGATGGCTGTCCAGGGATTGGGCAGAGGCTTTTCCCGACAAAAGTCAACAAGGAGGTTCTGCTTGGGACTTTCAGTGAGGGGACAGCCATCCCTGCAGCCTGTCACAGATGATGGCTCCTGGCTTTCCTTCTTGCCCTCCTCTTCACATGGTGAGTTTAAAAAACTTCAAAGTGTAGCAAGAGATTCTGTGTGTGAGTGCCACCTGCTGGGAAACATAGGAACTGCTCAGTCCTACTCCGTGTGGAGGTCATGCTGTCCTTGAACCAGTTTGCACCTGTCTCAGAGCCTTGGTTCAGGGAACAGGGCCAGAGACCATCATGCCCTACACTTCATGCCAAAATCTGCCTCCCTGTGGCATCTAACTGCTACTCTGGAACTAGCCTAGCTTACCAGAGTGAGAAAATCATGTTTTTTAGTTTAAAATTTATTTAATGAGTATTTTAGATGTATGTATGTATGTGCACTGTGTATGTGCCTGGTAGCCAGGGAGGCCCAAAGAAGGTGTTGGATGCCCTGGAACTGGAGTTACAGTTGTGAGTCACCATGTGTTTTTAACTGCTCAGCTATCTTTCCAGCCTCTAGAAAACCTGTTTGATAGATACTCTGAGTCCACCTCAAGACAGGACTTCTTGGCTATGGCAGAGAGCCAGGTCAGATAGATTCTGTCCCAGTGGACAGTGATGACGGGTCTCAAGGGACCTGATGGTTTTACTGACAGTCCACCCCTCCCGCTGCTGCCGCCGCCACCGAGGCAGCAGAATGAGTGACTGTCCAGGGATATTACTAGGTTGTCCTTCACAGTCAGAAGCACTACCTACTCAGTGTTCTTCTCTCCGTGTGTTCAGACCAGCCTCGCCAGACCGACTTCCCAGCCTGCCACAGCATCTTCAATCCTCTTGATAGCTCAGACTATACCTTCTTCAGTCTTCCTCCTGAAGACTTCCCAACTTTGGGCCCCACTGAGCTCAGGTCCCCTCAGATTTGTCTGGCAAAATGTTCTCTCTTGCTGTCTCTTCATCCTCTCCTCTGAGGTGATAGACATCCATTGCTTTCCACGGCCCAGCACAGCCCAGGCCTCCAGGACCACTCCTTCCACTCTGTCACGGTTTGAATATTAGATTCCTCCACATGCACAACCCTCTTCCCGTGGACTAGTGTTAGTGAAGTCTCGGTCCCCAGCTAGTGGTTCTATTTTGAGAGGTTCTAGAAACTTCAGGAAGTAGGTCATTGCAGGCATTCTTTTGAAGGTTGTGCCTGATCCCCAGTTCTTGTCCAACAGGATATGGAAAACCTCTACCATATGCTAGTATGCTCCAGCTGCTGTAACAAACATCCTGATCACATGGGCCAAGCATCACAATACTGAAACTGAGCAAAATAAATCAAGTTGTTCTCAGGTACTCAGGCCACAGCTGTGCCGGTGCCTTTGGCCTTTGGACCTACGTTATTCTCTGGTTTCCAGACTCAGTCTCAGGAACACTTCCACTGGCTACGGTAGAGACAGTCTCTGCTGCTGTGTCAGCCGCACAGCGCTGACCGCTCAAGCATGCTGTCAGTCCACTTGGGCTGTTGGGGTGGAATACTGAACCAGGGGATTTACAAAGAGTGCAAATGTATTCCCCACAGCCTGGAAGCCCAGAGGTTAAAGGTCAAGGTTTTGTACCGTGAGGGCCCTCCTGCTGAATTTTCATGGGGCAAGAGACCACAGTACAAAAGTTGCCTCAGCAAGGATCCTACCTTTGTATCCTAAGCACTTTAAACTTCCTCCTGGTACTCTTACTTGGAACCCCCGGTTTTTAGAGGGGCCACACTGAACCACAGCAAATGTCTTGGCCTCAGATGAGATCTGTTATTCCTTTTTGTTGTTTTTTTCTCAAGAAAAGGTTTCTCTGTGTAGCCCTGGTGGAACTCCCTATGTAGACCAGGGTGCCTTGAACTCAGATCTGCCTGTCTCTGCCTCCTGGAGTGCTAGGATTGAAGGTGTGCACCACCACAGCCTGGGCTATCTGTTGTTCCTTTGAGAACCTGAGCTCCACTGTTTTTTCTGCCTTGCTCTGCTGCTCCAGGGGCAGAAGCATGCATCCTGGCCTGGCAGCCCTGCGAACAAGCATAGCAGTGCTACAGCAGAACCCTTGTGGACAGGCACCATGTTCCAGTAGCCTGTACCAGGTGATCGACACCTACTAAAAGCAGCAGCTCAATTGGCAGGTGGAGGTACTGTCTGCCTCAGCACTTCTGCAGCTGAGTAGCAAAGCCCCCCTCCCGCAGGTCTGTGCCTTCTGCTGGAAGACGTCCCTTATCTGAAGGCTGTTGACAGAAGGGTTAGGGGGTTAGCTAGGAGGAAGGGCTGGGGGCAGGGACAGCCCTGCCTGCTCAAGAACACAAGTCAAGGGAGGGTATTCAAGAATATCAAGCTGTGCGAAAAACCCAGTTCCAGCAAGGTGATAAGAGTTCCAATCCAAGAGGATGGCCATCTAACCATCTAACCGCCAAATAATAGCTTGTTTGGAACTGTTTTTAGAAAGAAAGGCTGGGAGGAAGCCCGAGAACTGCCTTTCACTGGCACATCCCTTCTTTGAGCCTGTGGAAGCTTCCACTGCTGTCATTTTCTGGCTTTTCAAGCTGTCCAACGACATCTTTTTAAAAATTGTAACAAGGGCCTGGGAGATGGCTCAGTGTTTAAGGGCACTCATAGAGGATCCAGGTTTGATGCCCAGCACCCATATGGCAGCTCAAAACCATTTGTAACTCCTGTTCCAGGGTATTTGACGCCCTCTTTGGACCTCCAAGGGCACTGCATGCATCTGATGGCATACATCTGTGTGGCACTCATACACATAAATTTTAACTTTTTTTTGGTTTTTCGAGATAGGGTTTCTCTGTGTAGTTTTGGTACCTGTCCAGGAACTCGCGCTGTAGCCCAGGCTGGCCTCGAACTCACAGAGATCCACCTGGCTCTGCCTCCTGAGTGCTGAGATTAAAGGTGTACACCACTGCTGCCCAGCCTAAATCTTAACTTCTTAAAAAATGTAATAAAATATATTTCAAGAGGTGCAGAGAGAGCACACAGTGGGGTGTGGCCTGGTTCACATGACTCCACTGAGACTCCTGGGCCTTCCAAGTCCTTCATAGCAGGGCTTGGGGACAAACCAGGTTCTTGTCCCTTAATCTCACAAGTGCCTTACTTGGTAAGCGAATGAAGACAACTCAACCTCCCTACAACAGGGGTCAGCGTGACACACAGAACCAAGCTGCCTGTAGAGTCCCCAACTGTACTTACCATCTGAATCCAGCGATGATGGCTGGGGAATGTACCCCATGACCTGTAGGCCCTGTTTGGTACCAGGATCTTGAAGTAAGTTTATCCTTTAGGTAAATCAACTTGACCCACTAGATGTTAGTGATGTTTTATTTTTTGTTTCATAATCAATTTCAAAGAATGTGTATGATAGGAAACCAGGAAGGCCATGTACCTCCTTCCCCAACCCAAGTCAAGTTATACCCAACCCTGGGCCTCCCCAGGGGGTTTCCCACACCGTGGAGAACATGGGACAGTCAAGTCAGAGTTGTCAGTGCTGACCAGACAAGAGCTGTGGCGGTGCAGCAGCAGAGCTGGACCTCGGCACTACCTTTCCTGGGCTGGCTCAAGGCCCAAACCATACTTGGGCTGGCGAGTGCCTTGGCGAAGCCTTGGAGCAAGTGACACCACTGAGTGACAAGATGTCTGGGTTAGGCTTTCCCAGCTCATCGTGAGGACACAAGAGTGTGGCCTCCAGTCAATGCTGCTGTCCAATGCTGGTTCTCACGCCTCCTCCAGGTCTCCAGGCAACTGTTTAATCTGCCGGCTGTGTACCACCTGTAACGCGGCCCCTGCAGCCTGACGGAGCTGGGTGTCCAGGGCACCGCGGAGGTCGTTCCCCTGTACATTAGGCAGGGAGTTAAAGCTAATGATGACTCCATCCTTCGGAGCCAGCTCCTGCTCTGGATGAGAGGCAAGGTCCCGCCGTCTCCTCCGGAGGTCAGAGCCAGCCTGCACTTTCAGGTCTCGGTTGGGTTTGGCATTCTCTGGCTTCTGACCCCCAGGCACAGCTCGTCTGGGCCCAGAATTAGGATCTGGCCTCTTCTTTGCCTCCAGGACGGTGTCCTCCTCCTTCCCTGTGTGCTGCCCCTCGGCAGGTGTGCGAACCCCTCGGGGAGCCTCACTTCTTACCTCTGGGTGAGAATCCTGACCTTTATCAGAGATGGCCTGGGGTTCTTGCTGAAACCTAGCTTGGGGCTGAAAGCCTGTATCTGCTGGCCTAGCTGGGACCATGGTGGGTCCTGATTGCCTGGACTTTGCGCGAGAGTCCTCAGCCTCTGCCCCTGCCAAGGGCTGGGCAGCCTCTTTGGGAATATTGGCACCAGTGGCCATTGCTTCCTTTACAGTTTCCTTCCTTTCTTGGGAACCTCCACCAAAGGCATGTTGGTGCTGCCTGGCTACTTTCTCTGCAAACTGCTTCTCTGGACTCTTGGGTGCCAGAGCAGGGTCTGGCTTGAGCACTGGTTCCAAGTCCCCGGGGGCCAGCTTCCCCCCAGCTCCAGCCACCTTAAGCACAGCACCCTTCTGGTCTTCTCTTAGCTTAGTCTGGACCCCCTGGGGCTCTGTATCAGAGCCACCAACAGGAAGGTCAGCAAGGTCTCTGCCTGGCCCTGCCTTGGCTTCCTCCAGGGGTTGCTGGCCCATCTCTTGGGGTGAAGCAGGGCGACCTCTAGGAGCTCCAAGCACAGGTTGCAAAGGCTGTGGAGGTTCCTCTTCCACTGTCTCCCCAGCATGCTCATTCCAGGTCTCCTCCTCTGGTCCTCTGAGTGCTGCCATCCCAGGCTCTGGCTGCATGTCTGCTGCAAATGAAGGTGAGCATCAGTTTGGTCACAGAAATGAACACAAGCTGCTGATTTACTGACTGAAAAGAATCTTTCAAACATTTAAGACTGACTAAGAGCCGGGCAGTGGTGGGGCACGCCTTTAATCCCAGCACTCGGGAAGCAGAGCCAGGCGGATCTCTGTGAGTTCGAGGGCAGCCTGGTCTACAGAGTGAGAGATCCAGGACAGGCACCAAAACAACACAGAGAAACCCTGTCTCGAAAAACAAAAACAGAAAAAGAATGACTAAGAGCTGGAGAGATGGCTCAACAGTTAAGAATACTTGCTCTTCTTGCTGAAGACCAGAGCTACATTCCCAGCACCTATTCAGGCAGCTCACAACTGTCTGTAACTCCAGATCTAGGGGCTCTGACATCCTCTTCTAGCCTACACACACACACACACACACACACACACACACACACAATAAAACTACATAAATCTAAAAATAAATAAAAAGGATCACTCATCAAGACCAAAACTCTCCTTCCACACTTCCTGCCACCAAGCCTCAGCTCTAGCCCCAGGCCTGGCCTGTCTGGCCGTCTGCTCCCCGGGACTCTACCTACCAGGCTTAGCCTTGTCCTCCTCGTCCTCCTGCCGCTGCTGCCGGATCTCCTTGTGCTGCTCCTCGATCACAGCCAGCAGCTTCTCCTGCTGGTCCAGGAGGCGCTTCTGCTGCACCTGCTGCTCTTTGATCACCTGCAGCAGCACGGCATGGTCCAGCATCTCCGCCCTCCCAGCTTCTGGGGGGACACACACAATCAGATGGACTCCAGATAGGGTTGCCAGAAACCCGCCGTACCGATGGCCTTGTAAGGCACACAGTGACCCGTGGGGGAATTGGTCCTGCCATGCCCATATCAGCACCACTGTCTGCATCACCTCAGTCCCACTGGCACAGCAGTGAAGCACTGAGCTAAGGCTAGAGGCATAAGCCCTAATCAGGATGAGCCTCCAGGGCAGCCTTCCCGGGCAGCAACAGTGCCGCCCGCTTCTACTCTTACCTCAGTGGTTCAGACACACTGGCAGATGCAAGCTCCCTGTCTGTTGCTGGCTGAAAGTGCACGTGTAGACAAAAATTAAGAAGGAATGTACCAAAAAGTTACAGGTTCTCTGAGCTGGGTGATTCTCCCCTACTACCTCACATAGTTGTTCTAGGACTAACACAAGGGAAAATAAAACCTAAAAGCTATTTTTTTTTTAAAGTGTTAATATTTTAAGAAGATTTCTTCCAAGATGTAGAGAATCTTAAAAACAAAAAAAGTCTTCAAGTGGAGCATGCAAACCTATCACTGTGGCCCAGACACTTAGTGGCAGCCTCAGGAAAGAAGGGAGCTCCAGGTCAGCAGGGGTGAGATCAGGGGGTTAAGACACTGGACAGACAGGGAAGACGAAGGCCTGCCTATGCTATGTCCCATCCACGTGACACTGGTGGGTACGGCCCAGTCTCACCCCAGCTGCTGCTGGGGGCCACCAACAAGTGCAGCAGGGGCTGGCTGGCCTCTCACTACAAGCACCTCAGCACTGGGCCAGTTATCCACAGCAAGCAGCTAAGGCAGGTTAATTTTCACAAGTCATACATTTTAAAATTAGGCATCTTTAGAAGATGGTGGGTGAAGGACCAGGTGTCAGAGCATAAAAACATGTTGTTTAGGGGTGAGAACGGAGCACACCTTTAATCCTAGCACACAAGAGATATAGGCAAGCAGAATCTGTGAGCTAGCCAGGGCCACATAGCTCCCAGGTGCAGGGCAGGGCACACACTCACAGGCTCCGCACCAGTAACTAGCTGAAGCAGTTCATGGTCAGTGTCCTTTCAGGAGCAGTGACGAATGCCCATGAACACCTCTAGGGTCTCCCCAAAACCCTCAGTAGCTAATGCAAGGAAAGAAAGGCAAGTCGAACAGAGGTGAGGGTACTGGGGCCCACCATGAGGAGAACAGAGTTGACCAACAGGACAGTGCTATCCCTTTTGCCGATATCTAAGGTTCAGACACTGGCTTGGGAAGGAAAGGCCTCCTTTCTTCTCCCTTCACATGAAAAAACTCAAAGCAGTCTCCCCAACAGGCCACACCTCACCCTGACTGAATGATCATAAAACTACCAGTTATATAAAGACAAAGTTACACACGTTGCTGGCACTTCCCAACCACTAAAGCAAGGTTCTGCAAGAGCAGACCCCATGTCTCATGTACTCCTTAGTGGACTAGCTGAGTTGGTTCTGGGACAGAAAGAATGGTACCATGTCCAGCTGGAAGCCCCATGTGGCAAAGGTGAGACACCATAGGGACTGGCTTTTCCCAGCCAGAATCTGCCAGGACCAGATGGGATGGAAACCCCCATACTAGACACCGTGGGATACATGGATGCAAGCCACACACAGCATCAGCAGGTACATGCAGTCCCAACCCTGTCTCTAGCTCAGGTGGTACCTTAAGTTACTTATAGACACCATTTGGCTGTCCTCTGAGGACAAGGCCACAGGGGCTGAGAAGAAGTAAAGTTGAAAGGAGGGAGCTGGAGTGTCAGAGATGCCACCTGGGGGCTGTGCTGCATCTGGAAGGGTACCACTTCCTCGGGACTGACACATATTCATGCAGGGCCCTCACAAGTGGAGTATGCCACCTAGGTGCTGTTCCCACACTGTCAGAACCTCCACACACATGCTTCCCTTGCAACACAGTCCTGAGCCATACCTGCTACTAGCTTTTTAATCTCAGCTGTCCATCCCATTGAGAGGCACATGGAAGAGAGGCACAATAGGGAATAATGAAAAGTCTCTTCTTCAGAAAGAAAAAGAACAAAGAATCAAACATGTTTAAGTGATAGATTACAGAAACTACAACCAACAAATACAGTCAGACTAAAACCACAGAGAAAAACAGCAAGCGTGGGGGGTTTACCAAGCCACTTGTAAGCTCCAGTGAGGCAGAGGGAGCCTGTGAGCTCCGCCTCCCAGGCCCACACTGACGGTCAGCCTGGAGCAGTCCCATCTCAGCTGCAGTTGCTGGGCAGCTGCTGGAGTCTGGCCTGCAGGGCCACGTGAGAAGCAAACCCTGGATCTTTTCACACCCATTGCGAGGTAGGGTATGAACACTCAAGGCAGGCCCGGTTCAGAGATGGCCTGGGCAGTACAGAGAGTTTGATCCAGGAGAGTCACGCAGCCCACTGTCTGCTCCTCATGCCAGACCAGGGGTCAGACTTCAGGTGGGCTTTGTCACTGGAGGGCCCCTGGGAGGGCCACCACCACCACCTTCCCTGTACACTAAATACTGTGGGATCGACCATAAAAAGTCAAAATGAACACGGAAGTTTAGAGAACTCCGGGCGAGTCAGCCACAGTGAACTTCAGATGCCAGCGCAGGCCTTTACTTGAGGACACAGGGCATGCTGCTGACCACCAACGCTGCCCCAGCCCACTAATGCACAGCTCCACCTAAGGCACAGCTTTCAGATGAGTCTTCACACCTGGTGTCCTAGGGCCTCACCCCCAGCTGGCTTTACACACCCTGAGTTGGGGAAATAGCAGCATACATGCTTTAAGATGAAATAAAAATGGTAATCAAAAACCACATAAAACAAGCCGGGCGGCAGTGGCGCACACCTTTAATCCCAGCACTTGGGAGGCAGAGGCAGGCGGATCTCTGTGAGTTCAAGGCCAGCCTGGGCTACAGAGCTAGTCCAGGACAGGCTCCAAAGCTACACAGAGAAACCCTGACTTGAAAAAAACAAAACAAAACAAAAAACAAACAAAGAAAAGCCATGTAACTACGCGACACTTTTTAAGGGGAAAAAGGGAGATAAAAACGGTCCTGAAGAGGTGCCAGAGGAAAGCTACTGGTAGGAAATAGCCGGGGGTCACTGAAGGTGCTTCCTTGGCATAAAAACCAAGGAACAGGAATTGTGGAGCAGGAGGGATCCAGGAGCACCCACCCCATCCCACCTCACTCTGGGGCTCCTTCTGAGGGTCGGAGGCAGCCTCACCTTCCAGCTTGCTCCCTGCCTGGTCTCCACCTGGCTGCTCGGCCTCCTCCTGCTCCTTCTCCGCTGCAGCCTCTGGCCTGTGTGCAGGGAGGCCCGCCTTCCCACCTGCACACAGGGAGACTCAGCTGGTTTGTGGGAAGTCAGAAAGTCAGGGGTGGGGTGAGGGGCTGGCAGAGGTTCCCTGCAGTGACTCCATAGCTAGCCCCCACCCCCAGCACAGTTTATATTCAACCTGATGATTACCAGGGAAGTAATAAAAAAATATTTAACAATCTCACAAGCTGATGGCAGTGAGCCAATGTTAACTACCTTCGCCAATTAAAATGCAAGCACCGTCCTAACCAGCTCTTAGACAGCACTTAACAATGTGTTACCTGTCAAGCGTTCCTGCACTGTCCCCCGTGTGCGCCCAGACACAGGAGAACAGCATGGCACCTGACATTTAGTGGTCTGGCAAACAACTGTGCGACAGATATTACAGAAGCTGTCAGGCCACCAGGCTCTTCTTTACTCCACCAGCTGCTGAAGGGGCTACGACACTCACATGCTAATCTTGTGAAATGAGAGCTGGGGACTGAGGACGACTAACGGGTTCCTGCAGCACCTACCAAGGGAGCTTCCTCTGAGAAAATCTCCAGGAGGCTGGCACTCACCAATGTTGCTCTCCAGGTCACTCTCCACAGGCTTCTGTGGGACCCCTGCGGCCTTCTGCACGGCCTGGACACCTTCACCAGCCTCCAGAGCATTCTGCTCCACAGAGAGCCTGGACTGGGGGGCCGGATGCAGATCCCTATTGTCTGCTCTGGAATCTTCCTTCCTGGGCTGGACAGGTGGCTGGTCATTTGCTTCTGGAACTTTCTGGGGATGGTCATCTTCCCCCATTGCCAGGGCTTGCTCAGGTCTTTTCCCTTCTTCTCCTCTCTCAGGTTCCTGCTTTTCCTTCTCTGACTCAGGTGGAGGTGGTGCCACCTGCCCCCTGTCCCCAGGGTCCCCTTCATCTGTGAGCCTGGGAGGTGGCTTTTTCTCTTCTGGCCCTTCTTGGTCTTGACCTTCATCCACCACCACTTTGTCATGAGGAATGGGAGGCTCATGGCGGTGGGCCTCGCCCACAGGGACAGCAATACCTGGAAGGACACAAGGACAGGCTGAGATCAGGCTGAAGAGAGGTCCCACTTTAGCCTCCTAGGGAATTGGTCTCTGGCTCCCACGAGTGTGACATGGGCCACTGCCTCAGATCCCTCCACAGCTATCTGAGGACTGGCAGGATTCCTAGAATGTTAACGCTACAAGGGGGACAGCAGTGGGCAGTTGTATGGGCTGAGGGAAGACACGCAGGCCACACAGGGCTGCTGAAGCCTTTCTCTGTCAAGGCAGCTAGCGCCACTTACCTTGAGCAGGGCGGTCCAGCTGTGCAGCTTCCTGCTTCTCCTCAGGGATCTCCCCTCCAGGCACATCTACAGGACCCTTAATCTGGGCCTGCTCCAGTACCTCTTTGTCCTCTGGAAGCTTTGGCTTCTCCCGACTATCCTCAGCAACAACCACAACGGGATCCTGGACTGCAAGCACAGCACAGTGAGCCTCTAGCAACCAGTCCAGACTGGGTCATCCTCCTAAGATCAGAACCACATATCAAAGCCGAATGGCAGAGTGGGGGTGAGTCTCTTCCTGTCCAATCGTTATTACCAGCGAAGGAGCACAGAAAACATTCTTTCATTCATAATATAAAAAAATGTCAAAATTCAATTTATAGCTATAGGCAGATGACCACGCTATGTAATACTTGTCCAAAACCACCAGGTGGCAGTATGAGCACACAGCCAATGCCTGTCCCTTGGGTCTCCCAACAGGCACCAAACTGCCTGCCCTACTGCCTAGACTGAGGCCTTTAAGGAAGAGTACACCGGATGTGGTTGGGCAGGCCTGCCAACCTCTTGCTGTTGGTGAAGAAATGCACACCACAGGTGAGAACAAAAGGGGAGGCCACCAGCATCGCCCTTCACACACCCACACATGCATGGGATCCATGCTCCATCAAGAACAGTAGTGTCACAGAACTGGAGAACACTAGCTTCGTAGACTACCTTTGAGAGCTGGGGATGGGGATCTAGCACAGTTGGTAGCATGCATAGGCCCTGGTCAGGGCTCAGGCTCAGCAGGGCATAAACTAGTATCATCTTAGTACTTTGGAGGTAGATTCAGGAACATTATAAATTCAAGGTCATCCTCAGCTATATAGAGTTGGAGGCCAGCCTGGGCTATGTGAGATCCTATTTAAAAAAAAACAAAAAACAACAACAACAACAACAAGCTGGCAGTAGTGGCGCACGCCTTTAATCCCAGCACTCGGCAGGCAGAGGCAGGTGGATCTCTGTGAGTTCAAGGCCAGTCTGGTCTACAGAGCGAGTTATAGGACAGCCAAGGCTACACAGAGTAACCTTGTCTAGAAAAACAAACAGAAACAAGGAGATGCTGCTGGCCTCTAAGCTGTTTAGCACATCCAGCTCCAGACAACATGGGGCCCAATTGTACACAGTTCTGAGGTTCTGCTTCCCCAAACTCAACTGTCAGTTTGGCCACACAAGGCTGATTAACGCAGGTGGCTTTCCTCATTGTCCTCTTCCAAGGGAGGTGATCCTACCACATCACTATTCTGATGGGCCATTGTGTGATACCCTGCCCCCTGCCAAACACCGCCCGCCCCCACAGTCTTCATCCCATGGTAACTCCCTGGTACAAGAAAGATGCACCCATAAATCAGGGGGGAGAAAGAAATAGAAGCTCCCTGTCCAAATCACAGTCTACTCTGAGTGGTGTCTTCTTCATTTTCAGGTGAGGGGTAGCCTGCGCTCACTGTCTGGAGCCCCGGGGGAAGTACCACGGTATAAGTGACCATGCAGGTATGGAGTGGCCCTGAAGCTCCTCTGGGAGGCCTTCCAGGAACGCCATACCTGCCTGTAGTCTAGGACAGGAACTGGATGGACAAGGAGAGGCTGTCGAGGTTTTCTAGACCACACTACTAGCAGACGGGCCCCGCCAGATGGGCATGGCTTCTCCAAGACGGAACCAGACCTTTCATCATGGATGGATACTGACAATGCCCTCGGCCACAACCAAACAAACTTTCAAAGCTGGCAGCTCTGAGGAGCAAGAACACCCCCCTACCCCCGGCAATCTGCTTCCAATTTCAAGGCAACCACAGGGTGGAAACAGGAAACAAGGCAGTGGTGACTGGCTCACCTGCCCCATAGGCCAATTGACAACCAAAAAGTGAAGGTCTAGTATGGCTCCAAGGAAGCACACCAATGCTTCCTGCCCACCAATGCAATACCCTGTCCACCACAGACCCCTCACACAGTCTACAGGCTATCCCCATAGTCACCAGGCCTGCAAATAGCACTAGTAATTGGAGCCAGCAAAGAATCTCCTATGGTAGCTACTTGCTGCCACATTCCAGCCAGGTCTCGGGCTCCTCCTACACACAGGAATGGACCAATGAGGTGACAGGTCATGTGCTCACCTGCTGCAGTACTTCCCTAGGGGTCAGACAGGAGTCTTGCCTCATAGATAGCAGATGACAGCTTCATCAAAAGTGTCCTTCATTCAGTGAGAAGAGGGCCCAAAGGCCTGCCTCATGAGGCCTTGCTCATGAAGCAAGGCCTGCTGCGGGCTGTAAGCCTTCCCCTTGTCGTCCCCCTCCCTGTCCTCCTGCCCTCTTGGAGACAACCTCTACCAGTCCACCTGACTGCCTGGCTTGAGGCTGCTTCCATCTCTCAGGGCAACCAGGAGCTGGAGAGCAGGCTCTGCATCCCAGTGCAGCTCTGCCGGCCTCACCTGTTCTCCCTGGATGTCTTCTTGTTGGTAGAGATGGGAATGTTCACCCCTGGATGCTGGCATCCACCCCAGATGCTAGAACATTGTGTCCTAGAACATCCCCTCATCCCACCAGGGGATGAGCCCTGGTGGTGCAAGAGCAGCCCCACCTTTAGGGGCTCAGCGACCAGGGTTCCTGAAGAAGTAAGAGAAATGGCCTAACACTTTTCTGAAAGCCAGACCCTGCTCCAGAGAGCTTCTGCTTTGTTCTCCAGGCTCCAGTGAGGAAAATGTCACTTGCTGAGGTCTGACTTACAGCCCAATCTTCTGGGCTTAGCTGGATGGCTCCATAGCTCACCTTTCCAAATATGGCTCACACCATAAGCTCCTGGGAGCTGGAGGGCTGGGCTGATGGCCGGGACCAGCACTGTGGAGCCTTGGCATCAGCAAGAAGTCTCCCCTGTTCTTCATTGCTGGTTCTTCCTCAAACTGGCGTGTGTGGTGGGTGGCAAGGGAGAGCCAGCACTGTGCCTCTCGAGCAGCACCACAGCCCTAGACACTTGGATTTGACACAGGCCAGCAGCTACCCAAGGGGAGTCCTTCTAATCCAGCAGGTCCCATGAGTACCATCACCTCAGAGGAAGCTAGCGAAATGAGCCCATTGATGTCTCCTGGCACACCAGCAGAAAAACTGAACAAGATCATAGCAAGATGGTGGTGCAAGCCTTTAATCCCAGCACTCGGGAGGCAGAGGCAGGCGAATCTCTGTGAGTTCAAGGCCATCCTGGTCTACAGAGTGAGATCCAGGACTGCCATTTCAAAAAAAAAAAAAAAAAAAAAGATTATCGTATGAGCAAGGAGCAGGCGACGCAAAGAATTTTTAAAACCTCATCACAGCACAAGGGAGAGGTGACAGGACCCCCTTGTCAAGGAGTCAGCCCAGGAGAGGGGCATACAGTGGCAGGGTCTCTCCAGGACACATCTTGATACTATCAAAGGTGCTGGGGCCTCTGTCACCTCCACAAGAAGAGTGGCCAAGACAGGCAGCAACAGAAACCACGGAAGGTCCCAGAGAGGGAGTGACGACAAGACAGAGGGAAGGTCTACCACAGGAGGACTCCTCAAGTCACCGATACCCCATGGCTGTACAGCATGCCCCCCTAACTTCGACTTCCCACTAACCAGTGCTGCCCCCATGCTGCAGGAGAAAGGGGACCGGGATGTGGACTTGAGCTGTGCTGCCCCATGGTGCACGAGGTGGGTGGGCAAGAGGAAGAAAGGAAGCAACCACGGCGCAGCAGGGAAGGAGCCGCAACACCACAAAATCCAAATCCATCCCCAGGACCATCCAGGGAACCATCAGGCACAGAGATAAATGGCCTAATTAGACTTTTTAAATGGATAATTGTCTTCTTAGCTTTCACAGGGACTCGGCCAGGCTCACCAAAGGCCCACAAGACCAAGCATGGGGCCCCAGGCTGCACCTGATGGTCACGTGTGCCATGTGAGGGTACGACACAGTCACAGCACATGCTGGGCTCTCACCAGAGCAAGCAGATTCTGTCTGTGACCCCACAAGATCAAAGAGACCAATTAACGAGGCTCTCCTACCCTGATGGTGCAGCTGGCAGGACAGTCAGAGAAGCCCTTAGCCCTAGCCCTGCCCAAATGAGGCAAGCCCTCAATTAAGAGAGGCTGGGTGGCTAGAAAACAGAACTAGCTAAAAACAGACAGCATGTGGTTCTGAGAGGAGCATGTGTGTTGTTATAGCCTCGTGAAGAAATGGAAACCAGATGTGGCCTTGGAGAGCACAGGTGAGGAGCAGGCGGCCTGTACATGCTGTAGAGACGGGACACAGCTGCTGGCTATGACTTGAGGCTCCACACATAGGAGCCTGAGTTTGGACTGAAGAGAAACTCATTACTGCCCTAGTGAGACAGAACTGCAGAGTTCTGCTGGGGTGACCTCAAGGTACACAGGGTCATGATGTCCTTGCTACCCACAGGGCACCACAGCACAGCAGGGCACCACAGCAGCTCACCAGACACCACCCTCACCACCACACACCCCTTCCCTCTCATGCTGCCATTCTCATGTCAACATCTGTTCTTGGCCTGGTGGCACGGGCAGCGGCATCAGACTGGCTCTTCTGGAAGGAAGTGTCCATTAGCTAGGATGGGCATACATGGGCACCTCCTTCCTCAAGCAGACTTCTTTTCAATCCAAATTACCCAATCTACTGCCACCTAAGACATGGCCCCTGCAGCTTCTCAACATTCCATCTTCAACCTCTGAGAACCCAGCTGTGCCCAGGGTCCCCCAGTGACCTTGTCTGTCCTTCGCCTCTGGATTCCTGGGAGCTGGGAAAGGAGGACTCTTCTCTGCCTTTGCCAATCCAAGAAGACAGAGGACAGCATCAGCAGCTACTTCCAAGCCCTGGGCTGAATGAAGAGGGCGGCCCAGGAGAGCACCTTGGGGCACAGCTACCAAGGCGATGGCACTGGATGTGGAGCCCTGACAGAGATGACAGAAATCTGAGGACCTCTGTATCAAAGGTGCTAAGAGCTCCCAGCAAGTGCATCAGGTTGTGCCCTTCTCTTCTGTACACTACAGGCAATGTCTCCGGGATAAGTGACTGGCCAGCACCTACACAACAGCCCAAACTTCGCCAGGGAGGATGGGGCTCTTCCCTACCCATGCCTCCCCAGAGCCAGAGCTAGTCAGACGCTCCATAAATCTAGACCCAAACCTCACTGACTTTTAGTCTAATGTGTTACCCTTACAGCTATACCTGGGAAGGCCTGGGGGTGCATCAACCACCCCAAACAGACATACACAGAGAATGACACTCTGAAAACACACATCCTGTACCCCATCCCACCCACCCACCGCCCCGCCCCGTGGCACGGCCACAGATGGGAGTAATGGAACACCACAGATTCTTGCTGAGGTCGCCTGCCACTGTGTGACGAACTTGTAATTCTGCCAAGAGTGAAAAACATAAAACAGCAAACAACGCTGAGATAGACTAGCTGGTTTGTCAAGGGGAACACTGGCTCAAATTTACATCCTCAAAAAAAACCCCAAAAAACAAAAAACCCAGATGTGGGCAACACCCATAAATTTACATACCTTTCAGTGTCCACAATGGCCAGGCATGGAGATCTGAGCACAAGCTGGCACTGTGCCATCCCCCATGTCACCTGCACAGAGGTGGCAGCACACTGGCCAGCCTCCATGTAGACAGCACACCTTCACGGAATGGAGTTGGTGGGGCCCAAGGCTAGAACCTCCCACTAGCTCCGTCACTCACAGGACAGAGGCAAAATCCTTAAAGCAGAAATAAGGGGTTTCTTGGAAAGCACTACCCGTGACCCTGAGTTGATGCTGTGGACACTCACACCAGGAAAGTTCAGGGGATTTAGGGTGGGGTCTGTGTACATACCTGACAGCCGGGCAGACTCCACTTTCACCCCGCCCTCGGCATCTCCTCGGCGGCCACTTCGAGCTTCTGGTGTCAAGTCCAGAGGGGCTTCTTCGCTCACAGACAGGGTAGTGAGTGTGCTGACCACCAGGACGCCCAGGCCGACCCAGAGCACCACCTGGACCAAAGACCCCAAGACAGGAGGAATGATGACAGGCCTTGTAGCCAGCTGTAAGCTATGGAGATCGAAGCTTCCTCTCTTTTTCTTCTTCTGACACAGTCCAGGCTAGCCTCAAACTCACAATCTTCCTGCCTCAGCCTCCTGAGTGTTAGCGTTAGTTGTGTACCACAAGGCCAGGCTGAGGTCAAGTTTCTCAACTACTGTGGCAAGAGAAACAAGAACTCGCAGTGACCCCTGTGCATACCATTATTTAGGTGCATGCTCCCATACAACCCCAAAGAGTAGGGCTGTGCAGGGCATTTGGGTCACAGACTGGATATGCTGCCCCCATGTGACCCACAGCAATGCCAAATAATGGCTGGGCACATCTGAGCTGGCAAGGCAGGATGCCCTGTTGGGCTGCACAGGAATTCAGGGCCTCACCTCTCATCTGAGGTGGGGGTGATCATTGGCAACCCAGAGCTTCATTCGACCTGCTGCTGACTTTCCTGGGGCCTTTTCTTCCTGAAGGGCCCTACAAGTGATGATAAATTCTGTGGTACTACAACCCCTCATCATACCACCAGATACTGCCTGAATCACCTCTCCACTGTGCGTTTGGGATGATCCCAGTACTGCTGCTATTTCTAACTCGGCCTGGCCTCCTCAAGTTTCCTGAGAGGCAGTAGTTCCTGGTTCCACAGTTCTGTGACAGGAAACAGCGAGGTGGCCTCTTGCCTGGCCAGAGGACCTTTACTGGTTCCCTGCCTTGATGTCTAAGAGCCAAAACTCAAAAAGCTTTTCTGAATGGCTTCTGACTTGTAATATTTATTTATATATGTATGTGTGAGTGTCTACACATACATGTATGTGTGTAGCACATGCATGCCTGGTACCTGCAGAAGACAAAAGAAAGTACCAGATAGCTCTGGACTGAAGTTACAAGCAATTATGAGCCACCAGGGAATGGAACCTGGGTCCTCTCTAAGAGCAGCAAGTATTTTTAACCACTGAACCATCTCTCCAGTCCTGGCCTACTCTTTAAAAACAAATAAATAAAAATCAGCACCAAGGAAGCTGGGTGGTGGCGGTGCACGCCTTTAATCCCAGCACTCAGGAGGTGGAGGCAGGTAGATCTCTGTGAATTTGAGGCCAGCCTGGTCTACAGAGTGAGTTCTGGACAGCTGTCAGAAAAACCTTGTCTTGAAAAAAACAAACAAACAAAAGAAAAAAATCAGCACCAAACAGCTGAGAGATGCCCAGGTCCATCCAGGGCCAGGGGGAGAGAACTACCACTCTCAAGTGTGAGAAAAAGCCCATCTATGGCCAGATACCTCAGCAGGCTGGAGCCTGGTGTACCTCATGAATGTGTGGGGCTCTTTAGGAAGCCCTGGCTCTTCTGGCAGGAACCATGGCTACCTAGTGTGCCAAGTGGGGATGCTATCTTATCTGTGTCCCCTTAAGTCAGTACATCCATCCTACGACGGGACTCGGGCTCAGAGCCCCTTGTCCCCATCACACCCTAAACTCCTTTCTTAAGCTCTTTGGAGACCCAGTCCTGAAATTCAGCACACTAATCCTTCTCATGAAGGAGAGATTTAGGGGACAATGCTTATGGGGGTGGCATACTAAAACAGGTATGGTCACAGTCTCCAGGGGCATCTGCTCCCCAAAAGGCAGTGGTGAAAGCTAGCACAACTGAGGAGGACTTCCCCTGCTGTGCCCTCATGGCCTGTCCTGTATCAAGGTTCCTGTCCCCTAGCACCACCATGGTAAAGAACAGAAACCTGGCACTGGACACAAAGGCTAGAGGATCCGGATGGAAGTTTAAATCAACCCCTGAAGGAAGCTAGAGAGGCTTTACATCATGGTCTGCAGGCCCAGATAAGTCCTTCTCAGTGTGGGCACTAACTCTTGCAGGGTAGCAGAGCCAGCCTCCCAGGCCACTTTCTGACCCGGCTCAATGTATTCTGTATCTCTCCAGCTGGTGGCAGACATGACCTTTTCCAGAAGCCACAGAAAAGTCACTTCTCCCTAAATGCACTTCCCACCCATCAGTGGAGAAGGCCTTGGAGAGTGCTGAGTGGGCTGGGAGACAAAGGGCTGCTGCTCCATCGTGGAAACAGAGCTCCCTGATGAGAACAGAGCCCAGGGGACGCTGACAGGCCCTGGTGTTCTGTCCCTAGGGGCCCAGTAAAGTAGGCTCTCCTAAATGCTCTGGACCAAAGATAAAGACATTTGTTGGTCATTTTATGTCAGTTATTTTCAATGGGGATTATCATTTACCAATTCCATGGAGACTGACAAGGAAAGGCAACACCTCATCCGTGACTTTGAATGATTTATTTCAACCTTCAGCTTTTTCAGCTTAACAACAACAACAACAACAACAAAAATCACCCAGAAACATAACTCTGCTGATGCTGGGAGACAAGCTTCCTGAAAAACTCCCATTAAAGGCCAGGTATGGTGGGGCACACCTTTAATCCCAGCACTTGGGAGGCAGAGGTAGATGGACCTCTGTGAGTTTGAGGCCAGCCTGGTGTACACAGTGAGTTCTAGGACAGCCAGGGTTACGCAGAGAAACCTTGTCTCAAAAACAAAACCAAAAGAAAAATCCCCATTATGGTCTGCCTTGGAAAACGAGTTCCCATTACAAAGTTCTCAAGACAGAGTGGAGCTGACAACAGGTCTCCAACCCCCACTTGCCCTGAACTTCCTGAGCACAGGTGGGAAAGCCAGCTCAGACCAGACAGGCACACTGAGAAAGACAGTAAGGAGCAAGTTCTGGTCAACTTACACGGGGAACTGTACAGTAAAGGACAAGTGTGTATTCCAACAAAATCTATGGGACCCAGAAAACAGACTCAGCTCCACCTGGTGCTTGAGGGACCTCTTACCCCAAGGTACCCCCAATTTCCACTCTGATAACAGATGCTGGCTCCTGTACCCCAGAGCACAGGCCAGTGGGATGTACAATCAAATTGTTTCTTGAGACTGGGGAAAGAACTCTGCATGCTGTAAGGATGTCTGCTGGAGACCATGTACACAATGATACACCACGCTGCAAGCTGTTGGCTCTGTGGGCATCGGCCTCTGTCTGCGCAACTGCTGGCCAGGCCCGCCTCACCCCCAGTCCTGCACCCACCCTCTCCTCCGAAGCAGCAGTGAGACCCAGGTGAGAGCACTAGAGCCACTCAGCTTGAGAGAGTGGAGGGAACCAGGCTAAGGCCTGAGACGGTCCTCTCACCTGTGTGACAGCCTGAGCAGGGAGTGCACCTGTCAGCAAACACCTATTCTGTCAGAGCCACAGCCAGAGCAGAACAGACCCAAACAGCACTCAGTGCTGCTGACCACAGGCATGAGGCTTGAGGCTTCCATTAGTGAATGCAACCAAGCGGGAACTAACTTCCTGGGGTAATGTGGGAGATCAGGGGTCCCAGACTCTCCCAGGGCTGTACTAGGTTGAAGGTCGGTATCCCGACTGCCGACCATGTGCAGTAAAGTGGTAGCAGCTCCTTTGGAGTTCTGAGCAAGGGAGTCCAGCCCTAACTGTCTTCTAACAGTCAGCTGCAAGGAAGGCCAGAAAGTCAGGGAGGGGTATCCATCCCACCAGGGTAGCCTCAGGCTCAGGGAGAAGACCAGCACGGCCTCAGAGTCAGGCTAGCTCCCAGCACTGTGCCACAGCTTCCTGCAGCGGAAGAGCTACTTTTGAAGCAGGGATCTTGGTCGATAAGCAGGATCCGGTGTGCCAGACATCTGATTTCAGAGTACCCTGCTGACTACAATTCTGGCATCGATCCATCTTAATGTAGTCCAGAGGCAGCCAGGAGAAAAGACACAAATCCACCCCCTACAGTTCAGCTCAGGCTTGGGAAATACAGGGGTCTGACTAAGGCCACAGTCCACAAACATCCTATAGCCCCTCCCCCAGCTACCCGAGGTTGTGGCTCCACAAGGGGCCCTGACCCCTAACACAGTAGAGTCCGGACAGGCAGAGAATGCACTTTCTGTTCTCGATAAAGAATTTCAGAGACAGAACAGACACCCGAGGCCAGGCTCCAGCTACTCTGCCATCAAGCACCTTGCCAGGGCAGACAGTGTGTGTATCAAGGCTCCCTCAGGCAGCCTCATTCTGGCTGGCTACAGGACAAAAGCTGACCTGCTGGTAGCTCACTGCTATACATGCAGGTGTACACCACTCACACTTGCCCAAGATCCGCTGCTTCCCGGAAGGGGCCAGCAGGCCATCTACATTAGACTGCTCCCTGTGGGGCCTTCCTTGCTAGAGGAATCCACCCCTCTTGAAAGGTTCCTTAGAGCTCCAGCACCCCCTGCTGGCTTCATGGCCGAAGAGGACAAGGCCACCCAGCCTCATTGAGGATTAGAGACAAGACATGTTGTCCACTAGAGCCACTGTCATGCTTTCTAACTAATCTTACTTCAGCCACCTTCACGCCAGCTGCCCAGCAGGCATGGACTCCTTTTCTGGCTCTTTGTGAGGTCCCTGAGCAGAGAGCAAACGATGCACCAGCCAAATGCTCAGTTGAGCTGAGGAGCTGACTCAGCTTGTCCTTTCTGGAGGAGCAGCTAGAGTTCCTGGGACAGGGCCCGGCTCCCAGAATGTGTTCTTCACAGTACAGAAGCTACAACATGCCCTAGCCTGGTTGAGAAGGGTATAGAGGTTGTGTGGTGGGTTCATGGCAGTATCTTCCTACCTCAGTCAGAAAGCAGTTCAAACATTTATGATCCTAAGAAACAGTTAACCAGGCCCAGATCAAGCCTTGGCATGATGCAGTGTGTTTGCATCTGTAGCACATCAAGCTGTGGCCATGCTTGCTCATTCTTATACATGAACTCGAAAGGCTAGCCAACAGAGGCAGTCCCAGCTGAGCAAAGACAACACCAAATTGCCCACTCCGGCCACAGGCACCATGACAACAGGCACACAATGGCGTACATGACAAAAGAAACGGAAATGTAGCGATGGGAAAGAAGGAAGTGAACCAAGAGATCCAGGGAAGGCTCCATGAGGTGAACAGGAAAACATTACTACAGGAAACCCACAACTTCCCTGCACACAGACAGCTACTGTCAGCATGCCAACGCAACAGACCCACACAGAAGCCACGTCCAGAGACCTGAGTGACAGCTGAGTCATCAAAGCCGCGGCCACCTGCTGAATAGGAAACTCATAATGTGCACTGCAGAAGAGCTACTATACAGGTACACACTCTCTATTTTTTTTTTAAAGTTATTTATTATGTATGCAGTGTTCTGCCTGCATGTATGCCTACAGGCCAGAAGAGGGCACCAGATCTCATTACAGACAGTTGTGAACCTCCATGTGGTTGCCGGAAATTGAACTCAGGACTTCTGGAAGAACAGCCAGTGCTCTTAACCACTGAGCCACCTCTCCAGCCCCCAGGCACACATTCTTACGCTCATCTGTACTATTAATGAATTCCAACGAGAACAAAAACAAAAGGGAAATTTAGGTTTCTTAGATTCAATGATTCAAATATTTATTCATAAAATAAATCAAACAGCATCCAGAACACTATTAATGAGAACAATGAGGAAGGTGGAGAATTTAATGTTAAAGAGCCAAGCATGGGGGCGACCACCTTTAATCCCAGCACTTAGGAGGCAGAAACAGGCAGATCTCTGTGAATTCAAGGCTAGCCTGGTCTACATAGTGAGATCCAGACCAGCCAGGGTTCCACAATAAAACCCTATCTCAGAAGAAAGAGAAGGAGGCTGGGTTAGGCAATGAATAACAGATCAAAATGCAGAAAGTAGGGCCAGAGACATGGCTCAGCTGGGAGACATCTTGTCTAGCATGCATGGAGCCTTGGGTTCAGTCTTTAGCACTGTGTGAACTAGGCATGAGTGTGCACACCTGGGAGACAAAAGCAGGAAGATCTGAGGTTCAAGGTTATCTCTGGTTACATAGAAAGTTGAGGTCAGCCTGGGATATGTAAGACCCTGTCTCAAAAACCAGAATATAGAAAACAAACGAAAACGCAGCAAGTGCTAGGATGCCATAGCGATAGAAACAGTACAGAAGGAAGAGACCAACCAGCAAATAACGTAAGTACCAACCAGGGCTAGAGAGACGGCTCAGTGGTTAGGAGCGCTGGCTGCTCTTCCAGGGGACCTGGGTTTAGTTCCCTGCACCCACATGGCAGTTCACAACTGTCTGTAACTCCAGTTCTGGGGATCTGACACCCTCACACAGACATACATGCAGGCAAAACAACAATGCACGCAAAAATAAATATTTTTTTAAAATTCCCAATTAAACCTATACACTAAGAATTTATTATATGACACAAAGATCTTTCTGTGAGCCACCCATGTGGGTGCTGGCAATCAGGGAACCAGACTCAGGTCCTCTGGAAGAGAAGTAATACTTTTTTTTTTTTGAGACATGGTTTCTCTGTGTAGCCCTGGCTATCCCAGAACTCGCTCTGTAGACCAGGCTGGCCTCAGACCCAGATTCACCTGCCCCTGCCTCCCAAGTGCTGGGATTAAAGGCATGTGTACCACCGCACCCAGCTGAGAAGTAAATACATTGAACTAACTCCCTCACTCCAAGAAAGTCTTTAATTTTTAGATTTTTAAATTTTATGTATGAGGGCTTTGCCTTCATATATGTGCACCATGTGCACCATATATATGCACATGCCTGTGCCCTCTGAGGTCAGGTTACAGATGTTATGAACCACCATGCAGGTGCTGGGTCATCTGCAAGAGCCACAAATCTTCTTAATTGCTGGACCAACTCTCCAGCCTCGAGAAAGCCTTTCTAACTAGGATTCTCTCCCACCCCATCCTACCCAAAACACAGGATGGGGTTAAAAACTATGACTTGACAAACTAGGAAAATCATTTGCAATCCAACAAGCAATGGGCTAATCTCCTTAACCTCACTACCAAATTGCTACATCCATCTAGAGCAGAAAAGCTGGTGTCACACTGGTTTTCCCAGATGAAAACACTAGGGTAGGCCAGTTGAAGACATGAGCAAACACTCAAGGAAAGGCCAGACTTACCGCCCAGGACACTGAGTCAGTTGAGCCAGACAGCACAGTCCACAGTCTAGATTCCAGAGTGACTCATCAGTGGGTACTAAGAACTAGGAGCATGGGCTCCAGCGGCCACAGCCTAAAGAAAGGAACAGAACCCCACAGAAGTATGCTGCTCCTATGTAACCCATTCTTCTGAGGTACAAGCCAGCAGAGGGCAGAGCATGTAGGGAACAGAGTAGTTACAAGATGAAAGCTAAGTGAGAATTAGCAGCATGTCCTAGGAATGAGGGCAGACTGAATCCATGTTTACCCCAGCTAGCTACAGCCCCTGCCCATGCTGTCATTGGGCACACCAGGAGTTACACCACTCAGAACTTCCATAGTTTCTTATTAAAGACCATGACTGAAAAATACCAAGCATGCCAGCAAACAGGACGAAAGGACAGAAAACCAAGGACCAAAAATGGAACCTCAATCAGAATTGAGGGCAGCCGTTCCTAGACTTACAGTGGGGTTATACCTTGATAAACCTAACATAACTTGAAACTACCTAAAGCTGGAAATAGTAGCTAATGCCCTTGGGTGACCATCTATCTGCCTTAGCTTCTTTTCTGTTGCTGGGATAAGATACCCTGACAATAGCAACTGAAGGGAGTGTCACTTGAGTGTCACTGACTTCTCTGGTAGTGGGCTAGGAGGGAGCTGCAGCTTGCCATTGTTGCCCAGTGCTGTTGCGGGATATTTGATCACAGCGTTGGGATATAAAAGAAAAAAATGGGGATGAGGGATGAAAAGAAAGAAAAGGGGGATATAGAAATGACAGGATAAAAGGATAGATTATTGAATTACCAAAAAGCAACTACCAGTCTCAAATATTTTACATTGGTATGGATTTTTATATATTGATACAAGTTTAAGGTTATTCTTATTATACTGTATATATATTTCTATGTATATCTTGTTTAAGGTATTACATCTATGCACCTCATTTAAAATTGTGAAGTTCTAGCCCTTGAAATCTACTATTACAAACTATTTAGGATAATTAAGAAATGAAGGTTAGTAGTTAGTCTTCTATAACAATCAAACTTGTAGTCATGTTAGGTATGTTTTCAAGGTTAAACAGATACATTTTAGATGGATAGGTGGTCTTCAAACACTTCCGAGATCTACAGAATGTGGCATTTAAAAAGTTTTAATAACATAGGCATTTAAAAAGTTTTAATAACATAGGCATTTTAAGACAATGGATACATCTGCTCCTGGCGGTACCAATCTACTTCAAAGAAGATGATGGCCATTGAAGAACCTCCATATGGAGTTTGCTTTCATTGTGACAAAGGTAGCCACTGGGCAAAGAAACTGCCCTTGCCTCAACTGCTGACAGTATGCTGTCCAAATTGGACAAGAGGACACAAAGGAAGTCGACTATCAAACTTTGTCAAGAGAAGGCAGGCCAGTCCTTCAAAATCCAGCTTCACAGAAAAGTCTGTCAGATATTCTAGGCCTGTAGGCTAAAGATGGATGCCCAATGTTGCAGAGGAACCTTGGGGTGACTATCCAGGCAGCCAGATGTCTCTGTCATTTTTAAAGTTTTGGAAGTCGCTTGCTCTGCATTCTTGTTTACTTAGGTAATATTTTAATCCTTCTCAGGTCTCTGATGGGGTTGGAGACTAGACAGTTATAGTTTTACCATTTTCTTTATTACCAAATTCAAAAAAAGAAACTCACAAAAGAGATGTAAAGTTCATAAAATTAAGAGACAAAAAAACTTAAGTTGTTTATCTAAGAAAATGTTTTAAGGTCTAAAAGGATATTTTTAGGTTGGTAATACAAGTTATGATAGAAAATGGCTTAGGTTTAAAACTTGGACTCACCAAGATAGGATAGATAATGGAGTATTTTCTCTGAATCTTCTATATACAAATGGACTGGACACTGTGGATGCAATTCTTACCTGATAATTGTTCCTTATTGTATATAATTTTACTGTGGTAGAGTTAAAACCTTTCCTTTTTATTTAGACAAAAAGGGGGAAATGTTGCAGGGTATTTGATCACACTGCATGAAGATGTGTCTCTGTCCTTCCTCGCCTGCCTAAGGCACCTTCTGATTTGTTGAATAAAGAGCTGAATGGCCAATAGCTGGGCAGGAGAGGATGGGGGGACTTCCAGGGAGAGAGGGAAACTTGGGGGAAGAACCTGAGAGGTGGTGATCCGCCAGTGAAACACAGAGGAAACGGCACATACAGTTGTAGGAGCGGTAACAAGTCACATGACAGAATATAGATTAATATAAACAGGTTAATTGAAATTATAAGAGCTTGGGAACAAGCCTAAGCTAAGGCCAAGCTTTCATACTTAATAAGAAGTCTCTGTGTCATTATTTGGGAGCTGGCAGTCCAAAGGAAGATCCGTTACACAGTGCCAAGGATATTACAGATCACTGATGTCAGAATACCAAACTTCCAAGTACAGCTTCTCCTGAATGTGCATGAACTTCACACCATTGTAAAATCAAAAAGCTGTAGGGGTATGTTGTGAGAAACCATCCATAACAGAAACAATAATACTATTGAAGGGTTGTGAGATGGCTTAGTTGGTATAGTGCTTGCTGCACATCCATGAGGACCTGGGTTCAAGCCCCAGCAAAGATGTAAAAAGCCAGATATAATGGCACATACTTCTACCTGCAACACTGGGGAGGTAGAGATAAGCAGATTCCTGACCAGCCAGCTAGCATCCCCAAATCAGTGAGCTCTAGATTCAGTGAGGGAACTGGTCTCAAAAACAAGGTAGAAAGCAATTGAGGAAGACACCCAATATCAACATTTGGCCTCCACACATATATATGTACACACAGACCTGTGAACATGCACACACATACATCAGTGGGTAAAGTGAGCTGGAACTTGGAGATTTTGTAAAAAACTGAGCATGGTGGCATGAGTTGTGATCCTGGAGCTCACTGGTTAGTTATTCTTCCACAAACAACAAGGTCCAGGTTCAGTGAGAGAAAAGGTAGAGGATGACAGAGGAAAAGATACCAGAAGTCAATCTTTGGCCTGCATACACACAAGTGAACACAGTACACGTATACGTATAAACCCCCACCCTACTACCCACATTGATAAATAATGGCCTGGTGTGGTTGGAGCTGCCTTTAATCCCAGCAATCAGGAGGCAGAGGCAGCCTGATCTACATAGTGAGTTCCGGGACAACCAAGGCTACATGGTGAAACCCTGCCTCAATGAATGAATGAATGAATGAATAAGTAAATAAATAAAGCTGGGCATGGCTGTACACCACTTTAATTCCAGCACTCGTCAGACAGATCCCTGAGTTCAAGGTCAGCCTGATCTACAGAGTGAGTTCCAGGACAGCCGGGACTACAAAGAGAAACCCTATCTCAAAAAAAAAAAAAAAAAAAAAAAGGAAATGAAAATCCTTGCCTAAATCAGTGGCTGCACCAACAGTCAACAACCCTGACTCTGTAGGTAGCAGGCAGGGTACCCACATTCGCCCTTACACGTCTGCCCTTGCACACCAGAGCACGAGTAGGAAGGACACACGGAGGTCGCTGGCCACTCCACCTCTTGTGGCTGTGACAAAGCACCAGACAAAAGCAGCTAAGGACAGAGGCGTCCTCGAGGCTCTGGGTGGAAGGCAGTCCACACGGAAGGGGCATGGAGGCAGGGTGTGAGGCAGCTGGCCACACTGCATCTGCAGTCCGGAAGCAGACAGGTGAGTCCTGACGCTGAACTCACTCACCCTCCCTAGTCAGTCCCAGACCCCAGCAACAGATGGTGGTGAAGAGCGGCTCCTCCCATATCAATTCAGTCTCATCCAGGCTTGTGTCCTGAGTGATTCTAGATCCTGTTGACAATCAACTGAGTCATCTCAGAGACACCCACGTCCACACCCAAAGAGAAGAAAAGGCTAACCTGAGCAGAACAGAACTGAGACACCTACGTACAACACCACCTTCGGGGAAATGTCTCCACAGACAGACGGGACACCTCACAAGGTACAGTGTCAGTTAACAACACAGCTCCAGACTGAAAAGCAGAAACTGAAAGAGCTACAAGGAGACATAAATCAACAATTAGGAATTATTTTACCTTTCTCATAACTGATAAGATTTTTTTTTAAATATCAGTACAAAAACGTTAAATCTCAAGTCCTCGGTTTGTGACCTTAGGCCTAAGCATTCACAGAACAGGCCATGTACAGTCCACAAGCTCACTTCAACCAATAGTAAAGGGCCGAAACTCTCCAACGTGCATTCAGAGTTACCGAAAAAACACCAAATATCTAGAAATCGTTATGATTTGGATTTGAGGTATCCTCCAGAAGGCTCATGTGTTACATGCTTGGTCTCCAATTGGTGAAGCCGATCACCAAAGGAGACCAGGCTCACAGAGGCTTTGCCTTTATCAGGGAGGACGCGACCCACTGACAGACACTGGTGGAAACACTGGGAGGTGGTGCCCTCTATCTCCATTGCTCTCTCTGCTTCCCCCAGATGCCACAAGGTGAGCAGCATCTAGTTCACACAGGCCACCACTGTAACAACTGTAACTCACACCTAAAGATGAGGCAAGGGACCACAGCCCAACTCTGAGACTGTAAGACAAATGCATCTTCCTCCTCCAAGGCTGCTCTCTCAGGCACCTGTCACAATGATGAAAGCCTAAGAGGCTGTGGGTGAGAAGACTCAGCAGGAGTCAGAAGATACTGTGAGGAGCTAGAGAAGGGGCTCAGCAACTATGAGCACACACTGCTCTCTCAGAGGCCTGAGTTCAAGTCCCAGTACCCATGTCAGATAGCCCACCACAGCCTGTAACTCCAGTTCCAGGGGAACCAATGCCTCTGGCCTCTGCTGACTCTTGTACTCAAATACACACAAACCCACATATATGTACATAATAAAAATAAAATAAATCTTTAAAAATAGAAAATACTGTGAGATGAAGGATAATGTCACCTCTTCGACCTAGTCTTGATGCAACCCCCAATGAAAATGTCAGCAATTATTCTGGAAGAAACCAAAAGGCCATTCTGGGAGTTGGTCAAGCATGCAAAGGACCACTGATGAGAAGGAACACCTTGAAGAGGGAAGAGAGAGGTGTGTCCCCCACGACCAGCCACGGAGGAAAGCACAAAGGCCCGGAACATGAAGCAGGCAGAACTGGTGCAGGGGACCAGCACACCCGTGAACAGAGGCGTCCCCAAGAGCCTCAGACAGACGGACAACAGGGGCCGAGAAGGAGACAGCAGGGGACAGTGTGGATCAACTGGACAGCCACATGAGTCCTGCCTCACTTAAGCTGATCCCAAGTGGGGTGAAAGATAAAAGCTACCAGAATAGATCTTCAGAACTTAGGGTAAGCAGACATTTCTACTTTTCTTAAATAGAACCAAAAAAGCACTAAAGGGGAAAAAGTCAATAAACTGGGCCAAAGTAAAATTCACAACTTCTGTCACCAAAAGACGTCCAACGCCAGATGAAGTAACTAACCCTGTAACCCAGCACTGGGCTACAAAATGAGATGGTACCATCGAGATGGCTCAGCAGTTAAGAGCACTGGCTGATGTTCCAGAGGACCCAGGTTCAATTCCCAGCACCCACATGGCAGCTCACAACTGTCTGTAGCTCCAGAGTCCGACACCCTCACACAGACACACCACATGCAGGCAGAACACCAGTGCACATATAATAAAAATAAATAAATTATTTGGGAAAAAAAAAAGAGAGAGAGCTCAGTAGGTTAGGGACCCACATGGAGGCTCACAATTGTCTACATCTCCAGTTCCAAGGAAACTGACACCTTCTGGCCTCCGTGGACACTTGGCACACCCATACATATACATTAGTTAACAATACATTTTAAAAACTTAAATGGGGCCAGTGAGATGGCTCATCATGCAAAGGTGCAAAGCCTGACAACTTGAGTTCAATTCTGAAACTCAAATGGTGGAAAGAGACAAATGACTCCCACCAATCCTTCAGCCTCCACGTAAGAGCATGTGCAACTCATGTAGACAAACAAGATACATAAATGTAATTAAGGGGAAAAAGAGATGTTCTTAAGAAAGAAAACAAAACAACAAACCCAAGTATGAAGTACATGTATTTGAAAAAAAAAATACATGTAGAATCCATTAGAGGAACTGTAGTTGGTATGTAAAATGAAAAATAAATAAATAAATAAAAATAAGAATCCATTAAAAACCCCTACAAATCAATAAGAGGACAACAAAACAAGAAAAGCCTGAACCCCACCTAGAAGACGTCCACAGGGCTCATAAGCACACCAACAGTTCAGAACACCACTCACCTGGAGATTTAGGGTGTTTGGTTAAGACCTCCAGGTGCCTCCAAGCCTTCAGCTGGAGTGAATATGTAATGTACATATGTAAGTATGTTTGTATTTAGAGACAGAGTCTCACTATGTAGATAAGCCTGGACTCAAACTCACCAAGATCTGTTTGCTCTGTGTCTGTCTGAGGGTATGCATGTGAACCACATGCGCATAGGTGCTCAAACAGAGGCCAGAATGTTACGCGTTAGGAGTCACAGGGGACTGTGAGCTGTCGGATTTGGGTCCTCTAAAAGAACAGCAAGTACTCTTAGCACCTGAGCCATCTCTCTAGCCCTGGCAGCTGCAACTCTTTTTGTTTGGTTTTGGTTGAGACAGGGTTTCTCTCTGTAACAGTCCTCGCTGTCCTGGAACTCACTCTGTAAATCAGGCTGGTCTTGAACTCACAGAGATCTGCCTGCCTCTGCCTCCCAAGTGCTGGGATTAAAGGCGTGCGCCACCACAGCCCAACTGGCAGTTGCAATTTTTAAAAGGGATGGATGGTACATGTGAAGTCTGAGGACACTCTTAATGCTACAACTAGAGGCACCACTGTTTAAACCCCAAAACATGCAGAATCTACAAAAGCTGACTATGACACCCCAGGAGCCAAGTGCCTCCTGGAAAGCATGGAATGACAGAGCTGCTCACTCGTGGGCACCTAAAGGAACATCCGAACATCAGTATTGGACTAGACATGATCTGTCACACCACAGGGAGTAGGTGCGATGGCCGATCTTGGTTGTTAGCTTGACTACATCTGGAATCAACTGAAACTTAAGCTTCTGTGCATTCCTGTGAGAAATTTTCTTAATCAGATTTGAAGCAAAGACCCACCCTAATCTGTACCACACCTTCTGGTGGCCCACACAGAAGGACACACAAAAACCTTTGCCTTTTGCCTACTTGCCCTCACCCTGATGGCAAGTCCATCTGTCCATCTATTGCTTTGGCATTCCTTCACCAGTATCAGAACCCACTTCTTTGGAATTCGAACAAAGACTGAAGACCAGCAGCTCTCCAGGACTCCTCAGGACTCCAGCACCAGACTGGGACTGCTGAGACACCCATCCTCGTGGACAGAACAACCGCCAGATCCTTGGATTTTCCACAGTCAAGACAGTCATTGCTGGACTCCCCAGCCAACAGCCTGTAAGCCATTCTAATAAGCTCCCTTTGACTATACATATTACATATATATTACATATATATTATCCTATCAGTTCTGTTTCTTTGGATAACCCTCGCCAACACAGCAGGTTAACGTGGAACAAGTGAACAAGTGCAAAGTCCTCATGCAGTGACTTTAAGCACCAGACAGGACAGGCATGAGACCCCACTCCATCACGCTGAAGCCACCAAGAGACAACAGTAACCTTTGAGATGCAGGGTTAGATGATTGGAGGGGCTCACAGGGCGCTCTGGGGTGGCAAGATATTCACTTTGTCCTGGATGGCGGTTTTGGCTAGAGTCACACTGCAAAAATATATCAAGTTGTATGTAAGGACTGTGTTTTTCTACATACATATTGTACTTTTTTCAGTGTGTGTGTATGCATATGTGCACGTGGAGGCCTAAAGTTGTTGGTAGGTGTCCGCCTCAGTTGCTCTCTACTTTATTGAGGCAGGGTCTCTACTTTATTGAGGCGGGGTCTCTACTTTATTGAGGCGGGGTCTCTCACTGAGCCTGGAGCTTGCCGACCCAACTAGTCTAGCTGCCCAGTTTGCTCCCGCGATACCGCCTCTGCCGCCCAAGTGCTGTGATTACCAGCTGGCCACCATGCCCACCCAGCTTTTCTATGGATTCTGGGAACCCAAGCTCCAAGCCTCATACTAGAACAAGTGCTTTATCCACTAAGCCACTGTCCAAGGCCACCCTTTATTTCTTCTTCTTTTAATATATAATTTATTTATATTTTATGTTCTTTGGTGGTTCTGCCTATATGTATGTCTATATGAGGGTGTCGGTTCCCCTGGAACGGGAGTTACAAACAGGTGTGAACTGTCAAGTGGGGTACACTTAAACATCTACCGGTGTGCATCAGTAAGGAAACATTCAACAATCCCCTAAAAAGGAAGCAAAGACACAGGCAGTTCACAGAGAAAAAACATTAAATGGCATTTGTGCCTTTGAAACAACCTTTCCACTCACTCTGAGGAGGCCAAAAGTACAGATGAAAATGTTGGCATGGTGACAGACACACCTTGGAGCCGTGACCTCACCAGGCACAAGGTGAAAGGCTCCCATTCTGACCAGGAATCTCATTTCTGGAATACTTTCTATAGACACAGTCTCATGTATATGGAAACACCTGTGGGCTGCAATAGCAAAAGGCTGGGGCT
Organism: Peromyscus californicus insignis; assembly: GCF_007827085.1. Lineage (NCBI taxonomy): Eukaryota > Metazoa > Chordata > Mammalia > Rodentia > Cricetidae > Peromyscus > Peromyscus californicus. The sequence continues at coordinate 2,031,714 of NW_026294551.1, read as the reverse complement.
GACTTCGTGGGAGACTAGGATTATGGAATTTCCCCGTAGTGAACTCCCAGGAATCAGCTAAAACAGAAGGCAGTACCGGATGCTTGCACCTGTGGTCGAGGAGCAACCTGCTATGGATGTTAAGCAAAGATAGCAAGAAGCTGCATTACCAAAAAAACAAAACAAAACAAAACAAAGAAGCTGGAGCATGCCCACGCATGTGCACATACATTATCTTCCTGGGACATCCCGCTAATCCAGCAATGGTGTTCTCTGTGGGAGTATCTAGGGGAGGGTAGACAGTCACAGTATGAACACACGTCAGTGTTTTGTGCTTAGGTAAGGAAGAGTAATCGTCCTCTCTGGGGAGAGTCCTGATACACAGGGGCAGAGACTAAGCCACCTGTTTGGCCCACTTCTCACATCTCCTTGACCAAGTATTCCTTGTGATAAAACACTGAAAATGAGTGGACAGAACCTGTCTAAAGACCCTGGGGCGCTGAGTGTATTCTGCTACTTCTCCCTGACTAGAGTGACTGGCCAAGGGTCAGGCCATGTGGTGGACAACACTCACCTTCATCCAGAGGATAAGTGCATATGGCCTAGGGGAGGGACACACTCACCTGGGCTGAGGGAGCATTCTTGTGGGCTTTCTTATAGATCAGAGCCGGGCAGATGAAGCAGATGAGGCTCCCCATCGTCGCCCCTGTGAGGCCAAGGATGGTTTCCACTACAAACAGATAGACAGCAAGGTGTGACTGGGAGACTGTGCTCACCTGGCATAAGGGCACACAGGGCCACTGTAAGGCCGCCTGAGTGCCAGTGAGCAGACATCCACTATACCCAAGGGGCTCCACTACCACCTCCACTTTTCTCCTCCTCCTCATATACTAAGATGTGTCAGAGCAGAGCAGCCTGGGAAATTCTGACAGCTCATCTTTAAATGGCCAAGCACAAACCAGGTGGTGATGTAGAGGCAGGCAGATCTTCGAGTTTGAAGCTAGCCTGGTCTACATAGTGAGTTCAGGATAACCAGGGCTACACAGAGAAACCCTGTCTCAAAGACCCAGTAAGTAAATAAGTAGACAGATAGATAAACAAATAAGTGGCCAAGCACAGGGGGTTTCCTACCAAAATCAGATGTTGGCTCCATGTGGCCTAGTTCACTCTATCATCACTTGTCAAGTAACCTAGTGCTTTGTCCTAAGGTATGTGTGGAAAAGGCTACAATGTGTTGGCTGGCTAAAGCCGTTTACTCCTGTGTGTGGTGATAGCAAGCCGACAGCAGGTCTGCTGAGGAATGGGTATGACCTTGAACTTTTAGGCAGTTTTTAGGATACCAGAGAAAATGGCATGAGACTTTGGGAGTACTCTCAGCTAAATGCTAAGCATGGGCTAGGGACATCCCTGGGTCCCCCATGCAACAGGAAGAATGGAGGACAACTAAGGGCAGAAAAGAGGCAGCAGAGGCTGCCCACCTTACCATTGGGGATCAAGATTCCACCGACCATGGTTCCAAACACCACCGAGAGGGTAAGGACTTTAAACCGGAGTGGGGGCATGTAGCCTCCTGCAGCAAAGGTTCCATCTTTTTGCTACATGAAAAAAAACAAAAACAACCAGTTTTGAAATGACTACTTTCCAGTGGCACAAGGCCACATGGGGCTCTGCCAGCCAAGCCTATCTCTGCATGGGTCCAGGCGGGAGCTCCCCTGGCCGGTGAATGTTGCAGCATAATCAGATTTGGCTGAGCAGCTTTAATGGAAGCCTGCAGAAGGCCAAGAAGCTGTAAGCTTCCCTCCAGGTGTGGGCTGGACAGCTTACAACTTTGTTTTGAAATGTTAGTATTATGCCCTTCATTTTCATATTTGCTCTTGGGGCAAAGACAAAACAGAGACTTAAAAAGACACACAAACCAGACAGCAGAGTAGACAGAGGCTCCAGAGGGACAGCCCTGTGAAGTGAGTCAGCTTCTCCTCAGTGTGCAGCTTCAGATTACGTGCTGAAGCCCTACATACACACATGTACACATACATGCATTCACGCACACGCATGCGCTTGGTTGTTATCGCCATTCCCAACAGATCCATGGTGAGCACTTAACAATTTCAAAGTCCAGGAAGGAGGAAAGTGGAGAAGGATTTGAGGTGGCATAGCCCAGCACCCCACCCCACCTGGCACACAGGACACTCATCACAGGTGTAGCAGCACAAGAGGAGGTGAGCCCCACACTCTACATGCCTAAGAGTCCGACACAGCCCAGTTCAAATCCGTCTCCTCTCTGACAACAGAAGTATCTCCTCCTCAAGCTGCTGACCCTCCTGTAAACTGGCACACAGCAAGGTTGACCATAATGATCATTCCTGGGTTAGGAACAACGGAACCTTCCAGAACTAGAATTTCAAAGCAGCTATTTTCACAATGGACACTAACGCAAGATAGACTGAGGTAGCTGGAGCTGAAATCTTTTGTTGAATAGGGATGACAGTTTGTCCATAACCCAGGAATCCCAGTCACAGCCCTGGAAGTTGACCAAGAAATTATCTAAAGGAGGAAGTGGGAAGCTGTGTGCAGACAGGCAGAAAAGCCATCAACAGAAGAACGTCTACAAGAGCAGATGAGCAAGAGCAGAGATGCTGTGGGTTTCCATGGATGCACATACAGGCCCCCAGTCAATCTACTGGAAACAGAGGAAAGGGAAGGGAAAATCACTGTAAACAGACACAAATATGGGGATGTGACCACATGCATGTAAACAAGAAGCAGGTAAGCTAACTTTCTTTCTCTTTCTTTTTGGTTTTTCCGAGACAGAGTTTCTCTTGTAGCCCTGGCTGTCTTGGATCTCACTATGTAGACCAGGCTGGCCTCAAACTCAGAAAACCCCCTGCCTCTGCCTCCCAAGTACTGGAATTAAAGGCGTGCATCATTATCACTTGGTGGTAAACTTTTCTAATACTTCTCTTTGTTCTATTATCGATGTTTAACTTTACAAAAGAGTTAGATGCTAGCACTTGGGAAACAGAGGCAGGCAGGTCTCTGCGAGTTCAAGACCAGCTTGGTCGAGATAGCAAAGGCCAGACCAACTAAAGTTACATAGTAAGACCCTATCTGAAAAACACAACAACAACATAACAAAAAAAAAAAAAAAAACCACTTTGCAGAAGAGGGGGGACATTATGCAAAAAGCACTAACACTGCTTCAGTCTGAAGCACATGGACACACCAAGCTCACAAGAAGCAGTGAGGGGTGGTTTTAGCAACCCACAAAGTGGAGGTGGTACAGCATGAACCAGGGTGGAGGAGGGTGAACCTCTGGCCACAGAGCTGGTCTCATCTTTGCCCCTTGTGGCAGTTTGAATGTAACCAGTCCCCATAAGCTCATAGGGAGTGACACTATTAGGAGGTGTGGCTTTGTTGGAGTAGGTGTGGCCTTGTTGGAAGAAGTGTGTCACTGTGGGGGTGGGCTTTGAGGTTTCCTATTTCAAGATATTGCCCAGTGTCTCAGACCACTTCCTGCTGCCTTCTGATCAAGATGTAGCCAGCATCATGTCTGCCTGCACATCACCATGCTCTCCACCATGATGATAATGGACTGAACCTTTGAAACTACAGTTTCAAAGCCACCACCTCAATTAAATGTTTTCCTTTATAAGAACTGCCATAGTCGGGCGGTGGTGACGCATGCCTTTAATCTAAGTGCTAGGGAGGCAGAGGCAGGTGAATCTCTGTGAGTTCAAGGCCAGCCTGGTCCAGGACAGACTCCAAAGCTACACAGAGAAACCCTGTCTGGGGGTGGGTGGGCTGCTGTGGTCACAGTGTCTTTTCACAATAGAAATGCTAAGACACCCCTCAAGGGACAAAGTCCAAAATCCTACTTTGCATGGCATCCAGGTACATAAACACTAGCAGAGAGAGACCAAGAGCTAGCCTGTGAGAGGCACTCAGCCTCTGTCACTGGGCCTCTACTGTCACTGGCAGCAGAGTCCATAGGAAAGAGACACAAACAACAGCACTGCCATGACTGGGCAGACAGGGAGCAGCTGTGCCAGCTGTTTCTCCTGAGTCGACACTCTGGGACCACTGCTGTCTCCCTTACTCCAAGTGCTTGTGACCTTGTATTTCCGGCCACTAGGTGTCCTGGCTGATCAGACAAACCAGGTGCTAAGATGTCAGGCATTGGAGCCAAAGAATCTTGGTCTAGATAGCGAAGGCCAGTCATCACAGAAAACAGCCTGGACAGTGGGTCTATCTTACCAGACTCAGGAGAGGGTGCCCTGTGAACAAGGGTGGAAAGAAAGCTGAGATGGAGAAGCGCAATAGATATGAGGCAACCCAGGGCAATGGCAAGCAAGGACCAGACAGCTTTTGAGTTTCAATCCCTGTATCTTAAAATTTCTTGTGGGGATCTGGAGAGATGGCTCAGCGGTTAAGAGCACTGGCTGCTCTTTCCAGAGGACCTGGGTTCAATTCCCAGCACCCATATACACGATATCTCACAACTGCCTGTTAACTCCAGTTCCAGGGGATCTGACATTTTCACACCAATGCACATAAAATAAATTTAAATATATTATTTTAAAAAGTTGCGCGTGCGCGCGCACGCACGCGCACACACACACACACACACACACACACACACACACGGGCTCTACCAACACACTATACTGAAGTCACTACAAAGTACAGAAGCAGCACAAGCCTATCCCATGATTCCAGTTGTGATCAATGTTGGCCAGTGAATTTGTGCCCCTGCTACAGCCTCCCCAGGACCGCTTCCACAGCAGCCCTCATGTCTCACCATCTCTCTGACTTGAGGTTGCAAGCATCAATGCTGGCAAATCCCACAGATGAACGAAGTTGCCTACACAGCTGGCATGGCCCAAAGGGCACTCTTCTGTGTTCTTTAGGTTAATGCAAGGCATGCCTAGTCAGGGGGCTGGGAGTACATGCAGCTCAAGAGCAGTGGGTGTGCTTTAGCATACACAAGGCCTTAGGTTCAATCTCTAGCAACAAAGGAAAGAAGAGGAAAGGAAGGACGGATGATCTCTATTAAAAACTTCCTGCCGGGGCCAGCAAGAAAGGCTCATTAGGTAAAGGTACTTGTCACCAAGCCTGACAACCTGAGTTTGATCCCGGAACCCACACGGTGATGGGACAGAACTGGACCCCACCAGTTTCCTCTGACCTCCATTCGCACAAGAGCCCCACTACCACACTAAATAAAGAAAAAATTTAAATTACAAACAATGACAAAAACCACTTCATTTCAGCTGGGTATTGTGGCACACACCTGTGATCCTAACACCCAGAGAGTGGTGCTGGGAGAGAGAGGAGAGAGAATCCTGAGTTCACGGCCAGCCTGGAAAACACGGCAGACTCCCCTCAAAATAACCCAAGACTTCAGTTCACTTGAAATTTGTTTGGGTCAGCAAGATGGCTCAGCAGGCAAAAGCACGTGCCACACAAGCCAGACAACCCCTGGACCCACAACAGAAGGGAATCAACTCCTAAACGTTGTTCTCTGACTTCACACACACACACACACACACACACACACACACACACACACACACACACCCCACCCCACACACATATATACACACACTGTTTATTGTTAACTAGGAAAAGCCCCACCTACCACTGTCATGGAAACAGAGCTAGTCCAAGAGAATGAAAGATCATACCTGTTGCTCAAACAGCAGTGTGTTCAAGGCCTGTCTGCATGGCAGAATCATCATGGGGAAGCCCACAGCCACGGACATGACAAAGCCCACTCGGATCATCTCTGTCACCAGGTTGGAGGGGAAGTGTATCAGCACGTTGCCGGCAGTGGCATCAGTGAAGCTTACATAGCCAAAAAACCCCACCTGTCAGAGGAGGACAAAGAGCAATGTGGCCGGTCAGCTGTCTGTCAGTCTGTGCTGACTGCCTGTCTTTGTCCCAGATTGGCCTCAGAGCACCTCCAAGGAAGCTGGCACAAAACCCACCCACCCAAAAACAAAAGCCCTCCTCATCTCCTCAGGCATAAAAGTCTTGATAACCAAAGGCTATCAAGAAATGTTCAAGTGTAACTTCAACAGAACTATAAATGAGGCAAGAAAATGGAGTTGCCAATATGGAAAGGAAGGTTCTAGAATGCCTCCAAGCCTTTCAGAGGAGCCTTTTTTTTTCTTTTTGGTTTTTTGAGACAGGGTCTCTCTGTGTAGCCCTGGCTGTCCTGGAACTCACTCTGTAGACCAGGCTGGCCTTGAACTTATGGAGATCCTCCCGAGTGCTGGATTAAAAGGAGTCACCACCGGAGCCGGGCTCAGAGGAGCCACTGTTAATCAGGAGCTGGGTGTAGGGCACAGGCCTGTGATTCCAGCTTTCGGGAGGCAGAGACAGGAGGATGGAGAGAGTTCCAGGCCAAACTAGGCCACACAGTGTGACCCTGCCTCAAAAACCAAACTGAAATAAAATACAGCCAGTCAAATAGCCGCAGGCGAAGAGGATGGAGGAAGCTCCAGGACTGGATGATGCTCCAATGACCACGTTGAAGACTGATGCCACAGGCAAGGGCAGGAGCCGAGCTGCAACCCCAGCACATTCACATCCTCTTCAGACAGCATCTGTCCCCTCCACGGTTCTGGGGCTCAAACCCAGGGAGTCACGTATACAAGGCACGCTCTCTCCCAACTAGGCTGCTTGTCTAGCTCTGTATTCTTTTTTTTTTTAAGACTTATTTATTTATTCATTATGTATACAGTGGTCTGCCTATATGTATGCCTGAATGCCAAAAGAGGGCACCAGATCTCATTATAGATGGCTGTGAGCCACCATGTGGTTGCTGGGAATTGAACTCAGGACCTCTGGAAGAACAGTCAGTGCTCTTAACCTCTTGAGCCATCTCTTCAGCCCTAGCTCTATATTCTTAAAGACAACAAACAGAAGCCAGATGTGGTATAATCCCAGCTCTTAGGAGGAGGCAGGAGGATCTGAGTTCAAGGCCTAAGCTACATGTGAGCTTCAGGCCAGCTTTGGCTACACAATGAGAACCTGTCTCAAACAAACAAACAAACAAATAAATAAATAGGGAAAGAGAGAAAGGGGGAAGAGAGGGAAGGAGGAAAGGGGAGGGAAAGGATGGGAAGGGAAGGGAAGGGAAGGAAGGAAGAAAACAGCAAGTATATTAATAAGAAGAGCCAGGCAGTGGTGGCGCATGCTTTTAATCTCAGCACTCAGGAGGCAGAGGCAGGTGGATCTAAGTTCAAGGCCAGCCTGGTCTACAGAGCGAGTTTCAGGGCAGCCAGGCCTACACAGAGAAAGCCTGTCTTAAGGGGATGGGGGATGAGAAACTACTGAAAAACGTTTCTAATGTTTGTGAATTGGGATATTCTCTCACACTGGCATCTCGTGCACCCTCATTTCTTTTTAATTGGAATGCTCCTCTGTAGAGAATTAACAATGGCCATGGAGAGGGGAAAGCAGGCCCCCCAGTTAAAGCAATCTGGAACCAGCCCTGGTCAAGATGCCTGAGCTCTTAAGACTAGATAATGTTCACAAAACTGGGCATTGTGGTGCTCACCCACAATCCCAGAACTTGGGAGGCAAAAGCAGGAGGATCGCCCCAAGTTTGAGATCAGTCAGGAATACTAAGTAAGACCCTGTCTTAAAAAAACAGGAAGAAAGCCGGGCGGTGGTGGCGCACGCCTTTAATCCCAGCATTCGGGAGGCAGAGCCAGGCGGATCTCTGTGAGTTCGAGGCCAGCCTGGGCTACCAAGTGAGTTCCAGGAAAGGCGCAAAGCTACACAGAGAAACCCTGTCTCGAAAAACAAAACAAAACAAAAAAAAAAACAGGAAGAAGATGCAACATGGTCCAGGGCAGAAGCAGCTCCCAGGTGCCCAGGCCTGGACTGCCTGGGGCTGAGGAACTGAGCTGCTCTGGGTCACCGTGAACACAGTGCACCTACAGACACTGGCATGGAAAAGGTAACACGGGGTCCTGAGTGCAAGAAGCAGTGTGCTGTGCTGTGCTGTGCTGTGCTGTGCTGTGTGTGCATCAAGGAGGAGGTGTGGGCGGCTCCTACCATGACATAGAAGGCAGTGACCACGTTGAGGGAGGAGGCAAATATGGAACTCATGGTCTTCACCGATGGCTCGTCCAGGCTGTCATAGGTAGGCAGGACCTGGCTGTGTAAAGACAATCGAGTCACACAGACTCTAGACAAGCAAACTCCAGAGCCTTCCCCACCCCTCCTGACAACTCCTAGAACCTCTACCAAAATGGCCCAGGCAACAAACCCCTGGCACTTCTTTCCCAGACCATTCTCCACAGACCATGATTCATGGTGCCCAGGACAGCAGCTGGGTGACACCACAGATGGCAGCACCATGAGACCCACAAACCTACCCTGATAGGTTCCATGTAGATCCCTTCACAACTAGCACCATGCTGTGGGAGTGCAGGTGTGATTGGGCAGGGAATGAAAACAGGTCTGAGGAAGAAGCCAACAGGAAGCCAAGCAGCACCACTGCCAGGGACGGCAAGTTCAACAACACAGGCTGGCTGGCTGCAGCCCCCTCAGCACCGTCAACAGACACGGCGGTGAGGACAGACAAGGAGACAGCCTGCGCACATTTCCTGACTCGCAGCCTCTCTCCAGTGATGAGAAAACTGGCTTCTGTCCTAGGTCTGGTGCCACGAGTGTGCTGCTGCTGGACATGGGGGAGGGACCCAAGTCACTGTCAGGACAGAGATATGACAACCTCACGAAGGTGCTCTGCAAACAGCATGTCTGAGGACTTGGGACAGAAAACCCGACTGAGGAGAGTATGCAGGGCCTGGGCACCAGGTGACTGTAACTAGCAGGGGGAGGTCCTTTGCTCCACCCCTTAGCATCGTTGTAAATAGGCCTTTGGAATAAAGCTCTGGGCCGGTGGATAAGGATCCAGGCCCACCCGAGTCTATCCTGCGTTTTCTCTGTTTCTCTTCTCTCTATTTCTAACTAAGTCTCTTATCCCTCATTCTTCAAGAGTTCCTGGGGTAAATAAGTGTGGGGGCTGGTCCCCCACATTGCAATTGAGATGGTTCAGATTAGAACATGAGTTAAAGAACTAAGCTAGAACAGGAGGGGAACCTGGTAGTCACCCTTAAGTACTTCCCAGGTGGCTATAACTTCCAGGACAAAATCAAAGGCACTAAGGAAGCCAGACTAGGAACAACCAGGCAAATGGGTGTGTGTGTGTGTGTGTGTGTGTGTGTGTGTGTGTGTGTGTGTGTGTGTGTGTGTATGTGTGTGTGTAACCACACACACGTACATGCTGGAAATCAGCAACCAATAAACAGATCAGCACAAGGATCAGTGGAGCTATGCACAAAAATGTCTTTAAAAAGTTCAAGGAAAACAAAGAGACACACTACTTGGATCAAAAAGCAGGCACCGATACTGGGAGGGCTGGCAAGGCAAAACCGCAACCCTGTCCACCCCATTCTCACCAGAGGAGTCAGCCACACCCTGCACAGCCTCAGGGACGCTGAAGGGAAGCTAGCATGAGCCCTGGGCTCAGCTCTGAGGCCGGCAACAGCTTCTCAGGCTGACCAGGACTCTAGTCAAAGCAGGGCCCACCTGGAAGGGAACTTGAACCAGATACACATGCGCACACAGGCGCTGCGAGTGCTGTGAAGAGGCGGGATGTGCCTGGACACAGTGGAAAAGCTGACTCCATAGGCTTCCACGCAGTCCCACCTGCCCTCCCACCTGGCCCCCACTTCAGAGAGCAGCCCTGTGGCATCACACAGCTCCTGAGAGTGAGCTCTCCAGGTGCACGCTCTTCTACCGAGGCCCTCTATGTGCCATGTGGCCATTTCTCCGGACCAGGATGACAGTTCTGTATAACACAAGATCTATCTACCACGAAGTGAGATCGAAGGGGCCAGACGATCACAGCAAGAACTACTCCAGGCACCAAGTAAGGGGCTGGCTGCCATCCCAGCAGGGACAGGCCACTCACCTGGCAAACACTGCATGCTCACAGCCTGGGGACAATATGTGACCAACCCAGGAGAAGAGGGCACATTTACGGCCCCCAGGTCTTCATGGAAGGGAGATGAACCCAGCACTTAGACAGGGGCATGCTTCCACCCTCCAGGAACAGTAACTTGCACTAAGAACCGACCCACAGAGGTGAACTGCCTGCAGGCGGCTACTGCCAAAGAAGCCCAACCACAGGCTTGTTTTTTAAAAAGCAAACGCGCACGCAGAAAGGACAAACGGTAACTAGGTACGCCGCCGCACAAGAATGTAACTTCTGTCACCGACGATAATGGGGACATTAAACAGCGAGGCTGGAGCACGTTCTGGCGGAGACAGAGCTGCCAAGAGGAGCCGGTAAGTGGGAAACGACAATTTGGAACTCGCATGTGGGTGTAAACACAGCAGTGTGAGCAAATCTTCTGTCACACTAGTTTACGATTGGCACAATACATGCCCACTGACACCACAGGAGGGGGGCTTCTCTGCCAGCCCCCCTCACACACATGCTGATGGTCTTTTCCCATTGATGTCAGGTTTACGCTTACTGTTCCCACCCGGGCGTGCATCACAAGCTCCTGCCACCCTGATGGAGAAGGTAGCGCTGCTGTGAAGGGGGAGCAGCCCGTTCTGTGTTCACAGAGCCCCGCACGCCAGAGAGCCCGCCTGCACACACAAGCCTCAGAGGCATCTCAGCAGCAGCCTGAAGTCAATGTTTGTGCAACTTCTTTTTAAATATTCTCAGAACAGCTACATTCTGGCAAAACACTCAGGACTCTGCACAATCAGATGGCTGGGTTGCTGCTGCACCCCACAGCCAACTCTCCTCTCATGGGATCTGGGAAACTAGGTGCCCTTGCCAGTCAGTCCCAGCAATAGTTCACTTCCCAGTTACAAGAGATCTAGCCCCTCATCCTAGAGGGAACAGCCGTACTAGAACAAGCCATCATTCCTCAGTGGCCAGGAACAAGCAACTCAAGAACCGAGAAAAGCAGGACTCTCATCCCCACCCCTCTACACCCTCAGCCCCACTCCATCCCCCTGCCACCTCAGGAGTACTTACGACTGGCAGGCAAAGGACATGCCGAAGATGGGGACGCAGCGGAAAATGCCCTCCCAGCGGATGTAACTGACTCGCTGCAGCCACTGCCCACTGAAGAGGCCGTGCTTAAGGGAGGACAGCACAATCTGGACCGGGAGAGAGCAGGGCAAGGGTCAGGAGTCAGTGTGCAGCGTGGACCACTAGACACCTTGCCACAGAGGAGGTAGAGGAGACATGCAGTTCTTCTCTACATCAAAGGTGGCTTACTCCTTCCTACAGCCTGGACCCTGGCTCATACTCAGTCCATACCTGAAGCTGCCTGAACACTACTGAGGGGTATACCCGGCTGCAGGCGGTTTTCTACACAGGATGGAGCAGCTCCTATATAGGGGCCCCTTAGTGGAGACAGAAGCAAAACCTCACTCACCATCCCAGCCCTGATGCCTGTCTCAAATTACAGAATGCAGTCAGTCCCCTTGATATGGCATGTCCTTCCTTGCCTCACCCTGGCCCAGGCAGACATAGTCATCTTTCAGCAGCTCAGCCACTGAGGATGTGGCTACCTGAGTAAGGAGTTAACTGTCACTGGGCTGGTCCTCAGAGAGCTGAGGGGCACTGGCGGGGCACTGACAGACCATGGCTACAGTGAGAAACCTGCAGCCCAGACTGTACAACCTCCTGCAAGGACACCTGGCCCTGCTCTCAGGAGGGGTCACTTCTTCCCTAGACAGTGAAAGTGATTCCAAGGGTTCAGCAGGCTCAGGCAGCGAAGGGTGAGGACCCTCTCGGAAGTCCCCACACCTCATCTTCTAGACTAACCTCCAAACGCTTTTAGAAAATGACAACTGGCACCAAAAATGACAAGTGTCACCATGGTGGCACCATGAACCTGGTCACACACTCCACATGAAAGACCTTCCCACAAAACACACAGCTGCTATGTTTGCTTTTTCTAGAGCCTTGGTAAAGGGATGATGGTCAGTCCCTCATCCTGCTATTCAACTGTCAGACGTCTGATACCCACTAGTCAGACACACACATGGCCTTCATGACATTACAGACACTCAACCACAGTTGTAAGACTCAGAGCCACCTTCCCCTAACCCCCCCAAGGTAGCTAATGGCTACACCAGACTCAGGCATGGACATTTATGGTTATGGGAAGGACTAAACCACAAACAACCCCTTTAACCGTGCATGTGGCACTCACCACAAACATGAAGACGGTGTAGAAGAGGAGTGCCATGGCACTGAAGGACTGGATGGAGGCCATCATGTTCCTCTGCAGGCTGAGTGGGAGCACGATGCACAGGGACACGGCGAAGAGCAGGAACACACGCAAGCTGTTGGTCACCTGAAAGGGAACCAGCAGAATCCTCACGGTCTGCAGCCCTGAGTACTACTGCCAAGGCTCAGCTTACCAGTGTTGCCAGGACAGGAGTCGCAGCAGGCTGGGGAGCACCTTGAGGCTTAAAACAGCAGGAGGCGGGGTCAAGCCTGGCGTGCTCACTCTGAAAGCTCCCCTCTCAGCAGCTGTGCCACGTGGATCAAAGTACTAAACACCTCTGGCCCCGGTGTGGCCCAGCCAGGCTCCACAATGAGACTAGTCAGGACAAAAAGGTCAGCTACCCCCTTTAAGCAGGGAAGGAATGTGACAAGAGCGGGTAGGAACCGTCCTGCTCTGGCATACCCTGCTCTGGCATACCCGCACAGCTAGTGCCGGGGGCTGGTAGGAGGAGCCACCACTTCTCCATACGACTCAGAGCCAACTCTGCTGCAGAAGGAAATTCTGATCCAGAAAATTCATCACAGAACTCCAGACTAGCATCGAGGAGCAAGCGAAGGTCTGGGGCTGTCTACCATCTAACTCAGCTGCAGCCAGCAGCACTCTGACTTCCTGGACCTTCTTCACAGCTGACAGCACAGCTGGAGGCCAAGAGCGTCTACTGCCCAGCTGCAGGTACCTGCACACCTACAGCAGCCCACCCTGCTGAGCATGGGTGCACTGGACACCATGGAGGAAGAGGACAGACAGGCTCTGTGCACACCGGCTCACTGCGTGGGAAGCCCTCACAAGGTGCAGAGGCCAATGCTGTCCTGCAAGTCTCTCAGAACTGCAGGTAAGATGCCTGACCCTGGCACCAGTCAGTAAGTTTTGAGAAATGACCCAAGAACCTGTGTGAGGGACTGACCCACAGCTCTGTGAACCCACAGGAAGAGCGAGAGATGGAAAGCAAAATTACTGGTCAAAAGCAGGCACGGCACCACTGAGGCCTCTTCTGCCTGTTGATGAGCAGCACTGGAAGGCTGAGGCCTGCGTGCTGCACAATGGTGTGACGCGTCGTGCCCTCCTCCTTCCTGCCCCTCACAATGCAGGCTGTATCACAGCCTGCTCTCCCTCTCCTGGTATCTCTCAGACACTACCCCAGCAAAGTCCCTGAAATCCAAGGGAACCTGAGTGGCTGGCAAGCATGGGAAGCTTCTCTGGGCCAAGGACACTAGTCTCAGCTGGCTTTAGGAGAGGAGACACCGGGCGGCAACACAAGCATTACAACAGACCAGACAGCTAACAGAGCCTTACCCGTAATCCAACCAGCGGGGCAAAGAAGTTGGAGCCCAAGTCACCAATCACGACGTAGAAGGCAATGCAGGTCCCCAGCATCAGCCCAATCATGCTGTGAAGACAGACGGACACAGGGCTTTGGAATCAGATTTGAAAGAAAGTGCTGCTTTGTGATTAGAACATGGCACCTTTGCGAGAATCACGACCCAGGCACCCCCAGTCTGACACCCAGGACCAGATCCAGTCCCTGGGCTGTGCCGACACAGCATTGCCAGAAAACTGGCGGAGAGACAGACAGTTTTCTATGTCCACACTCATAGGACTAGATGTTTGGGGCTCTCTCCATTGCACTTGGGGTGAATACTGAGCCACACTTAACTATTCTCTGTGGGGTAGCATATCTTCCTTCCACAGGAGCTTCAGAAATTCAGGTGCAACAAAAACTCACAGTAATGTTAGACAAGTTAAAGGAATAATCAACTGCTTCCAAAGAATGTTTTCTTCTGTTTTCACAATTCCCTGATTTAAAAGCCTAAAAGTGTAATTCCCAACAATTTTTTCAACTCATAAAATTTTACTTTCAATGACAACAATGTGACATTTTGGTTTAGTGCATCCCTTCTGCAGTAGAATTGGGGACCATCTAAAGAACAGCACTGAGATTAACTGTCCAAGGGAACTATTTGCTGTGCTCCCCAAGTTCCCCATTCTCATGTACTAAGTCTCAGCAAGACTTAAACAGGCTTTCAGCTTTGACAACCGTCATTTTAAGGGTACAATAAACCGACTTCCAGCTATTCTCTAAGTAACTCTTCAGAAGCATAGTAGGCGTTATCAGCCAATCCACACGTGAAATGCATCGTTCATTCCCACCAGGCATCAGCTCCTCCACTGCTGCAGGAAGAAGGGTGGGACCCAGCAAGGCTGTGCCACTTACCTGGTCTCCACCAGCATCTTCCCCGCCTTGCCGTAGGCATGGAACGCTAGGAAAGGCAAGAGAAGAAAGCTCAATCCAATGGTGAGAAAAAAGGCTGCCCAGGAAAGCTGTGAACGGCAGTTTGACAAGCATCCATTTGCTACAAGTTTCATGGATAAGGAAATACTTTAAAACTCCGATCCCTCGACTTTCTTTAGACCTACCAGCCTCAAATGAAACAACGTGAAACAAGGACAAAGCAAGGGAAGAAGGGAAACATGGGCAGGGGTTCGTTGTCGTTTCATATGAAAATTTAAGAGGGGAGGATCCAGGACCCTATAAAGTAGTGTTCTCTGCCCACAACAGCGATGAGCAGGCCTGCTTGGAGCAGTACCAATACAGCAGAGGTAGCCCCACTTAGGGCAGGGGAAGAGGGAGAACTCAAGAGGGATCCAGGAGGTTCAACCCCTGCCCCAGAACGCTGAACTCATGCCCTGCACCACACGGACACTGCTGAGGGTTTCATATCTGTCCTTTGACTGTGATTTATAGAACAGAACAGGATCTTTGCAAGAATGGCACTCTGAGAAAGGAAGGGACAAGGGCTCTGAGCCTTGCCAGTGCCCAGGACAGCCAGTAAAAGAGCGCTGATAATGGCTGGCATGCATGGCCACAGCAGGGTCCGACCAGGAAACGGGTCTGTCTTTCACTTCTGATCCAAAACTGTTTCCAGCAGATGGGAAGTTAAAAGCTGACTCAACAAGGTTCTTCACAGGACCTTAAGAGTTATCCGGTCAGCCAGTGTTTTCCCCCATAGTTCAGCCAGATGAGGGCAAAGGGAAGTTCTGGTCTTCTGGGAGCAGCCAAAGGCAGTGCACGTGACAGGATGGCCTCAACCTTGTCACAGCCCCAGCTTCCTGCCCCTTGTTTCCTCCCTCACTCTGGGCCAGCAGCCCTCTGAGGTTGAAGAGCAGGAAACACACATCCACTGGGTATGAATGAACCAAACAAAATCCTTGTTACTTTTAACTGAGAAAGAGGCACAGAGTTGGCAAAAGCCAGACAGTTGGCAACAGCCTCAGCCTGGCCTGAGAACAACAAGGACTCCAGCCTCCAGGGGTCACTCTGGTCTTTCCCAGACTCAGTTGCAAAAGGAACCAAGCATACCCCTCAAGTTCATCTAGCAAGGACTGAAACCCAGTTCAGAATGTTACCTAAGGTCTAGACTGAGAACTTCAAAAAAAGAACTCCAGAGGCAGTATCAATAGCTGCCTGCCATGTCACCAAAGGATACCTACCCTCTGAGCCCTGTGCCAGAACACGTAACATAAAACACAGAGGGCCTAAGCACTGACCCATTCCAGCTCCCACTATTATTCCTTTGTACTCTCTAAAAGGAAAGTGGGCCTACTGCACACTTCAAATACAGAAGAGCCTGCCTGCCCTAGAAAATTCCAGAACACACATGCTTCCAGATGTGAGAAAGTGGAGGTCATCAGCTAGCCAAAAGACCAGCAGGAGGTAGTGCTGTCTTCTCCCAGATCACTCTCAACAGAGCCCGGGCCAAGACCAGGCTTTCCACCCACCTAGGTGCCTGTCCCTATCTTCCCTGAGCCCTGAGAAACAGGGCCACAGGACACCAAGCAGAACTGACTCCACCTCCACCTGCCCGCAATACCCAGCAACAGCAAGGCAAGGAAGGAGTGCTATTCAAGATGGGACACAGATGAGGCAGGGAAGGGGTTGCTGTTCATGACTAGGGCAATACAAGGTGGGGAAGGCTGGCCAGTGACTTCAGTTGACCACTCCTGGACGAGGTGTAGGAGGAACAGCCCTGGGATCCGCACTGCAGCATGGGCACAGGGCCAGCAGACTGGGCAGGTGCATAATATACACATCGTCAGCTCCGGGAGGCTGGGACGGCATAAAGAACAGGTGTCAGAGCTCCACTTCAGAGTCTTGCTCACCAAACCTAGGCCACACCACTCAAGGACATGGAAGAAGAGGCATTCAGCCAGCATGCCCCTGCAGGTACTACTCTAGGCCCATGAAGAGTGAGGCACACTGACCATGAGCCATGGTGAGTACCAGCAACATCCACTATTCACAGCTGAAAAGACAAGAAGCCATGGGGCTGTCATACAGTCTCCATTGCTAGAGAAGGTGGCTTCCATCCCAGAGCACACACTCCTAGAGCAGGGTCTGAAGCTCAGAAGAGTTTCCCAGGAGTCACTGATATGTCTGTGTTACCTTCTATCATGGTTTTTTTGGTCAACTTGACACAAACCTAGATAGATATATTTAGGAGAGGGACTCTCAACTGAGAAAACACCCTTATCAGATTTCCTGTAGTATGTCTGTAGGGCATGTTCTTTATTAGTGATTGATGTGGGAGGAACCAGCTCACTGTGGGTGGTGACACAACCTGGACAGGTGGTCCTGAGTTGTATAAAAAAGTGGGCTGAGCAAGACATGAGGAGCAAGCCAGTGAGAAACACTCCTCCATGGCCTCTACTTCATCCCTGCTCTGACTTCCCTCAGTGACAGAGTGCGACTTGAGAGTTGTAAGACAAAATAAACCCTTTCCTCTCCAAGTTGATTTGGCCATGGTGCTTTATCATGCACTAGAAACCCTAACCAATACACCTTCTGAAATGAAATGAGGTTTAAAAAGGCCATGTGAAATATAAGCTGGGCATAGAAGCAGGAGGTGTGGAGTTTATAAAAACCAACAATCACAAGAGCAAAAACAAACACAGCAAACTGGTACCCACATTCACCAACAACCCCCACCATGCTGATTCTCCACCCTGTAGACATTCATTCTCCAGAGCTGGGGGGAGGGAGTCTGTCAGGGAAAAGAGACCACTGCCACAGCTAGTGATGCGGTTAAGACTTAAAGGCAAAGGGGCCAATGTGAGAAAGAGGTTCCCAGATTCCCATGGAGTGCAAAGGGTAAACAGGCTCTTTATTGAAGACATGACTACCACCCTGGAAATTCTTCACCTTCTTCCATGGTCTCCAAGTGAGGACATACACTATCTGCACATTTCATCTACAGAGCCCCAGTGTCCATGACCCAACCCAGGGTCCTCTCATACATCCATAGACACAGGCCATCTGTCAGGTCTGCTATATCTTGAGGGAAAGAGGGCACATCTTCTGAACATGCTGATGGGCTGCAGCAAAAATAGACAGTGAGTCCTGGCCCATCAAGAGGACAAAGGACAAGGGAGAAAGGCAGGTGTCTGTCTAGCTACAGAAGAGGGCTCCACACTACCTGTAGGGCCAGACCATGGCAGGTGGCACAGGAGACCCTCCTCTCTACCGCTCTGGCTCCCATATAGCTAGTCACCCCAACTTGTAGACAAAAGAAAACTGGTGCTGAGCTGACAGGTCCAGAAGACTATCTGGGGACCTGAGAGATGGGGACTAGGGAGACCAGGATTCCAAGAAATTGTCTAGGGGTTCGAAAAGCTCTGGGGACCTGGGAGACTGAGGGCCCAGAAGATTATCTGGGGGCTCAGGAGATTGAGAGTCTAAAAGACTCTCTGGGGGCCCACACAACTAAGCCGTCTTGTTTAGGATCCAGGCAGTGGTGGCACATGCCTTTAATTCCAGCATTTGGGAGGCAGAGGCAGGTAGATCTCTGAGTTCAAGGCCAGCCTGGTGTACAGAGTGATTTCCAGGACAGCCAGAGCTGCACAGAGAAACTCTGTCTCAAAAGACAGAAAAAAGAAAAGGGGGGGGGGGGAGCATAAGCTAGACTACCGGGAATTTTGGGGAATTTGTTGTTTCCAGTAAGTTACTACATTCAGTTAAAGCTGGAACCCCAGGCAGCCAGCATTCAGAGGTGTTCATTTGACAATTTTCTTTCCATTGCTCAAATCTAGACAAACCAGTTTGACTTCTCAGGGACTTTCGAAGAATAACTGACTGGCCAACCAACTACAAGAAGCCATGGCTGCCCCAGCCCAGGGCTGAGCTCACATCTTCTTTCAGGACACAGGACACAGAAGCTGGAATTTCAGCTACAAAACATGGACAGGTCTCAGAGGAAAAGGACCACACACAGCAACATGGCTCCACACCACCAAGGGCAACCCCCAACGACCTCACCTCCTGCTTTCTGGTAGGGCAGAACGACGCTGTCTCAGTGTGGATCAAGTTTAACTGATAAACCTCACTTCTTCAAATGGCAGTAAAAGACAGAACCAACCTCATCACAAAAGAAAGAGAAGGAACTCATCCCTTGGGATCTGAGGCCAGGAATGAACATCAGGGTACTGGTACCACCGCAAAGCAGACTGGGAAAAAATAAGAGGCCACACTGCAGAAGCCCATATGTGCATCTCTAGAGGAGGGCAAGGCGGAGGTGCCTTTGCCCATCACTCGAATTCAGGCCTTAAGAACTACTTTATCTTGCACTATTCCATCTGCCCCCAAATGCTGCACCAGTTCCCTCGCTTGATGGTGAGAGTCAGGATCAGAGGCTAGGCGCTATGCAGGTGAGAGCAACATTCCAGCCACACACTGGCTGGGGGAGGTCAGGAACATCCCTGGAGGCTAGAAGTTTTCTTTCCACATTCCCCCACAAGGCTAAGTAACAAGAGCAGAAGAGTGGCATTCTGACCCCCATGCCAAAGAATTCCAGAATGAGCTACACAGCAAGAAAGTCCAAACCTGGCAGGCAGAAACAACCAGATTCATATGCCGACCTGAGGGGAGGACAGGAGAGTGAGGCACTCTCCTGCTCTTGAAGCCAAACTACCTAAAGACAAGCACAAGCAAGCGCTGCATTTAGTCCTTGTGGCTGAACTGAGAAGAACTAGAGGGAACAGCGCTGCAACCAACAGTCCTGGGAGAAAAGCCCACCCTCGGGGCAGATGGGGCACCGAGTCCCAGACACAAGCTAGACTGAAGTGTTTCTGTCGTGGAGTTCCAGGGGTTGGAGGGGCTCCTTTCTGCAGCTCCAAGGAAGGCTTCAAGGTACTGGGAGTTAGCGGCAGCAAGTCAGCAGAAGGCTATGGGAGCGCAGGTCTATGGACTTGAAGGGCAGGTATGTGCATCTGTAAAGAGGTAGGAGCGCAAGGGCGTGAAAGAGAGGCCTGATGCTCTCTACCCTCCACCTCAGTCCAGTTCTGAGGCAGGTGTTCTACTTTTTTTTTTGGTTTTTGAGACATGATTTCTTTGTGTAGCCCTGGTTGTCCTGGACTCACTCTGTAGATCAGGCTGGCCTGGAACTCAGAGATCCATCCACCTGTCTCTGCTTCCCAAGTGCTGGGACTAAAGGTGAGTGCCACCAGGTCTTTTTTTTTTTTTGAACAGTGTTTTTGATTGCGTGTTTTAAAAATTATATTCAGCACTTAAAAAGCAGAGGCAAGTAGATCTCTGTGAGTTGTAGGCCAGCCTGATCTACATAGTAAGTTCCAGGCTAGGTATACCTACACAGTGAAACTTTGTCTCAAAAACAACAGGCCGGGCAGTGGTGGTGCATGCCTTTAATCCCAACACTCGGGAGGCAGAGCCAGGAGGATCTCTGTGAGTTCTAGGCCAGTCTGGTCTACAGAGCGAGATCCAGGACAGATAGGACTATTATACAGAGAAACTTTGTCTCAAAAACAAAACAAAACAAAAAACAATAATGTGTGTGCATATGTGTATGCATGCATTTGTACCCCACTGTGGCTGTGTAGCTCAGAACACAACTTTGTGTAGCTGGTTCTCTCCTTCTGTTATCACCTTTATGTGGGTTCCAGGAACTGGACTCAGGATGCCAGGTGTGTGCAGTAACTCTTACCAGCCCTTGTTTTGTTTTTTGAGATAGTTTCTTTTTTGGGTTTTTTTTTTTTTTTTTTTTTTGGTTTTTCGAGACAGGGTTTCTCTCTATAGTTTTGGTGCCTGTCCTGGAACTCTCTCTGTAGCCCAGGCTGGCCTCAAACTCACAGAGATCCGCCTGGTTCTGCCTCCTGAGTGCTGGGATTAAAGGCATGCACCACCGCCGCCTGGCTTGACATAGTTTCATGTAGCCCAAACTGGCCTCAAATTTGCTATGAAGCCAAACAGAGGCTGGCCTTGAACATCTTATCCTCCTGCCTTATCCATCCAAGTGCTAGGATTAGAGATAAACACCACCACACCCACCTTGCACCAAAATTTAAAAAAGCCAGGTATGGTGGCGCACACCTTTAGTCCCAGCATTTGGGAGACAGAGACAAGAGGATCTCTGTGAGTTCGAGGCCAGTCAGGTCTACAAAGCAAGCTCCAGGACAGCCAGGGCTATTATACAGAGAAACCTTGTCTGGGGGTGGGGGGATAAAAAAACCAAAAACCAACAACATTGCTCTAAAAACAAAAACAAAAGAAAAAAATCCAGAAACTTCCTTTAGAAGAAATAGAAGAAAAATAACTAAACAAAAGGAATAAGACCCCCCCCAGACCCTCTTCCTCCTCTCCCTCCTCCATTGATTCTCATTTTTCCACCCCTGCTCTCTTTCCCCCTCTTCCTCTTCCTTTTTTTTGTCCTCTCTCTCCCAACTCCCCTCCTCCTCCTTCCCCCCCTCTATTTTCCCCTCCTTCCCCTGCTTCCTCCTCTTCCTCCCTCCCCACCTCCTTCCACCTCCCCTTCTGTCTTCTTCCGTATCACCCATCCACACACACAAAAAAGACCCCCCAGACCCCTACAAGCAAAAGCATCAAACTTCTTGAGAAGGGGCCTATCAGCTCTGCCAGCATTCTGAAAGTCGGGGCTTACCCAGGCCAGCATAGGTTCTCCTCTTGCTCAGGCTGGCCGACTTCACCAAGAACATACATGACTGGTGTGTCATCCATGAGCAGAAGACCAACAGCAGGGCCCCCAGGATGATGCCACACTGTAAGGTGGAGAGAAAAAGACACATTTGCAAAACCAGACCTTCTTCAAGTCTCCACTTCGTACATCCACAGCACGAGGGGCTCCTGCAGGCCCTCACTGCTCCTTCTGTGACCATAGGAGGTCCTGACCTCCTGTGGATGGCACCTGAAAATGATGTTTCCATAAAACCGAAGCAGGAACACTGAGTGTCGTTTTAAAATGGCTTGTTAGTCCTAGGTCTACTGGGTGAGGCCATCAGCTAGCACCCCACATTCCCTACACCCACCTCACATGCAGCATCTTTAGCTACCTTTCTCAGTAGCCCTATGTGGAAACATGGTCTAGAAGGATTAGAAATGATGTGTGCCTTCCTTATAAACAGATGATGATCACGTGATCCTGTGACTACTCTTAGGTCTTTCCCCCAACAGACATGAAATATTTATGCACAAACCTGTACATTTACAGTGGGTTCAGCCATAACCCCCAAACAAGAAAGCAACCCCATGGCCTTCAAAGGTGACTAGAAAACAACTGTAGTCCAACCATGCAAAGAAATATTATTCAGTATTAAGGTTTAGAACTCCCAACCTTTCAATGGCACAATGCATCATGCTGAAGGAAGGAAGGGGCCATGAAGGCAGCATACTGTGTGTTGCCACATACATAGGAAAGACTAACTGCAGGGCTAGGCAATATGTCGTATGGCTGAGGGAGGGAGAGCTGTTGACTACAGAGGGGCAGAGGAGACTTTTTGGTATAAAAGAACTCTTTACTCCATGTCCTGACCACAGTAGCAACACAATTGTATACACATATCAAAACCCAGGGAACCACACCCTAAAACGGGTGCATTTTATTGCAAGAAAACAGCTCCTCAATAACTCTGACATTTAAGGCATCAGTGACTTGGGCAAGGCATGATGATCCACAGACTTTTTGGGTTTTTTATTTTTCCGAGACAGGGAAAAACAAAAAACTGTGTTGTTTTGGTGCCTGGCCTGGATCTGGCTTTGTAGACCAGGCTGGCCTCGAACTCACAGAGATCCTCCTGGCTCTGCCTCCTGAACGCTGGGATTAAAGGCGAGCACCACCACAGTCTTAATCCCAGTACTCAGAAGACAAAGGCAGGTGCGTCTCTGTGGGTTCAAGACCATCCTGATCTATATAACAAGTTCCAGGGCTATATAGTAAAAGCCTGTCTCAAAAAAAAAAAAAAAAAAGCCAGACAGTGGTGGCATAAGCCTTTAATCCCAGCACTCGGGAGGCAAAGGCAAGAGGATCTCTGTGAGTTTGACGCCAGCCTGGTCTACAAATCAAGTTACAGGACGGCCAGGGTTACCCAGAGAAACCCTATCTTGACGTTAGTGGTTTGAGGATACAGCTCAACAGTAGGATGTTTGCCTGGGATTTGAGCCTCAGGACTACAAAAGATTAAAAAATAATAAAAGTAAAAATAAACAAAACAAAATATTAGCACCACTAGACCAGTTCAAAATCTGCTACCAAAAGGGGAATTGGGGGGAGGGACATAGGGGCTTCCTGTACTTTCTACACGGTTGGCCATAAAGCTAAAATTACTAAAAATAAATAAACAAACATATCAATATAAAACACAAACCACAAGATAACATCAAATTCTGATCAGAATGGTTCAAAGACCCATGATACCAAACGCTGCAGAGGACACCTGTGCCAGCAGGCTCCCCACCCCCTCACTCCCTAGATCCCACAGCAGGGTCTGCGTGTCTCCCGAAGGAACACTGGCACGGTCTACACACAACATGGAATATCAACCAGATGCTGATTCCTACACACCGTGATCCCACCTCCACCAGGTCAGACCAGGCCATACCAATCTCTGGCACAAGCCAGCAGTAGGTGGTAGTCCTCTGGTGAGCAGGAGCAACTGGTAAGTGTGCCAGCACTATGAGATTCCTCTGCACAGTAAGGTGCTATATGCTCCTTCACTTCATGAAAATTCATCAAGAGTACACTTAAAGTGTATGCAGCTTTCTACACACTGAATCACAATAAAATGTTTCTCTTTTTTAAATTGCCAGGATCACTAAACAAACTAGCACTAAACCCCAAGTTTTTATTGGTACGCCTGCTAAACACTTGCACACACCCCAATACTCTACTGGATCTGACCCAAGGTCCCTAGAGGAGACACCAGTGACAGGAACTGACAGGCTTTAGGCACATGGTGTGACTGTTTCTAGTTTGGCTTGCACATTGGGCTCCCCTACTCAATTCCAAGCTCTTCCCAAACAGATCTCCACCTGGCTCATCTTCACATGCTCTAGCAGAGGCCTAGCACCCATGCACAGCAATGTCCCAATCTCAAAACTGCTCAATCACCTGAGCCCAAACATCTATCTTCCCAGGCATCTACAACAGAGACCAGTGAAGGGCTCTTCACAGACAGGCAGCAAAGATGACAGGGTTCACACGAGATTTGAAACCAGCCAACACTCCCTATCCCAGGATGCAGTTCTGTTGACAGACAAGTTGCCATGGACACTGGGACACGTAGACACTTCAGAAACACCCAGAAGTGACTGACTCAACACTGGGGTTCACAACACAGATGTCACCCCAGAGGGTCTAGCTCTGTCCTGCCTACACTCATCGACCATAGCAGACCCCACACAGGAACCTAGATGCATTCTCAATCAGGATAGTATGCAGAGAATCAAAAATTCCCTGATCAAAAAACTTTTTTTTATTTTACTCTGGAGATGTGAAATATAAAACATGCAAAGTAGTTTTTAATCTAATATTAAATTATCAACAACCACTTTCACTTCCAAAATGTCTTGGGCGTCATCAGGTAGAAGTAGTGGGTCTTTGCCCTAAGGTCTCGCTGTCTCAGCAGCAGATGACAGCAGTACACATGGCATGAATAAGTGAGTGGAGAAGGGATGGGGAAGACCCACACTTCTTTTGTTAACAGTCATTACCCAATTTGATGCTTCCATCGGCTTCCGCAAATCATTGGTAGAGTCAACAGAGCCACGTAGAAATTGCCATCTTTTCATGTGGCATTCAATGTTGGAATAACACCAAACTTTTTTGTATGCCGGTTTTTCCAGCTGGGATGGTATATGCACAGATCGGACCAAACGTACAGTGTTTGTGCAACACAGCTCTTAGAAGTAAAACCTAGACAATGCTTTAAATCACTTTGATTAAGCCTTGTTGTAAGCCAGAGCTGAAGACCGGCGTGCTTTCGTGCAGTCGGTCAGAGTCAATAACAGGATGAACACTATCAATTCGCTAATTTCTCTTTCACTGTGCCCTTCCTTAGGGTGTTGTTAGTGTACATGGAGGGCGCAGATTCAGACAACACGCTGTGAGGACGTTGCCTGGGAGCCTCTTCCCTGCCCGCTGGGTTCACATACCCTTCCCACCAGCCGAGCACTTCAAACTGACGCCCCTCGCGACCCCGACTCACCTGTTTGAAGCAGAAAGGCATGGTGAGTACGCTGACCCCCACGATGCTGTTTACGACGTTCGTGACTAGCCCCCATTTGGAGGTGGAGGCTGCGGTCATTTTGAGGGTCTGGGGGCCGGGACAGCGCGACCCTAGCTAACCCTAAACTCGGAGCAAGGGGCCCGTGGACAGGCGTCGAGGATGTCAGCCCCCAGACCCTGCCAGGCTACGCAGCTGCCTCACAGCCATGGTTCCAGGTTCCCGCCTCCACCTCGCGGGAGTGGAGCAGAGACCCGGAAGAGCCGCAGGCAAGGCTAGCGACACCTCAGCTCCGCTTCGTTGCCTCCGGCACACAAACTTCCGCCTTCCAAGTGTACGCTACCAGGAAGTGACGGTATCAGGGGCGGGATGAGGTGGGACGACATCCAACAAGAAGCGGAAGTGTCTGCCTGGAGGAGGCGTGGCCTGAAACGGGGCGAGGCGGAACCCTAGCCAATAAGAGGTATGTAGGGGCGGGGCGGTGGGGTGTGGTGGGCGGGGCGGTGGGGTGTGGTGGGCGGGGCGGTGGGATGTGGTGGGCGGGGCGGTGGATGTGGTGGGCGGGGCGGTGGGATGTGGTGGGCGGGGCGGTGGGATGTGGTGGGCGGGGTCGGAGTCAGGGCGGGGCCCACACATCTTGTTCCCCGGCTTAGTCTGTGAACGTTTGCTCCTTTTCTGGAGTGTGGAGCCGCTGGAGGACAAGTGATTTTCAGGGTACAGCCTCTAAACTGGAAGAACAGGAGAGAAAATGAAGCACTAACCTTCGGGTGAGGAGTGGGATTTTAAGGGTTTATTTTCAGGTCTTAGCCCACAGGAAGGATTTTGGGTCGCAATTGGCGGGAACCATAACTTTCTAGACTGAAAGCCAACTTACTCGGACAAAATTGGCATTTAGGGGTTTTTTTTGGTTTTGGTTTTTTTGTTGTTTTGTTTTGGGTTTTGTTGTTTGTTTTTTTCGAGACAGGGTTTCTCTGTGTAGCTTTTGGAGTCTGTCCTGGCCTCGAACTCACAGAGATTCACCTGCCTCTGCCTCCCGAGTGCTGGGATTAAAGGCATGCGCCACCACTGCCGGACGGCATTTATGTTTTACTAATGAATCTCCGGGACACCGAGAGGTTCAGAGACTCAGCCAAAGTCACACAGCTTGTGGGAGGGAGCATAGAGATGTGTCTGCTTGGTACCCAAAGCAGCAGGAGGAAATAATCTACTGCCCTAATATGAAAAAAGCAAAGAAAAGGAAGAGGGAGGACCCAGAGAAAGCAAGGAGGACTTCAAGAGAAGGTGGCTTCTGGACTTGAAGGACTACTGATAATTCTTCCTGGAGTAATGGACGTTAAGGAGATTTAGAGAAGAAAGAAAGGTCCAACACATCAGAGGGTTACTGACACCTGGCAGTGTCTGTGGTAAATGAGAGGACCTGAGATCTGAAAAAGACCTCACAATAATTCCAAGTGGCCGGAGGTGTGCACACAAGGAGGAACCACAAGCTGCTTAAAGAGGCTCTCCTAGAAAGCACGCTACAGGCCCTTGCAAGATCATGCATCTTAGACAAGGAGCAAATTCTCAAGCATCAGGCAGCTAGAACAGCCTCTGGGTACAGAGCTGTACTTCCCCTCAGATGGGAGAGGAAAAACCAAGATAAAGAATAATTGAATACAAGTAAATGTATAATTGAAAACAAATAAATGTCTATATTCATTTTTTGTAAGTGAACAAAGGATTGTTGCACTTGTCTCCTTAATGTGTGGATGTTAGAGTTTATCTCAGGTAAACACCTAGAAGTAGAACTGCAGATTCAAGTGCATGCATACCTCCGACCTCACTTGGGTCTTGCCCGATTGCTCTTCAAAATCACTAGAAGGCTCCTGATTGACATCAAAGGTGGTCAAACTTCCATTAGGAGTTAGATGGGCACTGCCTCTCTTCCTCAGCCCAGGAGCAGAGCACTTGCCCTGAGTGCACTAGGCCCTAGGTTTGATCCTACAGCGCTGCAATAAGTTCAGCATTGAAATGGACTGCCTTTGGAATGGCCTCCTTGTAAGAGTCATGTGCTTCTCAAACGTTACAGTCTCTGTCACAACTGTTCAGTTCTCCATTCTACCTCAGACACTGCCATGAGCAACATATAAACAAGTGGGTGGGTATTCCAATAAAGCTTTATTTATAAAATCAAGACCTTGCCCAATTTGGCCTAAGGGCTCCAGGCTATGGATCCCCTGCTCTATATTGTCCCCAACATTTGTTATCAGTTTGGCCAATCTGATGAATCAAACAGAACTTCATTGTTCTTTGAATTTCTCTTTCTAATCATGAGTGGGGTTAATCTTCTATTCATACTTTTACCATCTAGTCATTGTTCTTTGGTGAAATGTACGCGCTTTTTTTTTCTTTTTAGCAATTTGTTCTTTGGAATATTGAGTTCTTTTTGTGTGCTTGATAACCAACCCTGTGGCTCTCCATTCTGGTTTGTGTGCTGTCTCCCAACATCACATTAGGTTTTCATTGTTGCTGTAACAGTCACAAATTCAGTAACTGAGGGGCTGGGGAAATGGACTCAGTCTCACTGAGTGCTTGCTGCAGTGGTATAGGACCGGAGTTCGGATGGCCGTAGAGACAGGAGATCCCCAGAGCAAGATAGCTAGTTAGACTAGCCAAACCAGCAAACTCTGGGTTCAGTAAGAGACTGTGTGACTCACCATAAAAGAGAAGGAAGACATCCGATATTAACCATTGGCATGCACACACACACACACACACACACACACACACACACACACACACACGTGTGCACACACCCTCACACAAATGTGCCCACACACATGTGAATATGAATACACACACAATTTCAGCAACTGGTTACAAGGAAGGTTATTATCTTTTGATTTGAAAGTTAGAAATAAATTCGGTGTCACTGAACTAAAATCAAGGTGTTGGCACGATTCATTCCCTCAGAAGCTCAGGGAAGAGTCTGGTTCCTGTTCCTTTGGCTGTTGGCAGAGCTTGGTTCCTTAGGATTTGGGGCCCATTTTCTTGCCAGCTGAAAGCTGAAGGTAGTTACCAGCTCAGGGATCCCTACCACAACCTTCCAAGTTAGCCGCAAAGGGAGAGACAATCAAGTCTCTTTGAAGTGACATCTTTGGCTCAGCTGGGGACAGTTTTCTGATTTCAGGGTTTCTCACAATTATCAGATGACCCTTGAGAATCTGCCTCCAGGGCCTAGCACCGCAAATACACATGCGAAGGCTCTGTGGGCATGAATTAAAGGGCGCATAGTGTCCAGGGGCTCTTCTTCTGTAATTGCCCTCATGATATGATTTGGGTTGTGTCCTTTTCATAGAGGGTTGCTATGTTTTATTAACAGGCTCCTTGTCCACGGGACTCATCCCAAGCTTCCTACCATCCGGTCTGTAAGGGCCGACCATTGATAAGGAGCCTCTACCTGCACCTCCAGATTCACACACTGAAGTCTTTGTTACCTCAGGATACAACCTTCTTTAGAACTTGGTTCTTTGCAGATGTCATTAGTTAGAATGAGGTCATAAGGTCATTCTGAATTAAGGTCTCCACTATCTGCACTGTAACTGGTATCTTTAGAAAAACAAGAGACTTGGGGACTGGGGAATAATAATAGGTCAGTTAATACAGCGTTTGCTTTGCGAGCATGAGGACTGAGCCCAGTCCCTAGCAACATTGTAAAAAAGTTACTGGAGTGTCGAGGACTGAGCTCAGTCCCTAGCAACATTGTAAAAAGTTACTGGAGTGTCAGGGTGGCACATGCTTGTAATCCCAGCAGTGGGGAGGCAGAGAGAAGAAGATCCCTGGGATTTAAATTAGTGAGCTACAGGTTCAATGAGAGACCCTGTTGGGGGATATTTGATCACACTGTGGATCCCGAGTTTGCATTTGCGTTAATTAAATAAAATTAACCTTGGGTTAGGAGGCTGAGTGAGCAACTATTTGACAAAAAGCAATCATAGAGCATCAGAGGGCATCTGGGAGAGGTAGAGAGATGCACAGGAAGTAGTAGGGAGGGATTTGGAGTGGTGGCTTTTTCTGGTTTGGCAGAGCAGAAGCAGGGATCTTTCTGAGATGCCAGCAAGGAGAGGGGGTTAGCTATTTGCTACTCAGCCTCTCTGAGCTTGCAATTTTCACCCCAGCCTTTGAATCTCAAGTCTTAGTTATAATTGAATGATAGAGATTTAGTTAAAGCTGCCTTTAGCGGCAGTGACAGGATGGTGGCTGCAGCCTGAGCGGCCTGGCCACTGTTAGAGAAGCAGGCTGCTAACTGAGTTGCAATTGCTGGCTGAAATAGCAGTAGATTGAAGCTCAGCCACTTGTGCCAAAGTTAAAACAAGATCCTATCTTGAAAAACAAGGTGGGGCTGGATAAATGGCTCAGAGATTAAGAACACTGATTGATCTTCCAAAGGACCCAGGTTCAGTTTCTAACCCACATGGTAACTCACAACCATGTGTAACAGCAGTTTTAAGGGATCCAACACCCTCTCTGGCCTCTGTGGGCATTACAAACGTTGGTACAGGAAAAACATCCAGAAAAGTTAACTTTTTTTTTTTTTAAGGTGGATGGCTCCTGAGGAATGATATTTAAAGCTGACATCTGATCTCCACACATGTATGCTCACACATGCACACCCCTGTACACATACAAACACACACTGAATGAATGAGTAAATAAACAGGGACTGGGTAGTGGCTTAACAAGTAAGAGCACTTGTTACCTAAGCTTGAGAACTAGAGTTCAAATCCCCAGTACACATAAAAAGCCAAGCATGGCTGCACATGCCTTTTGTCTCAGGCTCCCAGCTCACATGGCTGTGCGTGTGTACATGCAAGGCTCCCACAGTCTCAGCATCTGTCACAGCCTTCCTATTAAGTCACCTGACCACCTGAGATCTCCTGTGCATTCACCCCTTCCCCAACTTGACTTCATCCCCAACAACCAGACCACTTAACTGCAAAGCCAGTAGACACTCTTAATGCAGCCAAGTTCACAACACCCACATAATTCGCCAGAGAGACCCACACAAAGCAAGAGGCAAGCAGTGGCAGGGAGAGAGCCCTAAGCATGAGACCTGGGGCCCCGAAGGCTGGGAGAGGCCTTCCCCTACAGATTCTGGGGGACCTTGGCATTAGGCTGTGGCTTCTTAGATAAGAAAGGAAAAAGCTTGTCAGTCTGGGCTCCTTCACTGAGCAGCACTGGGACACAGGTACAAGATGATTTCAAGATAAAAATGTCTTCTCAGGAGAAGGGCAAGTGTCATCTGCAGGGGAACCCAGTGAATGCTCCACTCTCCAGGTGGAAGGGGGAGAGGACAACCAGGCATAGGACAGGCGTGGTCCTATGAGGAAGACCTGACCCGCAGAATCAGAAAGGTAGGGTGGGTTTCAGTGAGGACTTTTCAGCTACCCCTGGCTCTTCCTCCATTCCTCTTTTGTGCTGTCCGGAGAGCAGATGTAATGTTTGGGGTTCTCACAGCCTCTGTGGAATCTTCTTTGACTTCATTGTCATTTCTACCCCCTCATCCAGAAGCAATGGGGAAATCATGGTTATTCCATCTTCAGAGTCCATTACCTCTTCTGTGATGCCATCTCTTGATCTGGGCTATCATTGCTATCATATACTTTTGATCTTTTTTTTTTTTTTTTTTTTTAAAGATTTAGCTATTTATTATAAGCGCCAGAGATGGTTGAGAGCCACCATGTGGTTGCTGGGAGTTGAACTAAGGACCTCTGGAAGAACAGTCAGTGCTCTTAACCACTGAGCCATCTCTCCAGCCCCCAAAACATGTTTTTTTTTTTGGTTTTTTCGAGGCAGGGTTTCGCTGTGTAGCTTTGTGCCTTTCCTGGAACTCACTTGGTAGTCCAGGCTGGCCTCGAACTCACAGAGATCCGCCTGCCTCTGCCTCCCGAGTGCTGGGATTAAAGGCGTGCGCCACCACCGCCCATACTTTTGATCTTAAATGACCCCACAAAGGTCCAGCTGTGTACTGAAGGTCATGCATGGGGCTAACACAAGGCAGGAACCTTTAGGAGGTGGAGCCTAATGTGAGGAGGTTAGGTTGTTGTGGGTGTGCCATTAAAAGGAAAGAACTCCTTCTTTTCCTCCCCACTTCTCTCTTTGCATCCTAACCACCATGAGGTTGAATAGGTCTCCTCCACCAGGCACTCCCACCATGATTGACTTTACCCCATAATGTCAAGGCAACAAAACCAAGTGACCATGGGCTGAACCTCTGATACCAGGAGCCAGAAATAAGCCTTTTGAGTTGATTATCTAGGATACACTGCACAGTAATGGGACACTGACCAGCATAGTTCCCTCTCTCTAGGACTGCTTCTCTACAATACTGTCCTCGCCTCGCTGGGCACCACACAGTAGCCAGCATCAATCTCCATCCTTATCATCTCCTAGCCAGGTCCCTATGGGTGTCCTGCACAGTCCATAGTCTGCCCCAAGACGTCCCAGCATCCTCTCCTGCCTTAACCCACCTGCTCCTCACTTGTGCTGGTGTGCCCCTCTTCGGCCTTCTACAGATGAGAAACTGAAGCTTGGGAAGGTCACGATTCTAAAGTTCCCATCCCTGTAGGCCACCTGCGTCTAACCTTGCTGGAAACTGAGCTGATTTCCAGTGACTTGGCTGCTGCCTGTGCAGGTTCTCTCCCTGACTGTGCCCTGTGCTTTAGAAAGGAGAGGACAGGATGAACACACCTTTAAACATTCAGACTTCATCCGGCTGGCCTGGGGCAAAGCCTGGGACCTTGGGGCCCAACTATGTAGGCCTCCAAATGAAGTGGGACCTGGGCCCTAAATAGCCTCCCCTGGAGTGGTCTTAAGGTTCAAGCCCTTGCCACTCCCAGAGTGTGGGAGGTTGCCGTGTGCCAGCAGATGTATGTCTTTGTCTTTCCAAGTGGGGCCTGAGAGCTTGGGTGGCCTACCCCCACTCCTACCCAGAAAGCCACACAGGGAAAGCCTGACAGTGTGACCTTTGCCGATGTCCCCTGCTCAGACAAAGGCTGCAGATTATAATCTTGGCCACCAGGAGGAAATGTCCCCTGAACCTTCCATTATCATGCTGTAATTAGTGGGGGCCATTGAGAATTCGACAAGATGGAAAACCTGCTTTCATCTACATTTTTTTTCTCCTTTTCTTAAAATTCCAGATGAGAGAAAGGCGTGGGCTTGGTCTCGGTGTAGGAAGCCTGCTGTCTGCTCATTGGACATAGAGATACAGCATGGTACATACACACAGCTGCCTGAGATTCTCCCAGACAGTCCTGATGAGAAGGGGTGCTATCTCAGCCCCCACTCTCCAGCAAATTCACATGCCATGTGTCTTGAGACAGAGCCTCAGAGGCACAGGGACAGAAAGGACAGCATATGAGCAAATTCTCCTCCTGATACCCTCAGCAAGGAACAACCCTGGCCCAGCACAGGCCTCAGTCCTCCCCACGCTAGGGCAGCAAGCAAGCTGGGGGCAGCTGGGTCACCTTAGCCCAGCCTCAGCCTAGGAGCTTGAGGTGTTCCCGGGGCTGAGATCCGGCATGCACTCAGCTTCCCATGTTCCCGACCCGGGGACCCTGTGGCCAAGGAGCGCCAGGGAGGAAACATCACAAAACTCAGAACTGAGACTTCCTACTCCTCAAACTGCACCACAGATGGTAGGGTGGGGTAAAGGGCAGAGGGATCAAAAAGCAGTAGTGCCCACCCCCCATCCCCAGGAGTGCCAGGGAGAGTTGTCCCCCAAGGGCTTTGGCCATGGATAGAAACAGGGATGCTGCATTTTAGAAGGGACAAAGTACCAATGCCTTCCATGCCTTGCTCAGGGCTTCCTGAGATGTGGGTGGAAGAGGCCTGGGGTCCCTACTCACTTCCTCTTTTTTCCCCCAGGGTGCTTTGGGATACAACCCAAGGGTCTTGCATGTGCTAGGTACCTTCTTTACACTGAACTATATTCCAGACCTTGAAAGAGTCATTCTGCTGAGTTCTGACTAGTCCCATCAACAGACCAAAAGCAAAGGTCTCTCCTGTCTCCCACAAAACTGTCCCAGTCAGGACTCAGCTAGAAAACTTGAGTCCTATAGCTCCAGGGAAGGGATGACCTTATGGTACAGGGTGGCTAGACCTCAGAGAGTCCCGCCTTATGAGGGAATTCCTGAATGCTTGCTGGATCCCTACTGTAGACACTTCTGGTGTCAAACCCCCAGGCCTCTTCCAGGTGCCCCTTCACTGTTAGGTTGAGAGACGGGGCCATGTTGGGGGTCCAAGGATCAAGTAGACACAGCTGAGAGTCCTGGGGCACAGTTGGGCTGCATTCAGATCCCCATGCATCAGCAACTGCAACCCTGAGCTCCCTGCACCTCCCTGTGCTCTCAAAGGTGGCTACACAGTGGCCCCAGGGAGGTATGCAGGAATGTAGCAGGCCCAGGCCCAGCTCCTTAGCCTCCCCAGCTGTGCCAAGGACCATGCAGACAGAGCTGGTGTGAAAGCCTGTAACAGGCAAGTAGAGGCCAGAACAACAAGGGCTCCAATAGGCTTACACTAGGGACAGGGCTGGAGTGGACAGGGGGAGGTGGCCTGCATGAAGGCAGAGCCTGGGCAAGAAGAGAAAGCTTAGGACAGGGTGTGATCAGTGGGCAGGGGGCCTAGGAGAGGCAAAGTCTAAGTTAGGAGAGTATTTATACCAAGCCTGGCCTGACTCTTGTCCCATCTGTATTCTGTCTGGTATATCACCTAGTGACTTAGTCAGGAGCCATGGAAAGTCTGCCAGCCAGCAAAGGCCTGGGTCACATATGTGTCCTAGCTGCAGGGAAGTGAACCTAGTATCTCAGCTTGCTTGTTGGCCACTGGAGACCCCACAGCTACAAGGGTCCTCTCACAGTCAAGATTTTTGTTTTGTTTTGTTTTGTTTTTCGAGACAGGGTTTCTCTGTGTAGCCTTGCACCTTTCCCGGAACTCACTTGGTAGCCCAGGCTGGCCTCGAACTCACAGAGATCTGCCTGGCTCTGCCTCCTGAGTGCTGGGATTAAAGTCGTGCGCCACCACAGCCCGGCACAGCGAAGAATTATAGTGGTCCCCATCAGTCTCCAAGGCAGAACCTAATGCCACACAGTGGGGTCTCCAGATAGACAGTATGTTGTGTTTGCCTCTTCAACCTCAAAGGGAGCCCTACAGGGCAGGAAACTAACCTTCCTTTTGGATATGCCCACATACCCCTGTGTTAAAATACATTTGATGGCCTGGTAGAGAACAGGGGTTGGTGGGTCATGGACCCCTGAGCATAGAAGACAGCTCCTTGAAGGAGAACCCCAGGCCCTAGGGAGATGTGCTAAGTGGGGCACCTCCCCTGCCTGGAATGGTAGTGTCAATTTGGGTATTGTGTTCAAACCTATAATCCTAGCAGCCTTAGGGAGGTGGAGAGATCAAAAGTTCAAGGCCAGCCTTGGCTACATGAGACCCTGTTTTGATTTTTGTCCTTCCTTGGCTTTTTGTTTGTTTGTTTTGTTTTTCCTTAAACAGTGTGATCCCAGGATATGACACGCCACAGAACGCTGCTAAAGGAGAAATGAGGCCTTCATCCCACGCTCCAGAATTCTCCTTGAGAAAAATTAGGGCACCTGACCGGCAGAAGAGGGTTCAGCAAGGGTCTGCACAGAGCCAAGCTCTTTCCCTCCCGTTAGCTACTTAATAGCTTTTTAAAAAATGTATTTATTTTTATTTTATGAACATTGGTTGGTGTTTTGCCTGTATGTATGTCTGTGTGAGGGTGTCAGATCCTCACACAGGATGTAAACTGCCATGTGAGTGCTAGAAATTGAACCCTGGACCTCTGGAAGAGCAGCCCTTAACCGCTGAGCTGTCTCTCCAGACCCAAGCTTTCTAAATATGTTCTGTGCTACTCCATAAGAAATCAGAGCTGGGTAGTAGTGGCACACACCTTTAATCCCAGCACTCAGGAGGCAGAGGCAGGCAGATGTCTGACTTTGAGGCTAGCCTATCTACAGAGCAAATTCCAGACAGCCAGGGCTGAAAAACAAAAAAAGAAGGAAAAAAATAAGTCAGAGCCTCCAATCAAAGATTGCCTTTTTCTCAGGAGTAACCTGGAGCCACCTCCTTCAGAAAAGAAGGGGGCAAGGATCCATCCACCACTCTTGACGGGCAGGGGCCAGGTCTGCACAACAGAGACCTCTGAGTTCAAGAAATGAAAACTTCCCTTGGGTCATTTCTTTCTTCAGTACCCTCGCAGGCTGAGAGGGCAATCCTAGATCCTGTCCCTGACTCTGCAGGTGACTGTGACAGAAAGCCAGGTGCCACCAAGAAGAAAACACCCCCTGAACAAATTCATACTGCAAAGCAGGATATGTTGTGTACGTCTGTAATCCCTGCAGTCAGGAGCAGAGACGGGGGATCCATAAACGTTCAAAGCCAACCTGGGCTACCAAGCAAAACCCTGACTAAAAAAAAAAAAAAATTTAGGGGGCTGGAGAGATGGTTCAGTGGTTAAGAGCACTGGCTGCTCTTCCAGAGGACCAGGGTTCAATTCCCAGCACTCATAGCAGCTCACAGCTGTCTGTAATTTCAGTTCTAGGGGACCCAACACCCTGACACAGACATACATGTAGGTAAAGCCCCAATGTACTGAAAATAAAAGTAAATTTTTTAAAAACCATTTTTAAAGAAAAGAAAAAGAAAACATGCCATGAGGGCCGCCATAGATGCTTTATCATGTCCCATGTCAGAGGTGACCTCTGCACCCAGCAGTCAGTTCTTGTCCCTGGAAGGAGCCAGGGCAGGAATTCCCTCGAGAGAAGAGCCCTCAGACTTTGACAGGGTGGGGCAGGAGTGAGGGTTTGTGAACAAAGACCAGGTGAGGACATAAATCAGCTGCCCTATCACATTTCCTGCCCTGAAAGCTCCTGTAAAACACGAGAGAAAATTGACCTGTCAGGGGGATAGATGGGCAGCGCCAGCACTACCTCCAGGGTGGCTTCCAGTCACCCCGAGGTCCCACCTGCACTGTATGCCCCCACTGAGCAGACTGCAACTGCCCAGCAACACTAGGGAGAAGTGGCATGGCCCAGCAGCCTGGGAGGCTTGGCTCCCTACCCTCACCCCTCCACCCACCCCTGGAAGACAGGCCCAGCTGCTGAGCCTGAAAGCTGTAAACCGGATGGAGACCAGGCATGGTGTCAGGAGACAGCTAGAGTGCCTTTTAAAAAATGTAATCTCTTTTTATTTCCCCCTCTCTGCCCTCCCTCCCTCCAGAGCATAACCTCCAGTCACTCCTCCCCTCTTCCTGTGCTGCTGGAGGTGACCTTGGTGCCAGGACCTTAGTGTGCAGCCGCTAGAGCCAGCAAGGACACCCTTCTCACCTTGAATATCTGTGTTGGGAGCCTGCTCACGGTGTGGGAAGAGAAGGTGGCAGGCTGTGGTGTGGCCAGAAACTGCCCCCTCCAAAGTGACCCACCACTGGCAGCTGCCCAGTTCAAGGGTCTGGAAACCTAGGATGGAGCCCTTGAGGCTTGAGGCAAAGGGCAGGGGCCTCTTGAGGCTTGAGGCGAAGGGCAGGGGCCTCCTGCAGCCCACTCCTCTGGACAATGGAGGCCGACACCTCTGGACTCCAGGAGCTCGGCAGAGCTGGGCCTGACCTCTTGCAAACTGCTTCCAATGCAATCCAGCTGTTTGCTGCCAGCCCATCTCATGGGAGAGAAAAGGCAGCCAGGCAGCTCTGGAGGCTGCCCGTGGCCAGCTAGTGGACAACCAGGCTGGGCTGGGATCTTGTCAGTATCTGTTTGTGTCCCTCATGAACTCCTGGGGTCTCCATGCTCCCCAGCTATGAGCTGTCTAGCTGATCCCTTTAGCCACTGGGCCACAGCCACAGTGCCCCCAAGGCCTGAGGGTCACCACCTCTCACACTCTAGGGGGCCAGGTGAATGTTCCCTGTGGTGACAAAAACCAAAAGAAGGGAAGAGAACCTTAACTTAGCAACCCGGGCTTCCCTCAGGACCAGAGATGAGGGAGATGCTATAAGGGACTAGTCTCAGAAAGGTGCTGGATGCAGCAAAGCTCCCAGACTTTGGAAGCCAGTTTATTAGGGGAGAGGATCATGGAGCCCATGATCTCCCAGGCAAGGCTTGGTGGCCAAAGCAACAGACCATGGAGACCATGTGGCTAGGGAAAGGGTTAAAGATGAGAACTCGAGACACGGAAGCTGGGCAGAACCAAAAGGGGAAGTCAGTGATGGTGCCGGCTAAGCCAGCCCGGTTGCCCTCCCAGATGCAGAAGTCACGACAGAAACCCGTGTGTGGACGGTGAGTCTCCAAGGCTCAAGGACACAGCTGCCCAGACCTCCTCTCCATCCTGTCTTCTGAACCCTGCATGTCTGGATATGGAGGGCTCTGGAACCAGCCTGGGATCTGGGGCTTGGAATATAGGCCATTGAGGGTATAGCCCAGTCTCCTGGGAGAGCAGTACCAGAGACTGCCCAGCCTCCACCCAGGGAGCTAAGGTGTGTCCTTCTCAGGGCTCAGCTAGACCAGAGTTCCCACCAGGTTTGAGCCTGGACTCAAATCTGCAGGTGAGGGGCTGGAGAGATGGCTCAGAGGTTAAGAGCACTGACTGCTCTTCCAGAGGTCCTGAGTTAAATCCCCAGCAACCACATGGTGGCTCACAACCATCTGTAATGAGATCTGGTGTCCTCTTCTGGCCTGCAGTCACATATGCTGTATACATAATGAATAAATAAATCTTTAAAAAAAAATCTGCAGGTGACCACACACACCACTGTCTCATTCCTACATCCCTCAGCCAAGAATAAGGAGGCACCTCCAAACACAGGCTCTCTCTGTAGCTGCTCTGAGGTCTGATTGGTCTAGCTGTTAGCACATGCCCAAGGTATGCTAGCACAGCCATAGGCCCCCAGCCTTTCCAATCATGTCCCCTAATTACTAACCTACAAAGTCCCCAGAGGTCCAGGTTTTGATACCTCATCCCTAGCATTCCCAGCTTCCCTGGCTGAGGTCTCTGGGACCCTAAAACTGCCCAAATCTCCTGACTTCCCAGCTTCAGCTTCCCCATCTTCCTTGAAACTGGCCTTTCAACCCCTCTTTTGACCTGGCCTCTGCTGTGGTACCCACTCCTTCCTCAGAACTCTTCCCCAGTGCTAGCATGGCCACACCCTGCCAAGCTAAGTAGCTTGGTTGTCCCTATACCCAGTGGTTGTGCATCCTTCTCAATGAAAATGCATATATACAAGTGCACACATGTGCGCATACAAGCACACACACCCACTGTCCTCTGTTCTTAAGCTCTCAATATAGGTTGTGGAGACTTGTCCTGAAGCTATGTGTGCTCAGCAAGAACAGGATAATCAAGGAGGCAATGAGGTTGTGAAGCCGACGCGTTTATCCCACAAGAGGGTTACTTGGGGTAGAGGGTAGAGGGGGTCCCTTTGCTTACCTTCCTCCCTCCTCCATTGCTGTTCCTGTCTGCCCTCTGGCCAATAGAATGCTGGAGGGAACCTCATAAGGCTAGACTGTACACCCCTCCCCTTTCTGTCCTGTGTGGGTTCTCTTGCTGCCTCCCTGGGATTGTCCCAAAGTCAGAGTGGGTAGATTTTCTTCCCTCTCCTACGTGATTTAACCTTTTAACCTTGCAGCACTCCTCCATAGCCCTGTACTCCTGAGGAGGACTAGCTTGTGCCACAGTGTCACCCTAACTCAAGCTTTGTTGGCTTTGTCTGTCATCCTGAGCTAGACATAATGGTCACTGCCCTTAGATCTGTTCAACACCCCCCTTTTCTCTACCACACCATCCTGCTCTTCCTCCTCTTCTTCCTCAGCTCCATCTGAACTCCAGGATATTAAGCACCAGATCCCCCCACAGCCCAGGAATAGACTTATGTAGGGCAGCTTTGGCTCATGGGGCCACCTGACATGGAAAGCAAGTTTCAGCCACCAGGCCTGAGGCCAGCATGCTCTAAGAAACAATGAGTAGCCATGAACAGACACTGGGATTTGGGGCCTGCCCAGCCCATCCGAGATAACCCGAGGGTGACTGGACTTGACAAACAAGCCATGCCAAGGTTACTCCGGACTTTCTGTGTTCTAGGTTTCCTTGGCCTGCCCAGGGCTGTAAGGCAAATAGGCATGGAACATAGTCCCATTTGGTTCCAATTTTTTTTTGTTTTGTTTTGTTTTTTCTTTTTAAATTTTTTTTTTCTGTGTCTCAAAAACTGTAAGTTTTCTAACTGATGGAACAAAAGAAAACTTGGGAAGCTTGCAAGGTTGGAGCTATGTGGGCTGGAGGTTCAGGTTTGGGGAGCTTCAATGCAGGTAAGGGATAACAAGGCTTAGAGGCCGAAGATCTGAACCATAGTGGCTTGCAGCCTCTGCTTCCGTCACTAGGGAGGGAGGACCTAGTGGCTCTTTTCTCATCTTCTCTCAGGACTGAAGATTTGAGTCTGTAGTTCTCAGCCACCAGGCCCCTGCCTGCCTACACCTGACTCTTGTTCCTCAGTGGGGCTGGACAAGGCGGCCTGGACAAGGCGGCCTGGACAAGGCGGGCTGGACAAGGCGGCCTGGACAAGGCGGCCTGGACAAGGCGGCCTGGACAAGGCGGGCTGGACAAGGCGGGCTGGACAAGGCGGGCTGGACAAGGCGGCCTGGACAAGGCGGGCTGGACAAGGCGGCCTGGACAAGGAGGCTGGACAAGGCGGCCTGGAGCTCTTTCTTCCCAGATATACAGCTCTCTCCCACAAATAGTTTAATGCAACTTAATGGCTTGAAGTTGATGTAAAAATTACAGGCACACGGCTGGGGTGGGGTGGGGGCCTCGTAAGAAATCCTTTAGAAAATATAAT
Organism: Peromyscus californicus insignis; assembly: GCF_007827085.1. Lineage (NCBI taxonomy): Eukaryota > Metazoa > Chordata > Mammalia > Rodentia > Cricetidae > Peromyscus > Peromyscus californicus. Next base: position 1,991,994 of record NW_026294551.1, on the reverse strand, counting down.
TGAGTTAATGGAGCCATAACTGCGGCTCATTTTGGGGGTAATTGGCCCGCTTTTTGTCACCCCGTCCATTTACATACTCCTGTTTTCTTTTTGCGATTGATTTTTTTCTTTATAAAGTGGGCCACTTTACTGCAATTTTTAAAGCCCCAGTGATGAATAAAACCTCATCTTCCCGCTCATTAAGACACTGGAATTAGCTGGGCCCAGGGCCCCACCAGGCAATTTGCTTAACAATCCCAAGGCTGCCGGCAGCAGGAGGGGCCAACCTCCGGAAGGTGGGTCCAGGACCCTGATCCACCTCCCAGGAAAGAAAGGAGGACAGGAATCTCCTGCCTCCAACTGCCCAGCCTTGAACTTAACACATCCTCCCTTCCCTCTCCTCCCGCCTTCCTCTCTTGCTGAAGTCTTCAGCCTTGGACTCTCCGCCCTACAGCCTGCCAACTGAGGCTGTCACTCAGAGGCCTCACCCACCTGCCTCTGTAGATCAAGGTCACACTTCCTAGAAAATATTTTTTTTAATTATAAAATCCATATACACACAGAGTAAGTGAGCCTGGTAGCACAATGGAACATAAAATGGAAACTGAACTCTGTGGAGAGCATGTTGTTCCAGCATTTAGACATTCTCTCTGCAAATGGGGGACAGGTAGGCGTCCTTAAATGTGTCTGACCCCACTTACCCGCCACCGACAACATGGTGTTTGATTTTGTTTAACTTACTTTCTTCTCCTTCTGGTCCTATGGATCAAACCTAGGACCTCTTGGGTGCTGGGTAAGTGCTTTACTACTGAGCTCTGGCCCTGCTCTCCATTTACCTTCTGTTTTGAGACAGTACCTCATTAAGGTACCCAGGCTGAGCGTGAACTCTCTGTGGCTGGCAGGCCTTGAACTTTCAACCCTTCTGCTTCAGTCTCCTGAGTAGCTGCAACCTCCTGAGAGGCCTGCAAACACCAGCCACAAGTATACCCATTGTTAGTTGGCCATCAGCCGGTCTACAGAGGGAGTTCCAGGCCAGAGCTGTGTAGTGAGACCCTGTCTCAAAATCAACAACAACAACAAACACAAAGCAAACTCACCAAAACCAGCTTAAAGGAGAAAGAATTCCTACGTTCTGTTCATCCTACAGTAACTGCACAAACCTCCCCTGGCCCCAGACACTGGCCAGACAGAGCATTTCTCAGACTTGTGCTTCTTAATTTCCTGGCCCTGTGTTTTGTTTTTACAAATACACCTGCCTGTTCCATGCAGCCCTGGCAGTCTCAGCTCCTTGGAGGATCCTGTCTTCCTGGCCTTTAAAGGGCCCCACCTGTCACCCAAACATGGTTCGAACTTGAACAACACCAAAGCCCAAATACAAGCCCAGCCAACCCATTTCCACTCTGAGCAGTAGACAGGATCCTGTACTGACAGGACTTGGATGACAACCGTTGGAGCCACACTCCTAACCACTGCCCCAGGCCAAGTCCTCTATGGAGGCCGTCAACACTGTGCACAGTGACCCTGCTAATACCCTCTCTTCACCTATGCTGGGGTGGTGGGGGAATGTGCGTCCTCAGGCACAATCCCCAGAAACCCAACACTCCGCTATCCAGGAAAGGAAGACTGAACTCAAGGCAATGGAGAGTCAGGAGCTAAAGAGACAGGGCTCCTTACCAGAGAGAGACCTAATCTCTGCAGCAGCCCCCAAAACAACTGGGCCCACCCACAAATGGTGCCCTCTGCTGGCCACCTCAGTCTCTGGTGGGAAGGCTGATTGGCTCAGGATCAAGCATAGTCCGCTCTGATTGGTCACACTAGGCAGGCGAGCTAGGACACTGTGATTGACAGCCAGATCAAGAAGCGGTCAGTAAGAAAAGCTGTCTGTGGGTGCATTGTTTGGATCAAGCTCTTCTTGCAGACATGAAAGCCTTTCTCCTTTCTACCTGTGTAGCGTGGCTGCAGTCCGGCCTAGTCATAGAGTTGGAGGTACTTCTGACCCAGAAGCCTCTAAGCATGCTCTGTCTATGGTAGAGTGTCAGGAGGGCCTCAGCCATCCCAAGAAAGCTTTGCAGGTTACCTCTGCTTCCTTGTTGTCCTGGGGATTGTGGGGCACCTGGGACACCCAGAGTGTCTGTGCCCTTGTAGGCACTGTGACAGACATCCTCTTGTAGGATAGAGAATGGACAGCTGTGTCTCTGGGGACAGGTACCTACTTCCTGGATGAGGATAAAGGTGTGGATGGAGACAGGAGTTATTTTCATTCATGGTGAGGCCTAGAGACATTGCGGGTATACGGTGGCTTGGTCTATGCCATTGGGAATCCAAATATGTTTACTGATGTCACCTCCTTCGCCATCCGTGTACCAACCAAGGCCCCTCCAGCCTGGGCTCCTTGCTGAGAGGGACAAGCATCCCCTGGCTTTCTGTGTTCTGGTCCCCAGGGTAGGAGAGGTATAGAAGTGTCTGCCACACCAAGTTATACCCCTTTCTAGGAACTTGGCCCTAAGTCTCTACACACTGTCCCCACCCCCACCTATCTGTCCCAGTTGCTACACACAGTAAAAAGGGAACCTATCAAACAGGCCTTCATGTTCAGCAAGGCCTCAGACAGTGGTCAAAGTGGGGCTCAGGAGGGCAGAGGCCCAGGCCACATCTGGAACTGGCAAAGACTGCAGAGATTCCACATCCCAAACCTCAGGCCAGAAATGGGGTGGCCCTGTCCAGTCTAGCACATTACCCTAGACTATGGCACTCAGTTCATGGAACCCCAGCAGGGCTCAGTGAGACTCAGGCTGTCTGATAGAGTTTACCAATGTCTGATAAGCACCCATGAGGTCCTGAGTGTGTCTCCAAATCTAGACACTCAAAACAGTAAGTCAGACCTGATCAGGTCCTGTAGCAGTCAGGGCACAAGACGAACTGGGTATAGCCACTTTGACCCTACTTGCCAGCCATCCAGGAAGCTTTGCCAGAGGGGTTGAGGCCCAGGATGGAGCCCCAGCTCTAGTGGGCTGAGCTGGGGAAGCTTGGGCCTTCTTTAGCTTTAGGCCTTCACCTGAAGGAGGCCTGAAAAGGTTCAGGCTCAGGCTGGGGAAGGGAAAGGCTGTCTCATGAAGTGAGGCTGCTCCTGGGCCTGAAAAGTGGCAGAAAGGGACCTTGTCACAGTCCAAACCTACCCTACTGTCTCTCCTGAAGTCAGGATAGCTAGAGGCTGAGTAGGCTCCATAGCCCAAGCCCTGTGCCCCAAAGCCAGGAGCCCCTCAAGATGGAGCCAGTGTGTTACCCCAAGGCAGGAAAGAATAGCAGAGCAAGGAGAGAGGGCATCGGGACCCCATGGCAACACACAGGCTCAGCCCACCATCCTCCCACACCTCACCTTCTAACTCCTCACCATGCTCCCCCTTCTGGTCATTGATGAACCTGTGTCACATCTGGGCAGGCAGGGCAGAGAGCTGCAGACCCTTGAGGAGAGGAGGTCAAGGCTGAGGTGAGGACAATGAGGAGAAGTGTAGAAAAATCCCCTTCCACAGCTTCCCTGTTGTTCAGGACACTGTGGCGACCCCAGCGAGCCCACCAGAATGCAAGTAGACGCCTGAGCCTCATTGGAAGCCAAGGATGCCCATGCTAAAACTGCCTGGATGTTGGGGATGCCTGAGCTCTCCCCTGGCAAGTGGAGTCAGACTCCCCATACTCCACCTAGAGTCTATCCCAGGATGCTCCTGGTTGGGCTGATTCCCTACAGTGTGACTTGACACCTTAGACCCCCCACAGTTACTCTCCCATGGCCCCTCTGCTCCACAATGCTTCCTTCATCCCTTGATCCCTCCACCTGCCCTCGATGGGTCTACAGATCTAAGTAGGCGTTGTGGTCCCTGCATTTGGAACCCCAACTGTAGCAGCCCTGTCCAGGTATTACTACTGATCCTGCTGCCTGGAGCAGGTCTGGTTCCCACTCAGGCCTCTGTGCCTAGTTCTTATTGGCTATAATTCCAAGGACCTCCCTCCTCGTAGGAGGACAGATACTCTGAAGAGTTGTGCAGAAAAGGAGGCTACAGTCTCCAGCCTCTCTGCCCAGGGCTAAGGGTGAAGAGAGTGCACAGGAGAAGCCCTCCGGACACCTGGTGTGTCTTCACCGCAGGATTCTGACCTACTTTCCTGGAGAAGGTGTGGTGGGGTAGGGACATTGGGCAGGGCAGGAAGGAGTTTGTGTTCTCTTCCTGGGGGGTGGGGTGGGAAACAGAGCCGTAATGTGATTGTTGGGGGCTGGACATCCCTCCACAACCAAATCCTACTCAATCCCCAGGCTGCCTGTCCCAACATGTCCCAAGCAACTCCCAAAGTCTCACTGTGTAGCAATGGCTGGCCTGGAACTTATAGCAATCCTCCTGCCTCAGCCTCCCAAGTGCTGGCATTACAGGTTTGCACTGCCATGCATAGCTGCAGCAGCTGTTTTCTGGAACAACTGGAGGCTGAGGTCACCAAGAGGCCAGCAGGGTGGGGGAGGCCTTACCCCTCCAGCAGGCGAGTCCCCCTGCTGCCCCCCCCCCCCCCCCCCCGGCCTGGCTGGCCCTGGGCCCCAGAGAGTTGGGGGTAGCTCCACAGCCCAGGAGCCGCAAAGGGCAGAGAGAGTGCAGTGTGGCGGCCAGCCGCCAGCAGGGCCGCCAACAATGTGGTTTCAATCTAATTGTCCCAAAATATTGTTACAACACAAACCACGTGCCATCCATTCACCTGCAACTGATCAGCTGCAAAGCTACCGGATAAACGGGCTGCACACCCCAGCCGGGCTCTGCACACCCCGGCTGGGCTCTGTGTCTGGCCTACTTTCTGCCAGGGCAAGAATGGTCAGGACAGGGGCTAGGCTCTTACTCTCTCTGTGGTCCGATAGTCCTGTGGTGGGGTAAAAATTCAGCACACTGGGCCTAAGAGGGAGCCAGGGCAGTCTGCACTACAGCTAAAAATTGGTCGGCAAAGCTACATCCAGGTTGTGTGGCCCAGGAGTCTTACTGTGTCTCTCATCCTGTATGGTATTGTTGGGCTCTTCACCTCTGGGGGAGCTGTCTGAATACACACTGCAGTGGCAGCACGTCAGGTCTCTCCATCTACACGGAAAAGACTGCAGCAGCTCACGAAAGGAACTGCCCTACTTAGCCAAGAAGGAAACTGAGGCTCACAGCAGGTCCAGGCACCCCACACCCAATGATAGAGGACCCGGCCTGGTACCTTGTGCTCCAAAGACACAGGCCCCCATAAAAGAGCCTGGAAGCTTGACCCCAGAGGGACAGGTTACAGGAAATGAACAGCAAGTGCCAGCAGCTAGAGTGGCCAGCAGCTCTGACTGTCCTCCTGGAGCCCAAGAGCAAGGCCCTAAAAACTAATGATGTGGCCGGCGGTGGTGGCACACGCCTTTAGTCCCAGCACTCAGGAGGCAGACCAGGCGAATCTCTGTGAGTTCGAGGCCAGCCTGGTCTACAGAGTGAGATCCAGGACAGGCACCAAAACTACACTGAAAAACCCTGTCTCGAAAAAAACCAACAACAGGGCTGGAGAGATGGCTCAGAGGTTAAAAGCACTGGCAGCTCTTCCAGAGGTCCTCAGTTCAATTCCCAGAACCCACATGATGGCTCACAACCATCTATAATGAGGTCTGGTTCCTTTTTCTGGGGTGTAGGAATATGTGCAGACAGAATATTATATACACAATAAATAAATAAATCTTAAAAAAGAAAACAAAAACAACAACAACAAAGAACTAATGGTGTGATAGGAGGTGGGTGGCTGGGGACAGCCCAGCATCTCACAGTGACATGGGTTCTTCCAGAAGGAAACTCCATCAGATAAGGGTACAGGGGTGTATCTGATGCCACAAGCTGTGGAGGGAAGCTGGGGAAGGACCATCAGGCAATAGTCCACCGCACTCCGAGGGCACCGTGCTGAGAATGATGGGACCCAGGCATGCCTGGGGGGCTTACACAGGATTTGTCCTCTAACAAGCATGAAGCAGAAGTCCAGCATCAGGGTGCTATGATGGCACTGGCTCCTGGGGAGCTCCAGGAAGACCTACTCTTGTCTGTCCCAGCATCTGGAGCATCTCAGTGAGCCTCAGGTACCCTGGGTTCTGTGAGCATCGCTCCGGTCTTGGCCTTGGCCTTTATGCAGCCCTCTTCCCTCATGTGGACCTTTTCTCCATCTCTTGCCTTATTATAACATGTCCTATTGGATTTAGGGGCCACTCCAACCCAGCATGACCTCATCTCAAGATCCCTAAGTGAGAGACTAGAAAACTGGTTCAGCAGTTAAAAGTGCTTGCTTCTCTTGCAGAGGACCAGAGTTCAGTTCCCAGAACCCATGTCAGATAACTCACAACCACCTAGAACTCCAGCTCCAGGGGATCTGACAACTTTTTCGGGCCGTCATGGGCACCTGTGTGACCATGGGTGTGCACGCACACATGCAAAATAGAATAAAGTTGGGTTTTTTGTTTGTTTGTTTTGCTTGTTTTTGTTTTTAATCCTTTAAGTGAGACTTGGAGATGGCAAGCAATCCACCTTGAGGCAGCACAGCTGTGAAGTAGCTGATTTAGAGGTCTGTGCTTTGCTGTAGAGCAAAGCCTGAGAAGTACCAATAGAAGCTTGGTGCTTCCAGGTGCCAGAAATACGGGCATGGATGCCTGGCAGAGAGGAGAACAGTGTCTCCAGGTGCCACTGTGAGCCTGTGTGTCTCGTGTCTGTACGTGGAGGTAGTTATTCATCCAGACAGCTCTGTGCGGACTAGGCAGCCCAGAAGGGCTGTAACACGACTCAGCATCACACAGTGGGCAGAGACAGAAGAGGCACTGATGCAGCTCACACTCTAGAGACTGCGTCTCAAAGCCATGGACCAGGACAAGCGTTCAGGACCACAGTAGGCAACTCTTACAGCATGGATGGAGCTGAGCGCCTCCTTGGAGAGGTTTCCTTGGCAGTGGGTAACAATGAGATGTGGGCTAAACAGAGAAAAGATGCAGCTGGGTGGTGGTGGCACACACCTTTAATCCCAGCACTCAGAGAGGCAGAGGCAGGCGGATCTCTGAGTTCGAGGCCTGCCTGATCCATGACCAGGGCTAGCACTTCCTGGGGTCCTGGAAGCTACTTGGGGTAGCAGCAAAGCAATATAGCCACAGCAAAGACACTGCATGAGAAATCACAGAGGACCTGTACCCCATTTGCACTACCGGCAAACTCTGCTTTCCATCCAGTCTCTGGACACACACCAAAGCAGTCAGGGCTGCTTTGAATCTCCTGTTGAAGCAGAGTTGAATGCTGGAGTGGGCTAGGAGGCTCTAGACTTCCAGCCCTTAGAGGGAACCCCGGGAAAAGCCTCAGGCAATACTTTCATGCCTCTCATGGACCTCTGTTTTTCTTTTTGAGACAGGCGCTCATGTAGTCAAGGCTAGCCTCCAACTTCTTGTATAGCTGAGGATGACCTTGAACTTTTAATCTTCTTTCGTCTACCACCCAGGTTCTGGGATTACAAGCAGCCATCAGCACATCAGCTTTATGCTAGGCAAGCACTCTACCAATCTGAGCTATGCGCCCAACATCAGGCACTTTCTTTTTAAATCTTTTGTTAATGTGGATAGATGGATGGATATATATATGTTGCAAAAGTAGCCATTGTGGCCGCTTTTCAGGGCATGGCTGGTGGCACCGGATACCCACACTATTGTTCAGCTGCTGCTAGCACCATTTGCAGAACTTTTCATTTTCCCAAACAGAAACTCAGTTCCCATTAGGCACAGTGTCCTAGTTCTAGTACCTTCTAATCCTCACTTGTCTCCATGAATTTGCCTGTTTCAGGTATTTCGCAGGAGTGGATTCTGAGGTGTCCATTTTGCCTGTTTTCTTGCACTTAGCATAATGTCCTCAAGGTTGGTCCATGTGCTAACAGGTTGCAGAATTCCTTTCCTTAAATTTTTTTGTTTTAATATTGTTTTAATTTTGTGTATGCATATGTGTCTGTGTATGAGTATGTGCACATGCGTGCAGGGGCCTGTGGAGGCCAGAAAACAATGTCAGATCCCACGGAGCTGGAGTTACAGGCAGTTGTGAATTGCCCCACATGAGAGAGCTGGGAACCACACTCAAGTCCTCTGCAAGAGCAGTATGCACGTCTAACCCTGAACCATCATCTCTCCAGTCCTGATTCCTTTCCTTTTCAAGGCCAAGTACTAACTATTCTGTTGTCTGGACCACCACATTTTGTTATCCACTCTTCCGTGGACAGGCACGTGGACAGACACATGGATGGGCATGTGGGTTGTTTCCATCTTTCAGCTCTTGTGAATAAGGAGCTCTGCAGAGAACAGTGTGGTCTGGGTGGTTACGTGCAAGTGGCATTTCTTGAGTTGTGATAATTCTATGTTGAACTTCTTAGGTGACACCAAACCTCTCTCCCTTTGTTGACCCAGATTTTGTCTTATTATTATGTATTACCATTTGCAGTGCTGGGGTGGAACTCGGGACCCTGTACTTACCAGGCCTGAGTCCTGTCCGTCCTGTCCTGTCCTCTCCTGTCCTGTCCTCTCCTCTCCTCTCCTCTGGACCAGAGTCTAACCCTCACGGTCGTCTTTGCAGTAACTCTTTCCTTCTCCATCCCTTCTCTGGGTCCAGAGGGTTCTCTGGAGGTGTGAAGGGCTCAGAGAGTCTGGGCAGGTCTGTAGCTCAGAACATGTGTCTCCTCCACAACTGCAGGGCCTGAGCCTCAGTTTCCTCATCTCTCTGTCAGGGCAGAAAAGACCAGCACTGGCACAGGGTAAGCCCTCTGTGAATGACAGCCCTGGCCACTCACAGCCCAGAGCAGGGAAAACAGACCACAGGGATGCCACCTCAGTTTTTGTTCCCTTTTATATCTTGGTTGTTTGAATTAGGGTCTCACTACGTAGCCCAGGCTAGCCTCAGACTTACTATGTAGTACAAGCTGGCCTCAAATTCTCTATGTAGGACTAGAGATTGGCTCAGTGGTTAAGAGCACTTGCTGCTCTTATAGAAGAGCAGGGTTCAGTTCCCAGAACCTACATGGTGGCTGCAATATATACATGTAGGAAAATACTTATACACATAAAATAAAATAAAAAAATCTAAAAAAAATTTAAAAAACAAAAACCACCACTCTGTAGTGGTTTTTGTAGACCAGACTAGGATTACAGGCATGTGCCATTAAGTCTTGCCTGTGTTTGCAGGGCACCAGGCCTGGGTAAACTAAGATGTGGGAGGCTCCCCTCCAGCTCAGTACCTTTCCCACGCTGCAGGTGCCTGGCTGAGGGAGGAGGGTACCTGCCCTGCGGGAGCTTCTCTTTCTTGCAGGGGAAAGAGCCACCCAGCCCCAGAAAGGATGCTCCACAGCAGACCCTTCCCACTGGTTTTGCCTGTTTGTCAGGCTAGTGGAGGGATGGATGACTCATGGCTAGCCTGTGCCCCCTTCTCTGCACCCCTGCCCCAGGTGAAGTGAGAAGCAGATGAGAAACCCCAGTCCAAGGCCTGAGGCAGGACAGGTGTGGCTGGCTGCAGCTTCCCTCCCACACCCACACAGGCTTCAGGCCAGTGTCTGGGGCCAGCTTGGCTGTCTCCCAGACTCTGAAACACCAGCTGCCTCTCCCCAGGCCTGGAACAGGAATCTGGGTGGGCCTTGGGCACTCATCTCAGCCTCTATCTTTCCTGGAGCACCTGTCTTGACTTCTAGCCATGACCTGGCATTACAGCTGCCTTCCGCCTGTGAGCTCTGTGACCTTCGACAGGTTATGCCCCTCTCTGGGCCTCAGTGTCTTACCTCTGGATGTTTATTTGGTCCATGATCACCTGTGGGCCCCAAAGACTCAGAGCTCCTTCCTCTTGCCCCCAAACCCAGAAGCCAGGCACCTTACCTGGATCATGAGGGCAGGCGTTCTGGGTCAGGAAACCAAGACAGTGTCAGCTGGAGGAGTCATGACCAGTGTCCAAACTGCGGTGCTCTCTTCTATAGGCAAGTGGCAGTGGCACTCCAGGACCATGCACCCCAAGACTGTGCACCCCAAGACGCTGCAGTGTTAGATCACCAGGTTCCAGGAAGCCAGAGCCTTCAAAAGGAGAGTAGGACAAAGGACAAATTTCCACAAAGGGAAAGCACAGGCTCCCAGCCCAGATGTGGCCTGCAGCAGGGATTAAGTTGAGGATGATAAACCGGGTGGTGGTGACACACGCCTTTAATCCCAGCACTCGGGAGGCAGAGGCAGGCGGATCTCTGTGAGTTCAAGGCCAGCCTGGTCTACAGAGTGAGATCCAGGACAGGCACCAAAACTACACAGAGAAACCCTGTCTCAAAAAAAGAAAGAAAGAAAGAAAGAAAAAGAGGATGGTTAGTGGTCAGTGCCTACTAGCTGGCTGGGCCCGTGACCGACACCAGTGCAGAAAGCATCCTGGGTTCCAGCCCAACCACCATTCCAGAGAAGCACACACTCCTGGCTGGGGAGAGGACGCAAAGGGGCTTGCTGAGCAGACGTGGAGACCTGAGTTCAGATCCTCAGCACTCGTGTAAGGCCAGGCAGAGTGTCTGGGACCCCAGCACTTCGGGAGTCAGGCAGAGGTTCCCAGGAGCTTGCCGGCCAGCCAGTCTAGCTGAAATGGTGAGCTCCAGTCCAGATTCAGTGAGAGGTCCTGCCTCAAAAATAAGGTGAAAAAATGTTAATCATTATATAAAAAACAGGAGAAAGGAATTTTGATATCAATAAATGTTGGAAAAGAAAAAAAAAAGATCGATTGGGGGCTGGAGAGATGACTAAGTAATTAAAAGCACTGGCTGCTCTTCCTGAGCCCTGAGTTCAGATCTCAGCACCCATATCAGGTGACTCACAACTGCCTATAACTCCAGATCCAGGGATCCAGGGAATCACACACACACACACACACACACACACACACACACACACACACACACATACACACATACATGCACACAAATAAATAATATATATTTTATAAATAAGGTGGAGAGTGATAAGGAAAGATATCTGGCATTAGCCTCTGTGCACCACATGCATGCACCCTTGCATGCACACACCATGCACACACAATAATAGGAATGTAAGCTCTTTCCTGCGCCTGCTAGCTATAGCCAGGAGACAGATAGATGAAGCAATACATGCTTGTTTAAGGCACTGACCAGAGCTTGAGACCCTGGATAACATTACCAGAAGTGGACTAGGAAGAGACTGGGAGGGGTGAGGTCAAGTGGTCAGCCACTGCTGTGGCCTTAGCAAGAAGAGTGGGCCTGAAGGAGGACACCCCACATGCCATAGCACTGGCCCAGAGAAGGGGTGTCATCCTCCTGCCTCAGGCTGCAGAGAACACTGAAGGTGTCAGGCTTGGAGGTTGGAAAGGCAATCCTGGGATAACCAGGCCCTGTGGAAGCCTTGAGGGCTTCTTCAGGCTCAAGGTGAGCTGAAGGAGCTGAAGGCCCTCAGCCCAAACCTGGACAGCGACTGAGCAGAGGTGGTCAAGGGCACATCACTGTGGGGAGGAGCACATCCCAGAGATTGATCAGTCCTTAGCAGCAGACAGGCTTTGGGGGCACTGACTAACAAGACTAAGCCCCACTCCCTTGCTGGGATCCTTGGGCACTGTACCTAGAATTCTGACACTTGAACTCTTCAATCTTCATTTTGGTTTTGGGAGGGTTTTGTTGTTGTTTGTTTGTTTCTCCCAGACAGGGCTTCTCTGTGTAGCCCTGGCTATCCTGGGACTTGCTCTGTAAGACCAGGCTGGCTTTGAGCTCACAAAGACCTGCCTGCCTCTGCCTCCCGAGTGCTGGGATTAAAGGTTCCAGACACCACTGCCTGGCAAACTTTCTGGTCTTTGAATTGGGAATAACTGTAATAAACAGATGGTCCCAGACTAATGATGGTTTGACTTAAAATTTTTCATCTTGTCGGGCGGTGGTGGCGCGCGCCTTTAATCCCAGCACTCCCAAGCCCTAGGATCCAGCCTACTGCTGCCTCAGGAGCACCGAGGGCCCCAGCCGCACCGGCTCAAACCCGCTAGCGTTGACACGGTGGGAGGGGATGACCTGAGCCCGTCTTCTGCTGTCGCCTCAGTTCCGAGAGTTCTCACCAATCCAGCACTGCTCTCCTGTGCTTTGACATAGGAAAGACACCCCTGGGCCTAAGGTGGGTCAGTAAAGCCAGACAGGACTGAAGACAAGTGACATGTAGCCGTCTGAGGGAAGTCAGGGCCAAGGTGGGGCACTGACGCCACGAAGCACAAGTGACCAGGCTGAGAAGTGACCTTGAGTGTAAAAGAGACACCATAGGCCAGGCCAGAGTCCAGTTAGGGACAGGGAGCCCCAGTGTGGAAGAGGGCTGGTCTGGGCTCCATAACCCCACAGTGCCAAGGTCCTCCAGGAATGGTGACTGAGCTGCTGCATCTGCACAGTGCCTGTCAGCGGGGAGTGTCCTTTTGAGGCTGGAGACACTGTAGGGACAGGATGCTCCAGGCACTGAGGCCTTCAGCCACTGCAGTGGAGCCACTGGACAGGGGATCTCATTCAGAACTGGTGTCATAGCATGGAAAATGGTCAGAATGCACCTGTGTTACCCCGGGGTCTCAGGCCCCAGAGCTGCCAGGCAGGGTGTAAGCTGGGAAAGCTGGAGGTCCTAAGACCACAGGTAGTATTGGGCAGGAGAAAGGATTTGTTGGGGGGCTGAGAGGTTCAACAGTTGAAATTGATTGCTGCTCTTACAAAGAAATGGAGTGTGCTTCCCAGCACCTGTGTCAGGACTCACACCTGCCTGTGACTCTAGCTTCAGGGGATCTGATACCTTCTTCCGGACTCCACAGGCCACATATGAGTGTGTGTACATGTACATGCATGCACACACGCACGCGCGTGCACAGACACACATAAACAAATAATATATCTTTTTTAAAGAAGAGATATGTCAGGTGCAATGATGATCCTAATTAATCTTTAAGACTGTATCATACAAAAAGAGCACATTTCTCAATCAGACAGACCTGCTTCAAATTCTACTATGTGGCCTTGGCCAAGTAACTGAGCTTTTCTGTACTCATGTACAGTGATGTCTCTGTTGCAGAATAGCCATGAGGCCCTAGAGTTCTCTTGCTATAGATATATCAAGCCAGGTACTGGTCAATGAAAGCCTTCTCTTCCTTCATATCTGTAACCCTGTGGCTGAGGGACACAGGCTTGTCAAGCTCCAGAAAGCTGGCACTCTGGGCTGCCATGAACCCAGCAGATCCTAGGAGGGTTGGGACTGCCTGGGGAAGACTGGCATGGCTGAGGCAATGCCCTGCCCTGCTTTGGTGCTCGCCTGGAGCCAACAAACTAGGGGTCAAGCCTCTAACCATACCTGATGCGGTCTTCCCTCCTGCCATGAGCATGTCCCAGCTCCTGCAGGCCACATTTACCCACGTGGAGCTGCATCCAGGCCACTCACATGCCTGAGCTCTGTCACTGTAAACAAAAAGAACAGTTTCCTAAAGGTTAACTCTGCTGCTATCTGGTAGGGTTCCAGATGGGGCCTGGAGGTCAGCTCGGTTGGTAGGAAGCAGAGTAGCCTGTCAACAGGTGAGGAGGTCATCTTCAGTCCTCAGAAGTCCTCTATCATTAATGCCTTCATCCATGCACCCATGCATCCATCCTTCACTCTAACACAATGTGTACATGTGATTCTCCCTTCCCCTGTGCTGGTGTATAGTCCAGTCCAGGCCCTATGGGGTAACTCTTGGACCGCCTGGGTCAAAACTGTCCAGGTTCTTTGGTGTCCACTCCTGTGTCTTGTAGGCTAGCTAGACTGTTCAGATGTGTCCCTGGAAAACTGTTCCTGAGGCTATAAAGGTACAGCCAGGAGTTGGCAAAGCAGCTGACAGCAAATGTCTGTCGGGAACTCAGCTGTGGCTCCCAAGGGCATGGAGAAGTAGCCACCTGAGCCTCACACACAACCCCATTCCTGCTGGCTGCACTAACAGGCCTAGTGGGCACTGATGTGTCAGGGATAGATCCTAAGACACTGGGGCTGCACTTCCTGCAGGAGAATCCTGGAGGCAGGTTCTGCTACACCTCATGCTTCTACCTTGGAGGACGGGGGGGAGTGGTCCTCGGGAAGGAAGGGCTAGGGTAGAGTGTATGGTGGCAGGCTTTCTGACTCTCCTCAAGCTCCTTTTCTGGGGCCAGGCCCTACCCAGCCTGCAGCTTTGTTAGGGCCCCCCCTTTCTGTCTGCTGCCACTGGTGAGGGGCTTTCTGGGGTCAGTGAGAGAGCCCACTGGAAGTAGTTGAGGTGACCTGCTGACCCAGATCATGTGGCCGGGGAACAGGCTGTCTGGCCCTGGGGCAGGGATGGCTGGACTCCTTCCCAAGCATCCCAACCCCCAATGTTGCTGTGCCCAGCAATGAAACTGCTAAACTGCACAGGGGACTCCTCACCCCTGGAAGATCTTGTTCATGTTAATGGCTTTTCCAGGGTCCTCTCATATGCTCAGGCCCCCTCCCCCACGCTGGCCTGATTAGCAATGAGTACAACACTGGGAAAATTATTAATTTTCATCCCTCAAGTTTACTTCTGGGAAAGTTTGCCAATTAACTTAGCGCACCAAGACTCCCAGAGTAAAAAGAAGAAGGAGGCAGAGGCCCAGACCAGCCCCGGGGGGGGGGGGGAGGGGCAGCAGGTGAAGAATGCATCCTAAGGACCCTGGAAGGTCAGACAAGGCCAAGGCCTCTGGCCAGGAGGCTGCCCCAGCCCACAGCAGGTAGGGAAGGGTAAGGCTGCCCCAGTCCTGGTCCTCTAGGGCTCTGTGATGTTCTGCAAATGTAGAGGGGGAAGGCTGAGTGGGAGACACAGAGACTTGGGGACCCTGGCTCTCATGGCTCTCTGGATATTGCTGAAGAAGCCTAGTGCTGGTCTGGAATACCGGAACCAACAGTGGTTGAGATGCTATGACTTTCATGGCCAAGGTACTTTAGGCACTTAAGACGGCCCACCCAGCAATCTCCAGGTCTGGCCCTTCATACCCTTATTCCCCCCCCCCATTTTTTTTTTGGTGCTGGGATTAGAATCCAGGTCCTGCCTAGCTAGGTGAATGCTCAACTCTGAGCTACATCCTCAGCTCCATTTTCTCCAGTTCTTTTGTGCATACCCAGCATCCCCTGTGCTGGCCTAGGCTCTTCTGGTGGCTCCCACTCCACCATCGGGGTTCATCGGGATCTGTGTGTGGTTGGGGTGGGTCAGAGGGCAATGCTCCCTTCCCAGCAGGATCCAGAGAGTAGCCCAGAGTGTGAAGGTGAGCAAGGAGACACCTGCAGAGGCCATATGGGCTGTTAAGCCCCAGAAATGCATGTGGCATCCAGGCCAGGCAAAAGCCCCTAAAGGGGACACTGACTTCCCTAGGAGACTAGAGGAACCAAGAATCCAACTGAACAAGAGGGAATCTCAAAGCAGAGCACTGTGCCTCCTCCTCCTCTTCCTCTCAGACCCAAGAGGGGTCTCTGATGATGGGAGAGAGGGAGAGCTCTCCAGCTGTTTCTGGACTGAGGAACCTGCCCAGCAGCCTGTGGAGTGGAGAGAGAGGCAAGCCACCTCGCCTAAGGCCTGAGTATCTATTGGGCACTGTCTGCCCCAGCTGTCTTCCGGATGTGGGCTCAGGAATGCTCCCCCAGGCCTGCAGAGCAACCCAGAGGACAAGGCCACTGAATGGCCTTTCTCTGTAGGCCCCTCCTGAGCTGCAGCAGGGCAGGGATGCCCCAGCATCCTCAACACCTCCTGCTCTTCTGGTCACTTCACCTCTGGTCTCTGTCACCAGCTCCAAAGGTTCCCTTGTACTCAGGGGTGGAACTGTGTTTTTAAATTGCAAAATTGGGGCCATTTTATCTTTTTGTTACCACACAACCATTAGTGAAGTAGAGCGCCTGCCTGAGCCATCATCATCCCCGTGAAACTTGGCTTCCCCGTCTGCCACAAACCCGGTGAAGTGGAATTGCAAGTACGTTGGCAGGCAGGACCAGGTGCCTGCTACAGGGTAGGAGGCAGCATGCAGCGAAAGGGTCAGGTGAAAGGTTTTGGGGGACTTGGGACACAAGAGACCTCTGCCACTAGGGGAGGATGGCCTCCCCTTCCTGACCACACAGGACTCCTGCCGGGAAGAAGGGGGAGATCTAGACGGGGGCTGCTCCCCAACTCAGCACATGCACTCCCTACCCAGAAGGCCAACCAACCCGCCTGGCATTCATGGGCTCCTTGTCCCGCTGGGGGAGCAGCCAGGAGGGCCAAGGCCTCTTTCCACACTGTGGGCATGCTGGACTTACCAGGGGTACATTGAGCCAGAGGCTGAGGTTACCGACTGTAGTTAATAACCAGGGCTGCCAGTTCCCCTCAACAGACAAGGGACCCAGCAACGGCCCTCCTGGACCCAGACACTGCTCGGTTCTCCAGGTGGGGTAGGGCAGTGACACTGGTGAACTGGGGGACTGTAGGCAGAGGCTAGGTTTCTTAGGGAGGGGCCTTGGAGGGACAAAACCTGAGCCAGAGTCCCTGGAAGGCCCGCTTCCCCTCCCCCAGGCCTCTTAATCTTTAACTGCTTCAGGGCTAACCCTGACCCCTGAAACAAACAGGGCCGGCTTTTCCCAGTTCTAGGCACCTCCCTTGGGAGGAAAGAGCTTCGGGCTGGAAAGAGACGTCTTAAAGGAAGGCTGGAGGGGGACTACGTGGAGCAGACAGGATAGGATGCCCCCACAGGTGCTGGAGGGCTCAGCTAACTTTACCCCATTTTCTCCATGAGAGCTTTGTCCAAGAGTCGCTAGAGGCCAGCGAGCATAAGTGGGACAAGGTGGACTTAGGACCCTGGCTGGAGTCTGAAGGCCAAGGAGCAGAATGGTCCGAGTAGAGGTTGCTCCAACTTCAGTCAGAGGACACCGTGGTCCCTGGAGCATGCAGGGGAGGGGGCTTCCTCTAGAAATCTGCTGGGCTATTGTTGCACTTTCCAAAGCCATGGAAGATTTCCAGGAGGCAGTGACAACCCCAAATAATAATAATAACGCCCCTCCCCCAGCAGCAGGAATTCTGGAAAAAACAGCTGCTGCCGTTATCGCCCCAGGAAAAAACAAGGTCAGGCGCTGCAAAGATTTAATTTAAGGTGCGCCCCCGCGGCCTGCGGGCCACGCACCAGCACGCACGCGTCCTTCGAACGCGGGGTCGAAGCCTGTGGGAACCCGGGGGCACCCCGGCTGTCTCTGCATCCGCCGAGAGTCGGGCGCAGCCGACTTAGCTCCAGACGTCTCAGCAGGGAGTCTGGGGCCGGCCCACAGTCGCCTGGGGCCGTGAGCGGACCTCACTCAGGCTGCTTGCTGCCCCGAGCTTCTGGGGGGCTAAATCAGTCTCCAACAAAGCATTCTGAAATGAGGGGCTCTGTCAGGAGAACACAGCCCGACCTTAATCAGAAGTGACGGCAGAGTGGGCCGCGGGCGCTGGCAGGCCAGGTCGGCTGGAGCCCAAAGACCCTTGTCCTTGTGGGCTGCGGCTTGCAGGACTGGCTCCGGGCGCACAGGGGAGGGAGGCTGGAGAGCTCCTCCAGTCGCCGCCCAGTCCCCACCGGCCACACTTGCTGTAGGTGGAGAGAGCTCAGGTGGGGCACACAGACAGGCTGGGGCCAGCTCTGGGTACAGCCTTGGTGGTGGCCTCTGGCGTGGAGGACAGACGTTCCACACCACGCAGCACTCGAGAGGAAACTCCCTGCGATAGCCAGCGCGGTGCGGCTAAGAGCGCGCTTCCTTGGCGCTCCGCGCCAGCCTGGGGAAGCCGTGAAGTCACCAAGGTGGGCAGAGGCTTCAGGACCTGAGTACCCGAAGATTCCCGGGCCTGTGCTGGGAGTGTCCATATTTCCGACTACCAGAGGGAAGGGTCTGGCCTGGGCTACCAACAACACCGCGTGCGCCTGGCCCTCCAGGCCGCCCAGCCACCGCCGGCGTCGCCTATCTCCCAGGCAGAAACCAACCAACACCAAAGATTCCCTCATTTCCCAAACTGGGGAATAAGGAGCAGGGGTTAGGAGGAAGGCGGAAGGGGGGAGGGGATAGGGTCGAACCCGTTGGTTTTTTTACTTCAAAATTATATATTTTATGTCACAATCACTTTTCGTTAAGACCACAAACATCCAATTTGGCTCGGCGTAATAAAATCAGCCGGAGCTCCCTTAAACGGAGCCATTGCAGAGAATTAAGTTGTGAAATCTAATCTATTATATCCATAAAGGAGAATGCTTTCATTGTAAATTCAGGTTATAAAGAAACTATACCTGGGCCACCAGCCTCCCTTTCGGATTTGCTACTTGAAGGCTTATCAAATTACTTCGAAATGTTGGGCTCCCCCTCTCTATCTCATGGCAACCAAAATTAAATGTGGCAACATTTCTTTAATACCCAAGGTCAGAAACAACTGATTCAACAATAGGATATAATTTTTAAGACATCTCCATTCGCGTTGGGAGGCACCCTGCTTCCCCAATTATCTCAAGTTTTTAAAAACTAAACGCAAGAAGGCTCCTTAAATTCTCTCCTGCTCAGGCGGAGGGCTCTGGGGTGCAATCCCGGGTGGATCGCACGTGGACCGCACACACCCGCGGCTCGGACCTGCATCAGCAGCGTTAGGCGATTCTTGGCGCGGCACACCTCAGGGACCGGCGCCGCGGAGCCCGGCTTGCGCGCCCTAGCCCCAGCCCCAGGCGCCCCGCTGGTTCCAGGACTGGCTGGACCAGACAAAGGAGTAGCCAACGAGGGGTTAAGCCTCCCCTCGCCCTTCTCAGAATATACTCTTCCAGGCAGCTGGAGCAAGGGAAACGTAGCACCCTAAAATTTCTCGTTTTTGCATGCCGGGTGGCGGTGTTTGCTGCCCTTCCCGGGAGGGAGTTGGGCCCAGGCCGGCCCCTCTCCCTCGGACGCCTTCTTCCGTTTCTGTAAATTAACTCCGGGCTTGGGCTGGGCGTCCTGGGCTGGCCAGAAGTGGGGGGTCACCAAGGACTCTCTGCCCTCGATCTCAAAGAGGGGTGTTTGGGGGACGTCGAGGAGATCGATAAGTTTCTGGATTCCCAGGAAACCGGCGGACGTGGCTTTTGTCAGGCCTGCGAAAAAGATTTATGAGGCGCCGGCGGAGTGTTGGGCCGGCTTCGCCCGGGCGGCCAGCGCACCCGGTCTAATCTTTGATTTCCATCTAATTATTTTTTTTTTCCCTGCCACCTTCAACTCGGTGTCCGGAGAGGCGAACAAAGGGATGAGGATGGGGGATGGGAAGGCAGGCAGCGGCGGCTGGGGGATCCCCCCATCGGCTTGGAGCCCCCAAGACGCCCGAGGCTCGTGCTTCTGTGAGCGTTCCGGGCGGCCGGACAGGAGCTGAGACCGTGGGAGACTCGCCACGGGGCCTGGGTGGGCGTTGCAGTCCTCAGAAGGGGTCCAGAGCCTGAGCCCAGCAGGGTTTCTAGGGTAGGATCCGTGGCGCGGGAAGGGCTCAGGGAGTTGAGGGGGGGGGAGTCAGCCCTTGGTAGAGGCGGCACAGGAAGGATTTTTACCCCCGCCCAGAAAAAAGATCTGCACAAGCGGGTGAGAAGAGCGAAACTTGAATTTTTCATGTTGGCGAGAAAAAAAAATCCGAAATAGAAAATGATTTTATTGGTCACTACCCATAAGTCAACTAAAAACAGGGATAATTAGAGAGTGGGGAATTCAGGGGGGCCATAAATCCGCGGCGCCTTCTCCATCGGCGTCCGGAGGCTTTATGGCTTGTTGAGTTTTATTTTGAGAGAAACGAAGTCCAGAGTTTTGGTGGAAGCGGGACTACCCGCCGAGCGCCGCGCGGGCAGCCAGACGCCCGGGTCTCCGGAAGGTGGCCAGTTAGGGCTCGCTCGGTCCCAGAAAGAGGGGCCTTCCCAACGCCGGGACCCTTCTCTCCAGGGCGAAATCGGTGCCCAACCCGCCTCTGGGCAGGGGAGTCACATTCTTCCTCCACCCAAACTGCGATGCAGACAGACAGTAGGTGTGCCTGGGGTCCCGGGGTTTTTATAACGAGATTCATTCCACTCGCGGCTTCCAAACGTCCGCCAGGTCCTGCTCGCTTGGGGGCCTTTTGTTCTAATTTACAGGGAGGAGGGGATGGAACAAACAACACACAACAAAATACAAAACCCACCTTACTTTGCAATCTTGCGCAAAGCGGCTGGGAGTACTTTTCATTCCATAGGGGTTTTTTACCCCACCGGTCAGAGGCCCATTTCCTCTTCTGAAATGGTCGTCTCACGAAGCCACCCTTAGCAGACCGCGTAAAATCCCATTATAAGGTAAAACAGTGGGGACACTTCTGACTCAGCTGCGGCTAATTTGGGGAGAAAAGAAAGTGAATTCTTCAGGAACTCCAAATAAAAGCGCCCCTTTCCCTGCAACTCGCGCCAAGCTTCTCCTTTGTTTTAAACACACGTACAAAACCCTTGTCCTTCCTAGGAACGGGGGCGGGGAGAACTGCGCGTCCACATTGAGGAGCGCTCTCCCCCTAAAAACTACTCTCCGAGGAGCTCTTTTGTTTGAAGTGGGTATGGGGGAGGGGACGGGACGGGGCCGCTCCAGGCCCGCTACCAGGCTCTTCTGACCCGGAAAAAAAAAAAAATCCTGTCTGCCGCGGGTGTCTCCTGACCGCGCAAATCTGAGGTTCCCGGGTCCAGGAGGAGTTCGTTCCTGGTCACCCACCCAGCAGTAGCCAAGGCCAGGGCTCCCCACTGCGAGTTCCCCCCAATGGGGCCCCTAGACCTTCAAAGTAAACACCCCGGATCTGAAAACGAGAACCCCGGGTTTCTGGGTTGGGGATAACCGTATGAACGACTGTGAAACAGAGCCATCGTGCTGTGGCACCCAGGGTGTCCTGGGTGAATCCCGTGGGACTCAGAGGAGAGCGACGCGCGCTTCCACAGGGGCTGCCTCCAGGACCCGCGCTGCGGGTGGTGGAGAGCCCGGAAGGGCTACCCCGAGTTCGGCTGCCGTCCCAGGACCCCTCTGAAAGGCACGTTTGCTGCGAAATCTCGCACACACCTCCTAGGTTCTTATTCGTCCCCTGCCCAGAGTACGCTCCGGGCGAGCGGGAAACAGGGAGATCGCACGTACCTGGAGGCGCTCCGAGGGCAGTCTCGCGGGCCCTCCGTAGGCGAGGGAGCCCCCCAGAAGCCACTCCCCGCCCGGCTAGGCGCCCCAAGGCCTTTCCCTCCCTCCCCGGCCACGCACACCGCCGGGCTAATTCTCCAGGAAGCAGGAGCGGGACACTGGCCCGCCTCTCCGGGAGCAGGATCCATTTTCTGGCGCCAAGGCCCGCGCCAGCTCTCAGGCCGCCGTCCGCGCGCAGGGTTCCCCGTGGCCCTTCCTCGGGATCAGGAGAGAGTGGTGCGGCCTGGACGCAGGACTGCGGCTCGCGCTGCAGCTACAGGCTCCCGCGCGCCCTTCTGCATCCAGGCTCCTGCGTGTCCACGTTCCCAACGGCGAGACCGGGACGAACTCTGAGGCCTCCGGGAAGAGGCGGCTGCAGCCGCGGTCCAGGCAGAGGCCCCGGGCGGGAGGGGTACCCGGCGGAGGGGCGGGCGAGCTACCAGCGCCCCGCGGCCACGGCCCTCGGGGGGCGCCCAGCCCCACCCACGTGGAGGCCCCCGCCCCGCCTCCGCGAGGGCAGCGTCCCCGCCCGGTCCTGCGCGCCCGCCTAGCTCCGCCCAATCGCCTCCCGCAGCGGCCGCTCCCTTTGTCTGGGCAGCCGGTGCAAACCAATGGCGTCGCGTGGGCGGTGCGCAGCTTGGCCAATAGCTGATCTGGGAGGTGGGGCCGAAGGGGAGGCTCTCCCGGGAGAAGATACTGCAAACCCGCAAGCTGCAGGACCCGGGCTCTGGGGCCAGAGTATGTCTGCAGATTCGAGCTGGCTCCGCCATGGAATTTTGAATTTAGGATCCCTTTCCACTATCAGGAAAGATGCCCCAAAGTCGAGAAGGAAGTTTGAGAGGATGACGTCCGACCTGTGGAGAGCGGGAAGGCGGTTTAGACGGAGTCAGTCCCGAAGCCCCAGGGGACTTGATTTAGAACAGCCCTTTAGCACCCTGGTCACGCCTTGCCTTGCACTTTGAAATTCAGTGGGTGCAGCGTCCCCGGAAGTCAGGAAGGTGCCCTGAGATCGAATGGTCAATAATGTGATGTTCTGACTCAAAGGCATCCCAGAGTTAGGGGAGGCGCATAAGCCCTCCCAGGGAGGACTATAGTATTGGGGGCCACTGCCCCAGGCTCACCTTAATGGGCAGCGACCCATTTGCCTTCTGAGCTGGGAAATAATAGGTCATGAAGGAGACTCAGACCAAAATGACCACAGCCAGAGAGAGCTGCGTGGCTGGCTTGCCCCTAGACAGAGACCGTGAAGGAAAGCTCTCAGGCGTTCTCTCCACCAAGCCCTGTGGGGCAGCAGGTGCAGAAAAAACCCCAGAGCCAAGCTGATACCTCCTCAATAAGCAAGCACACCGTGTCTCCTCCGGAAGGCTCTGAGCAGTGAACAGGAGAGTCCACTAGTCCTGGTCTCAGACCTGGAGGTGTTTCCCAACCTTTTCTCATTTCCTACACCTTGGCTCAAAGTGAAATCACAAACCAAGTAGAAAAGGAAACAGCCCTCTCGTGTGGGGGCTGCAATCTGCTGCCGCCAATGGAAAGCTGAGCTCTGGAAGTAAATGAGGTGCATTACATCCGTGGCCCGCAGGGCTCCACTGAGAACTATCAATCCCCACATCTCCCACGCTGTTGTCACAGAAGCCAACATCTAATTCCTTGTTGCTAAAGGCAGTACTCAGCCACCTTTATGGCTCTGTTTTGAAAGTCCTCTTTTCAAAAGTCCAGGGATACTGAGATGGCCTGTGGCTAACTGAAGGGCAGACTGTAGCTCTCAGGAGCTGGGGCTCCTCCAGCTGTGGTTGGAAGCCACAGACCTGATCAATACGGCCTCCGAGCTCCCAGGGATTACACATCCCAGGTTGGACACAAGCTGGATTTTGAGACCAAGAGGAATTGAATCAAGATAATGATCTAAATAATTCCTAACAGCCTCCCTTCCCACCCTCAATCCCTAGAAATGATAGAAAAGTTTAAAACTCCATTATAATCAGAGAATAAGGATGGTGCCCATGGAGACAGGAGAGGGCAGTGCTCCTGCGGGAAGGGAGCCTTGGGGCACAGAAGGAAAACTGCTGGCCAGTAGGAGGGTCCAAGGGGAGCTGCTCAGAGGAAGTTGTGGGATCCTGGGAAGTCTGCGGAGACATTCTCTCCCTGGTCTGTGCTCTGCGGCAGTGGGCTGAAACTAAACAGATACCACTGGAGACTGGCACCTGGAGGAGGAAGTCTCCTGTCCTCTCAGCAGCACAGGAGGCCCAGGGCACAGTCTGGAGACTCACCAAAACCTTACACACAAAGAGCAGTGCTACTTAGAACCACTAACCCTGGCTGGAGAGTTGGCTCCGTGGTGAAGAGCACTTGTCGCACTGGCAGAGGACACAGGTTCATTTCTCAGCAGCTACACTGTGATTCACAACTGTCTGTAACTCCAGTCCCAGGGGAATCCGGTGGCCCTCTTCTGACTCTGCAGAAACCAAGCACACACACTGTATGTGCGTGATATAAACACACACATGCAGGCAAAACACTCACACACATAAAATAAATAGATCTAAAACCGTTTTTTAAAGGAGTCACTAACCTGAGAGGAGCGCCAGACAGGTCAACCTGAGACACTAACGCCCTGGACCTGCTGAGCCTGACGCCTGGCACCACTGTCCTGTCTCCTTCCTCCTGGGGGGATGAGGGGGGGTGGCTGTACTACACTTCTCAAGTTCCCCTGCAAAGAGTGTGATCATGTGGGCAGCCGCCCAAGCGAGGAAAGGACTAGGCCTCTTGCTCTGCTACACCCAGTGGTCGTTACCAGAGTGGCCCAAGAAGTTTCATGTGGAAGGCAAGACCAGCACCAGTGTGGGAGCACCAGGGTGGGAGCATCAGGGTGGGAGCATCAGTGACCTTAGGAGTTGAAACTAAAAAGAGGGCCCTGGCCTTACTTCTAAGAGGAATCTCGGCTTTTGCTTGGACTGTTCACCCCCAGAGTCTGTGTGTTCAGGCAATTAAACTTAGAGTTAATTCAGCTTAAACGTATCTTAGGTTAAATGTCTGAGTCTTGATTCTACGACTACTTCTTTACCACAGCGATAAGACGCTCTGCCCCTCCTCCCAACTTTGGGTTTGGCAATATGGCTCCCTCTGGCACATGGGATCATTACCAGATGTAAAGTGGATAAAGCTTGAAATGTGCTAGCAAGATCAGCCTTGTTCTATTGAATGCCAGGGAGCCACTATGAGGAGATAGTCTCATGGAAGAATGTACGGGGTGGACCTGGTCTCAGGAGGAGACAGCAGACCTCAGCACTTCAGCCTGTGAGTGTGAATTTGGTGCTGTAAGCCGTTTTCTGTGGTACTCTAAGCAGCACTGTCGTGGTGACAGCTAAGATTCTTGTCCTGACTAATACAGACAAGGACACTGGGCAGAAGGAATCTTGAGCACGTGGTTCCATCTTAGAAGTTGGGTTATAGATGGTTATATATATAGGAAAACTGAGGAGGTAAAAATAACAGCATGTTTTTCTTGTTACCCTGCAGTAAACTGGGGAAAACTGAGAGAAGGGAGGCAAGAGCCAGGATGTTAGCCCGCCACCTGCCCCTTGCAGAAAATGAGGCCAGGTATAACCAAACGCACCTTGGTACTGTGGAGTCACAGGTTGGAAAGGGCACTGTTTAAACCTCCAGACCTGTAGAAGTGGTTGTTATTGTTCTGAGGCCAATGATCAAGGCAGCTTGGTCTAGTAAAAGGACTTAGGCCTGCTTGGGCAGGATGGCTCCACAGGTAAAATTCCTGTTGATAAGCTTGATGACCTGAGTTTGATCCTGCGACCCACAAGTTGTCCTTTGGCCTCTGCATGGATGCCATGGCATTTGTGTGTGCACAAGTGCATGCAGGTGCACACACACACACACACACACACACACATGACTTAGGCCTGCAACAACCCCAGAGTAGTACTCAGATTACAGGCATGTAGAGAGTAGCAGTTAACTGAATAACATGTCCCCTGCTGGCTGGAGAGACTCTGTGTACTCTATCTCCCCAAGACAGGATAGCCATTTATTTTTAAACGTGTTTGAAATGTTTGATGCAGGCACTCACAGATATCAGGAGACCAGAAAAAAGACTTCTGAATGTCCATCTTTCCACCCAAAGGTGTACTTCTCATAGGTACTCTGGCTGGGCTACATTCCTGGTTCGGTTGTAACAGGTGTGGTCACCACACAATGTAGCAGGTACACTGTACCTGTGTCAGGCACACGTTAGCCTCTCTGATGTCCCCTTCCCACACTAGAGTGCAGACAGATACTTTAGATGCCACCTGGGGGATGGCAGGGCAGCCATCAGTTCTCAGACCCCATTGGCTACTTGGAATGTCAGGCCCTCAACCAGAACACTTGCTTTGGGTAGGCCAGAAAGAACAAACTGTTGTGATGTCATGGGCATCCAAGCTTGGGGTCTGCTGGATACAGAGATTTGATTTGCACTAACATGAGAAGAGTGAGTTTCCAAAACACATGGGAAAAACTTCCAGCTACACTTGTGATGTTTTCTTTTCTTTTTTTTTTCTTTTTAAAGATTTATTTATTTATTATGTATACAGAAGAGGGCACCAGATCTCATTACAGATGGTTGTGAGCCACCATGTGGTTGCTGGGAATTGAACTTAGGACCTCTGGAAGACTAGCCAATGCTCTTAACTGCTGAGCCACCTCTCCAGCCCCATATAGGATGTCTTAAAACAGCACTAGTAATATTTTCAGAGAGAAGAATCGTAACAACAGTGCAGTGAAGTGGTGCACACCTATGAACCCAGCACTCAAGAGGCTGAGGCCGTGGTGTCATGAATTCAAGGCCAGCCTGGGCTACTCAGTGACTGTGAGACCAGCCCGGGCTATGTGGTGAGACTATATGAAATTGAACAATCATCAAGCTAGGGGTTTGGGATGAAACTCCATGACAGAGTGTGGACAATATATGTGAGGCCCCGCCCTGGATTCGAAAAGAATCTGAAAATAGAAAGAAAGAAAAAAAAAAAAGAACAAAATAATACAATAATCTGGGGAATTGAATATTCTGGTGGTATTTTACTTTCTTCTTTACAATTTTATGTATTATTCAGAAATTTACAAGAATATATTATTTATGTATTCAGGAAAAAACAAAATCATGTTTATGTGAAAAATAAAAATAAACTTAAAAAGATATTTTCCAAAAGTCAGCTAGATGTCTTGGGAAATAAAATATTTCCCCATTGAAATAAAAAATGCTCTTAGCAAGCCAAAGAAGAGGATGGGCTGGTCCACGGGTCATCAGTGAGGGAGGAGGTCAAGCTGAAGAATTTTCTAGAACACATAGTGAAAGGCCCTTCCCCCCTAAA
Organism: Peromyscus californicus insignis; assembly: GCF_007827085.1. Lineage (NCBI taxonomy): Eukaryota > Metazoa > Chordata > Mammalia > Rodentia > Cricetidae > Peromyscus > Peromyscus californicus. The sequence goes on along the minus strand of NW_026294551.1, from coordinate 1,965,459 downwards.
AAAAGTGTGAAGGAAAAACTAAGCAACATGCAAAACAGGCCATTTAAATGAGATTCCGGGGAATGAAAAGAAGGAGAAGGAATAGTTAAGGAAATAATAAAACTGTCCAGGGCCGAGGGAGACACTAGGAAAACATTTCAGAACATAAGGAAGAGAGATGCAGGTTCCCGTGGGAAAACATGCTACCTCCAGAAAAAAGAAAGGAGCAGACATCTGATGCTGGGAACTCAAGATTCAAAGACATGGAGGGCACCTTCACCATCCATAGGGAAAATTAGCTGAGCCTAAAGTTTCATGCCTGGCCTGACAGCCATTCAGTGCCAGGGGAAAACAAACACCACTTTTGGCTGTGCCAAGTGTTCAGAGAATTTATTTCCAACACATAGTATCTGAAATAATTGCTAGATGGAGGACTCAATCTAAATAAGCGAATAACAAATTCAAGAGGTAGGCAAGGAGGGGTACGGAGCTGAGTCTGCTTTTATCAGAGACTATATTGGGAAATGCTCTTGGTGGCCTGGGGGGAGGATCCCAGTGAACTCAGAATGGACAGTGCCCTGGGACAGAGGGGAAATGAATCAGCAAGACGGGCGATGACTCTAGGTGGTGGAAAGAGGGGAGGCCAAGTCCCTGCTCAAAATGCAGGCACTAGGGGGTTAGGGAAGATAGCGCAGTCGGTCCCGTGCATGCTTCGTAATCGACAGGACCTGAGTTTGCTCCTCAGCACCCATGAAAGCCAGGTGTAGGGTGCGCACCTGAGACCTCACTGCTGGGGAGGTGGAGACGGGAAGATCCTGGGACCTCGTGAACAGCCAGTTGAGATTCAAGTTCAGTGACAGACTCCACCCAAATAAGGTGACGCACACCTTTAATCCCAGCACTCGGGAGGCAGAGCCAGGTGGATCTCTGTGAATTCGAGGCCAGCCTGGTCTACAGAGCGAGATCCAGGACAGGCACCAAAACTACACAGAGAAACCCTGTCTCGAAAACAAACAAACAAACAAAAAACAAAACAAATAAAGTGAGAGATCAAGAGAGGGAGTGAGAGAAAGCAGAGCCCACAAGATGCCTTACCCGGTCAAAGCACTTGCCATACAAACCTGACAATCTGATGTCGATTCCTGGCACTCACGTGAAGGTAGAAAGACAGAACTGATTCCCAAGAATGTCTCTGACCTCCACATGCACCACCCTAACAATAAACAAACAAAGAGTAGTGAAAACTTAAAAATATTTAAGGTACAGAAAGATTGAGAAAGACACCTGTTGTCAGCCTCTGGGAGTCATGTGTATCTGCCCGCATGCAGACACATGAACACACCACACACACACACACACAGAATGGCTAGGGTTGGGTGGTGTAGTGTTGAGCACTTGCTTATCATGTACCCTGCCTGAGTTCCATCCTCGGCACCATAAAAACGATCAATTAGTTTAGAAGAATTTACCACTAGGTGAATAGAATTTGATGTAAATCTTCTAAATAAATGGAGCAGAAACTTGATATATCTCACAGAAGCAGGAAATGGGAGACAAGCTGGGTCATAGAGACAACATGATACCATGGCAAATACAACCTAAAGCCAATCAGGTGTGGTGGAGCACACCTGCAATCCTGGAACTCAGGAGGTGGAGGCAGGAGGATCAGAGTTCAAGGCCAGCATGAGACCCCTCATTTCATAAACCAAGACAGGGACAGGGGATTGCTCATGGGTTAAGGCACTGACAATGTGAGTTCGATACTTGAAATGGAGAACTGGCTCCTGCAAGTTGCCCTCTGACTTTCACATGTGCTCACCTGTGTGTGTGTGCGTGCATGTGTGCACACGCACACACGCACTAGCTCACATACACATGAACATGTATATACACACACACAAAAAAAAATAAAGAAAAATGTAAAAACCCAATAATAATTATTTATGATTGAAGAAGCAGGGGCTGCAGAGCTGGCTCGGCGGTTAAGGACACCTGTTGCGTGGGAAGAACCATATTAGGTTCTCAGAACCCACACGGTGGTTCACAACCATCTGTAACTCCAGTTCCAAGGGACCCAACCATTTCTGGACTTCACAGGCACCAGGCATGCACGTGGATATACATGTAGGCAACACACACACATAAAATAAATAAGTCTTAAAAGAAAAAGAAGATGAAGTCCTCAAAACCTGTGTCGGAGCCTGGAGAAGAAAGTTAAAAACACAACACTTCAGGTACATTTAGAAAACAGAATAGGCAGAAAGGGACACATCACGCTTTAATGGAAGGAACCAGGTGAGGAGGCGCAGAGAAGCCCAGCATCCGAGATTTTGTGTCTGTGTTCACAGCGGGGCTAGAACACAGATTTCATTTATAAAATTCTTGGTGTGTGTATCTGTGTGAGGATCAGTGCACATGGGATAACAGGTGTGTGCCAGCCTTCCCAGATGTGTTTTTTATTCTTACTACTTAAAAATCGTAAGTCTGAAGCAGGCTGTAGTGGCACATGCCTCTAATCCCAGCTCTTGGGAGACAGGCAGATCTCCATAGTGAGTTCCAGGCCAGCCAGAGCTGTGTAGTGAGACCATGTCTTGACACAAACAAACAGCAACAAGAAGTCTTAAGTCTGAGGCTGGGGCTGTGTAGCTCACTGCTAGAGCACTCACATAGCATGTACAAGGTGCTGGGTTCAATCCCCAGCACTGAAAAACAAAACAAAATAACAAACAAACTCCTCTAATGTTTTGTTTTTTTGCTGTTGTTGGTTTTGTTTTTTTCTGGCCCAGCTTAGGAGGTGACTTATTCCATCAGTTATTTCTTCCTCTGCTGCCTGTCATCTTTTTCTCAAGCATTTTTCTCATCTTATAAACATGTTTCAATTTCTCCATTCCTTAGGATAAATATCTTGGACACAAGCAACAGTAAACTGTGGAACTCAAAACACCTCCCTCCACACCAAACACCCCTCCGGTCAACGCCCCGGCCTTCCGGCTCCTCTCTCATGAAAGCATCTGGAAAGAATAGACCGTGCTTGGCTTCTGCTTTGTTTTGTTTTGTTCCCAATCCATTGCAGACAAACACTCTTGTAAAATAAAATAAAAAGTATTACTAAAAAAATGGGGAAAAAATCCCCAAAGACATCCAACATGCAGGCCCTAATTTTTTATTATTAGGTCCAACAAGCATAGCGGTACTGTCAGACCGCTATAAAAATGCTAAATGCTCCCTTTCAATTCCCGCACTTATCTTGACGTGGACACGGGGAGCAGCGGCTTGGGTGGGCGTGTGTCTGAGGCCATCAGGGCCACCAGGGCTGCTCTCTGTGCCTGCCACCCACGTGTGCCGGGGACTCAGCTTCAAGCACACTGAGCAAGCCCCACCCCACAAACTGACATCTGCTTCTATCCCTACATGCTCTGACAAAAGTCCCCAAAGTTGACCTATGGCTTCTCAGCACCCCCACCCCCCACCCCCGGCAACTCTTTGTTGGTTTCTATACTTTTTCTTCACTGACATTGTCCCCATCAATCTGATTTCTGTTGCTATAACAAAACATCTCAGGCTGAGTAAATTTATAAAGTGTATTTAGCACCTGGTACAGGAGCTGGGAAGTCTGTGAGCACAGTCTGGCATCCTAGCATGGCAAGACAGAACAGGGATGCTGCCGTGGATCTCTCTAATCTTATGCCACTGTGAGAACCCCACCTCCGTGACCTCATCTAACCCTCATGACCTCCAAAATATTATCTTCAAATGACTTTGGGAATTAAACTGGCAACATGAATTCTGGGGCACATGCTCAGCAGCAGCCCCTTTGCTTCTCTCTCTGATCTTGGCGACTTCCTTTCACTGCAAACCTCTGAAATGGCCATCTGCTCCCCCCTGCTCCCTCTCAGAATGCTCTTCTGGATGGTTGTTTTTGGGGGTTGATTTCTTAGTTGCACCTACATGCTGAGAATTTGCCGATTCCCAGCCACAGCCGCTTGCTTTCTGTCCTGCCTTCTGGTCACTTTCACTTGGATATCCACAGTGCCTTGTGGCCAAGTCCAGTGGTCAGGATTCCTGTGGTTCACAGGGAAGGACCTGGGCTGGCTTGTAGGTCAGAGGAAAAACAGCATATACAGGCAGGTCCCCGAGGTCAGGAGCCTGGGGCATCCTGTTTCGGTTGCAGCATTCTTCACATCTTCTGTGTTAGGTACATAATGCTGAATAACAGCCAATCCTAAGCTCACAGTGTATGGTTCAACCACTGCAAGTGACTCAGGGCCAGAGCCATCTAGAAACCTCTTCACTTGGTATTACATCAGTGGGGACCTGGGCATAGACTTCCTCACAGCACAATACCTTCACTGGGCCAAAGCTGCAGAACTGTTCTAGACCAGCCCTCCAAGCCACCAAGGGCAACTTCATTCGAGGGGAAAGGATGTAGGCCTGCACTGTAAGAGGTCAGGATGAGGAGCACCAAAACTGCTGCTGGCAGGAAGTGTTTTCCATTCCTCTGCCTTGATCCCAGGGACAAAGATTCTGCGTGGCTATCTATAGGTGGGTTTACCATTCAGATCCATGCCTAGGAGGTTTGGGTCTTGCCTTAGGTGGGACCTAGGGGGCTCACAGAGTGTGCTCTATTTTGAGTGACTTGGATGCAGGCTCCTGGGACACCTCATTTGAGAAACATCTATGCCACTTTCCTTGTCTATGAGCAGCACAAAGGCAGGGCCCTCCTTTTGGCTCAGTGTCTGCCTCTGCCTTGGCCATTCCATCATGACAGGAGAGAGACCACAGCAGCCCATGGCCTGGTAGACTTTGAGATCTGGAAGGCATGTTGCCATGCTCTACAGACCTGGGGTCTTCCTGGATCTCAGACTATTGTGCACTCATGAATCAGCCTGGAAATAGGCTGACTTCAGAATCCTGGCCGATAGAGGCTCTGGGGGACCTCGAATACCTGTTTTTTTTTTTTTAATCACTTATAATTTTAAAGTGTGTGCAATGTGTGTAATAAATATAGCAATGTGTATTTAGCAATTACATAAAATCGCACACCTATGATATATATCTTATATATGTGCAGACACACACAAATTTGTCAGGATGTTTTATTTAGTAAAGCTATTTACTTTGGAATAATTGTTGATTCACATGCTGTTATCAGAAACAACACTAAGAGATCAGAATGCCCTTGACTTGGTTTCCCCACCAAACCCCAGCACTGATGTGGGTAGAGCCATGACTCAGGCTGTTTTAGCCATTGTGAGGAATCTCAGATTGCCCTGTATAGCCACAAGCTCCCCCTTCCTTAGACCCAGTCACCATGACTCTCTCTACTCATCTATAATCCTGTCATTTCAAAGATGTTGTATCAACAGCCTTATACAACACGAAACTTTTTCTCTGCCTTAAATCAGAGTTTCTCCATATAGCCCTGGTTGGCTTGGAGCTTGTTATGTAGATCAGGCTGCCACCAAACTCACAGAGATCTGCTTGCCTCTGCTTCCCAAGTGCTGGGATTAAAGGCATAAAATGACACAACTCTGGAAAACAGTATGGCAGATTCCTTGGAAACAGCTATGAAATAATACTCAATTTCATTCCTAGGACTTTATCCCAGAGACTTTATGTCCCAGAGACATAAAGATCCATGTTCACACAGTATCTGTGATGATGATGGACTCTTATCCTGGAACCATAGGCCCAAATAAACCCTTCCTTTTATAAGTTGCCTTGGTCATATGTTTTCTTTTCTTTTTTTTTTCACAGCAGCAGTAAAGTAACTAAAGCAAGGAGCAAAATCACTGTGTGAATTTTACTTTTTAAAGATTTATTTATTTACATTTAATTTTTTTGAGACAAGGTCTCAAAAACTAGCTCTAATTTGCCCAGATCTATAGTGCCTCAACAGGCTGGCTTCAGACTCACAGAGATCCTCCTGCCTCTGCTTCCCAAGTGATGGTATTAAAGATGTGAACCACCACTCCTGGCAAAGATTCATTATTTTCAAAATGATCAGCATGGCATGGTGGTGGCACATGTCTTTAATCCCAGCACTCAAGAGGCAGAGTCAGGCTGAGCTATGTAAGAGCCAGCCTGATCTACAAAGAGTGTTCCAGGACAGCCAGGGCTACATAATAGAGATACCCTTTCTCAAAAGACACAAAACAAAATGGCAAAATTATTGTATAATGTGACTACAGTGAAGCACACACAGGGCCCAGGAGGGCACCTCAATCTGGAGTTTACAGGCAGTTGTGAGCTGCCTGGCATGGGTGCTGGGACTCTGTTCTCTGGAAGCGCCGTGAGGCTCTTGACCACGGAGACATCTCTCCATCCCCTGCTGTGTGAATTGCCCTTCAGGATATTGTGTGAACATGAATCGTTATGTCTCTGGGACAAATTCCCATGAACGCGGTTGTGCGGTTATTTCATAGCAAGTTTGTTTCCAAGGAAACGGTTAAAGTGTTTTCCAAAGTTGCGTCATTTTATATTCTCACAGCAATGAGTGACTAATTCTGTTTCTCCACATCCTCACCAGCATATGCTTTTGTGACCATTTTTTATTTTAGCCATTCTGATGGGAATATACTGATCTCTTCTGGTGGTTTTAATTTGCATTTCCCTGACAAAGGAGGAGCTGGAGTCTCTGCTTATCTGCCATCTGTTTCACCTCTAAGGAAATAGCCACTCATCCTCTTTTTGCTCATCTTCTATACTGTTTTCTTTTTTTAACCATTGTTTTTGTGACTTATTTTTATTTTATTTATGTGTATCTGTGTATGTCTCACTGTAGGCCACGTGTGTGCAGTGCCCACAGAGGCCAGAAGAGGGCAGAAGATTCCTCTGGAATTGTTACAGCCAGTTGTGAACCACCACACAAGGGTGTTGGGAACTGAACCCACATCTTCATAAAGAGCAGCAAGTGCTCTTAACTGCTGAGCCATCTTCCCAGCCCCATTCTTTTTTTCTTGTTTGTTTGTTTTGAGACAGAGTTTCTCTGTGTAGTTTTGGTGCCTGTCCTGGATCTCCTTCTATAGACCAGGCTGGCCTCGAACTCACAGAGATCCGCCTGCCTCTGCCTCCTGAGTGCTGGGATTAAAGGCGTGCACCACCACTGCCCGGCCTCAGCATTTTTTTTTAGCTTTTACTTTTGAATAATTTCTAACTTATAGAAAAGTTGTTAGACTAGTGCAAAAAAAAAAAAAACACCTATATCCTATTCACCCTGATTCCTAACGTGTCAGCCGCTTTCCACACTTTCTTATTCTATTTTTGAACAGTTTGAGAGTTTGTTGTACACAGTTGCCCGCCATCTCCTGGCCAGCCCCCACACCGAGGCAGCATAGCCATCCAAATCAGGACCTCGAGGCAGCTGAGAATGCCAGACCAGCTCCTGCTTTACCAATCAGCCCACTGAAGTCCTCGTAAGTCAAGAACACAGTCTAGTCTTTCAAGGTTGCTGTCATGTTTCTGCAGTGCCCGTCAACTTAGAGCTCAGTCTTCCTGTGAGACATGGTCCTGTGAAGATTTTGTTCCACGGTTTGGTCTGAGAGTTAGACCAGCTGCCTGGAATTCAGGGAGGAAGGCTGGCTTGGCGAAGATGTCTAGCAGATGTGTACATGAAGGCAGGAAGCCAGGGAGCTCACTCAAGGTCTCACAGTTGCCCACAGTGAGGTTCCTGGGCGTGTCAGCCTTTTCCTTAAGACCGCAAAGGCCTAGAACTGGACATCTGGAGGTGGCTGTCATTTGATAAGGTAGCCAAGGTGATTCAGAGGGTCACTTCTAAACATCTCAACTGAAACATGATTAAGTTAATTTGGGGCTAGGGCTGTAGCTCAGTAGTAGAGCATTTCCCAAGAATGCCTAAAACCCAATAAGAGCTTGCTCCTCAGCCCTGGAAAAAACCCTGGGCAACCTCCTTCTTTTTTGAAGGTGAGTCTCATGTAGCCCAGCCTGGCCTCAACCTCTCTGTGTAGCTGAGACTAACCCTGCTGATTCTCCGGACCCTACCCCCCGCGTGCTGGGATGACAGGCATATGCCCCCATACACAGCTCGGTAAATTTTCTTTTGAGTTTTTCCTTCTCTGTGTTTCATTTTTGAAGAGTCCAGGCAGACGATGTAAAATACCCCCGAGTTCAGACTGTCTGTCTCTTTGTCATGTCAGGTCCCATTTCTCTCTCAGAAGAGATGCTGCATGCCTCTGCCACAGCATGTGAGGAGCTCCCGGGTGTCTGTTCATCCCTCTCTGGTGATACTAATATTTGCCACTTGGCTGAAGGTGATGTCTGCCAGGTTCCTCCATGGTGCAGTTAATTAATTAGTATTTTGAACTTACTAATTACTAAGTAATAATTAGCAAGTGCTTTGAGAGCAGATAGTCAAGGCTAAGTAAATAGCCTGCTTCCTTTGACCTTTCACCAGGAGTTGGAGCATCCGCTGTTGATTCTTCCCTGAATCAATTATTAATAAGCTGGTCGCCAAATGGAAGCTCTCTAGTCCCATTATTCCTCCTACATTTGGGAGTCAGCTTTCTCCCCCATTCACGTATTCAATCATTTATTTTTATCATGAATTATTTACATGGTAAATAAAGATAGCAATCCATTACTATATTGTGTTGCTCAGATTGTCCTAGGTCTGGCCAAAGGGAAGCCCTTCCGGCCAGTTCCTGCCTTTCCCTGAGGTTCCATTGTCCCCTGAGCACTTCCTGGCTTTCTGGCACACGGAGGCATCTGGGTTCATCCTGCATATTTTGTGTCCAGCCCTGGGCCTGGCTCCTCCCAGAGCCCCTGACTTCTGTTAGCTCAGGATTGAGAAGGCGTCTCCGAGCTGGGCTTGTTCACTGCTGCTGGGACTTTGCTGCCTTTGGGCCAGACCTAGACATACACTCTCCCATGTCTATTTCTAGGTCTGTCTATAATAAGAAACCCAAGTTCACGCCAGTGCCACAGCTGCAGCCCAGCACTGCCCTCCTCCCAGTGCCCATACCCCCCTCAAGGGGCATCAAACACCGTTATCCTAAGTCACTTACCGGTGTTCAGTGGCTCGAGAGAGCACATCTCCATGGCCTCCTGTCTCTTCAGAACCACTCCCTGATTCTTGGGTTCCATGAAAGGGAATGGAAGAGAAGAAGAAGGAATGATGTGACCTTCTTGGGGTCCCAAATGACCACAAACTGGGGGTTAAACAACAGACATTTGTTTTCACTGGGATCTTGAAGTTGGAAGGTTGAGAATGAGGTATGGTATATACAGGGCAGTTTTCCTGGGGGAAACTGAGAGAGGACTCACTGTGTGCTCTATTCAGCTTCCGGGGTGCTAGTGATGATCCTTGGTGCCCTTGACTTGCAGGTGTGCAGCTCCATCTGTTTTCGAGGCCATTTATCTCTGCATGCAAATACTGTCACCTTGTAAGGATGTTAGTCTCTGAGTCTGAACCACGGTTCTATCATCAATCATGCTGCCCAGTTCAATTGTCAACAGCACTACCTTAACCTTGGGTTATGTCCAAGGACCCTATTTCCAAGGTCATAGGTATTGGGGGTCAGCACTTCAATCTCAAAATCAATCTCTGTCTCTGTCTTCTCTCTGTCTCTCTGGTTTTGGTGAGACCTCTCACCAAACTTGTTGGGTTAGAATTTGCTATGTAGCCCAGGGAGATGCAATCCAAAGTCGTCAGGACTCCTTGTCTGTGATGAGCCCCCAGGGCTTGCAACTGTGGTCTTCTAGGACATTTTGATTTGGATCCAAATTCAATCCAGGGACAGAGACCGTTACCCAAAAGGGCAATGGGAGTGGCTGTGGGCAGGGGCCTTTCAAAGGGTAGGGCTACTGCCCACTCCAGCCACAGAGGCAGGAGCCCTCCTTGGGGACTTCTCCCCGACAGCAGCATGCTCTGTGCATCACATCCCTTTTCCAGTCCTTTCGGAGAGCTGCTCAGCTGTGGAGGGACAACCTCAGCACTGGACAGCTGGACAGCACTGGAGTTGGAATAACTTTCTCATACTCATGTGGGTCCCTGAGGGGTCAGCTGAATGCCTCCCTCCAAGGCTAGACCCTGAGAGCTCAGCTGCTCAAGCAAGAGCAGGACTTTTTTCTCCCTTGTGTCGTCTTGGCTGTCCTAGAACTCACTCTGTAGACCAGGCTGGCCTCAAACTCACAGAGACCCACCTGCCTCTGCCTCTCCGAGTGCGGGGATTAAAGGTGTGTACCACTGCCCAATCAAGAGCAGGACTTTTAATGCTCAGATTCCTACCCCTGAGATAAAGGTCTGACCAGAGGCCACCTTAGTCAGTCTCCTGTCCATACCCCACACTGGGCAGCTGTGGCTCTGACTTTAGCAGGCATTAGCCCATTTTGTTATTTATTTACTTTGTAAATCAATAACTCACTGTGTAGCCCAGGCTGGACTTAAACTTGAGATCCTATTGCTATCACCATGTCTGGCTTCAGAGCATCTTAAAACCCACCCCTGCAGGGCGGCGGCGGCCCACGCCTTTAATCCCAGCACTCAGGAGGCAGAGGCAGGCGGATCTCTGTGAGTCTGAGGCCAGCCTGGGCTACAGAACCAGTTCTAGGACAGCTAGAGCTACACTGGGAAACCCTATCTCAAAAAAACAACCCCTCCCCCCAAAAAACCACCAAAACCCCCCCAAAATCTGTCCTCCCCATAAAACTTAAGATACCCCAGGAGCAGTGAGCACAAGTCCTCCATGATCATTTCGGGTTCATTTCCCCTTGCAAGCAGGAGGCTAGGTATCCGGCACTCCTGGAGAGCATCGATTCCTAAACTTCCTCTCCTCTCGGGCTCCTGATGGGGTTTTAGCTACTTCAAGCCTATTCTGGCATCTGGGATCCAAGAAAAACACCAGACAATGTTGAGCTGATCTCAGAGGTGGCTTAGAAAGAGACACAGACACCAGAAGACACACCAGGGTCTGCACCAGACCTGCACTGGACCCTATCTGCCAGCGACTGCATTAAACCAGAAGAGCTGCTGCAGAGAATTGGTCTGTTTGGGCCCTGGCCTCAGAGAAAGGGCTAGAAAGGGCTTTGTCCCCTGGGCTGACGCAGACACTGCTCCCCGATGGAGGCCGTGGCACTCTCCCTGCTCATGGGTTCATATGTTTGATGAATTTGTCATAACTTGAAAGGCCCCAGTTTCCACACTAACTTCCCGTTCCAGTTCAGTTGCCCACATAACCACAGGCGAGTTAATTGCATGTCCATCAACAACCTTAGGGATAGGCGTACATTCCTGAAGTCTAGGCACCCTGTTCCATTGCCTCTCTGTGGACAAGACTGGGCGTGGGTTTCTGCAAGATGCCCACAGGCAGAAGCCAAGGCTGAGCTGGTGTACAGCCAGACTGGTATCCTGGGAGCCATGACCTGGGCCTGCCCTTCCTTGTAAGCCCCATGTATGTATGGGACAAGCTGATAAGACTTCTCAGGGTCCTCTGTCCAGTAACATTCACCCCAGAGATGGAGCGTGCCCACCCAGCAGCTCCACCACTAAGGATCTCTCTTCCAGTCTCATCCCATCACTCAACAAGGTGTGAAGGAAGGCACACAGGAACCACTTCACCACAGCTGGTCTGGACTCCAGCACAGAGCCTAGAGCGAGGTAGGTTGAAGGAGGTAACAAAGGATGGACCACAAGAAACAGGGAAGCCGGGTAAAAGATCTTCAAACTACTGAGTCACGTGTGCTGTCCCTGCCAAAACCAAGTGTGCTGCCTGTGTTTGTATGATGATAGACATTTCAGGCGGAGCCGCGCACACCTGCATGGTTCTTGCACTTTAGAATCTTTTATGTCCTTCAAATTTTTGGAAAAAAAAATTTCTGTAGATCTGGGATGTAGCTCAGGGGTAAAAAGCTTACATGAAAAAGTCCCCACCCTGGATTCCATTCCATCCTCAGCACTGGGATGGGGAGGGGGAAAACAAATAAAAAAAAGAAAGGAAAGAAAAAAGATTGAAAAGGGAGCCTGGTCAGAAGGCTTACCAGGGAACAGTGCTTGCTTTCCAAGCCCGACAACCTGAGCTTGTCCTATCAGCAGGGCTGTGAGGGGCCCAGGTCCCCGGGTACCTGGATGCCTGAGTACTTGGGTATATGGATACCTGGACACTGGCTGGGGGATGTCTTTCTGTTTGCTGTGAATATATGTTGATCCCATTGGTTAATAAATAAGCTGCTTTGGCCTATGGCAAGACAGCTTAGAGGCAGGCGGGAAATCTAAGGAGAGAAACAGGAAGGAGAAAGGCGGAGTCTGGGGAGACGCCAGCACCGCCAGGAGAGAGATGGCAGCCTGCTGTCCAAGGAGCAGCATGCCAGCAGACCTGTAAGCCACAGAACACGTGGCAAAACACAGATTAATAGAAATGGGTTAATTTAAGATGTAAGAGCTAACTAGCAAGAGGCCTGCCATAGACCATATAGTTTGTAAATAATATAAGCCTCTGTGTATTTACTTGGGTCTGAGCGGCTGCAGACCTCAGGTGAGAGAGATTTGTCCCGACTGCGTGGCTGGGCAGGACTGGAAAAACCTTCTGACTACAGACACTTGGTGAGCTGTGGGAAAGAAGGATGTGGCAAGACTAACCAGAAGCTACAATGAAAGCACCTAAGTGTATTTCTCAGAAGTAGCCAGGAATGGTGGCACATGCCTGCCATCCAGCATGTGAGAGGTGGAGACAGGAGAATCCTAAGTTCTAAGTTATCCTTAGCTAGGGCTGGAGAGGTGGCTCAGCAGTTAAAACCACTTGCTGCCCTTACAGAGGACCTAGGTTTGATTCCTAGTACCCACATGGTGGTTCACAACCATCTATTAACTCCAGTTCCAGGAGATCCAATGTACTTTTTTGACCCCTAGGCATCAGGCACCAACTGGTACACAATTATATGTACACATTTAAAAAAATAATTTTTTTTTTAAAGAAAAGAAAGAGCCAGGTGTGGTGGCACACACCTTTAATCCCAGCACTCAGGAAGCAGAGGCAGGCAGATCTCTGAGTTTGAGGCCAGCCTGATCTACAGAGCAAGTTCCAGGACAGCCAGGGCTACACAGAGAAACCTTGTCTTGAAAAACAAAAACAAGCCGGGTGGTGGTGGCGCACGCCTTTAATCCCAGCACTCGGGAGGCAGAGCCAGGCAGATCTCTGTGAGTTCGAGGCCAGCCTGGTCTCCAAAGCGAGTTCCAGGAAAGGCACAAAGCTACACAGAGAAACCCTGTCTCAAAAAAAAACAAAAAACAAAAAACAAAACAAAACAAAAAAAACCCACAGAGCCGAGAGGTAAATTGTTTTCAGTCAGGCCACTCTTGGCTTTGCCTGGGCTTTGTACCTCATTGATAGAGGGCAGAGGGGTAACAGAGGCTGGCCCCCACGGACAAGAGGGAGCAGGAACATGATCCCTGGACCCACATTTCAGTGGATATTCCAGTGGATATCTGGACTGATTCTGTTCTGCCCTGGGCTGGGGGAGGAACAGGCAGGCTATCTGTCCTGCCATTGTGTGGCTCCTCTAGAGGTTTCAGGGCACATGGTGGTCCCTATATAGATTGGAGACTGCAGTGGCTTGCGGAAGGAACAGCTGCTGGTGTTCTTCCACAGTGAAGGCAGGTCTCATCCACAGTGTTGTGAGGAGCCCAAGCATGATGGGGTGACTTAGAAGCCACTGATGAGCCTCACCTCTGCCAGACTGATCCAAGGCAAACTTAGGCAGAGTGTGGTACCCTGAGTCTCCTAGAGTCAGGCCACAGGACTGCTGGCCCCTGGTTCCTTCTGCTTATCACATCTCCTCTGGGAAGGGTGTAGGGTCATGAAGCTTGGATCCTGCAAACTGCTAGCCTTCTCTAGATCATATGGGTACTGCAGTCCTGGGGGCTGTGAGCTACTTTTTTTGGTTGTTCGAGACAGGGTTTCTCTGTGTAGTTTTGGTGCCTGTCCTGCATCTCGCTCTGTAGACCAGGCTGGCCTCAAACTCCCAGAGATCTGCCTGGCTCTGCCTCCCGAGTGCTGGGATTAAAGGTGTGCGCCACCACTGCCTGGCCTATGAGCTACTTCATGGGGACACTGGGAATGGAATGGCTCTGGACCAGCTAGCTGGCAGGCAGCTCTTGTCTTCATGAGGGATCACTCAGCAAGGACAAGAAGACAAGAGAGATAGCCGTGAGCTTGACCAGTTGTGGTGGCCAATGCCTCTGTTCTCAGGGTGCCACAATGACAACAGGGTGCCTGGGGAAGCTGCCTCTTGCTCCTGGAGACCTGAAGAAGTAGAGTCCCAGCTCCTACAGGATGACAGGTGCTGGCCTTAAGAGCACTGTTGGTCTTGCAGAGGACCCAGGTTCAGTTTCCAGCACCTACATGACATTCATAATCATCTATAACTCCGATTCCAGGAGATCTGAAGCCTTCTTCTGTCCTCTGCAGGCAGTGCATCCAGGTCACACACACACACACACACACACACACACACACACACACACACACGTAGGAAAAGCACCTAAAATAAAAAAACTATATATATATTTTTTTCAAGACAAAGTTTTTCTGTGTAGTTTTGGTGTCTGTCCTGGAACTCACTTGGTAGCGCAGGCTGGCCTCAAACTCACAGAGATCCGCCTGGCTCTGCCTCCTGAGTGCTGGGATTAAAGGTGTGCACTACCATGACCCAGCCCCCCCAAAAATTAATTTATTATTTTTTGTGGAGGTGTTTTGTGTGCATGTATGGCTGTACACCACATGCATGCAGTGCCTGGGAGGCCAGAAAAGGATGTTGAATTCCCTGGAACTAGAGTTATGGATGGTTGTGAGCCACCATGTGGGTGCTGGGAATAGAACCTGGGTCCTCTGCAAGAGCAACAAGTGCTCTTAACTGCTGAGCCATCTCTGTAGCCCTGACACACCCCAAATAATTCTAAAAAGATGTTAAAATATAAATTTATTTACATATATATAGAGTAACAGTTTTTATTCCATTTATTTATTTATTTATTGGCAGGGGGCGTGGGTAATGAAGCATGTAGAAGTTAGAGAACTACTTGCTGGGGTCAGTTCTCTCCTTCTACCCTGTGGGCCCAGGTGTTCAAATTCAGATCATTAGCCAGGCAGTGGTGGCACACACTTTTAATCCCAGCACTCCGGAGGCAGAGGCAGGTGGATCTCTGTGAGTCTGAGGCCAGCCTGGTCTACAGAGCGAGTTTCAGGGCAGACACATCTACACAGTGAAACCCTGTCTCAAAAAGAAAGATTTTCCCAGATCATCTGGCTTGGTAGCGTGCAGCATGCACTTCTGCCTTTTGAGATATCTTGCCTGCTCTCACCACAGTTTATAAGTGAGAATAAATAAGAATCAGACACGATGGCACACACCTGTAGTTCCAACACTTTGGAGCCCTGAGGCGGGAGGACAACCATGAATTTAAGTCCAGTCTGGTCTGTATAATGAGTGTCAGGTCATGCAGAGTTACACAGCAAGACACTGTCTCAAGAACTAAGACATTGGCTCCCGAGGAACAATGCTTACTGTTGACCTCTGACCACATATGCATATGTGCACACACACAACTAATACTAATAGGAACACAGCTGTCTTAGGTTATCATCGCTGTGATGAAACACTGTGACCAAAGCAGCTTTGGGAGGACAGGGTTTGTTTCACTTATTCTTCCAGGTTAAATGGTCCATCACCAAGGAAGTCAGGGCAGGAATTCAAACAGGGCAGGAACCTGGAGGCAGGAACTGATGCAGAGACCATGGGGGGATGCTGCTTACTGGTTTGCTTTCCATGGCTTCTGAGTCTACTTTCTTATAGAGCCCAGGTCAGCCCGCCCAGGGATGGCACCGCCCACAACGGGCTGGGCCTTCCCCTATCAATCACTCCTTGAGAAAATGCCCTACAACTGGATCTTATGGAGGCATTTCCCAACTGAGGTTCCCTCCTTTGAAATGACTCTAGCCTATGTCAAACTGACATAAACCGAGTCAGCACAATAGCATTCTAGGAACATATACACAGAAAAAAAAATCCTTCCTTTGGGTTGTATGACACCCCAACAGTTCTCAGTGTACTGACACACAAAACTGAAGAGAAGCTGTGTGCGGGCTTAGAGGTACACGCAGTCTGACAGCACGGTGTGTACGCACACAGAGTCAGGCTGGCTGGAACTCCAACACCAGCCTTTGCAACCAGGCAAGTTTTCTGTTTCCTCATCTTGCAACATGAATTTTCTGGAAGAATATGGGAAAATGTGGCCAAAGAGATGGATGGCTCAGCAGCTGAGCACTGGCTGCTTTTCCAGAGGACCCAGGTTTGCTTCCCAACACCCACATGGTGGCTCACACCCTTCTGTAACTCCAGGTCCAGGGGATCTGACACTCTCTTCTGGCTTCTACAGGCACCAAGCACACATGTGGTGCACAGACATACAGACAGACAAGACATCCATACACATGAAATAATAAAACTTTAAAAATATATATGGGAAGCTGGGCAGTGGTGGCGCATGCCTTTAATCCCAGTACTTGGGAGGCAGAAGCAGGCAGACCTCTGTGAAAAAGAAGACAAAGAAACCCTGTCTCAAAAAACAAAAGCAATATGTATATTTTTATATATTCCCATATATATATATGATATATATATATATCATATATATATATCATATATATATATATATGGGAAAGCCTGGGTGAGGCAGAGGAGCATCTGAGACCAAGGAACTGCATGAATATGGAGCAGGGACAGCAGGGACATCGAGGCTGCCACCTGACTAGCATGCTGGAAAGTGGAGAGTGGAGATCAGCCTGGGACACAGACGCAGCCCTCAGAACTAGAGGCACCTCCCTCCATTCCTTAGTTTCAGGTTTGTAGCCTCCCCAACTGTGAGGAAATGATTTCTTGTTGACTAATCTGCAGAGCTTGTGGTTATTGAAAAGTATTTATTATTTGTTTGTTTGTTTAGTGTGTATGAGTGTTTTGCCTATATGTATATATTCATGTGTCAAAAAATTGAGGCCAGAAGACCTGGCAGTGAGCGGGCTCCAGGGCTTCAACCTGGTGCTCAGTGGCCACACAGCTGTCAGCCCCATGGGCTAGGACTTAGCTTGAGGCATGGATATGAGGAGTCAGTGAGGGTCACCAACTGCCACCACAGCACCAGATCCACCGGCTACCGCTCAAGCCTCCTTTGAGGGTCCCAGGGTGACTCCTTCCCAGAGAAGCCTTCCTCTCCAGGCTTTCTGACACCACCTTGACCTGCCTCTTGGTGTCCCCTCACTGACCTCCTGCTGCCTAAGGCGCCATCCTGTCCCTCCCACCCCTGCCACGACCCTATCTGCATTACTGTTTTCCAATCTCTGTTATGTCCCTAAGGTCATGTGCCCATCAGGGAGGGCACACTTCACACAGCTCGGCTCCTGACTGTCAAGTCTGGTGGACTGCCACACAGAGAGAGCCCAGGTCTCTTAGAGGTTCTCCAACCCTTGATCAGAGGATCAGGCCCAGGCTGCAGGCATGGGTGACTCCACCCTTCCAACCCCTGCATCCCTGGGGGCCCCAGAAATCATGCAAAATTCAGTCCTAGCCCTGTCCTTCCCGGCCAGCACCTCTCCTCTCCCTGGCTACCGATACCCTTCTCTTTGTTACCCTGTTGTTAAGTATGGCCCTTCCTATCTAGTTCCAGAGGCAGCCGTTACTGTCCTCTCCTGCTCAAGGCCTTGACCTGGCTCCCTACGTTTCAGTCTCAGAGCTAGAGGCATTGGTGGCCTGAAAGACCTCTGGAATCCAGCCATTCTGTCCCTACCCTCCAGATCCTCCAGGCTATCACTCTTCCCTCTCCCCTTCCTATCCCACAGGAAGGCTCCTGGCCTCCTTGCCCTTCTGGAAGCCTCAGGGCCTTTGCTCCTCCCGGAGTACTCCCCATACCTGTAGGACCTGCTTCTCACCTCCCGCAGCTGTCCTCAGATGTCAGCATGACCTGACTTAAAATGGCAGCATTGTATGGCCTGCCAGACACCAGGCAGCCCCAACATGTGTGCTCGTTCATATGCTGACCCTCGCTTCCTCATAAGCCCCAGTGTCTGGCTCCATGTGGGATCCCTCTTTCCTGTACACGTGCCAGGCCTACAAGGCCCTAGGTGCATGAGTGGTGGCTGAACTGTGCAGTGGGGGCAGGAAGGCATGCCTCTTTCCTACAGCTGTCCCCTCTAATGTCCAGTCTCCTCAGGATAGACCTCAGGTGACCCTAATTGGGACAGTTCTGGAGTAGGGTGGACTGGAGGTTGGCTTGTCTAGCTTGGATCAGGCCTGAGGAGGCCCTACCTGGGAACTGCAGCCGGGAACCTTGGTCAGGCCTTTAGCTGCCCAGTCAGGCAGCTCAGTTCACTGCCTGAGGTTCGTACAGAGCAGAGAATGTAGCTAACTCTGCAGGGAGAGGGAGCCGAGTGGACATGGGGCCAGAGCACTGACAAGCTTTGCAGCCTGCCTGCAGCCTCACCCGGAGGCCTTCTGCCTACACCTGTGGGTGGGCTTTGAGTAGCCAGTGAAGGCCCAGATGATTGGCACAAGCACAGTCAAATAGACCAGTGGACAGGAGGGCGGGTCCAGGAAGCCACCCCTCCCCCACCCGCTGATTTATAACAAAGACCACTGCGGTGCAGCAGGCAGCCCAGCCCTTCATTCTAGGGTGCCACATCAGCTGGACGGTGACAGGAAAAACTGCCCTCAGCCCAGCATCACAACATATATATATATAAATAATTAAAAGTGAATCGTGTACTGGAGGGTGAGAAACAAACCCCAAGTCTTCTAGAATAAAATATAGGAGCTTTTCCAGGCAGTGTGCTCAGCAGATTGCTGCGGTAGCACCGAAGACAGTCACCGTGAAAACCATGAAAGAAGAATGTGAACATTAGGCTGACAAGATGGTTCTGTGGGTAAAAGTGCCTGCCACCAAGCCTGCCGACCAGAGCTCAAGCCCCAGGACCTGCATGGTAGAGGAAGAGAATTGACTTCTGCGAGCTGTCCTCTGACCTCCATATGTGAACCCTGGCATGCAGACACATGCAGACACGTGCAGACACACAGATAAATAAATACAATTTTTAATGATTTATTTTTATTTTATGCACATCGGTGCTTTGCCTCCATGAGGGCGTCAGATCCTCTGGAGCTGGAGTTACAGACAGCTGTGAGCTGCCGTGTGGGTGCTGGAATTGGACCCGGGTCCTCTGGAAGAGCAGCCAGTGCTCTTAACCACTGCTCCAGCATCAGTAATAATTTTTTTTAGTTGTGCAGCTGAGTAGTAAAATGCTCACCTAACAATGCACAAGGCCTTAGATTTGATCCCTGGTACCACAGAGCAGGGAAAACATTAGGAACTTGGAGGTGCCGTTAGGAGTGAAAAGGTGAGCCACACATCCCTTCCTACCTCTGTGTATCTTTTTGTTTGTTTGTTTTTGTTTTTCAGACAAGGTTTCTCTGTGTAGTTTTGGTGCCTGTCCTGGATCTCGCTCTATAGACCAGTCTGCCTTTGAACTCACAGAGATCTACCTGGCTCTGCCTCCCAAGTGCTGGAATTAAAGGCGTGCGCCACCACCGCCCAGCACACCTCTGTGTATCTTGATAGGTGAATAGACAGATGTTTTGTCAAGATTTTGCATCCATACTATACCAAGAACTCCTACAAACCAGTAAGAAAACAACAAAGCAAACAGTTTTTAAAATGATCAAACACTCACTTTGTAGACCCAAAAGGCATCAAAATGGCTCACCTGCAGGTAAACAAATGGCCAGCCTTATCAATCATTAGGGAAAGGGACACTGAAGTCCTGTGGATGTCACCTCATACTTCCTAGAACAGCTAAGCCAAGAGAGACAATTCTGAGTCAGTGCGACTGGAAACAGCTGGGTACTCCTCATGTTCACAGAGTGCACAGCAAATGATCCCCCCCCCCCCCCCCCCCCCGGAGCTGAGGACCGAACCCAGGGCCTTGCACTTGTTGGGCAAATGCTCTACCACTGAGCTAAATCCCCAAACCCAGCAAATGACTTCTAATAGTCATTTGGCCACTTCTACACATTCTGATGCCTGATGGTGTCACACTCCTAGCTGTAGCTAACAGGTGATGGCTCATTTTCTGTGTCAACTTGACTGGGCTGGGAAATGCCCAGACATTGACTCTGGGTGTGTCTTTGAGGGTATGTCCAAACGAGGGCATCCTTTGACAGGGTCCGTGTAGACTGAGCACAGAGGCCTGCCCTTCCTGATGAACAGTTGAAGAAAGAACCAAATGGAACAAAAATGCTGATCCTCTCTAGAGTAAGAGGGACTTTCTTCCAGTCCGAGTGAGCTGGAACATGAACAGCACCATCTGTTGCCCTGCACTGCTGGACTTATCAATCCCATAACCACAGGAGACAAGCATTGTTAACAAGTCTCTTTATGTGGACATCAGCATAGTTGTCAGCATAACTCATGTTACTCGTGTCTGTCCAGAGAACCCCAAGATAATCCAGAAGACAAACACGGGTTTATGTGACCAAATAAGAGTGTACGTACCAGCTTCAGGCCCAGGGCACACCTTTACTGCCTCAGTGTTCTGGAGGCTGGAAGCCTGAAGTCCATTTGTGGGGAGGGTTGGGTCCTCCTGGAAGCCCTGAGGGAGATTCTTTCACACTGTCTCAGTTTTAGAAGGCTGTGGGATCTCTACTTTCCTTGGCGTGAAGCTGGTCACTTGCACCCCTGCCTCATGTCTAGGGGCTCTTTCTTCCTCTTCAATCTTCTCCCTGCAGAGCAGGGCTGCCTCCTGCTTGCGTGTGCTTTGCCAGGCCTCGGGCCATATTTCTCTGTCCACAGCACACCTTTTTCCTCCTTCAGAGGCTGAGAACCCCCAAAGCTTCCTCCAGAGCCTGGAAAAAGGGAGCTGTGCTTCTGCCTGATCCTGGCCACAAAGACAACAGCACTGGACACATCATATAGTACAGAAACTGGGCACTGTGGCTCACATCTGCAATCTCAACAGGTGGGAGACAGAGACAGGATGACTGCAGCAAGCTCTACACCGGTCTGGGCTATATAAATGAGTTCCAGGTCAGCCTGAACTATGTAGACAGACCCAAAATATAAAAAGTAAAAAGGCCGGGTGGCGGCAGCGGTGCACACCTTTAACCTCAGCACTCAGGAGGCAGAGGCAGGTGGACCTCTGTGAGTTCAAGGCCAGCCTGGTCTACAGAGTGAGATCCAGGACAGCCAGGGCTACACAGAGAAACACTATCTCAAAACAAAACAAAACAAAGCAAAATAAAAAACAAAAAAAGTAAGAAGGCTGATTTTAATTATTTATAGGAACTGATGAAATGACAGAGTGGTTGTCTACATGCACTTGAAGGTTCAGCCTCAGGCACCACATAAACAATATGTGTGGCACAGGCCTGTCATCTTGGCATGAGAGAGGAGGAAGCAGGAGGATCAGAAGTTCAAGGCCATCTTCAATTATGTAGTGAGTTTGAGACCAGTCTGGATTAAATCATTAATTAAATAATTAAAAAATTAAATAGGACAGGTATGGTGGTCCATGCCTTTAACCTCAGCATCCCGAAGGCAGAGGTGAAGGCTGGAGGATCTCTGTAAGTTTAAGGCCAGCCTGCCCTACATCATGAAACCCTATTTCCAAAAACTGAGCTAATTAACTAAATATAAAATAAAACCAAAAGTGCTGACTCTGGATTGGTAGGGATGAGGGAAGAAGGATTGGTAGAGACAGAAAAGAGGGATAGGGTGATCAGAATATATACATGTATTAAACTGTCAAAGAACAAAATTAATCAATATAAATTTAAATGAGTAAATATCAATTAATTAAATAAATGCAGTGCTAGCCTTATCCCGGAGTCATCCAGGTTTTCAAGGCTGGGGCTTGAGGCCAGACAGTGCACCACTTGGCTAGACCTCCAGCCCAAGGGACGGCTATGACTAGATGAAAGAGGCAAAACCAAAGCCTGGCTGTCCCTCACAGGCTGTGTGACTTGGAGCAAGTCACTCCTCCTCTCTGGACCCCATTGTCCTCCACATGTTCACAGAAGACCGTTTCTCTACACCCTGTGACTATGCCAGATGACAGATCTGAGCGAGTTCTTTCAGTGTCTCTGGTGTCTGGGGAACAATCGGAACCCCAAAAGGAGTTTTCTCCAGTTGACGGAAGTGGCTGAGGCCTTCCCAGTCAGTGAGGACCTTAGAAGGTCGTTCTGATCACCAGCCACTGGAAGTGCTCCAGGCCTCAAAACTTCTTCCAGAAAGAAAAGCAAAGTCACCCAGGCGGTATCTTGGTTCACCCCGGTGGCAGCCAGGCAAGAGAAAGGTGGGGATTTTGTTTTGTTGGAATCAGAAACTCATACTATAGCCCAGGCTGGCCTGGAATCTAGGTGGCCCTCCTGTCTCGGCCTCCCAGGTGCTGGGATCATGAGGGCATACCACCACGCTAGTTTGAAAGGTGGGTAACTCAAGAGCAGGGGTCACACAGGCACAGGCTAGTCCCCTCTGCCTTCCAGAGCTGAGTCTCAGCTGCCTTCTTTGCAGTCTACAAAAACAATGCCCTGCCGACTGGAGGTGGAGGGTACCTGGAGAAGCCACTGAGCACCCAAGTGTTCCCAAGACAGTTTCCCATAGACAAGGCAGCAGTCACCCACGGAACCAAAGGCTGATTTGTAGGAACGTGTGGAAGGAGGCAGCTCCCTCTACCCAGGTGTCCCTGGCATCTGGCTTTTGCCACCTTTTCTAGGGGAAGAAGCTAGTTTGAACTGCTCACATTCCAATTTAGAAACCTACACATTTTCCAAACCTTGCCCAACTGAATCCCACTCTCCTGACCTGTTGGAGCAGGTCTGGAGACCTCCACCATTTTCTAACCAGTTGGTGATTATGCCCCACATAGGCCAAGTCCCCACACCCTGGTCACAGGCCTGTCTCTCTGGATCTTTTCAGGGAAACACATCCATACCTTTTGTGCAAGGACAGGCAAACTGCCTCGTGGGCAGTGTCCTGGTGTATAATGAAGGGCTACAAGCTAGGCAACTTAACCCGAGGTTCATGCTCTTCTGGTTCCGGAGGCTACAACCCTACGTAGATGAGTCAACATGAACTACCCTCCACCTCGCCTCCTCCAGGAAGACCTGCTGCTTCTGGTTGTTGGTGGCCCCAGAGACTCCTTAACTTAAAACTACATCACTTTACTCTCTGCCTCTATCTCCCCCAGCCCCACAGAGGGCCTTCAAGGCATCAAATGTACCTGTTTCTCTCTTACATTGTCCCAAACCCACAATGACCTCATCACCAGATCCTTATTAATCTCAATATATATGAAAAGACTCTGCAGTTTAAGCCAAGCACGGGTCCGAGTGGACTTTGCCTAAGGATTTTCTTTCTTCCTTTTTTAGGGGGGAGGGGCATCACTTAACTCACTACAGTGGGACTCCCAAAGCACCTGCCTGTGATTCCAGCACGTGGGGACATGCCCCTGCTTATCATCCTGTGCCCCAACCCCAGGGTTTTCCAACTTACCTGAAAATCTTCCAATTTGAGATGGCCAGCCAATGCTGACCAATGACATGTGTAGCACGGACTAGCTTCCTAGGCATTTGGCAGAGGCAGGAGAATTGCCTAGATTCAAGGCTGGTCTGGGTTATAGTGTGAGATTCTGTCTCAAAAATAACAATGATACTAATCACCACCTTTCTCTTGTTCCTAGGCAGGAGTCCTTGACATGTGTACCCCCACCCCCTACCAGAAAGAAGTGCAGACATCACCAATGTTTCTAGTGCTGCCTGTGGCTACAGGGTTACCACCAAGAAGTGGGTTTGAGAGCTGTAGCCAAGTCACCAGCAGTCAGAGGGACAAGCCTGGACAGGAGCTGGGAAGCAGGGCCGAAGGCAAGGGCCTGACCACGGGGGAGGATGTTTTTTTTTTCTTTCTTTCTCTCTTTCTTTCTTTTTCTTTCTTTCTTTCTCTCTTTCTTTCTTTCTTTCTTTTTCGACAGGGTCTCTTTATGTAACCCTGGCTGAACCTATTTATTTATTTATTTATTTATTTATTTAGACAGGGTCTCTTTATGTAACCCTGGCTATCCTGGAACTTGCTATATAGACCAGGATGGGCCTTGAACTCACAGAGATCAGCCTGCTTCTGCCTCTTGAGTGCTGGGATTAAAGGTGTGTAACACCATGCTTGTCAGGACAGGTGTTTCTTTTTGTTTGTTTTGTTTTGTTTTTCGAGACAGGGTTTCTCTGCGTAGCTTTGTGCCTTTCCTGGAACTCACTTTGTAGACCAGGCTGGCCTCCAACTCACAGAGATCTGCCTGCCGCTGCCTCCCGAGTGCTGGGATTAAAGGTGTGCACCACCACCGCCCGGCAGGACAGGTGTTTTTACCAAGAGAAAAAGTGGCAAGAAAGCATCCGGTCAGGCAGCAGGGTTTCCTAACATTAGTGAAGGTTGCCCATCTACCGAGTTCCTTGAATCCCTATGGAGCTCTTCCCTGTAAGGACTTGGACAGGGAGGATGAGGTGAGAGACCCTGTTTTCCCAGCCAGTTTCTTGCAGACCTGGGCTTTGCATCTCTGTCTGTTGTGTGCACATGCAAGTCACAGCCTAGTCACCTTGTGTAATTGAAGACAGTGAAGGGCCTCTTCCAGGACGGCCAGGTCACCAAGGGGCTTGAGGAATGGGAAAGAGTGTCATGTGGGATAGGGAAGAGGGGTGTCCTTCGTAGAGCCCCTGCTTCTAGAGCAAGGTGGCCCATAAGTCTGCAATCTCTGTTGTGGCCTTGGGGGTTGTCTGAGGAGGGACAAGGTCACAGGCATGGGTGGTGGTCAAGGCAGTTCAAGATGTGGTGGGGCAGATCTCTCCACTTACACATGGGTCTCTCTGTCCCCACCCCCCACATGGGGACAGGCCACCTGCTTCACTACGAGAGACATTCACTTGCTGTTTCCAATTTGCCACTCCAACCTTTGAGCTTTGGACCTGCGGTTTATTAATAATGTGAATTACCTGGTAGAAGGGCAATGACAAAATCAGGGCAAGACACTTATCTTTCCCCTCCCCTGCAGGACAGCCCCACCCAACTCTCAGACATGTTCCCCTGGGCCGTGGCTCCTCCCCAGCACCCCACTTAGCCTGTCATGTGAGGAAGGCGGTAAACAGCGGGTGGCATGAGAACCTGTGCAGGCCCCCATTTGCATCTTGGGGTCTGCTTTGTGGTGTGAAGGGGAATGGGGATGGGATCTGCTCAAGACAACCCCCAATGCTCACCTCTGGGCTGCTTGGGACTCCCTGAGTCAATGTTAGTCATCCTGAGCCAGTAGCCAGTAGGTCCTTCTTGGGACTCCATGGGTACAACCTGAACCTCATACTCCGGGTTCTCAGGGCTGGGATTGTATGACCTGGGTTCATGTCCATCCAGGTCTCCTGTGTCCTCCCTAGGAGGATTTGTGGAAGTGAGCCTTGACTCCCTCCTTTTCATGTGCTGGACCTCCAATGGTCCCACAGAAGCTGTCACTAGGAGGCGTGGGGCCTTGCTGTGTCTGGCCCTTCCTTTTCGCCAGTGGAGTGGCAGCAGGCCATCTGACCTCACGCCTCCTCTTGCTGGTGCTGTAGATTCCAAACTTCCCTACCCTTCCTGGAGTTTTTAAGAGTCCTAGGACTACTCTGCTTACAAACCACACCTAGGCCCTGTACCTAGTCAGTGACGCCTAGAGCTCACCTCCCACCCACTCCCTGACAAAAATCCTACAGGACCCTCCCACTGGGGAATGGTTGGGGCCAGACTATCACCAGTCACAGGGCAGACTTGAGACTGGTGTGAGATGGGGGTGGGGTGGGGAGGCAGACAGACATGACCACAAGGGTGTAGGGGTCTGTGAAGGGTTGTGGAAGGGACCCCAGCCTTGCCAAGGCCCACAACGTTTAGCAGCTGCTTACTTGCATGGCTCAAGTATGGGCTAGCTGACTAGCCCCATCTCCAAGGGCAGGACGCTGAACTGCTGGGGCTGCTCCTCATCTCGGAAGTTCTGACGGAAGCCAGTCCTAGCCTGAAGATCAGGACCTGTAAGCCCCATACAGTGGATCCCTGGTACATTTTTCGTCTCAACATGCATATTTGTATGTTACTGGTTTGCCCTTCCCAGAGCCATGCAGATTCTCATGGTCAGGAACCTCAACCTGGATGAGGTGCCTCTCTGTGTGTGTTCCTAAAATAACTGTTACCAGCTGCATACGGGGGTGGGGGGTGGGGGGTGGGGAGGTGGGGGGGTGGGTGGGGGAGCAGGGAAGGAGTTGATTTGCAGCTTCCCTGCAAGCCTTCTTGATGTGCTAGGAACCACTGGGGCAGAAATGAAGACGGGAACAGAGACCACACAGGGTCCTACAGCTAAGGCACAGGATCCACCTTTACAAGACACTGACTTTCAGGTCTGTGTATTTCCCGGGGTAGTGTTGATTGGTTGCTTCTGATTACAAAATAAATACATTTCAAGAGAAAACTGAGAAATAGGAAAAATTATAAATGGCATAAAATTCACCTATCCTTCCATTACCCTGGTTCCAGGGTCCTTGGACTGTTGACCCAAGAGCAGACCATTCACTACAGTCCCCAGGGTCCTTGGACTGTTGACCCAAGAGCAGACCATTCACTACAGTCCCCAGGGTCCTTGGACTGTTGACCCAAGAGCAGACCATTCACTACAGTCCCCAGGGTCCAATGTCTTCACCACTCCAAACCTTCACACACAACGCAGGGAGGAGCCCACATTCTAAACCAGACTCACTGCTGCCATTCATCATCAGGCCTCAGAAAAGCCCCCCCGACTTATCCTCTGGGAATCCCTTGAGGACTGATCCACAACCCACCTGCTCTGGAGTCACCACAAGGCCCTCTGTAGGAGGGTCCTTTATCACGACTAAGGCTTGGTCTGGCTACTCAATGCCTGGAGTGGGACCTTTCTCAGGATGACCAAGAATTCTCAGGAGGTTTGCTCCACACTGTAGCCAGGCCAGACAGAGTTACACTGGGCGTCTGCTGCCAGCTGCACTTGAAATCCGAAGGGAGGCTGAGGAAGTCAGCTGCACCCTACACAGATCCCTTCACCTAGTCACTTTTTACCTCCACCACTGGCTACAGTCACTTTAACAGAAAACTTGAACAAAGTTGGTTCTGACCTTAGACTTCGGGCTGAATTTTCATCTCTCCTGCCTGCCCCTCGGCACATGGCTGGGGAGACTGCGGCCAATATCTGTTTAAGAGTTAACCAAGGCCGAAAGGCCAAAAAGCCAAAAGGCAGGCAGTTCTCGTTCTGAGACCCACTGATCCTCTGGTCCCGTGGTCACCACGGGGTGTGGGTTCGAACAAAGCCGTGTTCATCGAAGCCCTGGGCCTGATGACAGTGGCACAAGGACCCCATTCTCTGCTGTCGCCAGCTGCGTCCCCTCCCCCAGAGGGCCTGACATCAGAAGCTCTGGGTCAGACATCCTGGGAGCCCCCACCCTTGGGGCCAGCCTCAGCTGCAGGCACTCAGGGAGATTCACAAGGGGGCTGGCTGGGAATAGGCGTGTGTGTGTGTGTGTGTGTGTGTGTGTGTGTGTGTGTGTGTGTGTGTGTGTGTCCCCAGCCTGAATGGTGCAGCAGCTGCGGTTGGCTCCTCCTGTCCACAGCAGGAAGCTGCTTGCATTTTTACAACCGATTTTTGAACCTAGGAGTAGAGGTTCACTTCAAGCCTGTTAAACGTAACCTTGTTGGTTTCAGGCCAACCTGACCCTTTGGAATCTGGCTTCCAGATTCCCACTGTATATCAGCTATTCCTCCAGGCTCTGAGAGGGAGAACTGCCCTGCTAGGCTTTATCCCAGGGACTCAGACAGGGTGCTGAGTGTAGCCTTCAGAGGGGCTGATCCCGGAAAATGGACTTCTGGAACATTCTTCTTTGGGTGTGGTGGTCCAATACACCCAATGCTGGTCTCTAGGCCCACATATTTCTGTTCTTGGCTTATCAAGGTGAATGACGGAACTCCATGAGTGTCAGGACCCAGGACCAAGCGTCTACATATCCAGATCCTGGGTGAGGACAAGTTACTTGTCAAACTGCCTTAATTTAGTGATTGTAAAATGCGAATCATCCTCTCCCTAGGTGGGTCCTGAGAAGTCTGGAGTGTTCACAGAGGTAGATCTGACACTCACATTCTCATATAGGTCCAAGAGGCAAGCAAGGTATGAGTTGGCTCAAGCCTCACCCCCTGGAGCCCAGGGGCGCTCTCACTGAAAGCTCAGACCTCAGTCAGTTGTGCCAGCACAGCCCAGGTGGCATCACCTAGCCCGGAGCGTCTAGGTAATATGTGGCCCGGGGCAGCTGGGCCTAGGTTTCCCCACCGGGCCCCTTAGGGCATTGTCCTGGCATCCTCTTGGAGTGACCTTCCCCTAGACGCTCTAACAAAGGCTGAAGAAGAGCGGCTCCTTTAAGGACTCAGCGCAGTTCAGTGCCAGGAGGTACCCGGTGCGCCCCGGGGGAACCGTGCAGCAGGCAGCGGAGGGGAGTGGGCGCTAGTGTCCAAGGTGGGGGCGGGGTGCTCTGCTCTGGATGGGGTGTTCTTGGGAGCCGGGGCTTGGGCGAGCACCGGAGATGTCCCATGGGTCCGGGGCCTCCGAGCACATTCCACTCGGGTGCCTGGCTCCAAAATCCCACCCGAAATGCAGCTGCGAGTGGGCAGGCTATGAAGTGTCGCAGTCCCCCCAGCCTACCCGTGTTGAGAAACCAGATGGAAAGAAGCCTCTGGCCCAGGCTCTAAACTCCAGGCAACCACTGTCTTCCTCCCGCCCCAACCCCCTCCCCGAAAAGCGCGAAGAGCCGATGTGGAAGAGAAAGAGATTAGATTTCGCTTCCCTCTCATCAATTTTCTGTTTAATGTCACCAGGCCCCATTGTGGGAGAGGAAAGCACGTCACCCAGGCCATAAATTTGTGGTTATGGTGCCTCTGGCCGCTTTCCTCCTCTCGGGGACAGGACTGAGCGACGAGCAGGTGGTGACACCCGCGCCTGCCCACTCCTTCTCCGGATGCGGGTCCGGGTAGCTAGCTCCACGAGAGAGATACGCTCCCCGCCGCGGCATTTCCAAAGAGCTTTTGTTTATGACTCGGACGTAGAGGCTTTGATTTTTTTTTAACCGCCCACCTCTGGAGGCTTTTTGTTTGCATCTGAAAATCCTGCTACCCCGTTCGCTCGAATTGTGCCTCCCTTGTAGTGTGCAGGGAAGCGCAAGAGGTCTCACGCTGGGTTCCCAGTGCCACACTGGGACTGGTACAGAGCTCTGCATTCTGCGCTGCAGCATCTGCCCAGGTGGAGTATGCTAGAAAGTGGGTGGGAGAATTGGAGCGCTCAGTGATGGCCCCTAGGCAGGTTTCTCTGGCCATCCTGGATTCTGGTGAAGAGGTTATCCCGGTAGTTTCCTTTTGGGGCCACTTGTGGAAATGTCCCCTGGAAGTCTCCTATCCCTGCTGGCATTGATGTCTGAGAATTAGGGTGTTATGTGTATTCACACGCATTAGGAAAAAATGGATCTATTGACTTATTTTTAATTTAATGGATCAACTGTCCTGTTAACAAAAAGAGACGGTGGCCATGCCACACTTCAGCCAGGAGCCAGCAATCAGGTGGCCCATTTGCCTCCAGGCTTGAGACAGAGCTTTGCCACAGGACCTGATGCTCAGTGGGAACTTGGAGGGAAATTTTATTTGGCTTATAAATATTGAAGGTAACCAAGCCAAGGGCTCAAATCTCCCCAGAAATTAGAGAGAAAGAGGACAGTGTGCGTCTCATACCACTGGTGGAAACCCCCAGGAAGGGGTCTTCTGCTGAGTGTCAAGTCCTAGGCCCAAAGCGGGACTACCACCAGAGAGCTAGGGGTAGAGGGAGGCAGAGCTCCAGAACAAGAGTGTCCCATGGCTGTGGGGTGTTCCAACCAGGTCCCCTCTGTGGGGCAGAAACGGTGGTGGCGAAGTCTGGCTAAAGCCGGGCTTGTCACAGTATGGGAGGTTGAAAGGAAGAGAACAGGAGACGGTCGGGTGACAGGACTGGGGGGTAAGGAGCCGGAAGAACTGAGATGGCAAGAGGGGCAGAACTGCAAGCCCTGGACCCCGAGTTCAGCAAAGCTGCATCCAAGGAGTCCCCAGCACGGTGAGACCAGGCAGCAGAAATCTGGCTCCAGAGAATCACCCCAGACACAGCCTGCCATGTGCCCTGTGTGAACATATTTGCACACACTGAAATCTGTAACCCTGCAGCCACGGCACTTCCTTCCAAGCCAGGCCTGGCACAGCCAGCAGTGGAAGCAGGTGTCTCTGAGGGTTGAAGCCAGCTTCACTTTGGGGGCCACACCTGCAAGGAACACAAAGACTGACCAGGCACTTGTCCCTAAGCAAGGATGCTGAAGTCACTTAGCCATCCTGACCTATTATTGAGAAGCTCTCCGATTATCTGGGCTTTCCCTCCTGGGCTCCTATAATGGGCGCGGGGTGGTAGTGGTGGTTATTTCCTTACTGCCAAGACTGAGGGCTATCTGGGTCAGCCTAACAGGAAAATCAATCACTTCTTATTTAGCAGACCCCCAAAGCTATTCTCCCATGCCCCCAAAGCCTGCCCTGTTCTTCCAGAACCTTCTCAGGCTTAGCAGAAACCACATCCAGCCTTGGATGAAGAGACCTATAATGGGGAGGCCCAGTGTTCAGGCCCAGGAAGCTGCCTCCTCAGCCCTGGGGTGCGGGGGTGTCCTCCCACCTTCCTCCATCCCCTTTAGCACAAATATCACTCTATCACTAGTGAAAGGGCCAGGAGAAGCCTGGCAATAGATGCTTCTGCCCTTTATGAAAATCACTTTAATTTAACCCAGATGGGTCTCCTCACTGATAACCTCATGCAATGAGCCCTCTGAATTATGCTTTCCGTGTGAACACACTGGGTTATATTTAGCCACAAATTACGACTGTGTTTAACAAGCACCTTTCCTTTGCAGGGAGGGGGCTGGGCAGCCTCCTGACCTGGTTGGAGGAAATCAGCAACAACAGAATTTAAACCTCCCTGGGAGGAAGCTGCAGAGGCTGGAGAAGCTGTTT
The DNA here is from genome assembly GCF_007827085.1 of Peromyscus californicus insignis. NCBI lineage: Eukaryota > Metazoa > Chordata > Mammalia > Rodentia > Cricetidae > Peromyscus > Peromyscus californicus. The sequence continues at coordinate 1,934,348 of NW_026294551.1, read as the reverse complement.
ACCTGACTTCAAAGTGGTCTGGGGCTTTTCTCCTTGCCTTTTAAAACTTAGAAGCAGGTCTTAAGATCTGTCTATGGCCTTGAAGGGAAAACCTGTGCCTCCCACAGGGGTCCCTCCGGCTTGAGCCAGCTTCAATTTAGCAAAGTTCCTGGCTTGGTTTGGAGCTGTGTCAGGGAAATGCCTCAGGGATGATGTTGGCTAGGAGCACAGCCAGGCCTCCAGAGGTGTGTAGAGAACAGGGGACATTCAGCACGATAGATCGATAGACCGATAGACCGTATTGATAGGATAGGATCGTGCAATTCTTCTTTTCTGTTTCTGTGTTTTGCCCCTTCTCCAGTTGGGAGGGGACAGGGGCTGGGGGCTGGGATATCCCCAGAGAGCAAGGCAGCACCTCCTGCTCCCTCACCTCTTGTGCCCAGCTGAATAAATGGGCTGTTTGAAGTACTGTTCTTTGGGGGGCGAGAAGCCTGTTTATCTTGGGATTAGGGCATACCAACTCTCTTCTCCCCTTCCAGTCAAGTCTGTGCATAAACCTCATGCCTCAAAGACAGAAGATCTAGCAAAGAATGCCCATGCTCCCAGGCACAGAGCACCAAGCAGTTACCTTCGGGTGACCCAGGTAACTGAGGACTTGGCCACACTCAGACCTTTCTCCACAGTATTCCTTCTAGGACCTCGGGAGTACTTCTAGCAAGACCTTGCCATGGTAGAGGATTTTCACTGATCCAGGACCTCCTCTTCCAACCAGGCCAGTACCTCCGGAGGCTTTTGAATTTGACCCCTTTTGAGAAGAAGGGTGCAATATCCCAATGTCTCCAGCCGTCCTTTCAAGCCCTGATTCTAGATCGAGGATGGAGTTTGACTGTCATCTCACTGAGGGAGAAACAGGTGCTGTGAACCACCCCACCCCCAGTCCATCCTTCCCCAGCCTGGATTAAACCTTCGAGCTATTGTACTGCCCAGGTGCAAAACCCAGTTCCAGTCTCCCTCTGGGCCCTGACCCTCCAGACCAAGCTCCAGCCTTAGGCCTCTGGACCTGTCCCTTTCACTTCTGTGGGAAGAATTAAGAGTCAATTTTTTTGTCGTCGAGAAATTGTTTCTAATTTGCCCTTTGACTAATGGCCCAGGGAACAATGGAGAGGCACCCAACACACAATTACCCCGCAGTGCAGTTCTGCTGCTCCCTGGCCCAAGCATGCATTTATTTGGAGCAGCGACTAATTCACAATTTTATGTAACTTGAGATACACCCCCACCCCCTTGTATTAAAAAGTGATTATTTATTCAATGAGTTCACACAGTGGGCTCTGGGTCATTTGGGAGCTGGGAGGCCTAGGCCTGCTTCCAGTCGTCAGCCCTGTAGGGGCAGTGGGGACCGCTGGAGGCGGTACTAGGGTTTGTGGGTAACGGCTGCTCCACTACAGTCTAGTCCACTGTAGTTGAGAGTGCTTGCACATGTGTGGCGTGTGTCAGGGTGCTGTGTGTGAGACTCAAACTGTCCTTCTGAATTACATGGATTTGTTTTTGTGTGTGCCTGCACGCTGCCGACCTGCCTGTACCCATGTCACAAGTGTGAGGTCAGCAAAAAACCCGCAAGAGTCAGCTCTCTCCTTCTACCATGGAAGTACCAGGAGATCCTAACTCAGGTGGTCAGGTTTGGCAAGTGTCAGCCTGCTGAACCACCTTGCCAGTTTGCTTTTTTGTATGCATACAAATGTGGGTAGTGTGATGGGAGACTGACGTGTGTGCCCATGGTATATCTAGATATGGATGATGTGAGCCCACAGAATGTGCATGTAGACTGAGGACACATCCAAAACTGCACAGGTGTCCATGGGTACACATGCTATTGCTTGAAGTGTAATGTCTGTGTGGTTGTGCTCTGGTGCCAGGGCACAGCTGGCTATGTAGGGCACCCTAGCCTAGAGGAGACCATGGAGGGTATCTGTCAGGCTGTGGAAGTGGCCCAGGCATTCAGAGGCTATTGTGCCCTGGGCTAGTGATTGGGCATCTGTGACTGCAGCGTTAATAACCTACGATGTTTTAAGACTTCAGGCGACTGCACAGATTTGGACACTCCAAAGCAGAGACCTCTGGCTTATAACCCTGTCTAGTCTCCTCTTTCTAACCCTACCCACTCCTTTCCCTCTAGAACAGATTTCTCAACTCGTAGGTCGCGACCCCTTTAGCAACCCTCTAACTCCAAAAATATTTACATTACAATTCATAACAATAGCAAAATTACAGTCACGAAGTAGCAACGATAATAATTTTATGGTTGGGGGTCACAACATGAAAAACTGTATTAAAGGGTCACAGCATTGGGAAGGCTGAGAACCACTGCTCTAGAAGTACCCCGTTCCTCACGCCATGTTCTTCTAAAATTAAAAACACTTGTTAGTTTCGGACAGCAGGAAGTCAAGTAGGAAACCAGGATGGTTTGCTCTGAGCAGATAGCGAGCCCAGCCAAACATGCCCGGGCCCGCCCGGGAGGCCGAGCCCTGCGAGAGGAACACGGGAGCTTATTTTGGTCTTGTGGAACTGCCGGGGGCTGTGCGCCCGCGCTGGGCAGCTGCCAGCTGCTGGCGGCATCCAGAGGCATATCGGCAGCTATTTGCTGTAACAACTATTTTGAAACACTATTGAGAGGGAGAGGAAAAAAAGGCCACTAGACTTAAGTGAACGCTGGGGTTAGAAAGGACGCAGAGGTGGGAGCGAGACAGCAAGGAGCCGAGGCCTTTCACACCCGGGGAGCTTCTCAGGGAAGCGACACAGAAGGCGGGGGCGGGAGGGGTAAGAGGCAGCACGTGAGGCTGCTCGAAACAAATCCTCAAGCCTAACTTTTAGGGATCCAGAGATTAGGGATCCCCAAGATCCTAAACCGGCTTGCGGAGGAAAAGAAGCCTCACGTTCCCATGCCTAACAGGCCTTTCTGAACACGGCTGGATTACTGCCCTTCTGCCAGTCTCCACCCGCCGAGGAAGGGGGGTAGATGCGAGGCTCAGGGATCTTTCCGGCCAGGTCCAGACGACCCCCCGCTACCCACAGTGGGAGGGTAGGGTGCGGAGCGATCGAGGCGCGCCCCTCCCCCACCCCGGCCTTCCGGGTCCCACGAGCATGCAGCAGCTCAGAGGACCCAATGATTTTCCTTACACTTTTCTCTTTTTGAGGGTGAGGTGAGAGAGAATACTTTAAATGGGGATACAGTTAGACATAACGACTCTTAGATCGGAAAAATAAGATCTGGTAAGGAAAATGAGGAACTCGGATTCCAAACCTCGCAGAAAACCTACGGCTTGTCAGGGATGCGCGCGCCGACCGTGAGCGGACAGGGGTGCTCGCAGCGGTTTCTCCCGAGCCGGGACGCTCCTCCTCATGCGTGCGAAGCGGGAAACGGCTGCCCGCCGCCGGGCGGGACTGCAGCAGCGAAGCTCCTCTCAAGCCTGGCAGGACCTGTGCTGGCCGTCGGGGCACCACCGCGCACCGCGGGCCGGCGTCCTCGCCCATCCCGCACAGGCTGGCCTGCTTGGATCGCGTAGCGAACAGCCGCGCGCTCATCCGATCTCCAGCAGCTGAGCCTCCCCGCAGCTCGCGCTCCCCGGCGCCGCGGCCACCGCGCTGGCGAGGACCCAGTCCCCGCTGACCGCTGGGGTCCCCAGCCCGCAGCCAGGCTCGCGTGCCCTGTCCAGCGGCCTGGCGCAGCGCGCCGAGACCCGGGCTTACCTGGAGCGGGCGCCGGCCGAGGCCCCGTCCCGAACGGGCGGGAAATCCCGGAGTCCCCGCCCGCCGCCCCCACCCCAGGTCAGCGCGGCCCGCGGGGGGCCAGGCCGGCCCGGCAGTGCGCTCGCTTCCCCTTTCTCTCCAGATGCCTTTGATCCCCGGGCTCTCCGCCGCACCTCGGCTCGGGAGCCGCCTGGGTCGGCCCGCGGGGATCCTGGAAACGGTCCTCGGTTTATCTCCTTTCATCAAGCGGCCTTGGGCAGCCTTGAAACCGCGGAGCCAGTAATTGCTTTTTTCAGGAGGCCCTGTGCGGACTGGATAACAGCCAATCAGCGCCTTGTTTACACTTGGTGATGGACAGCCCGCTGGCCGAGTGCCAACCAATCATGGCGGTTCCGCAGAAGCGAGGAAGGCGGGGAAAGAGTGGCGACCACAGATCTCAGGTTTAACTCCTTTGTGTCCGCTCCGGAAAGAGACAGGAGAAATCCAAAGGAGTCTGGCGGTGTTGTTTGGCATCTACTTAAATATCCCCCCCCAACAAACGCGGAAAAAGAGGAGCAGGAATTATGTATTCATCGCCACTAAGACATCACCTCTACTCCTTGAAAATAAATAACATTTGGGTAGGCAACCAAATTCTAACCGAAATATTTGCTTGCAGAATATTTTTAAAAGTGGTTTTGGTTCTGATTATGATAAAGAGAATTGTTTAGAGGCTGTTTTCCATTGTAGTGAGAAATTTTGTGAATATGTAAGGACAGGCGCTGAGAAATGCTAAGCACGGTTTTCACACCATGACAACCACCCTAAAATTATCAAGTGAGGATATTTTTAAAATCTAGGAGCTGATGAAAAAAGTAAATCCTTATCTTAGCAACAGAGCCTTGATTTTCATTTCGATTGTTGCTGCGCTGCGGAGCGTGGCAGAGGGAGATAAAATTGAGAGCGGACAGATAGATGGCTGGAGAAGAAAGGTCCATCTCCCTGCCTCTCAGGCAGAGGGAGGAAGGGCCAGGCAAGCATTCATGGAGTTTGTGTGGCCACTCCTCAGACCCAAGTGTATTCTCCGGCTCGGGTGCGAGTGGGTGGCGGCCTGGGAGTGGAGGTACAGCAAGACAATCCGGCCTCTGCGCTTGGAAGTTGGGCCTTCTTGCATCCAGGTCACCTGCCAGACAGACCCCAGGCGTGGACACGGCTTCAGGTTTATGGCGTAAGGCTGTTCTTTTTATTCTGTGCAAAACAAATAAACAAAACCCCAAACGTTAGACCTGACAAATTAAGGAAAAACAGATCCCCGAATCTCCCCTGGACATGGACACGCGCTTTCAATCGCTCACTCGCCGGTGCTCCTCTCCCGCCCTGCGCCACCACATTCCCATTCAGCAGCAATGATCTGCGCAGAGGAGCTGCGCAGTCGCTGGGCTTGAATTAGGCGCCATCAGGCTTGGTAGTAGCCCTGCTGCTCCCTGATTGGCAGCTCCCTGGCCCGGCGCCAGCCTATTGGGAGGCCTGTTTACGCCGAATGAGTGGCACGAGCTCAGGGCCGTGGAGGGCCGCGCGGCCAATCAGCGCGCGGGCTGCTCCGGGTTGAGTGGCACGAGCTTATTAGTATGCAGGGCCCGTGGCTCGCCGCGCCGGGCTGCAGGTTTGAGAGCCGCTCTGGATGGGCTCGCTAGAGTCGTTGTTGTGGAAGCCGTGCATTCACAGTGCAACAGTCAGCACATTGAAAATACCAATAGGAATACAAACCAAAGTCACATTTACTGATTTAATTGTATTGCATTCAATTGTATCCAGGAAACAGCCTCCAGTAAGTAACTGAAATTGCTTTCATTTTTTAAAATTTTTTTGTATTTTTATTATTTTATTATTTTATTTTGGCTTTTGGGGATTTACATTTTTTAAGCAAAAGAAATTCAGGTTTGTGGTGTTAAGAAATAATAGATCTTCCCTTTTAAAATCCGTTATGATGTTGAAAGGTTTTTTTTTATAAAAAAAAAACCGATGGACTATATATATGAGTACGATATTTTTTTTCTCTGAAAAATTTTATCGATCGGTTTAAAATTCCCCCCGTAATGCGTCCTTGCTTTGCTCTGAGCGCTTGTTGTCTCGATCGACACCCTACATTAAAAATAAATTATCGAGACAGGACAGAGACCGCCACGCTTCGTTCAGCAAGAGCCCCGCGGGTAGCCCCGAGTGGGCAGTCAGTGAGAGCCCAGCTCTGGAGGAACCACGAGCGAACCCCAATTATTTGCTCCCCCATCCTACTCCCCTCCCCCAGCAGTCTTGAATGGGCCCCGCCCGGTCGCTCCCCCGCGCAGGGAACGGTCGGTTCTCGGTGGCCACGGCCGCTGCTTTCTGGGCCTCAGTGAGGGGAGAGGGGATTGGAGGGGTACTGGCGGGTTTTCAGGTTTGGCTCCCCACAGACTTAATTCTTTTCGGAACATTTCTTTCTTTTTTTTTTTTCTTCTTCTGGAGGAGAGGGGGTGGAGGAGGGGGGCCGAACAGTGGGGCGTTTTCACGCGGTGCGTTCTGGGCAGCACGCGGGCTCAAGGCCACGACCCGAGTGGCGTGGTCCAGGGATGGGTCCATCTCCCAGAGCCGGGGTCTCGCACCACCGCGTTCTCGTTCTTCTCCGGGATGGGGGGGCGGGTTTCGCAGGGAGCGGGTTGTGCAGCCACGCTGGAGCCACTCGCGTCCGGTGCGCTCCTGACTGCGGCCTGGCCTGGCAGGCCCCTTTGAACCCACCCGCGCGGGAAACTCGGCTGGAGGGAGCCCACGGACCCCAGAGCTTGGCCTCCATGGGAGGACAAAGGCGTCTCAGACTCGGCTTTTAGATGCAAAATTTGAAAACAAAGCAAACCTCGAGAAGCCGAGCGTACCAGTGCTGGCCAAGCCTCTGAAGGAACTGCGGCTCTGGGGGTCACGCCCAGCATCCGGGGGAGGATTTTTGGGGTCCGGGTACTTTAGACCTGTTCTTATCGGCGACTCTCGGCCGCGCGGGGCTCTCTGCCACTTTCTGTTTCCTCCGGTGCAACCCTGTCCGGGGTCCATTGCGGTGTCTTGTCCGGAGATTGGGCGCGTGGAGGCCTCAGAGCCTCGGGACTCGGGGACTGCTGCATCGCAGCTCCGGGCCTCGGCCCTCGCTCGGTGGCCCCGGTGGCTGTCCCTCCTCGTTCCGTACTGAGCCGGCTTTCCCAGGCCCAGGGAGCCAGCAGACCTGGGCGGCGCGGCAGCTCTCCGGCAGGACGGAACACAAAGAAAAGTCCCCTCCAGTCCGGTCAGAAGCGCAGCAGCGGGTACTGGCGACATAATCCAGCCCTTGTTTGCGTAGAAAGTCTAGTGGGCTTGTGAGAAAGGCACAAACGAGCCAGCGATCGGCCCGCAGGGGGTGGAGAGTAAAGCTGCTCCGTGAGCTCAAAGCCCGCGTCCCGAGAATCGCGTGCAGCCCCCACTTTCGCTCCTACTTTGAAATGTCTTACTGGGGGTGGGGGCGCAGAACAAAAGCCCAGCGCACACGACTCCCCGGAGGCCGTCGCGAAGCCTTGTACCGCGCGCGCAGCCTCCGACCCCACTCCGGCCCTCGGCGCCTTTGAAGCGGCAGGTTCCTGACCTCCCTCCCCTTCCTTCTTTCCCTTTGTCCTCCTCAGCGCCCTCCGGGGTTCGAGAGGCGCCGGCCTGGGTAGGGGCGCGCAAGTTCCTCACCGGTCCTGGGCAGCCCCTCCCCTAACCCTGGCGCCGGCAGCGCCTGGGCCTTGCCTGCGCCTCCCGCGCCCTGGCGATCGCTGAGCAGGCCGGCGCGGTGGAGAGGCGAGTTATTTGTTGGACCCGGGGAGAGTGAAACTCCCCAGAGGGAAGAGAGCCTCAAACCCCTTTGTATGCAGTTTGAACACAAAGAGAAGTCTTTGTGTAGTCCCGTTTATTTACAATGCAAAATTCTCCGAATAAATATTAAAAAAAGCTTATCACCTGAGCAAATATGTATTCACTTAATACATTATGTTTTCGGTTATAGATTAAATCAGACACAAAATAGTGTGCAAATAAGACAGTGTAGAACCCAGAGCATAAAATATAGCAATTTAAATGGTATTTACGAAATAGAAAACATCTTAATCGCTTTGTTGTCACGGTGGGATGACTTAAAAAAAGATTTTGATTTTCTGCAAAGTTCACAATTAAGAATACCTCCTTTCTATTGGAGCTGAGACCAAGCATTAAAACAATTCGTATTTCGGAAATAAGGAGAAAGTATTCGAAATGGAGGATGGCAGAGACTTTGGTCGCACGTGCATGGTGGTGTACAGTTTATATCGCGTGCTCGGTTGCTCCTCTCAGAGTTTGAAATTGTCTGCGATTTCACCCTGGAGTAGACATTTCACGACGGGAGGGGTAGAGGAAAAGGGAGAGGAGGGTCATTTTAAGTCGGCCTTGCTAGAGGTGGGGATGGAAGACCGAGGACCAGGGTCTGCTGGGACCCAGACACAGGAGAAAGCTGCGCTGTGTTTGGTCTCTGCTCCCTTCCTGCAGGGTCGATCTGGGTGCCACGCGGAGACCAGCCTTGGTTAGGTGATCCAGGGCAGGCGCTGAATGGAGAAACGTCGTGGCCGATTTGGGAGGCCGAGAGAAAACAATTTCTGACTCTGAGCCCCCTCCCCCAAAGCCCCCAATCCGCAGAGGAAGATCCTGGGCGAATTTGATTGGGGGGCGGGGTGATTGTTCCAGCCTCACTAGGAAGCTCCGGGCTCGGGGACAGCAGGCCAGGCACTGCGGCGTAGCGGCCCAGGTGATGCCGGTGGCGGTCGAGGGGCGCCCGGGGCTCCGGGACGCCAGTCTGGGGTTGTGGCACAATGCTTGAGGGTGGGGGGCCGGTCCCGCTGGGGCTGAGTGGGGGACGACATTCAAAAGAATGGACTGAAAGACGCATGGGGGGATGGGAGAGAGGAGAAAAGGAAGGTTATTTAAAAAAAAAAAAAAAAAACTCTTGAGTTACAATCAATAAAATTACTCGCTTAATTAGCATGGTTATTCGGTTAAGCGGAATGCAGTAAAAGCTGGACCTCAGAAAGACGGGGGTGGGGGGAGCGTGGACCCCGGGCTTTTTCCTCCGAGACACCTTTGGGCAGCGGGGGAGGGGAGAGGGTGTGTGTGAGTGTGTGTGTGCGCGCGCGTGCGAGTGTGCGTGATGGCTTCGCAGATTTGGGTTTTTATCACCCAGCGGAGCCAGCAGCCTCTTCGCAACGGCGCCTTCGCCGCAGGGACTCTCAGGGACCAGAAAGGGAAGCTGCGCGCGGCGCGGTTGGGTTGCTTCTGGCTCTTGCAGGCCAAGCGTGGCTCGGACGGTGCGTGTGTGCTCGCGGACCCGCGTGCAGGGCGGCTCCAGTGACCCGGCGCATAAGCGTGTGCAGTAGGGAGTCCTCGGAGCGCTCCCAGCCCCGCTGTCCGGTCTGGATGCCTCTCCGGTTGGCGCGCGAGGAGGGGGTTGGTAGCGGGAGGGGCGGGGACCCCCGGGCGAGAGGAACCCCCGAGTCACCGAATCTCTTCTGCTTGCCTCTGCAGACCATGGACCTGCACGGCGGCCGCCGGCTCGGAGCGCGGCCGCCCGCCGAGAAGCCCAGTCCGCCGGTGTGTTGACCGGCTCTGCTGTCTGTGCCGCCGGTGACCCCAGACGCCGCCTCCTGCGCGCCGCCCGCGCGCCGCCTGCACTCCGAGCCGCCCCCAGGCCCCGGCCGCGCTGCTTGCTGGAGGCGGCGGCGGGCCGGGGCCGGGGCCCGGTATGGATGGCCGAGACTTCGCGCCGCCGCCGCATCTGCTGTCGGAGCGCGGGAGCCTGGGCCACCGCAGCGCCGCAGCCGCCGCGCGCCTCGCCCCTGCCGGCCCCGCCGCGCAGCCGGCCGCGCATTTCCAGCCCGGAAAGTACTTCCCGTCGCCGCTGCCGATGGCGTCGCACACAGGTCAGTGCCCAGCCCGGGCGGGCAGTTGCGATGCAGAGGCCCCGCCGCAGCTGGCAACTGTGGCGAGTGCAAGGAGCGCCGGCCCCTTCGCTCCTCGGAGCAGTTCTTGGAGCTTTGGTTTCATTTCCCTGCGCAGCGCCGGGCGGGCCGTGCATTCTGCCAGCCCACGGGCTTGCGCCGTTTCCAGCAGCCTTCCCCGACTACCCTGGGTCTTTCAGGGCAGCCCGAGAGCAGGCAGCAAACCGAGCCTTCTACTCCTAGCCACCCTCCCCCCCACCCCTTCCTGCAGAAGTAAATTCTTGCGGAAGCCTCTTTTCTGCATTCTGCATTCACCTCGTTAAGACGTTCTGCGTCTGAGACACCGTGGCGCTTTCTGCGGGGGACAGAACGACCGTGTGGCTGGGGGAGGGGGCCAGAGCGCGCCCGGCCCGCGGATTAGAATGGTGTGCGCCCCGGGAGCGCTAATGGGAACTGCTAGTGTAAGACGAGAAAATCCTGTTTCTATATAAAGCCTTGAAGTGTCAGGGCGAGAATGGGTTTGCAGGGGATGCATGCGCTTTAACAAGTGCCTCTGGTATCCTGCTAACGCCGGACTAAGCGTGGCCTGAGTGCAGACCGCGCATCCCGCACCGCGGAACTCAGAGAGGCGCCTGGCTCGGGATTTCGGTGCAGGCGAGTCCGCGCGCTTTGGCTTCAAGAAGAGAGACCTTGAGCTGTCCTGACTAGCCCCGGCACGTGCCCGCGTTGCAGTCCCCTGTGTTCCCCTCCCGGAGGGTCTGTTGTTGGTTGCGCCTACCCAGTCTCTTGGAGAGAAGCCGCAGCTTGCGGGGTAGTCACTGACCAGCGTGGGTGGAGCTGGGGGAGCCCGAGGAACTGCGCGTGGACCTGCTGGGTCACTCTCGCAGGTCGGCTTGCTTTTGTTTACAGTTTATTCTAAACATCAGGAATATTATTTGCTGCTTTTATTTTTCAGTTTGGCAGTAACAGTTATTATTATTAGCTTGATGAACCATGAATACTAATAAAATTATATCTGCTTTAATGGGATAACAATTAGTGTGTGGATTAAAACGGATGGCAAGAACGGGGCTAGAAGGGAAAAATGTTGGAAGGGAAGGCAGTCAAAAAGAAAAAAAATGCATTTCCTTGAAAAAAAAAAACTTGAAATTGCTTAATTGCTAAAGGGCCTCCAGCTTTTACATCACGAGTTTATTCTGAGTGAGCAGCCCTGGGCTAGAGTGGCCAGCCTCCTGCGGGGTCAGCCGCACAGTGCCCGCTTGCCTTTCCAGCTGGAGCTCGGGGAGGCTGTGCTCTCTGTAGATCGCTTTTTTTTCCCTTTTCTCTCCATTTTCCCCTCTTCTCGATTTATAACTGGAAAGAGAAAGAGAAGTACTTGGCTGAGCAATTGGTGGTTTTAAAATACCTTTCCCCCATATCGTTGTGCTTATTGTCTATTCCCTCCGCTGCCCTGAGATGCTGCCCACTCGTCTCAGGGCCACTGGGGAGCGTAGGGAGGGCTTTGACATGGTGGTGGCTGCCGCAGGGACAAGTGTCCGGCTTCCCTTCCAGTCTCAGCTCCTGGCTGGGCAGGCTGAGTCTGCAGGGTTGAACCGTGGAGAGGAAGCCTCTGCCCTCTTCCCCCAGTGTGCAGTGCAATCCAGGCTGGTAGGTCACAGTGGTGCCCAGGCTGGCTGGGGCTGTGCCCCCCTGGGGCAGCCAGGCCAAGCCCAGTTCCCCATCAGTTCAGGCCATTGCTGCCTCCTGGCCTCACTGGCCGGTCCACAGCCCAGCCAGCTCTTGCTCAGCAGCCATTTCCTTCTTTTCACCCTTATTTCTAGATCTAGGTAATACCCAGTCAGGTGGGAATGTGGGGAAGTGGCCTGGACCTTTGTCTTGCTCATACTAACTTGGACCACGTGGTTCTTGGACTACAGGCCACCGAGAGCTGTGAGAAACTGCACCAGGTCCTAGTCTGTGACCCCACACCCTTCCTGCTTCCTTATACACTGGGGGCCCTAGAGGGCTCCCTCTTTAGTGCTGGAGGGCCCTGTGTCTTGTGCTTCTGAAGGCCCAGTTTCCATCCCCTTGGGGACCAGAGGAACCTATTGTGTTTGGAGATCCTGGACTTGGTTGTGATTCGAAGCCTGGCTGGGCTGTGTGGGGCTGAAAGCCTTTTGCAATTGCTAAGAGCCAGGATAGCCAGGATTTCGTATTCGTTTTTAGAATCTTGCTGCATGTATTTGTAAAACAGGAGTTATCTTGAGATCCCTGTACTTTAGCGTGTGTCTTTGTAGGTCCTCATTTAGAAAGAAAAAGGTGGGGTGAAGTTAAGGAATTTGTCTTTGGATCTTGTGTGTGGATTTTGTGTGTAAATTTCCAAACGGCCACTGTCTTGTACTCTCTCCCTCTCTCTGTGGATGGCCTTGGCCCAAAGGCCAAGGCTGCAGTAGTCCAGCCTGCCCCTCCCTGCCCCAACTGCTGAGCTGAAAGCCAAATTGCTAGGGAAGATTCTTCCCTGTGTCTGCGTAGGACGCAGACATCCAGGCTGCAGCCCCCGGCTCCCCAGAAACAGCTTCCTTGTATGGTGTGCTCCCCCCACCTGCCTGGTCAGGCACAACTGCTCAGAGGAGGCTGAGGTTCCCCCCACTGCCACCCTATTTCATTCCCACCTGGTGCTTTCCTGGTGTCTGCTTGTGGGACCCTAAAGGGGGTGCTGGGTTCCCAGGTTTCTTCCATTGTTTTCCAAAAATGAAAGTGCCAGTAGCTTTATATTCGAGCTGTAGAGTTTATGGTAAAAGTGCTGTTCCCTTAACCTTGTCACTGAGAGGTGCAATTAAAATGTTTGGAACCATTATTTTTAGTGCAGTGTTAGATTTTGTCTTTAATACAGATGGTCCGGAGGCAAAGCTGTGAAATCTAGGGATGGGGGAACACACAAAAAAGGAAAATCAACATGAACTAACCTAGGTTTTCTCCGTCTTACTGCCTGGAGTTTCTTGGGGATCTCTCCTCTCCAGGGGAACGGGTTTAATCAGGAGGCAGCTGGCCCCAGGGGAGAAGCTTGGGAGCTGTGTGCTCGCCTGCCCCTCCCCCCTTCCGGCTGGGTCAGCTCCTGTCCTGTCCTCCTGGAGCCCCCTAAGGCTGGGGCTCCACCAAGGGGCCGGTTCACTTCTTGGTGTGAATCCTCTTTTTGGACTCTTCTCCACCCCTTTTGGCTTTGGGATGTGATTTAACTTGGCCAGTGCAGCCGTGTGTCTTGGCTGCAACTTTGGGCGGGGGGGGGGGGGGGGGGCGTTCAGGCAGGCCCTTTCTGGAATAAGACTGCCAGCCTAGTTCCTGTTAAAGGCACTTTGGATGACCAGTCTCTAAAGTAAAATAATACAATAATCGACCACCCAAACTCCACCTAGCCCCATAGATTAAAAAAATTTTTTTTCTTGTGAAAAAAGACCCCATCGAAGGTGTTCCTCCCATCACATGGGGTTTTCTTTTCTTTCTTTCTTTCTTTTTTTTTTTTGTAAGAAAAATACATTTTCGTAAATACCTCATTAACTCCACTGCACGATAGAGTGTCTCTGCAGCAGTTACCAACATTAAGTAGGTGTGAAAAGAGTTACTTTCCGAGCTTCTACCCATCCTGCTCCATAAGTGACAGAACTAGACATCAAAGCTGCCGCCGTGCCCAACGGAGCCGCGGGGATCCGGGAATCTGGCGGCTGCATAGACTGGGATGGCTGTGGCAGCCGCGCCCGCTCCACCAAAGCTGTTTTTGGAATGTGGGTTTTTTCTCTGTGGGGCCTGTGCTGCCTCCAAGTCTGATCATTCCTATAGGGAAGCGCCGAGTTCTCCATTGGAATATCCATGTCACGTGAGCAATAAGGCAACTTGGTGGCCGAGGCAGGAGTGGCACAGTGCAGATAGCACATCTCCCCCGGAAAACGCCGCACCCCCAAACACTCCCCAGTTATTCTTAGAAATCTCCCTCAACTCCCTGTGAGACAGGGTTCAACAGCCCGAACAGACAGGACAAAAACGCATAGGAGGTTGTTAGAATAACATGGATGAAGCTAAAAATACCCCTCAGAAACACACATAAAAAAGCCAAATCCAACAACAGAACGAGCTAAAAATATTCCAGGCTTTGGCAAAGAGCACAGAGTTAAATAAATTATACAAGAGCCATTCACGGGAGCAAGTTGACTTTCTCTCTTACGGGAACTTGGTTCAAGCTAATAAAAATAATAATTTACTAGCCACTGAGCTTTGCGTGAGTTTAAATTTAATTGGTGGGGCTTCTGGCGTTTGTCACGTCTTGGCGATTAGTGGGCTTGCCCTGGCCTGGGGCAGGGGGAGGGTGTGCTAAGGCCAGGGTCCCAGGCATCAGGGGCAAGGTCTCTGAGGAGCAGAGCCCAGTGCTAATGCAGGAGGCCAGAGGAGGCAGGAGGCTGCTCGGTGTTCTTCCAGGAAGACAGAGAAGGAACAAGCAAAGCTTGGCTATTTTAATTTGATAAATGATTGTACACCTTTAAGAGTGTGTTTTAACAATCAAGATACACTCCAGCAAGTTGATAGGATGTTCGCTGTCAACTTACATATGTCATCAGAGCAGGCTGTGAACATAAATAATGTGGGAGCTTCAGGATGCTCACAGGCTCTCGGAGGGGAGGCAGCAGGTCGTACCCCAACCCCTCAAACTCCCGCCCCGTGTCTGGAGGCCCTAGCGAGAGGAGGAAAGGGATGTGGGGAATGAACACTACTTTCCACTTGTGAGATTCATTTGGGACCCTATTCTCAGAGGAGGTCCCCACCACCACCACCACCAAAATAAAAGGGCCAGGACTTCTTGTTCAGAAAAAAACATGTGGAATTAGACGCAAATTTTAAACGAATCTGTTTCCCTGGCATTTTAAACTTCCACTCTAAAGTTAGTGTCAGGGTGGCAGCCTTGGCTCTCTTTTCTTCCCTAACTACCCCAAGCCCCCATCCTGCTGATCCTCCTAACCCCCCAAGGACTACATTTCCCAGAATGCCTTGGTCTAGCTCCCAACTCTGAGCCTGGGATCCTTCGGGTTTCTACACTGGTAATACCCAAGCACAGATGATAAAGTTCAAGCAGCACCACTGGGAATCACAACTTTCCGCAGCGGAAGGGAGCAATGGTGGTCACCCCAGTGCCTGCTCGCCTGACTTCCTCTGGGGCCCCTGGAGTCCTGATATCTTCCTCTTCACCATAAACATCTGAATATAAATCCCCACAGTGGGATATGCTGCCCTATCCCCTAGATCCTGTGCAGCCGCCTTGATTGTAGAGGTCAAAGTCCCAAGGGTGTTCTTCCCTACCTCCTTACCCCTGCCCCAGCTCAGCCTGTGTTAGCCCATGTCCTCCTTCAGAATCACATCGGAGGGGCCTGGTGGCCCTGCCCAGGGCCTGGCATGGCTGGGAGGTCTCTGCCTAGGGAGTCCTTGAGGAAATGCCTTTCTGCACTATGGACCAGAATGATTCTGGAGGTTTCCCAAGAGAAACCCAGACACAGCTGCCTCAGGCCCTTGGCAGGCAGGCCCCTGGATCTGGGTCCAGAGGTTCTGAAGTCCCTGCCACTGCAGGGGAGGTGGCCTGCCCAGGAGCCTCCAGGTTGGGTGTGTATATCTCCGTAGTCTGCAGACAAGCTGTAACTGGCTTCAGAATTCAAAGCACGTGCCTCTTTGGTAAATTAGGTGACTTGCTCTGTCCCATGTCCAACCCCTTTGCCTTCCAGGGAACGTCTCCCCTGGGGTTCCTGGTCCCCATTAACCTCTGGGACCTCATTCCCCTCCCCAACAGACATGGCGTAACAAGCAAAAAACAGAATCACAAGCACTGTGCAACGCCTAGAAAATCACCTCACAGCCCTGCCGTGCTGGGAAGGAGCAAGGCCTCGAAGGGCCTCCGGCATGGGACAGCACTTCGCTTTGGCTCCGATGCTTTGCCCGCTGACGTTTTTATGGGATAATATACCGTTTAGATCACGCAGGCCTATTTGTCAGTGGGCTGCCCCTGTTTGTCGTAATATATAATATCACTGCCTCCTGTGGCCCTGGGAGCAGCTGCCGCCACGGCGTGGGGTGTGGGCTCAGGGAGGTGTTGGTGGGTGCTGAACGGGGGGGGGGGGGGGGGGAGCCCAGGCCCTGGGTACAAGATCAGCTCTGGGTTCACAGCAGACCTGGTGGAGGGGTGTCTAATGTCCAAGCTTAGAGTCGTCAAGCTGGTGTTTGTAGGTGGCGGCTGCAGCTGTCTCCATGATTAGGTTCCAGAATCCGAGGGCCAGGAAGCATCTCTTTCATTCTGACCTGGGGGAGTGAACAGGTGGGTCGGCTCCTGTCTCCTTTCCTCTGCCCCCATCCCCAACAAAGAGTCTAGTGTCTGGATGGGAAGGCTCTTCAGCTGGCTTCAGCACTGCTCCTTCTGGATTATTGGTAGGCTAACCACTGTGTGCCTGGAACTGGAAAGGCAGGCAAAGCAGCCCACTCCTCCTACCTCGGGGTAGGGACTTGGTTTTCAGGGGAAGGTTTTAGAAATGAGGGAGGGCAATGGTGTGGAAGATGGGTATGCCTCCCCTAAAGGCTTCTAAACAGCTGGCGGCGGGGGGCGGGGGAGGTGGTCTGCAAAGGCAAAGGATAGCATGAGGGGGGATGTGCTTTCTGGGGTGCCCTGCTGCAAAGGGAAGAATCAGCTTTGCTAAGTAAATGAACCAGGTGGCTACCATCCTCATGTAGGAGCTGGGCTGGGCTGCATTTTTTTCCTCACCTGTTGATGCTTTTGTGGTAGAACAGGGGCTTGCTTTCCCTGTCTTCTGCAGAAGGGTTCAGAGGAGGAGCTGTGGACACCCATTCCTAGATCCAGGCTGGGTCCCTCAGGGCCAGCAGGTTGGGAGAGGGGCAGAGCAGGGTGAGGAGGAATGCGTGGCGGGAGGGGGTGAGCTGATGTGAACACTGCGGATACCACGGTGGAAACCTAAAGAGTCTAAACTTGGAGGAAGGACGCTGTGGAGAAGGAGCCACCCTTTAGGGTAGGTGCTCCTTTAGGCCTGGCAAGTGCCTCTTCCTGAAGTAGCTCCCCAGCTGCCTCCACTGCCCTTTGTGGGTGACGCACACCTACACCCACCATGTATACTTGTGTCGGTTCACACCTGCTCACTGTTTTAACACTTGGGGGCAGGTCTCCCAATATGTATGTATTCATACTCACATTTGTGCTGGTCCCCAGTGGCCTTCAGAGAGTCACATTCCAGTGGCCGTGGCAGAGCCAGTCATCTGGTGACAATGTGTCCTCTTCCTCCAGAGCTTCAGTATCACCTGCTCCATCCTTTGATCTCTGCCACCTACTGAGGGAGCAGAGCTCTAGGCACCATGACCCTCTGTGGCACCACCCAAGGCCTCTTCTAAGTGTGAAAGTGCTATGAGCCCCCTCCTACCCTGTGCTGTGGAAGCCTCTGTGGGCTCCCCCTGAACTTGGCCTTGCCCTCACAACTCTTTCTTTTCACAAAGGTGTTCCCATGTTGAGTGAGCCTGTTCCCCTGTGTCAGATTCCTGGTCAGTTCCCCAGCTTGGCACTCTGCCAACCCCATGTTTGAAATGCCACCCAGGCTTAGCTCTGCTGTCCCTCTCTCAGATGATGCCTCTACCCTACCCTACCTCTATGTCTCAGCAAAATCCTTTCCAACAAACCCTGCCCTGCCTCTTGCCCCTCCAGGCCCTGATTTCTCTTCTCTTCCATGTTAGCGCTCATTGTCTCTGCTCTTGGTCCCTGTGCCTGGTCCAGGAAGGGCTCACGCTCAGCCCGTCCTGCCTCTCCCCTCTCTCTGCAGACCCCTCTGTCCCTAGCTGGTGAGCTGACCCCTAGAGTATTGGCCCTCGGGCCCTGCCAGTTCTGTATAGGGGTAGCTGCTCTGACCAGCCAGCATTACTGTGCACTACTGTATCACCCCACGCCATCAGGTCACCTTGTGGGAAACTTGCCTGGAAGTCAATCCCCTTTTTGAGACTTTCTACAACCCTTTGGGTATCCTAAAAATAAACTTTTAATTTTCTTTTTTTTTTTTTTGGTTTTTCGAGACAGGGTTTCTCTGTGTAGCTTTGTGCCTTTCCTAGAACTCACTTGGTAGTCCAGGCTGGCCTCGAACTCACAGAGATCCGCCTGGCTCTGCCTCCCGAGTGCTGGGATTAAAGGCGTGCGCCACCACCGCCCGGCAACTTTTAATTTTCTTTAAAGTAATACTAGAATTAATTAAATTACAATATATCTTAAGCCAACCCTGAAAAAGCCCTTATCATTTCTGAACATAGATAAAGTTAAAAAAAAA
This sequence comes from Peromyscus californicus insignis, assembly GCF_007827085.1. Taxonomy (NCBI): domain Eukaryota; kingdom Metazoa; phylum Chordata; class Mammalia; order Rodentia; family Cricetidae; genus Peromyscus; species Peromyscus californicus. The sequence continues at coordinate 1,916,326 of NW_026294551.1, read as the reverse complement.
AAACTGTACACAGTACCATATTTGTGCGTTATAACACATTGCAGATTTGTGGTAAATAACCGAAACCCAGAATGACCAAATCCAGGGGGCCCTTCAATAGGAGAGAGCAGAGAACACTCCTTCAGATAGAGACTAGGAAAGGCAGGGCCACAGGATGGCAGGGGCCCAAGGACCCTGCCTAGCCAGGGGAGGACACTGGATGGTTTCGCACCTGAATCTGTACTCCTTTCCTCTGCAGAAGCAGGTCTGACCCCTGTGCTGACCACTACAGTGCCCCCCTTTGCCTTCTTGGAGGTTTCCTGTGTGCTCCCTGCTCGCTGTGAACGCGTCTCTTTATATTCATTAGCTCTTGCAGGATAGTTAACAAATAGCATCAAATTATCCTCAAAGTCAGCAGCTTAAACCAGCAAATGTTTATTATTTTGGATTCTGTGGGTCAGGAATCTGGGGCATGGGGTGGATTGAACTGCAGGCACCTCACCAGTTCTTGTCCTGGGGCCATCAGGCGTCCTTAGCCTGGCAACAGCTTTACTCAGCAAATGAGAGGCGAGGGCAAGTGGGATGGAACCCACGGTTTCTGCACACTCCCTTGGAGGAGATGGCCCCTGGTTTTCATGGCATTCTAGTCACAGTCAACCTGAGGTCCCAACCAGTTGTATATGTGTTAGAAGGGGATACAAAAGGATATGTGCCAGAACACTGCAGGCTATCCTGGTACTCAGGGCCATAACAGGCCCCCTGCACCCCTGCCCTCCCTGGTCTCTGGATACTGGCTAGGCAGAGACCTCTTATTAGGGGTTTATTCCTTCAAATTCAAGCCTCATTCTCAGTGGCGTCTTTCTGCCCCTCAGCTTTGTTCCTGTCTGTGTCTAGCTCAGCCCCTAGGTATCTCAAGGCTAACCTCATGCGTCCCTTGCCCCACATCTCTGTCGCAGCTTCTCTTTCAGATCCCTCCATCATTGCTGTAGACTCCATTGTGAGCTGCACCCACTCTGCAGAGCCCCTGGAAATGTGTGAACTTTTCCCAGTCAGAACATTGCTGTCTACCACAGGCCCAGCAGCCTGAGCTCTGAGGGAAGCCTGCTCTCCAGCTGTGCTGCTACCTAGGGGTTCGTGTGGATTTGTATGAGAAAGAGGCCTAGGCTACAGGTCAGGATACTGGGGCTGCTCATGACTTCCATTGCAGGGACCACCCATGCCTGTTGGACTAGGGTGAGGGTAGATGACCCTGGAGCCACATAGGCTCTCAAAAACTAATGAATGAGCTGGGGTAGAATTTCTTTCTCTGTGTGGTACACAGGTCTGTCTCATTCTGTAGCCTGGATAGCAACAGTTTGTGTCCTCGGCTCTGGACTGTTTCCTCCCTTTGCCAGCTGTTGCCCAAGTGGGGTCAGTGTGCCTGGGACCACCTCGGTGCTTCCACAGCTGACCTTGAGCTCATCCAGGCTCCAGGGAAGGCCCTAAGTAGACCGCACCCTACCCTTGGCCCTCACCTCCCTATCGTAGGCAGCTGGCCCTGGGTCTGGTGTTAGAATGTGTCAGTCGGGGCCAAGCTAGTCCTCCAAAGCTGTTGGGGACACCTCCAAGAACTGCATTTTCCTCTGGTCAGCCCCAACACCAGGCCCCAGTCAAGGATCATCGGTGGCCTTCAAACTAAGTAGACAAGGTAAAAATGAGTTGGTGCCTTACTACCCCTGCCCTGAGATCAGGACCTGCCCTGAGAGTGGGGGCTTCAGTGAGGTCATCTCCTTGCGCTCCCACCACGTATGCACCAAGGAGGGAACTCCTCCTGCTGTGACCCCTGACACCATGACTTGTGCCCTGTGGCCAGACTGCTGTGATGAGTGAAGGGTGGGACCTGGCTTCTGGAGATGGATCTTCTCTTTATGAGGTCCATAGAGTCCCCCTTAGGCTGGCCGCCTCAGATAGCTGGCTCCATTCTGAGCGACTCTGTACAGTGGGTATGACTTTTCCTGCCCCAGAAATGCCCTCACTCAGCTCACCAGAATCCTAAGAAGTCACCACATTTCTGCCTTGGGGTTGAAGTCTGCTTTCCACTCATAGTGCCCTTAGAGACTAAAGCCTTGTCTCCTTTCCACGCGGAAGGGATCAGGGACAGACGGTCTGCCACAGCAGCACTGCTCGGAAAGCATCCTGCACCACCGGAGAGCAAGACACCTGAGCAAGAGCCCTTTTCCTGAGGCAGGAAAGATTGAAACAGGGGCACATCCTGAGTCCTGTGGTCCTTAGTCACCATGTGGCCTTGAACTTTCTGATCTCTGTTTCCACATGGAAGCTAGTACTGGATACCCTGTGCCTCTGAAAGGGGGTGTGGACTTGCAGGCCAGATACAGTGTCCTCAGGGGCTGAGTAGTCCCCACCTCTGCAGCCCGGCAAAGTGATGCAACCTTACTGAGAAATGGAACCCCAGACCCCTCTGTCCCACTCCGAGCCTGTCGAGTCCCACAAAGCCTTTCAGCACTTGCTGTATGCCCAGGTCTCTCTCCTGTGCGTGCCTGCTGCTCCCTGCCTTCTGGACTCCCCATCCTTCCCTTTTCCACCCTGTCAGGTGTGGAAGTACCTAAGCCTGGGAGGTCTTCCTGGGAACCGGGACCTGCCCCTAGGCGAGAGCACTGGGGTTGAGTCTGACAGTCGCTTCCCTGTTTTCCCTTGCCCAAAACTTACTGTTCTCCAGAGCACAAGGCCGCTGTGGTGCATGCTTCTTTCCTAGACCTTCCCTCTCCCTTTCTTAGTCCAAGGCTTGAGATCCTTTGCCCCAGGTTAGCCTAGATGTGATGCCTGGCCCAAAGCCAAGTGCCACAAGAGACAGATGCCACCTCAGCCCCTGGGACGTGCAGCAGAAGGGAAAGGGAGTGGTGAGGAATTCCAGGGAAGGCCTTTCATTGAGAAGTGGTCAGTCAGGGATCTTCAGTGGAAGCCTTGAGGATTTGAGGTGGGGGGCAGGTATTAGTTTCCCTTGAAAGAGAACACAGTGTCAGTCTCAGAGTGGCTGGAGTCCATCATATCTGAGACAGTTGTCTGGGAATTGACACAACTCTGGCTCTGACATCAGGGACCCAGAATGCCCATGGCCCTGCAGCATCCCTGAAGAATAGTGTCCCTCAGGACTCCAGGCCCTGGGTGCCTTCCTCCCCAGATATCAGGACAGTTGGTTCCTATGGCCAGCTGGAATTCTCCCAGCCCAGTGTGGCAGTTGACCCAATGCCAGAGGCGATGGCCACCATGTATATGTCTGTTCCCACTGCTATACTACCTGCTTAAGCTCTTCGATATAGGCCAGTGTCTGCCCTGCCTAGGTGTGAGGTACCAGAGGTGCCCCGTGGGCCTGAGTCTTGCTAGGTGTTACTGGATGGCTCCTCAGGTCTTCCATGGAGTACAAGCCAGCCCAAGCTCTCAGCCTTATTATGGCTTGCCCCAGGGCACCATGGGAAGCTGTCTGGAGGACGTGACTGGCCCTTCCTCACTTCTAGCAGATGTGGTACTTTCCTCTTCTCAGACCACCAGTGTCAGCCAGGCAAAGGAATCCTGCAATTAATTTATGCATGAAAGGGGCTTAGGAGTCAGTCTTTCCGGTTGTAAGTGCCCTATGAAGCAAGGAGGCCCAGGCTAGGAGAGACACAACATGAATTTCTGCTGCTCCAGGGCCAAGCCTGGGTAGATATCTAATGGAGGTAGCCTCTGGGTGTGGGGAGGGTTGGCAGGAGAAGTGCTGGGAAATACAGGCAGAAACTGGCGCTGGCACCGGGCACATTCAGTGACCCTTTGTCCCTGCAGTGCTGTGGGTCTGGGGGTGTGGCTGTGCACAGAGCCATCACACTCTGGCTGTGGGCCACATTGCTAGGCCCCAGCCGCAAGGACCGAGGGCTCACACCTCTGGGCAGCGAGACTAGGAGATGTGTGAGCGTGAGTGAAGCCATGAGAGTGAGGTCACATGGAAGGGTGGGGAGCTGTCCCTAAGCAGCTATAATCCCCACCTTCCCCCACACTTAACTTCTCAGGCCACCCTGTCCTTGGAATATCTACTCTATGCAGCCCACATCATCACTGTGTGTCCTGGATCGACATGGGGTTACATACAGCGTCATAGGCACCGGTCCACTTGTCAGGAGGGGGAAATCCAGCCAGCCTGGTGCAGTTACTCAACTAGAAAGCATTAGAGTTTCCCATCCTGCTGATAGCGTGACCAGGTGAGGGTCTGTTCCCCCTGACCATGGGTCATCATCCTTATGGGTTACGGCATGGGTGAGAGGCTAGGTACAGAACATGTTGGATATCCACAGCTGGGTCAGAGCTCCAGTCTTGTTCATGGGGCCACTGCTTCTCCTGAGAAGAGACCCAAGCATGTGTGTGCATTTGTAGGTCCATGAGAGTATATGTATAAATATGTTTGTGTGAGTGTACACTGTGAACACGGGTGCATATGTGTGTATAGCTTTATATGTGAGCGTGCATGGGTGTGAGGACCCGATAACTAACTACACTGGGGTGGCCTTCCTTTATGTGGCTAGCTTATTTCAAGGCAGTGGGAAGGGAAGTGCCCGCTTTGGTAGTGGAAGCTCTCCAAACTGGGGGGTGTAGCTCCAAAGAGCAGTGCTGAGCAGTCCTGGTCACCTTCCTCACACCCATGCTGCCCATCCACCACCCTTAGGGGAGTCCTGGGCAATTGGGAGAGGTCCTGGATACCCAGCTGCCCAGGGAGGGAGGGAGACACAAGGGAAGGTGTGAAGGACTTCAAGAGAGGGTATGTGCTCCTTGCCCCTCCTGCAGCTCCAGCCCCTGCCTGCCTGTCCTGGGACACTGAATCACTCTGGGAAGGAGTCCAGCCCACCCCCCCTGCAGTGGGGAGCCTTGGCCACCCCGCCTCCTGTCCTAGCCAAAGGGCTAAATTTACTCTTTTAATAAGAACCAGACTTATATCCGATTTTCCTTTTCTTTTATTAGTTCTGGGCTGTCGGTCGGGCCTGTCTCTTGTCATCATTGCCTGCCGGCCTTTTCCATGGTAGCCCGTTGGAGTGGCTCAGCAACCACAGAGCTTTCCTATTATGGCCTCAGAGAGGCTTCCTTTGGGACTTCCGGAAGGTTCTCTTGGACTGACTGAGGGGCTTCCCGGGTGAGGTGATCATTCCCAGGCCACCCCCATGTCCCCAGGATGGGCCAAGCCCAACGCCCACTGCTCAGCATTCTTGGCCTCCCATTCAGCCCCCGCCCCAGGCTGTGGTTCCAGGACCTTCCACTCCGCCTCCCTCCTCTCTTTCCTCTTGTTTCCCACTCTGGGCCTGTCTTAGCCTCTCCTCCTCCAGCCACCTTCGTGACGCTGGTCCATGGCTTTTGTGGTGTTGGGCGCCCTGTGAAGACCGGGTGCCCTCAGACACGACCAGGGCTTTGAAGGCAGAAAGGGAAGTTCAGAGAAGCCTGATGATGCTGAGCCACAGGCCAACACCTGCTGGCAGTAGGCCTGAAGCTTTAGGGGCTTTTTGTCCCTGCTAGCAAGCTAGCCCACGAAGAGGTGTCTGAGATTGAAATCTGAGGAAAGCTGGATCTTGCTTCTCCAGGAGCTGTGGGGAGACAACCCTGGCCATGTGGCCTGCCTTCCAGAGCTCTCCTAATTCCTGAGCCACTTTCGGGTCTGAGGTTTTCCTACCTCAAGAGGGGCGTCTGGAAGGCTATGCTGAGTCTGAGGTCTTGGAGCTGCAGCCTGGGGCTGAATTGAGCCTCTGTTCCCCTTCTCCTACAGGTCGCTTGGATGTGCCCCTACACTAGGGGAGGCAGTGGGCAGACTTACCAGGGTCCACCCAGGCCAGTCAGTATGAGTCTGGTAAAGACCCAGCACTTGGGAAATAACTTTTTGGAGAATGTGCTCAGTCTGTGTGCCCTCTTGCCCTGGAATGGAGTTTGTAAAGGCTGTATGCAGGCAGCCATAGGTGCATACTCACAGCTGCACACTCTAGACATGTATGCACAGCCAGCTTGTCACACACTCACAGACACACACACACACACACACACACACACACACACACACACACACATTGTCATAGGCATACACTTAGAAATGTGCACACACCAGGAGACACAGCCTTCGAGGACTTGTCTCAGGTCCCATTCCACCTCTACCATGTGTGTAGCTCACACTCCCCACATCATCAGGTACTGGGGCAACTAGTTGATTCCAGCAGATGGGAATGCCACGGGTCTCTGTGTGCCCACAGACAAGTGCACACCGGAAGGTAGACTCTAAACCCTGTTGCTTCCAGTCACCTGGTTTGGGGAGGAGTCTCAGAAGTGCTTCTCCACCAGGGCCTGGCATCCCCATTCTTAACCCCTTCTTCACTGGGCAGTAGAGGGATTGATAGATATCATCCAGCTACTAGGCAGGCTAGACTGGAGCCTTTTCTTCTGATCCTCTGTCTTTGCGGAAAGCCCTGTGTGGAAGTTCTGTTCTCCCTAGGGTTCCTGGAATGAGAGGAATGTGGGGTGGGGCAGAAGGGCTGTCTCTTCCTCCACTACTCCCCCTGGGACAGGCTCAGTATGAGAAGAGGAGAGCTTTGCCTGCCCTCTTCCCCATTAACTGCCCGGGGATGCTCATCTTTCCGGTCTGCCACTCCTGGTGTCTCCTGGGGACACCAAAGACTAGTTGGTGGGCTAGATGTCACGGATGCCTGGTTAGCCCTACAGGGTACCAGGAAGGCTGAACCAGAAGCTGATGCTGAAGGTAGAGGGGAGTATGAATGGGTGTGAACAGGAGGGTGGGAGCTTGGCACAGGCAGTGAGTGCAGCCGCCAGACACAGCCAAGGAGGCCCATGCCAGCAGCCAGTCAGCTGGGCTTCCGGAAGCAACAGGAGCGGGGAGAGCCTGGGAAGGGACTTGCTTCTCTGGAGCTGCCGCCATCTCAGTGAGCTGTGGTTTTATTTTTTTACAACCCATTTCACAGTTTCCAGAAGAGGAGGATGCTGTCTCAGTGACTTGCTTTAACTCAAAACAAACGCTTGTTCCCTGAGGCTCTGCTTCCCCCTATCCCACTGGTTCTCCATGGTGTCAGAATGCCAAGATGGGACAGTCTGGCCAGAGAGCCGGGTGCACCGACTAGCTAGCACCTGGCCATTCAGCCACTCAGGAATGAGCACTGGTGGGCCAGATCCTTGGGGATCTTTGACACAGTGTGAGGCAGCCAGTCAGACCCAGAAGGCTTTGTGCTCCAAGGCTTCAGCTGACATCCTTTCCAGGCTACATCCTGGCTCCTAGGCACTCTCAGGTTGCCCCATGACATCAGGTCCGTGGACTGTCGTGGCCACAGTGGACAAGTGGGCCCAGTGCACACATAGGTGAGAGGAAAGAGGGCTGTCTCTCCTTCCTCCTCTGCCAAGAGTTGTGTCTAGTCATGTAGGCCACATTTGCCTCCCAGGCAGTGCCGTTTGTTGCTACCCCTATGGACCACACAGTGGTCTCAGTGGTCAGAGATCTCCAGGTATTCTGGTTTCATTCTGTTGCTGTGATTAAACAGTCTGGCCCAAAACAACCTCACCATTTGGCTTATTGGGCTTACACTTCCAGGTCACGTTCCATCTTTGAGGGAAGTCGAACTAGGAACTCAAGCAGGAGCTTGATGAAGAAACCGTGGAAGGAGGCTGCTTGCTAGTCCATTCTTTGACTTTCTTACTGGCTCACGGTTAGCTAGATTCTCTCTCTCTCTCTCTCTCTCTCTCTCACACACACACACACACACACACACACACACACACACACACGCCAACCTGATCTAGGCAGTTCCTGACCGAGGCTTCTCTCGGGACCAGGTTGTCCAGGACTGCAGCCTCTATAACCCCAAGTGCCAGGTTGAAGGGGCTGTTCTCCCCTGTGGTGCTGTTGATGGTCAGTCCTCCAAGGAGCCCTGACAAGCCCAGGGACTCTCATTCTCTTTCATTCATCACACAGGTATACCATCTTCCCAGAAAGGGGTCTGAAAGCTGTGCTGTGCCGAGGGACTTCCTAGCAGACCATTCTCTGCTCTGCCCAGCAGTTTCCCCAGTCTTCCTGCTCTCGGTAGCCCTGGAGTAGCCATGATCCAGCTGTGGCCTGTGGGCCCATGCAGATCACTAGCCTTGGCATGGGGACAGACTAGCCTCCTGCGGACAGGGCTGTGCCTTCGGTGTTGTCTGAGGTGCGTCAGGTCGGTCCTCCGGGTGCTGGCTTCCAGAATGTTTTTCTCAGCCAGCCAGGCATTCAAAGCCAGGCCTTCATGGTGTCCTGGGCAGAGCTGAGGTATCCCTGGAGCTGGGACCACCACCTGCCTCATGTCCAGAGCTGCAGGCCAGTAGAGTCGCTGGTATGTGTGCACTGGGCCCACTTGTCCACTGTGGCCAGCACATGTCTGATGCACATGCAGCACAGAATTGCCTATCCTGGAGGCCACTTCCTCACACTTCCCAGTCAGTGGGCTGGGCTTGTACACACTCAGATGGCGTGTGTACAGTGGCGTTATTCTGCAGACCTGTCCAGCCTGTGGTCCTTGGGGCTGTGGGCTGGGACTGGCAATGGAGGGTAGAACATATTCTTTAGGACCTGGGCCCAGTGTGGTTGGGGTGAAGATCTGAGGGCCTGACTGAAGGGCCTCGCCATCAGGAGCCCTTCTGGGCCTCTCTACTGGTACCAGGCTTCGCCATGGCCTTCCTAGGCTGGTAACCACAGCATTCATAGACAGGGAACTTTGCCAAGAGGAAAGGGCCTTCAGCCTAGTTCCCGGCTGGACTTGGCCTGAGGCAGTGGCCCTGGCCAGGGCCCAAGCTGAACTGGGCGCCCAGGCAGCCACTGCACCAGCCCTGCCTGGGCTTGGCTCCTGGTCAGCAGGCAGAGTTTAGAAGGTGGCTGCCAGGTCTGCCCAGGGCTCTGCTTGCCTGGCCCAGTGCCATCACACCAGTCCTCAAAGGTGTAGGTGACAATAGGAACACAGATCCCAGGTCCTGGGGTTTCTTTCAGGTCCCTTAGAAGCCGGGTAGGCTGAGGAAAGCCTCAAGGAATAGCAATGCTTCTCTTCCCCTGGACAGTTGCCACCCACCACGAGGCTGTCCGCTTGGCAAGGCCCACAGGATCTCTCGCAGGTTTCCCACCAGGGCCAGGATGGCGAGGAGAATCCCATTCTTCCAAAGTTAGAGTCATGGTCACTATCATCTGTGGCCCATATGGGGCCTGCCTGGGCCATCCTGAGCTGTGGAAGGGAGTGACGTCTCCAGGAAGTTGGCTACCCCGTAGGAGAACTCCAGGCCAAGGTCACCAGTGCCCAGAAGTGCCCTTGAAACACTCATGGAAGTGACCTTAGGGCTGGGGATCTCCGCTGCTTTTACTGCTTGGACAGGAGATGTGGCATGTGTGATGAGGGTGTTGTACTCGGCCCTTCACTTTTCAACAGGAATGGGAGGGAAGTGAAGACTCCCAGGAACAGCCAGAAACCCATAGGAGGTGACTTGTCAGAGGGTCCAGCGGGGCAGGACTGTGACCTGCTCCAACCCCCTGAATTTCACAGACCCTGCAAACAGCAGCCCCTGCTTTAATGGGCTTAGCTGAAGCAGCTATAAAGAAGCACCCCTAAAAGACCCCCAAATCAGAAACAGGCCAGTATGGGGTGATGAGGGCCCTAGGCTGGAAGAGCTTGGCCCAGGTCTGCCAGCCTCTCACTGGAGCAGGTCCTGCCTTCATTCAGCTAGGGTAGGGGGCTGACCAGGCTGTTTTCCCTCAGTTCTCCAGTCAGAAGGACCCTCTTCTGGGGCAATATTGGAGCAGAGTGTCAACGTAGTTCTCTCAGGGTCAGGATCCTGGGTTGGAGCATGATGGCCTGAGACAACCTGGGCTCTGACTTGGGGGCCCAGCACTCAGACACCCTGCTAGGCTGTGAGCCGTTTACCTAGATGTCCAGACCCGTGCTGGTCCCCCTCTCTGCCAGGAGACTAGGAGGGACCTGTTGCCATCTCTCAGTTTCGTGGGTCCATGGGTCCTGTGGGACACTGAGCTGAGGGTCAATGCCATCTTGTCACATCTTGTGACATCTTGTGATGTGAGAGAGCTCAAGGTACACCATTCCCAAGCCAAGATCCTGGAGAAACTGTGTTTGCAGACCCAACTTTTGGACTCTATCGCTTCCCATGGTCTAGAGAGGAAAGGGTGGGCGGTGCTTCCCTAGGAGGGAGTTGGGGTAGGAGGAATAGAAAGGCCTGAGGGACTTGGCCAGGCTAGGCGGGGGCAGAAAGTTTGCAGCTGGAACAGCCACACTCAGCCCACAAGCATGGCCCCCCACAGTCCCTGGAGCAGGGCAAGAAGGCTAACACTTCCCTTCCCAGCCTGGAGTCTCCTCCCCTGTCGTGGACACGCCTGTGGTCTGGACTGGGTCCCCTGGCAACCCCAGCCATGTGGTCTTGTCCGGGAAGTCCCTGGCTCTTGGGCACCGTCAGCATGTTCTTCATGGGCCTGCACAAAGCAGAGGACCCTTTTAGGTCTCACAGACCCTTCCTGTGGCCATGTCCTCTCCACTGTGTGCTCCATTCCTTCACACCAGGAAGAGAAGAAGCCACTTTCCAACCGCTAGGCTGGAAGCTAGTGGAACTCAGCATAGATGCCAGGGTCCCACGGGGGCAGTCCCCTCCCCTAGCCTGAGTGCTTCCCTGCTGAGTCACACTGTGTTTGGGAAGTTCCCAGGGCCAGGCCAGGCGAGATGAGGCATCACCAATTCGCCAATTTCCCTGCCTCCTGGGCGGGAAGCTACTGCTGTGACTCACCTTGGGATGGCCAGGCTCCGCCTACTCTGCTCTGCGTTCCACCCTGGGCTGGCCATGGACTAGGCTTCTTGCCCAGGGACAGAGGTGGCAAGGTACCAGGGTACCATGCTGGGGTAAAGGGCCAACAGTGCAGCCCAGACCACCCACTGAGCGGCCGTGTATGCAGAGGCTTTCTATGCACGTATGTTGTGTGCAGACAAGAGCTGGTAGCCATGACAACCAGGGAGACTTACTTGGCCTGGCCCTGACTGCTGGACTCCGGCAGAGAGGGTGCATAGACCATGACAGCCACCAGTGGAGGATGTATCAGGCTGGTGGGCAGCAGAAGAGGGTGCACAGGCCCTGGAGGCCAGCCTGGAGCCAGGGGCAGCTCACCATCTACTGCCTTCACAGGCCACTGAGGAAAATGCTGGACCAGTCCAAGAAGTCTGGGACTCTCAGTGTCTGAGCCTCAGATAAATGACTGTCTTCTGCTCAATGCCAGCTCCGTCAGAACCTGATCCTGAGCAACCCAGAGGGGACTTGAAGAGCTGCTCTGTGTAGTTCTGGTCTCCTTCCCTGCCTGACATGTCCGTCTTCCTTTCAATTCAATCTCCGCTTATTCACCTGGGACTGGGACCCCTGTCTAACTAGTCAGTTACGTGGTGTGGGGAAGGGGAAAGGCCTGTTTCTCCCACACTTCCCAGGAAAGGGCAGGGACCTCTGCTCCTACAGCCTCCGGTGCGTCTCCTGGGCCCCTCAGTGAGGCATGAGCAGAGCTTGCTGACAGAGCAATGGGCATCAGAGAGGCCTTCAGGTGCCACCGCCTGGCCTGAGAGCTGTGCTAATGAGAAGGCCCAGGGGAGTTTGTCCACCCAGAGTCCTAAATGTGCTTTTGACGTCATACTGAGTACCTTGTTGGTGATGATGGTGATGGTAGAGGCTATGATGGTTGTTAGGTGGTGGTGGTGGTAATGTGATTAATTGGTGGTGATGGTGGTTGTCACAGTGGGGGTGATGTGTACGCTAATGATGACGGCTAGGTGATGTGGTTAGTGATGGTGACTAGGTGATATAATTGTTGGTGGTATTTATAGTGGAGGTGATATGGGTGGCAATGGTGGTCATATAGCTGGTGGTGGTGGTGATATGGATGTTAGTGGGATAGGGATGCTGATATGGGAGTGGATGGTGATGGTGATGATGGTAGTGATCTGTTTGGTAGCGGTGATGTGGGTGGTACTGGTGGTTAAGGACATGATGGTGACCAAATTATGTGGATAGTGATGGTGGTGGTGATGGGGTGGTGGTAGTGGTGCTGGGGGTGATGTAGGTGGTGGTGGTTGTTGGTGTGGGTTTTGGTGGGGTTAATGAGGGGTGATATGAATGAGGGGTGGTAGTGGTGATGTGGGATGGTAGTGATATGGTTGTAAGTGGTGATGATGTGGCTAGTGGTGGCGGTATGGGTGGTAGTAGTGGTGGTGTGGTTAGTGGTGATGGTGTGGTTAATGGTGGTGGTGTGGGTGGTAGTGGTGGTGATGGTGTGATTGGTGGTAGTGTGGTGGTGATGATGGTGTGGTTGATGGTGGTGGTGTGGTTAGTGGTGATGGTGTGGTTGATGGTGGTAGTGTGGGTGGTAGTGGTGGTGATGGTGTGATTGGTGGTGGTGGTGTGGTTAGTGGTGATGGTGTGGTTGATGGTGGTGTGGTGGTGATGATGGTGTGATTGGTGGTGGTGGTGTGGTTAGTGGTGATGGTGTGGTTGATGGTGGTGTGGTGGTGATGATGGTGTGATTGGTGGTGGTGGTGTGGTTAGTGGTGATGGTGTGGTTGATGGTGGTGGTGTGGGTGGTAGTGGTGGTGATGGTGTGGTCGTTGTTGCTGTTGTGGGTATAGTAATGGTTTGTGGGTGGTAGTGGTGGAGATGGTGATGGTAATGTGGTTTTGAAGTGAAAGGGTTTTTACTCCTAAGACACCAGAGATTCAAGAGGCTCAGTACCCTGGGTGTGATTGTCAAGGACTTGTGTGGGCAGCTTTTCCTGCCATGGTTTTTTTGGATATTTGAAGACAGGGGCCCTATGGGAGTTAGGGTTCCTGCAAGGCACCTGGAGGAGGGCTTTGGGGAATAGGTGCCTCCTGGCACCACAGACTCACTCTTGTCCTGTGTCCACAGCCAGCAGCCGTCTGATGGGAAATCCCCCAGCCTCCTCTTTCATGGGCAGCTTCCTCACCAGCAGCCTGGGATCAGCAGCTTCTGCACACCCCAGTGGCCCTACATCCTCTCCCTCTGAGCCAGCCTACCGAGGATCCCACCCTGCCACCTCCCAGATCTGGTTCTCCCACTCCCACGAAGGTAAGTCAGGTCCCTGTGCCCCAGGGACCGTGAGCCAAGTGGTGATGCGCTTGCTGCCAGGCCCTGCCCAGAGTGCTAGGGCAGGGGGCTGCCTCCCTGCTGAGGAAGTCTCTCAGAGGAGTAGGTAATTGGTTGGAAATGGGGGTGGCCCCAGTAGGCACTGGTCCTGGCCAGATGTGTGCTCCAGATGTTAGGCGGGGAGGATTCCAGGGAACGAAGGAAATCTGGAATGCAGCTGGGCCAGCCGGACTGGGCTGTGCCCTCCACCATGGGCTGCCCCCCACTTCCCCAGACTCAAGCAGGCATGGGTTCCAGATGTGTCAGCTGGGAGGGAGAGGCAGGGAGAAGAAAGCTATCAGCAGGCAGAGACCGTTGTTGCTCCCACCCCAACCCCAGGCCTGCCTGTGACAAAGCTCGCCTGGGCCACCAGCCTTGCACTTGGTACACTTTGGCACCTTAGAGTACCTGTTACTCTCAAACATCATGAACAGGATGGTCTCTAGAACCTCTCCTGGCCTTTCCCAGACTGCGGTGTGCCCTGTCCAGGTGTCTTGAGGTTAACTTGGGAGGTGGCCCCAGGTCCCCAGTACTCCCAGCCTGGTCATTGCTGTGCTCTCTTGATTGTGCATCCCCCACGGCACAGGAAGGGTTAACCCCCTCCCTGACTGGCACGCGGGAGGTAATTGCAGTTGGCAGCGGGCACACAGAGCTCTCGCTCCTGGCACCAGGCGCTGCTGTAACTCAATGACTGCTGCGCTCAGGCGTCCTGTTTACAGAGCGCAGTGGACCCACACACGGCGCACAGCCCGTCCATCCGTCCGTGTTCTAGGCAGAGAGATTAGCGCCCAGCACTGCTGGAAGCCTGAGAAACCTCTTTGTGCAACAAGAAGAGGCCGTTTTCCAAGCAGGACAGGTGACGAGGGAAGGGCAGTTGTTGGAGTAATCTGGCTTCGGGCTCTGCTCAGAGCACACAAGCTGGACAGGCGATAAGAGACCATGCTTCCCTGGACGGAGGGTAGGCCAAGTCCTGAGGACCAAAGAGGCCGAGTGGGGTCTGCAGCCCAGACCTACCCTTGCCTTCCCAGCAGAGTCCTGGGTGGAGTCTGGGTTGACAGAACTGGGCCCTGGTAAGAGACTCCCCGGCCAGCTGTGGGTGGCCCCAGACCCTGAAGGAAACACTTGCTCCCTGTTCCCCAACCAGCCTTTTGTGTCTGCTGGGCATCTCCCAGCTGGCCATAGCATCTGGCTCCCAGGATGTTTGCAGGAAGGATGAGGGTGGCCAAGCAGAAGGAACCAGCAGTGGAGGCCACTCATGAAAGGGCTGCGTCCCTGGACTGACCACAGGTGGACTGGCGTACCTGGGCCACCTGACGTGATTTCCATCCTTGTAACCAGCGGTGCCCCATCAGTGCCCGGGAATGTCAGCCCACCTCCTACTCAGTAAAGACACATATGCCTGCTTCCTCTCCATCCCACCCCAGGAGACACCACCAGCAAGAAGAGTGGTTTGTGGGTGGTACCACCTGCCCTAGAGCCCAGTCCTGTTCCCTATTGGGCCACTCACTCAAGAGGGTGGGCGGAGGCCTCCTGACAGCACCCACAACCACTTACCTCCCCTTACATCAACGGTTGTCTGGTGGAATTGCTTATAACCCACCCTAGGTACCCTCAAACCTCAGCCCCCGACATGGAGCCCAGCCTCTATAGGTTCTGTTTTCATGCCCTAGCCCCAAGGATGCCCACTTGGCTGGTGAAAGCCGGTGTTCAGGCAGTGTGCTGTGGATGGAGAATAGAGCCTAGCTGGGCTTCTGGGCTGTGTCCTACCACTCCCTCACACTCTGTCCCACATTCAAGGCAGGAATAGGGGCCTGGCTGTGTCCCAAGGAGAAAGCGTTTGTCTCTGAGACCAGCTCCAAGGGCAGCAGGAGTCTCTTTGCCCACTGCTGGGCACCCACTGTAGCAGGTGTAAAATGAAGTTCCCAGAGTCAGGTAGGGGAGAGCAAGCACAGGTGCATACAGTACAAGAAGCAGGATGTTCACGGCTCCCCACAGCAGAGCACAGGGCCCACTGGGGGCTGGAGACAGGTGTGTGGGGAGGCAGCAGTCCTGGAGTGGGCTGTGCACACTTGGAACCTTCCAAGTTCCCCCAGACAGTGGCAGCAAGTCCGCGTCTGTCCGGGAGTCATGTGACAACCCATACTTTTCAGGCCTGTGCCTCAGGTTACCCCTCAATGCCCTCCCCCCCGGGGTTCCCCTGTCTTCTACGGCTACAGCCTCACTCCCTGACAGGCCACATGGTGCAGCCTGCTCTGTGCGGTGGAGGCCAGGGCGGGCGGGGCGGGAGCGGGTGGCAGCCTGGCTGGCTGCCCTGGCAGCGTGCCTGGCTGCTAGTCTGACGGGGTGCCAGCTGGCTGCACGTGCTGGGGCCTGTTTCTCGGCCATGTGTGTACAGGAGGGTGGGGGGCGAGGCAGGCGGGAGCACGCGACACGGCCCAAGAAAGAGGGCCGTCCACAATGGGGGCTTCCTGGGCAGTCGGCCAGGAGGCCCAGCCTTGCCCTTGTCCTGCCCCCTTCAGCCACCCCCTGAATGTAGAGATGCAGGGACTCTGCCCAGCCTCCTCCCTGCCTTCTTGTGTCTAGGGCAGGTAGGCCAGGATGGGGCCGACAAGTAGCACTTCATGTGGGAGTTAGCCATAGGTGCCTTCCTACTCCTGACAGGGACTCGCAGACCGCCAGAACACCCTCCCCTCACCATCTGCAAGGCAGCTGCTAGAGTGGGGGCCCGGGCTTCCTGTGTCCCTGGAACAGCTGGGGGTTCAAGGGATGCACCCTGGTGTTGGAGGAGCCGCCTAGGAACATCTGGCCTGGAGCAGGACTTTTCTTGCTGAGCCCCAGGCCTTCTGGCCCCTTGGCTCACCCAAGATGATGGGTCTTGCCAGAAGTGGACCATCCAGGCCTTGGGGTAGGGTGGACAGCAGAACTAGCCTGGGCCAGAGGTGAGTGGCTAACTGCCAACCTGGCCTGGGTGGATGGGGTTGGGGTGTGGTGCAGCACAGCTGGCCCCATTGTCAGCGAGCCTGCACACACACACACACACACACACACACACACACACACACACACACACACACCCGCCCCCCCCCCCCGCCCCCAGCTGCCTGCTTGGGACCACCCACAGGGTAATGAAAGGGGATGCTGTTGCTAGGGGGTTGGGGATGGGTACAGGAGCTCCAGGCTGACTCGGCCCTGCTAGTCCTGGTCTCTTGTGCCACCTGGAGGGGGAGCCATGACACATGTGCCAGCACTGGCTGGCTGCCTGGCCAGCTTCTGTCAAAGCCACGCCCACCCTGGTGACCACTTCACCACCCCTGCCTGGCTAGATCCCAGTGAGACAGGAGCCACCACCAAGTGTACCCTGCTGTTCCAGACCCCACACACTCCCACATTTCTCCAGCTGCCTCTGTCTCCCTCAGTACCTCATGAGACCTCAAGACTTAGCACAGGAGTAAGCAGGGGCTGGAACATGTCCAGCAGGAAGACAGGTCCTATCCAGCATCCACCTACATGGGTGGGCCAGAGGCTTCTGTGGCCCATCAGGCTCCATGCCCTGGAACTGCCCCCTGGTGGCTGCACGTGCCCTAACACTTTTTCTGCAGACCTGGGCGTTCTCTCCCTTTCTTTTGCTGTTTCATTTGGTTTTCTTGAAACAGACTCACCCTGTAACTCTGGCTGGCCTAGACCTTGCCGTGAAGGCTGGTTGTCTGGTCTAGAAAATGCAGTGATCCTTTGTCCACACCTCCTCGTTGCTGATATGTAGGCATGATCCATTGTACCCTGCAAACTCTCCTCCTTCCCTTAAAAAAAAAATACTATTTTTAATTATGTGTATAAATGTGTTTCTGTGGGGGGGTGTATACACATGTGAGTGTAGGTGCTCATGAGTCCAGAAGAGGGCATTGGGTCTCCTGGAGTTAGGTTACGGGTAATTGTGAACCACCAGAGGTGGATGCTGGAAACAGAACCTGGGTCTTCTGCAGGAGCAGTACATACACTTAACTGCTGAGCCATCTCTACACCTGCTGCATGAAATATCCCCTTGACCCCCCCCCCAGAACCTTGGCCCTTCCTCTTTGGTCCACTGCCTCACCCTCGGTCCTCCAAATCTCATGGTGTCCCTCCCCATGTCCAAGGAGCTGCTGAGCTAATTGGGAAAATCTGGCCACCCTAAGATTTGGAGACCATCATGGAGTGAACTCTTAGACCCTGCTGTGGGGATCAAGGTGTCCCACTGGTTAGGCTACCTCCAGCCAGCCTCGTTGCAGACAGAAGGAAACAGCTAGAGTGTCAGGGTTTCATCCTCATGTTGTCACAGCCTCAAGAACTGTCTTAGCCTTAGGTTCAGTTGCTCAGCTTAGAGGCTCCGAGCATGTTTCTTCACCTGTAAACCACGCTGGTTAACCCAGCTGCTTGGACACAGAACGACACAGGACCAGTACTTCAGAGAGTAGCTCCTATCTGCAGCACCCTTTCTCAGATATACACTGGGGGCTGTGGGTTGGGCAGTGGCCATGGTCACCAGCAAAGATCTTACTGGATCTTTGGGTCTCACCTGAGCAAAAATAGTTGCCATTCAGATGCACATGCTCACTGCCCATGGGTGAGTGGAGTCCCAGGCACGATAGACCATCTGGGAGTGCTGCAGAAGGTGTGGGTGACAGAACTGTTGTCCTAGATGCCAGAAAGGTGTTGGGGCCACATCAGGAAACGCCTGCCCTGGGGTTTCCCGTCCTCGGTTGACTTCCCCAGCCCCCCAGTTCTGCCCACTGCCCCAGTGCCGTGCTTCTCCCTGTGATGTGGAGGACTGTCCCTCTGGATCCAGGGCAGCCTGCCCGTGGGAGCCTGGCTCCTTGGGTTCTTAGTTATTCCTCTCAGCCTGGGGACATGGAGACTGCAGGGCCCTGTTCCCTGCAGTTATGGGTCAGCACTCTGCAGGCCTTAGGGAGGAGACATACTCTGAAGGCTGCCATTCTAATCTCCAGCCACTTGGGTGGTCAATCCTGGGAGCTGCACTTTGAAATCCTGGCCTCGATGACTAGGATTCTGACCAATAGCATGAGGAGACCCTGAAGCGGGGGCACTTGGCAGGAGAGCTTGGGTTGTTGCTGGGTTACTCCCTTCAGCCACTAAAGCAGAGATGGCAAGCGTCCTGTGAACTGGCTGCCACATCCTGTCTGTTCCCAGGGCAGACATTACTAGTCAATTAAGCGGCATGAGAATTTAGCTTTAGGATTCTTAGCCCAGCACTCTGGTCTTTCGTTGAATAAACTGCAGTGGAAGGGGTGTTATCGGGAGAGGGCTAGCACCAAGTTCCTGTTGAGCATCCACATGTTACAGCATCCTAAGTGACAGCAAATGGTCCCAGGCCCCATGTCTCCCAGTGGGAAGGTGGAGACTTGCAGCCAGTCTGAGGATCTTCTGGGTGGGCAGGAGGAGCCCCTGCCTCATGGCTCCCCTGCGCAGCTGCCCATTTACCGGCCTACCCTGCTGTCTTTTGTGTCTTGGAATGCTCTTTCTAGATGACCTCACTGCTGGCCAGTTTCTTTTCTTTTTCTGCCTGTTGATCGGGAATCCCCACCTTCACCATCATCAGTGTCTCTGGTAGCTGTGGCAGTGCAGGGCAGGATGGGACATCCTCAACCCACACCTACCCAGGGCCCCTTCCCCAAGTCAGCTAGGAGTGTCTTTAGGTGTGTCATGTGATCACCGGAGCCATCCCGGCGGCTCCAGCTGGAGATGGGCAGAGGCTGTGGGAAAAGGGAAGCCCTGGGATCTGGACCTTCCAGCAGGAGAACGGGCGGAGTAGACATGGTGGTCAGAAGTGAGTTCTCTCTGCCCTAGGGTCGTCTCCCCAGTGCCCCTGGCTCCCTGCCAGGATCCTCCCATCCCAGGTCTGGTGTCCCTTTCAGGATGCTGTGTCCCTAGCCCTGGTTCCTATCTCAGAGGAGCTTGGATTTGAAAGTCATTTTTTATTTTCCTCTTCAGTTCAGGGAGTAGTCTTGGGGAAAAGAAAGGGTCCTTTCTATTGCTGGGCTAAGAGGACCCCCCTTTCCTCACTCCATCCCCCAGACTCTGCCCTTCTCCTTTTCCTCCTCTAGTCATTTCCCCCATTTGAGGCCTGGGAGATGAAGAACCTCCATGAATGGCCAGTAGATTTCAGCCCCGCTCCCTGGATTATCAGCCACCAAACTTTTCACAGCATCCTAAGTACCATGGGTGGGAAGGGAGTCCCTTATTCAGTTAGCCAAGTGCCCATTGCCCCTAGAGAGCAGGAAGAGGCCCAGGCCTCCTTGGAGTGCAAGGGGGGTTCTGAGCCTGGAAACATTGTCTGGGAAGGAGGAATTTACAGACTTCTGTTTACCAAAAAACGAGGCCCGTAAAACATTTAACAGCAGCCAATTACAGGGGACAGCTGCAGTGGTTTACCCCCCCCCCCCCTCCTCTAGGCCCCAACCCCCCTGCCCAGCTGCTCCCACCCAGGCCTCTCTTTCGGCTTTTGTCAAGTCTTCCAGGAGCTGAGTTTAATCTGGCTAACATCTGCTGCAGATGTGAGGCCAGTGGGGCAGGTCTTTTGGTCTCAGCCTGCTCTACAGCAAGAGAGAAGAAGCCTGGCAGTGGGCACTGTCTCCAAGTCCTCCCATGTGGTCTGAGGGTACACTCTCATCTGAGAGATGGCGCTACACTGTGTGGGCAGGTTTCCATGTCACAGAAATCTCTTGAGTCTTCACACGCCCCGTGCGCCCCCCCCCCCCCCCCCCCCCCCCCCCCCCCCCCCCGGCCTTGTGACTCAGATGGAAGACTGCACTGTCAGACAAGATAGAGTTCTTCTTACATGAAGCACCCAAGAGCCACCAAACTAGAGATTGTCCCACAGTGTCATTAGTCAGGGGTCTGAGTGGTAGTCCCATGGGATTAGGGTGTAGCGTGTGATCTCTGCCCAAGACTTGTGTGTGTGTGCTGTGAACTGTTTACCAGCTCTGAGTCCTTTGCCTGAGCTGAGCGTCAAGGATGCTCCAGAGGCCTCCTTGACTTCAGCATCCAGGCAGATCAGTTTTTGGAGACAGGACAAACATGGCCAGATAGCGGTCATGTGGCTCTGGATCTGCTTCTTTAGGATGTCACCTCGTTCTCCTAAACTCTCAGCCATGAGGGGTTCAAAGAAGTCCCCATCTCAACAGCCTGGGAGTTCTGTGGTAAAAGAATCAGAGGAGCCAAGTAAAGCAAGGCTGAGTGAAGCTGGGCTGCGAGACTTGTCATTGAATTCACTGTGACACTGAGAGAGTCCTGATGCCTGACTATGAAGACATGTCCAGAGCAGCATATATGCAGACCCCCCTAGGCCCAGCCTGCTGCCCTGTTCTAATTTGTTCTATAGTGTGGGGAAGTGCCTGCCCCCCGGGCAGAGCATCTCTGAGTTGCTCCTACAGGTTTCCCAGCTCACCCCGGAAGGGCCTCTGCCTAATGTTCATGACAGCCCTCAGGGCACCCCAACCTCATGTACCCACAACTGGCCTTTAGGTTCATACTGAGCTGACTGAAGACCTTGATGCTGCTGAGGACATGCAGTCCCTTATAGGGATAGTTTCAGTCTGATCCAGTGTCCTCGAAGATCCATTTAACAGAGAAAGCCAGCTGCCTGAGCCAGTGAGCCAGACTGGAGGAGACATAAGTTCCCCTCCCCATATCTTAGCAACTGTCTTGGTAACAGCAGTGGGTAGGGTCGGTAGCTACTAGCAGGCAAGACTCCTTGGTGGGTTTGATGGAGGTCCAGGTCCCCAGGCTCCTGTCAGGCCTGATGGGAGGGACCAGCCAAGAAGCCATTAATATTAGGGGCTGGTAGCACTCCGAGTCTCCATTTCTGAGCCTCCCCAGAGGAGTCTGCGATACTGCAGCTTTTTTTCCTTTTAAAAAATATTTTAGATGTACTGATTTTATTTTCTGTATGTGAGTATTGTGCTTGCGTATATGTCTATACCACATGTATGCCCGGTACCCACTGAGATCAGAAGAAGATGCTGGGTTCCCTGAAAATGGAGTTATGGGTGATTGTGAACCACCTTGTGGTGCTGGGAATTGAACCCAGGTCCTCTGCAAGAACAGCCAGTGTTCTTAACCACTGAGCCATCTCTCCAGCTCGCAGTGCTACAGCTTTTGTGCCCCTTCCTAAGGCTTGCTGTCAGGGATCGGTCATTTTTCTTGCAAGCTGGGACCTCATGAGTCAGGGGAAAAGGAACATTGTTCCAGGTGACAGGAGCCACTGTAGGCCCAAGGTCAGCAGGGTGGGATTGGCTCTAGGCTGTGGTCGGCATTACTGTGCCATGTAGGTACAGCCCTTCAGAACTCTGGCTGCCTCTGAGGGGCAGACAGGGGAGCTGCTATGTTGCTGGGTAGCCGTTGGGGCTAAGGCCTTGTACGCCGTGTGGCATGCCAGGGACCTTGCAGACAGGAACATAGGATGCTGGGTTCCCATAGAGAAGCCAGTTGAGGGGAGAGACCCGTAGCTACCAACAAGTGGGAACTGGCCATATCCTGGCTTCAACTACCTAGAGTGTGAGTCACCCAGACCAGCTGTGGTACAGCACAACTCTACCAAGACTATCTGCTTTCCTGGGTGTCTGTGGAGGGTGCAGGCTGGAGGCCCTCTCTGGTTTGGCTCTCCCTTGGCTGAGAACTCACGGAGAGTCCATATTGCATTCCTCCTTTCAAGCCGCCCCTCCAAGCCCGTTTGTTGCCTGGCCTGGAAACTCCTGCCACACCAAGCACTGCTGGGAGGGAACCAAAGGCAGCCCCCCCTCCAGCCCCTCCCCTCCAGCCCCTAGCCCATCAGCAATTCAATTTGCACTGCCCCGGAGGGATGGTATTAGTCGAGTCAGAGTTAATATGATGTATTGATGGGTTGATTTCCCACTGGCGGGCTGTGAGCAGGCTCTGTGGGGTGTTGCTCCCGGGCTGCCTGCCTGCTTCCGGCCTCCTTGGGGTCAGGGTGGTAAGGGCCAGGGAGCTAAGGGTTGTCTCTACAGCCAGTGCTTTGCTTCCCTAGCTCCTGCGTACCCCAGATTTTCGGGGAGTCTGGCATCTACCTTCCTACCCGTGAGCCACTTGGATCACCATGGAAACAGCAATGTTCTCTATGGGCAACATCGTTTCTATGGAACCCAAAAAGGCAAGTGCTGTGGGGCTTGGTGTGGGGTGCAGAGCATGCTGGAGATGAACTTAACTAGGTGAGCCCCCCTCCCCAGGCAGGGTGGGGCCCAGAGGAGGATGTCCCAGCACCACCACCAGGTGCAGGTGCAGTACTCAGTTGAGGGTACTCTGAAGCAGCCATGCTGACCCACAAGCTCTCGTTCCCTGCCCGTAGGACCAAGGGTCAGGACAGGAAGTGTCCTGGGGGGTCGGCACAGAAGCTGCGTTCCTGGCTTACTCTTGGGTCTGAGCTGGTTCTAGACTGCCAGGAGCCCCTGTTCCAGCCCTATCCCATGAGACAGTTCCTCACGCAGGCATTACAAGAGCAGGGATCAGCTCCCACCTGGCTGGAGGTGGCTGGGGGTAAAGTCAGAGATTTCAGTCTCTGTCACTAGGTGGAGGTGTTTTGTTTTGTGGGGGCTGTTTGCACTTTGGGACATTCTTCTGTGGTGTGGCTAGACCCAGGGCTGGCATTGGATTAGTGGCCACGCTCCAGTTTGAGGTGGCCCCATGATAAGTCACAAACCCAGACATAGAGTCCCATAAGGCCAGAGTTAGTGACGTCAGGAAGGCATACCAGGGCAGGGGTTTGTCTTCCTAATGACCCTAGTTTCCAGCCCAGGCTGTAGGAGGGACTACTTGAGTAAGTATAGTTTGAGGAGGTAAACTCAGCTTAGAGATGGAGGCTAGGGGCTTTCCAGGGGGTGCTAGACATGGGTGCTTCCCATGTAACAAGGCACTGATGTGCAGTAGGTGGAGAGTGAGTGAGGGTAGGTAGTTTCAACAAATCCCTAGAGAGCTCCACTTGAGGTAGAGGACAGTGCCCTCTCTTTGCCAGTAGTCATTAGGAACTGAGATATGGACGGACTGCCTTTGGTGAGCCCTCCTGGACCAGAAAGGTGAACTAAGGACCTGAGGGTGTCTAGCATGTCTGAATCCTTGGAATGGTTCTGCACATTTGGACATGGAAGAGTCTTAGAGTCTCTGAAGCTCAGAATAGCCTTGGCCTTGCTAGTACTGGGCTAGCTGTGAATGGTGCAGGCTGCCCTGCTTGGGGTGTGGCCAGGAAGCCTACCCCAGCCCCACTTAGGGGCCTGGTTTCATCCATCCTAGACAGACCAGTCACATGCTCCCAGGGATCAGACTTGAGCACTTGTGGGCTGGATCCACCAAGCCCTTAGTCACACAGCCCGCCCCCCCCCCCCCCCCCCCCCGCCATGCCTGCAGCTGTTTTGACAGCATCTGTCAAGGGTGGGCAGGTGGCTAGGCTAAGCCCTAGAAACCAGACTGGTGAACCTGGGCCCAGGGACTCCCTCTGGGCGGTAGGGCTGACTGGTGTCTTGGCGGCTGCTGGCCAGGCCTCTCCACTTTCACAATATTGTGGTGGAGCTTCATCCAAGAACATTATTTGGTTTTGGAAATTGAGCTAATTAGGTTTCTCCTGGGCTACCCTCTCCTTCTCCCCTTCCCCCTTGTTTCTAATTAGAGGAAATTGACAAGGAATTTACATGACTGAGGACAGTTTTACAAGTTGCAAACGTTTTTTCTTTTGTTTCCCTGCCTGGTACTTTCCCTTAGCCAGGGCCGTGGCCCTGCTGTCCACCCACCCAGCTAGGCAGGGCTGCCCCTGGGGTCTACCAGAGGCTTGATGTGGCTGTAGCTTGGCTGGCAGAGAGTGGGTGTCTCCAGGGCTTACTGATGACAACCTGGAGCTGACCCTACCTGGACAGGAAGGGTTTGCCCCAGATCCAGGGCCCAACTGCAGAGGGAATCCTCAGGAGCTACCATCCGCAAGCTGGGTGACCTAGAGCTGCTGGGGTTGGGATGCAAGGAAGGACAATTCTGTCTCACCAGAGACCACTTTCCGTCCCCCCCTGCCCTGCCCCCCAATCCTATTAATCTGAGATAGTCAAAAAAGATGTTGTAGGCTGGTGGGTCGGGGGGCACTCCTCAGAATGTCCCAGAGGTGGGTCTCCCACACCATCCAATCTTCAGATACGCTGGACTCGCTCTTATCATGGCAGTCACAGCACCTGGTATGGAGAGGGGCAGGAACTGCAGGCATCACTGCCCCCGCACCACTGGGCACTTGGCTGTCCACAGCACTTGTTCTAGGCTGCACATCACTGGAGCTTTGTAGAGCTGCCCGCTGCAGAAGGGTCCTAAGGAGTTTGATCGCTTCCTATGGGTAAAGAACTGGGCAAAGAGAAAGCCAGCAAGGTAGCAGAGGGAAGAGATACCCACCTCTACCCTGAAAATCTAAGACACTGAGCTGGCTAGGAAAAGACAGGGCCAAGGTCCTGCAACTCCAGACTCCTAGGGCTAAAACAGAGGAGGGGAGAAGGGGATGGTTGGTGTTTAGAAAGGGAAGCTTCAGTTTGGAAAGTTAATAAAATTCTGGCTGTGGATGGTGGTAATGCCCCAGCTGTACTTAGGGGCCTGCCCCAACCGAACAATTGAAGGTGGTGGTTTATGTTGTAGATATGTGTCTATGATTTCAAAAATATTTTTTGGTTTTTTAAAATTTCATGTCACGTGCATGAGTGTTTTTCCTGCATGTATGTATGTGCAACACTTGCGTGCCTGATGCCTACAGAGGTCAGAAGAGGGTGTTAGCTCTCCTGAGGCTGGAGTTAGGAATGGTTGTCAGTTATCATGTGGGTGCTAGGAGCCAAACCTGGGTCCTCTGCAAGAACAGTGAGTGCTCTTCACCACTGAGCCAGCTCTTCAGCCCCCTCTGTGATTTGACAAAACAACAAAACAAAACAAAAACCTTTCCAGGGTTGTGGACGCTAGTCTAGGCTCATGGCTGGCTGCTCTCCACTTCCTATTGACCTTGGCACTTCTGGTTCACAGAAAACTTCTACCTGCGAAACCTGCCCCCACAGCCCACAATCCTACCTGCCAACCACAACTTCCCTGGAGTGCCCCGAGCCACCCCTGCTCATCCCATCGGATCCTGCAGCCGGGACCGCATTGAGGCTGCCCCGCTGCAGAAGGGTCCTAAGGAGTTTGATCGCTTCCTCATGGGTAAAGAGCTGGGCAAAGAAAAAGCCAGCAAGGTAGCAGAGGGCAGAGAACGACCAGTGGCAGAGGAGGACAGTGGCAAAGACCGACAAAAGCTGGTGCCACCCATGCCCACCGAGGGGCCCTGCAAGGAGGGGGGTCCCGCACCCCGGGGGTCCTGTGAGGGCCGCCCCAAGCACCTCACCTCCTGCCTGCTCAACACCAAGGTACTCAATGGTGACATGGGCAAGGCCTCACTGGCCAGTTGCGCAGGGGGCATGCTAGGCCGACCCAGCACGGGTGTAGCAGCACCTGGACGCTGTGCCAAGGAGGTGGTGGGCCCTGTGGAGCCTGGGCCGGCCTTCGGCGAGTGCCTGGAGCGGCGGCAGATGCTGCATCACGCTGTGTCCTACACAGTACCCTCTGGCCTGCCTACCGGGCCACCCCCTCCCCTCAGCACAGGTCCTGCAGGCTCTTTCCCCTGCCTGCAGCTGCATGCAGGTCCAGATGGGCTCTGCCCGCTGCAGGACAAAGTCTCCTCCCGGGACCTAAAGGCCAGCGGGCCCACCTTTGTGCCTTCTGTGGGACACCTGGCTGACAAGAGCCGCCCTTTCCAAGTAGCAGAGGCCTGTGCCGTGGCAGGTGATGGCAAGGACCGGCACCTGGATGGGGCCATGGCCCCCGACCATGGTGCACCCTATGGCGTCTCCTATGCCCACCTAAAGGCCGAGGGCAAGAGTGAAAGGCGACCTGGGGGCTTTGAGGCGGCCCTCCACACCCGGCTGAAGGGCCTGGAGTACCTCGGTGCAGGCCCCGAGGCCGCTTTCCCTGGACTTCCCAAAGGTGGTCTGGACAAAAGTGGCTACTTCGAGTTGCCTACCCCTCCGCAGGACTGTGCCCGGCCCAATCACCAAGACTCTCTGAGTGGGAAGGCCACCCAGGCTTGCTGCACTTTAGACAAAATGACCAGCAAAGAAGTCCCTGCTGGCCCTCTAGGGGCCCAGAAGGTGGCCAGGATCCGGCACCAGCAGCACTTGGTGGCTCCCGAGGTAGAATCAGGAGGCGGTGGTGCTGAGGCCAAACGCAAGTCCGTGGAGCTGGCTTCTCTGGGTTATAGTGGGCCACATATACCTCCATGGGGTGTCCAGACAAGCCACAGCACCTCTATGGCCATCAGCGAGGAACGAAAAGGCAGTGCCTACCTGGACCCCTTCGGCAGTGGCCTGCAGCAGGCAACCCTCCTGTCCCAGGAGCTTCCCACTCCACCAGATGAGGTCTCAGCCATGAAGAACCTGCTCAAGTACAGCAACCAAGCCTTGGTCGTGGGCCAGAAGGCTCCCTTTGTGGGTCTGGGTGGCCTCAAGGCCAGCTGTGTCCAGCAGGAAGCCAAGTTCCCAGCCACTAAGGGCCCAGGCCCAGTGGAGAGACCTGACTGTGCCCGCAGCCGAGAACACGAGGCTCCACATGGAGATGGGGAAGTGCGGCAGCCACCTGTGGGCATTGCAGTGGCCTTGGCCCGGCAAAAGGACACGGTCAGCAGACCCGATACAGCCTACAGTACCAACAGTGGGCGGCAGGGCAGGGCCGCCCCCACCTTCAAAGGTATGATATCCTTGGTCAGGGGAGCAAGGTGGACAGCATCCACAGTGTTCCTTCCCTGTCTGTGAACCCCATGGACTCTCCACTTCTGCCCCTAGAAGATCCTCCAAAACCCCCAGGGCCAGGGGACCCTGCCTCAGTGCATCAGCCCCCAACTCAAGGTATGCTTCAGTCAGTGGCTCTGGATATCACAGCCTGACTTTCCTGTCATCTCTACTCTGTGCAGCTGCTGGAGGATCCCGTGCTACCAACGCGCTGGACCTGGAGAGTGAGGAGGAAAGGACCCGGATATGTGATGACCGCCTGGGGCTGCCTGGCCGTGAACTGCTCTTACAGTAAGCTGAGTGGAGGCCCTTGGTGGGTTTGCCCGCCCAGAGTCCTCATGGGAGGAAGGGAGTGTCATAACCATGACATCAGGCACTGGCCTGTCATGTGCAGGGCATACACGGAATTCCAACATTCCCAAAGGGTTCTGCTAACTTACCCTCTGCCAGCAGCACCACTGCTGGGAACTGAGGCCCAGAGCCTGGGGTCTCCTAGGAGCCTTCCACCTCCATTTCCCCTTGCAGGTTGACAGTCTGTTGAGGGGTTGGGGTTGGCTAGGGCAAGGGAGGGGGGCCAAGCTGACTCTAATGATCTTACAGAGACAACAAAGACCTCGTGGAATTTGCCCGGATCCACCCTTCAAGCAGCTGTCCTGGAGACCTGCCCCCCCACCTCATGATGCAAGGCGGCCAGCTGGGCGGGGACCCGGCCCCCCACCCCCACCCAGCCCACCCCCACTGGCTGCCCCGCACCCGAAGTCCCTCTTTGTGGATGGGGGGACATTCCTATGGTCAGTGCTCCAAGAGCAAACTGGGAGGCTGTCTTGGGGTTGGAGGTCTTCCTCTCCTGGCCACCCAGGAGTGGGAAGCCTGAGTTACATGTGGGCTGTCTGGCCTGAACACTACACTTTTGCTCCTCAGGCCTCGGACACCCTGCCCTGCACCAGAACCTTCCCCCTGGCTTCCCAGCTTCTGTGCCCGGCTCCATGCCCTCAGTGTTTCCTCTTCCCCAGGATGCACCCACACAGCTAGTCATCTTGCCCTCGGAACCCACACCCCACACTACCCCTCACACACTTGGTAAGGACTCGTCTCTAGTCTGGCTGTTTGCATGTGGGGCTGTTGGCAGTGGATCTGAGGAGGGCATCAGTCTTGGTAGGAGGGATGGGACCAAGTAGGCAAGTGCTGACCGAGACCCAGGAGAGAACTATGAAGTATGTGACTTACCTCTTCAGGGACAGGGCTAGGGATGGGCTCAGAAGGGTTGAAGGGAGATGGAGCTGGTTGATAAGGGGGAAATTTGCCCAGGTGGGTCCTTCATTTCTAGCTGGAACTGATAGTCTTCTGGCTCTGCCTGCAGCTGAAGTTATGGACCAGGCCTCACTGTGGCCCCCCATGTATGGCGCCCGGGGCCCTGCCTCACACATGCAGCACCCTGGCCAGCTGCCAGTGTACTCTCGGTCCCAGCTGCTTAGGCAGCAAGAGCTGTATGCACTGCAGCAGCAGCAGCAGCAACAGCAGCAGCAGCAGCAGCAGCAGCAACAACAGCAACAACAGCCGCAGCAGCGGACCACCCAGGCCATGGAGTTACAGCGAGCGGCCCAGTTCCAGGTACCATGCTCCCAACAGCCACTCAACCTGAGACCCAAGACTATTCTACCCCTCCAGGTCCCATGCAGATGACCCCAGGATACCCTCGCATGTCTCCCACCAAGCAGTGGGCCACTGGGGTACTGAGGGTGTGGCCGTCTGATCCTCTCTTCCCACTCAACAGCGCAAGCCTGAGGATCGCCACACGGAGCTGGAGGAACCTGCCCAGGAGAAGGCCCCAAAGTCCACCCACAAGCCAGTTGCCTTAACCCCCATGGCCAAGGGCACCCCCTCATCTGCCACTGAAGGCCTGGTCAAGCTATCACCCTGCTGCCACTCGTCCACTCTGAAGACCCCGGCTAGTTGCCCCACGCCACCACCTCGTCCCAGTGCCCCCTGCACTTTATCCGTCTGTCCTCCTGGCAGCCCGGGGCCTGGCTCCAAGGTGCCTAGCACCAAGGACAAGAGTGGGGAGGGCCAGCGGGCTGGAACCGACCTCACCACTCTGGAACCAGGTGAGGGAATGAGCTGCTTTGGTCTGGCGAGTCTCACCCCTCCTGGGTGGGTGGGGCTGCCCCTCTTCTACCCAGGCACTCCCATACTGAGGCCGTGAAGTCCCCCTCCTCCTCCTCTCTCGTCCCTCTGAACAATCCTCCTGTGATCCGTGGGTTAATTTAATGGCCCAGATCTAGGCTACCTTTACTCTGGGTAAATGGGGCAAAATAAGAACAAGATCCACCCCGTCCACTGGCCAGTGCAGGGAGCCTGTGAGTGGTGACGTGCCTGGCCTGCCACAGATGGTGGCATCAGACTGGGGACCTGTCCCCAGCCAGTGACCCCAGGTTTTTAACAAAGCTGAGCAAAGGGACAGTGTCACCATCTGGACCAGAGGAACAGTCTGCCCTGCCTGAGGCAAGAAGAGGTGGCCGTGCTGGGGTCCTGTGTCTGCCACGCACCAGCTTTCCAGTAGCCTATGATTTTCTCTGAACCAGGCTGAGCACTTTGGAAACCCATCTGATGAACATAAAGCCTGTCCCAATTCCATAGTAAGGAGACCGAGCCAGCAGAGGTCTTACGTTTGAGTGTTTTGTTTTGTTTCGTCTTAAATTAATAGGACATAATGCCGCTCATGCTGCCAACTTGTTTTAGATCAGAGAAAACCCCAATTCAAATACCATGGTTTAAAAACCCTCTTTTCCAGCCGGGCGGTGGTGGCGCACGCCTTTAATCCCAGCCCTCGGGAGGCAGAGGCAGGCAGTTCTGTGAGTTCGAGGCCAGTCTGGTCTACAGAGTGAGTTCCAAGACAGCCAGGGCTACACAGAGAAACCCTGTCTCAAAAAAAAAACAAAACAAAACCACATCCTCTTTTCCAGACAGCCACACCAGAGCTGCTCCTGAGGGTCCATCCCTGTGGGTCCCTGATTGGTGCTGGTTCTGAAGCCTCACCTCAGAGTAGCATGACCCACATCCATGTGTCTCATGTCCTTCAGGCCAGGAAGCTTCTGTCCTCCGTCCTGTAGTGGGAACATGCTTTTGCTGTTCCCAGCAGGCGCCTCACATGTGCCTTCTTTCACAGACCTGCCTCCAGGATTGACCCCCACGGCTGGTGTGGACTTCTCCCTCACTGCAGATGTGCACTCCTCTGACCTCCCAGACCCCAAAACTATGCAAACCACTACCCCAGGGACTCGGCCTGAGCCCACAAGGACGTTCCTACCTGGGGAGCCACCCCCCTGCAGTCCCAGGAGCCTAGAGGAGCCCGGGCTGCTCTCAAGGGCCAGGGAGACCACCCAGGACCTTGCCATCATACCCCACCCTGTCGAGCGGGGACTCCCACCAGGAAAGGCAGAGGACCCCAGTCCACTTGAAGGGTTACAAGCACTGAGATTCGGAGACCTCCTTGAGGGAGGGGGCACTGAGGCTACTGGCCAGACTAATTCTACTCAGGGAGGGATGCAAAATGAGAGGACTATGGATCAGGGGGTGCTACGGCCCCCTGCGGGGGCTACCCCTCAAGCACTGGAACAGATAGCAGGGAGCCCAGTTGCTCTGGACAAGGATGAAGGTTCACAGAAGGTCACTGATGCCACCCAGCTGCAGGAGGAGGAAGCCCAGCTGGAGGAGAATGGGGAGGACTCAGAGGAGGACTGGGGGACTCCCAACCACAGCCACCCACCACCCAAAGCGCTGCTGGGCTTGGATGCCTTGGTGGCTGCCACTGTGGACCTAGGGGACCTACCCGACATCAACTTGCCAGATCCTCAGACCCCAGCAGCCTCGGTGCCCCTCAGCACGGCCCCTCTGCCCCATACCTCAGGGATTCATGGGATTGCCCTGCTCAGTGAGCTAGCTGACCTGGAGATCCAGCGGCAGAAGAGCGAACTGGCCATGCAAGGTGAGCCCCAGCTACAGCATCCTTCCCTGGGACCCTGGGAGCTGGACCCTCAGGGTCAGACAGATAGATAGTAGTAGCCTTTGACCTGGTGCAGTTGTCCCTGAAGAAAGGAAAACCCCAGGGAGGAGATCTTCCTGCCCTCATGGGTCCTCCTTCATGGAAATCAGATGCAGCTGTGCCAGCTGCCACAGAATCCACTCTAGCCTGGAGGAGCCAACTGGCTCTGGGCAGGACCTCTGGGACTAGGACCACTCCTCTTTGGCAGGTTCAAGCAGAAGATGTTGAGACCTGAGGCAGAGGTTCAGATGAGGGTCTAGGAGCCGGAGAGGGGCCAGGAAGCTCACTCTCCTGCTTTGTCAGGGCAGGTGGCACCAGACTGGGATCGCTGAACCCCTAAGCCTCAGGAGGGTTCCCATATATCTCACCAGGCTGCGGCTGCAGGGTTTCCTGCTTCAGGCTGACTTCTGAGACAAGGTGCTCTTAAACTCGCCCAGCCAACCACTTAGAGGCCCTCAGTAAAATAGGATGAGACTGGGGCCTGAACCGTCTCTGCGCAGCAGAGAGACCCCACACAGTCCCCAGCTGCCCTTCCTCAGTGCCAAAGAAGCAGCCTTTCCCTTGGGGCTGCAAAGGAAGCCCCTCACTGAGGAGCATCCCAGACAGCCGTTGTTCAACATGTCATTTATAGCAAAAAGTACAAAGTCTTCGGGTTCAGCTGTGTTCTCCTTATGCCTAAAGCTCCCAAGGCCCCTGTGCCTTTACATTCTGAGGAGATAGATGGAATGTTCTTGTAAAACTGATTTTTCTGAAGGCCCCTGTTCTTCCGGGGGAGGGGATGGGCAGTGCCAGGAAGTACAGGCCCTGGAGGAGCTCCTGCTGGGCTGTGTAGAGGGGAGAGACCAGGAACCCTGGCTGGACCCCTGCTGAGGCCTCATTTGAGTCATGTGGGATGCCCTGTGTCAAGGCCAAGCTGCCAGGGCCTCCCATATGAAGGTTGTACAGTAGTGTGAGGGGGACTCATGGGGTACCAATCAGATGCTGGGCACAGTGTTTGCTCTTGCCACACTGCCTGTAGATGCTGGCAAGACTGGAGCCCATTCATTGAGTAAATACCTTTAGCTGTACGGGGGTGGGGGTGCACATCCAGTGTGGGTGTTGTAGCTGCCAAGCCATGCTGTGGCTTTAGTCACAGGGTGCTATCCCAAAAAGTAGAGTCCTGGCAGCTGCCCAGCTATGCCATGTCCACCTGGTCCTCCTAGAGTACCATACCCTACCCTTCTCCTGTAATGGACTGATCCTAAGCCATTGCTGGAATAGTAGCTTTACGAAGTGTGGTAGCTGCTGCAGCTGAAGTCACTCAGGCCAGCTTCTTCCACCAAACAATCTGAGAGGAGACAAATGGGAAAAGTAGGTGCTGGGCCAGGCTGCTGGTACCCGGATAAAAGGGAGATCCTTGGGTGGCCCAGGCCTGGCAGAGCCGTCTGTGCCAAGTCCTGGCCTCAAGGGCAACCACAGCAAAGGAGGTACAGGGCTCACATCTGACTTAGGTTTGCAGATGGTGAAGGAACCTGCCCTCTTCTTCTTTTTTTTTTTTTTTTGGTTTTTCGAGACAGGTTTCTCTGTGTAGCTTTGCGCCTTTCCTGGAACTCACTCTGTAGCCCAGGCTGGCCTTGAACTCACAGAGATCCGCCTGCCTCTGCCTCCCAAGTGCTGGGATTAAAGGCGTGCGCCACCACCGCCCGGCTGAATCTGCCCTCTTCTTAAAGAGAAAGCCAGGCCTGCTTCTTCTCTCATTGCTAGGGACCTACAGCCTGTCTCTAGGCTGGAAGGTATCCCATGGTAAAAAATTATGCCCAAAGGTTTGAGTATTTGCCAGCTGCCTGTCCAGATACCTCCTGGCATCATGGAAGCAACCTCCCCCCCCCTTTTTTTTTCCTGTTTTGAGACAGGGTTTCTCTGCGTAGCCCTTACCGTCCTGGAAGTCGATCTGTAGACCAGGCTGGACTTGAACTCACAGAGACCCACCTAACTCTGCCTCCCAAGTGTAGCTTAAAGGCATTCACCACCACTGCCCAGCCAGCAGCAGCGTTTAAAGGAGACTGTTCCTTGGTCTTCCAGTCTTTCCCTGTGTTGTGCATCCCTGCCTCATCCTGCCTCATGTCCTTGACATGGGTGTTCACCATCACTGTGGGGCAGATCGGCTGGGCTTCACTGATGTTCCTGTTGACTAGATTCCAGTAGCGCAATTTTGGGCCTCCAGGGCAAGCTGTGTGCACCTCTCCAAGGCATCAGTCCACTGTCAAGAGGGCTGAAGTTTTGATTTGTCATTGGTGGTCTGGGTTCCCCCTGGTGTAGATGATTCTCGCCTGCCCCTCAGTAGTGTGGAACCTTGGTGCAGAAGCACTGTGGAGCTATGGAGGTCTCTTCCTCTCTGTATTGATATTCTGACCTCAGCGACCTTCCTGGTATAGAGTCTTTTCTGCTACAGTGGTCCATTGCTGTCACCCTTTGTTCTGATGACCAAATTGCTTGGGTTTGGGTGGTGGAGCCCTTGGGTATGTTCCACATGCCCCTGTCACTGTTGGAATACTTCCTTGCTTTCCAGGGTCACCCTGCAGCCCTCTAGCCTCAGCTGTCTCTGAGGAGCCTTATTTCCTTCCGATGGAGAAGGTGGTCAGTGCAACTGACCGGAGTGATCGGTGCCTGCTGCCACAGGGTTGGGGGGTGGGGTGTTGCTGTCCACTCAGACCCCGCTGGGCTC
Organism: Peromyscus californicus insignis; assembly: GCF_007827085.1. Lineage (NCBI taxonomy): Eukaryota > Metazoa > Chordata > Mammalia > Rodentia > Cricetidae > Peromyscus > Peromyscus californicus. Next base: position 1,882,575 of record NW_026294551.1, on the reverse strand, counting down.
CTCCTGGATTGCGTCTCCGACCCTTCTTAGATGCCCTTGTGGGATCAGCTCAGTCATCCCCAAATCCTTCATGGCGTCTGTGCCCCAAGTCTCTTCCCTGAATCCATGCTACCCTCTGCCCTGTCCCAGCCCAGGTTTTCCTTCTGTGGTTAGCTGTTAGCTCATGCTGGTGGGAGGGTGGACGGACTGTGGGATGGACTGTAGTGGGTAGCTGCATGTGATTGTAAGTCAGGCTCTAGGGCACAGCTCAGCTGCACCGCCTAGGATTTGAGAAGAGTTGGTCTGCCTAGTTTTGCGCTTGGTTTATGGTGGAAGCCTCATCATCCTCAGTCGGCTCATTTCCTAGTGTCCAGAAGAGCGGGTGCACACATGCAGGCTTGTAGACACTGTCCTGGGCCTGCGTGAACCTGCTCGCCCTGCACTGTGCCCTATGGTGGCTCTCCCCAGCTGTAGCCTGGCAGGCAGGCTGTTCCCTGTGGTTTGACTCCACCCTCGGTTCTCACATCCTGAGGAACTTGGGCAGCTCCAGGCTGGGAAGGGAGCTGACATCAAAAGCCTCTTGGAGGGGTAGTGTGTGACCCATACCTCTCCCTCCAGCAGAGGATGAGGATGTGCTGGCCTTCAACCTGCAGCACCTTGCCACACTGGCCACAGCTTGGTCCCTAGTGGAGGCGGCTAGCCTGGACAACTCAGTCACTTCACTGCAGGCCCCAGCTGCCGACCCAGACAGAGGCCCCAGGCTCACCCCTAGAATGCAGATCCTGCAGCGCAAGGACACCTGGGCCCCCAAAACCAAGCCCGTAAGTGAGAACCCTGACACACACTACCCAGTGCCATGATAGGTGGTAAGAGCTCTGCATGCCTTGGCTGCCTCCCACACCACCCTGAGGCCTGGTCACAGTGCTCAGGTTCCTGAACTCTTGCACACAGGTATGTCCCCTGAAGGCTGCCATTGACCGGCTGGATACACAGGAAGTGGAGATGCGCATGCAGCTGGCAGAGCTGCAGAGACGCTACAAGGAGAAGCAGCGGGAGCTGGCGCGCCTGCAGCGCAGGCATGACCATGAGTATGGCACCCGGTGGGGATGGCACCCTTGCTTCCTACTAGCCCCGCGTCTGGGGAGGCCCTGCAGGGCAGCTCCTGGCCTTGTTTGCCACCTTGTGGGCAGAGGCTGTGCTGGAACAGCCTGGAGACTGATGTGCGTGGTGCTCATGAGACCTGGGCAGACAAACCGAGGCGCAAAGTCTGGGTGGATGGGCCAGTCATTCAGCAGAGGCAGCATAGAGAGGCCTGTCCACAAGATGGTGAGGCAATGGCCATGGCGGCTAAAGCCACGGAGTGTGACTGAGGACTGGGAAGCCATCAGGATGCTAGGACCTAACTCCAGGAGAGAAGAAACGTGAGGGGCAATGGGAGCCTCCTGACCAACGTGTCCAAGGCACTTAGATCCCAGATGAGGCAGGAGAACGCTGCACACTTACACAGATTCGGGGCAGCAGGGACCTAGTTGAGCCTTTCCTTCAGCCTGCCACCCATGACACTTGGAGAGTACTGTTGTCCCCAACATTCCTCCGCAGGGCAGTGCCCTCCAAATAGGCCTCAGGATGGAGTGTTTTGAAGTCTCTGACATGCCCTCTGTAACCCTCAGGAGAGAGGAGAGCTCACGGAGCCCTGCACGACGGGGGCCTGGCCGGCCAAGGAAGCGCAAACATTCAAGCTCACTGCCCACTCTGCGTCCTGGAGGCCAGCTTGCCAGGAGTGAAGGCAGGAAAGCCAGGTGAGTCTGGAGTATGGGGACAGGAGTATATGGGACAGGCCTGGTCACCACGGAGGGTCACAGTTCCTCTATGGCGTCAGGAACTGCTGGCTCCCTGCACACAACGTCTGAAGGCCCAGTGTGTCCCCTCTCAAAACCTGAGGCCTTGACAAGTGTCCAACAGATAGATCCCTGCTGGGGACTGGCACCATCCAGTACAGACATCGTCTTCCCGGCATGGCCATCAGCATCAGCGCCCCCTCCTGGGAGGCCACGGCCTAGGCTTGGCTGCACCAACTTTGGGGACCTGGTTGTGGCCAAGGCGGTGGCATCACCCCACCAGAGCCGCCAGCCAGCCCTGGCCCCTTGCATACGAGGCGGCGTTGCGTAAAAGGCTCTTTATCTGCACTGTATAAAGTCGTTGGTCACGCTGCGCTGCTGCTCACGGCTGCCGCGCGATGTTATTATCCATTACCCGCCCGGCGCAGTCGTTGGCGCACTCCCGGGCCGGGTATAATTGTCCTTCTCGGCTACAAATTGCCTCTCCCGGCAGGCCCATTTGCATAAATCCTCCGAGCTCCTCCAAACACGATTGGCGCGCACGCGTGTGCACTGCATCAATCCTGATGATTTGGTAATAATAGTTAAATCGGCACTAAATGGTTCCTTCAATTAAGACAGAGGCAAAAAATTAATCTCAGGGCTTTATGTCACAAAACATTAGCAAATGCAGAGAAGGTTATGGGGCGGGGGAGTTTGTGTGGGCTGCAGGCAATGGAGAGGATTCACCATATGGCTGGGGGCCTCACTGAGATGTCCCGTTGTCCTACCCAGGTGTCACCCAGCAGGGACCTCAAGGGCCTTCCTTTGAGAACCAGTCTGTAGCCTGGAGACTGCTGGGCAGGATAGGGTCCCTGGAGGTTGAGGTGCAGTGGAGGACATTGGGGAGCCTGCTCGAGGCCAATAATGTACCCCCAAACCTTGTCCTCTCTGGCCCTGACCAGCTCTAGCCACATTGCCCATGCTAGACTCTAGCCTAAATTCCAGTAAGTAAGCTTAACCTATGGCCACCTTGCAGCCAAGTTCTCCCGTGACCCAGAGAAGCCAGCAGCCTGAGGCCGGGAAGGATCCACAGCCAGGGTCCTCTCTTTCCAAAGAGTGGGTTTTCTGGCAGTCTCCCCACCTCCAGCTTCTGTCTGGACTCTCAAGCCCTGTTCCAGAACCCATTGAGGTAGCAGGCCTTGGGCCCCAGGGCTAGGCCTCCTCCATGCAGGAAGTGTGAGGCCAGGAAAGGCGGCAGGAAACTGGGGTCAGGGAGGCTCCCGGAGCTGCAGGGGCTTCCTGCGTCGCCTCCCCTGCCTTCAGAGGTCCAGCCTCCTTGCCGGCAGGAAGGTGGAGAGCGGTGTCTGGCCATATGAGGTCAGGGCTGGGCCAGGTCCTCAGTCCCCATCTGCCACTCATTTTCCTGAGCAGCCAGTTTCCTTGGACACTGTGAGGGCTAAGGGATGGGCGGGTGGGAGGCCATACCCCAGCCTCTGCCCAGCCACAGGCAGACAAGCAGTGTTGGTTTCCTCATGGGAAGTGGGGTACTGGGAAGGAAATGGAATCACACACTGAGCACACTGGGATGTCTGGGAGACACAAGCCTGCCCACATGAGAATCGAGCCATATGGAGGGATCGCGCAGGACCCCTCTTTCTGTTTCCTCCGTAGCTGCTTGACCATCTTGACCCCTGACCTAACTATCAGCCTAGAGGAGATAGCTCACCATGGGACATGGGGAAATTACAGCTGGAGGAATTGAGGGGAGGGGGCCCCAAGGCCACCATGAGCTTCAGCAGCCAGAAAGGACTGACTAGGAAGCTCAGTACTGGCCGACACCCCCAAGAAAATTGCACCAGTTTCCTGGTCCCATCTGGAAAATGGACCCTGATGTGTGAGCCTCCTTCACAGGATCCTAAATCGAGGACCTGCCCCCCAGCAAGCCTCTGAGGTCTAGGAGTAGGGGCCCACTACTCCTGCCTGTTGTCCTTTCCTGCCCCTGCTGGGAGGGGACCCTATTTGTATCCCAATATCCTTTTCCCCTCCCCGCCTTTTTTCAAAGCCAAGGTCTGACCAGGTCTTCCTGCCTGGCTCTGATAGTCTCTCTTGCTTCAGCCTCTAAGCACTGGGATTACAGGTGTGTGCCACCACTTGGCCATACATATCCTGAGGGCTAAACCCAGACTTGAGTGATTCCCTACCCCAGCTCCACAGACAGGAGCCTATGTTACTCTCCCATATTCCAGGTGGAGAGTGAGGCCACAGACCCAAAACACTGAGGTTTAGATAGCTACTACACAGCCCTGACTTACAAGTACTGGGGTGTATCCCAGGGACCCAACGTCTTCACCAGTTCCCAAATCCCTCTGCCTGGGCCTTAGGTCACTGGCTCATGATTGGACACCCCAAGGGCATCCCAACCCAGCAGGGAGGAAATATGAGTGGAGCAAGGGAAAGATGTCTTATTTCCAGCACAGCCTTGCCCCACGGACCACCAGGAGCTGGTAGTCAGTAGGCAGGAGGGACTGGCCGGGAGGCTCAGTACTGGCTGGACACCCTCGGGACATACCTCAGGGACTGTGTGAAGGATATGATACACAGGCCCTGCTGCTATGCTTGCCCTGTGCCCAGCACTGCCTTCCCCCTAGGGCTGTGCGTGCTAGCCTAAGTCTGCTGTGTGCCGAGCTACGAGGTGATGAGCCCCCAAGGAAGAGAAGCAAACTGGAAAAGAGTGCCTACCCAGGCCTGCAGACGGCCTCCTCGGTGAGTCTCCAGCCCTCCACCCTCACCCCAGGTGGGCGCCATACATGCCATGTCAGGAATGAGGCACTGAGCTCGGTGAACCTGCCAGTGTTCGGGGAGCCTCTGATACCTTGATTAAAGGAAGTGATGCCACAGATATGCAGATGTAGTAACCAGGGGGGTGGTTGCCTCCACCACACTGGCAACCGTTTTCCTGTGTGGCTTGTCACTGGTCCCCTGAGCCGTCCCCTGCCACAGACACACTCCAGTAGAAGTAAAATGTATAGCAGTGTACTGAGGATGGGAATCCCCAGTCAGAGTGCCTGACTCTCAACACCACGCCTACGGCACCAGCACCGGCACCGGGCGGAATCCTGGGCCCTCCCACTTTTCTCACTCTCCAAGGTCCCGGGCCTCTTACTGCCTGTTCTGTTGCCTGCGACATCAGAAGGCTGTTTTTGTTTTTGTTTTTGTTTTGCTTGCTTGTTTTGGGGGTGGTTTGCTGGTGGTGATGATGGCAGTTTCTGCCTCCATACTCCTTGATTGTCTGGAACTTGCTCTGTAGATCATGCTGTTCTCATACTTGGAGCTATCCTCCCTCTCTGCCCGCTACGGGCTGTAGGCACGGGCGGGGTGCTGGCCGGTCATTCTGCCTAAGGAGCCCTTCTATCTTTCTTTTCACAAAAGCACACAGCATATACCCATGATATACAGGAGCTCTCCGGATCTCAGCTTCCCCTGTTCTACCATCCGGAGTTGAATGGGGGGCAGGGGGTAGGTAGATGGGCGTGGTGTTTGCCCGGTAGGCAGCCCTCTGTCCCAGGCCAGATGTCCTCAGGGCCCTTTTCAGGGCAGGTCCCCGGGGGTGCTGTTTTCTGGGCCCCACAATGACAGGGGCTGGGGCCGTGCCTGAGCACACAGCTCTCACCTCCTATTCACAGGAGAAGGTACGGTGCAAGAAGAGTGGTGGCCAGGCCGCATTGTCGTCCTCGGTGGCCCGCACGGTGGCCCAGCTGAAGCCGAGAGTCAAGAGCAAAGGGCTGCCCGCTGGCCTCGGTGCCTTCCCGCGCAAAGACGCTGCCCTAGGTGGGCGCATCCGGCAGAAGCTCTCTAGAGGCAAGAGTGTCCCGGTGTCGGGGGCGGCACGGCGGCCACACCCCGATGGGGACGCTGGCAGGGAGATGCCCAGTTTCCCAGCCCAGCCAGCAGTGGCTGTGGCACATGAGGCAGGCAAGTTGGTGGTGTGAGTGACTGAAGCCTGAGCCGTCGTGGTCACCTGGGGACTGAAGGAGGGGTGCACAGGGGTCATGGCTACCACAGGAACCCCGTGGAGTTTGTGAGATGGACAGGTCCAGGGACAACTTCTTGTTGAGAAAGGCTGGGGAAGGAGCCTTTGTCTCCTGGCCAGGGCTCAGTAGTTCCCCGTTCAGGGCAGTAAGAAGCCCTGGACACACCCTGGAAACATATTAAAAATAGCCTCCCCCACCTCTGCCCTCAGCATCCGGCGAGTTGGTGGGGTATCTCTTCCTTCCCTAGCAGACTAGTCCAGAAACAGCCTGGAAAAATAGATGCTTCCTCCCTCCCAGCTCCTCCTCCAGGGTCGGAGGCTGAGAGAAGGCAAAGGGAAGCGCCGCTGCTGTGGGGGCAGGAAGCAGGGGCCAGCTGGGCCAGCGGATACAGGGAGGGAGGGACTCCCCAGAGAGGAGCTCAGTTCTGCAAGGTGGAGCTGCAGGAAAGAAAATCCCATTCCCTTCTCCTGCCAAATACTCTCAGGGTGGGTTCAGTGCCCCAGGTTCCTGCCCCCACCCCCGAGCAGCCCAGAGGATGATGATGATGTCTTCATTGGCCGTACTGCCTAGGTCCACCCCAAATAGCCAGGTTCAACATCAGTTACCAAATTCTCTCTGCTGTCCCCCAGGCAGTGGCTATGACAGTGAGGATTGCCAGGCACTCCTGGGGACAGAGGCGGCTCCCAGGGAGTCTGGGTTGGTGCTGCACCCAGGGGCCGGTGTGGCAGTGCTGGGACCCTCACCTTCCTCCGTGGTCAAGATGGAAGCCAACCAAAAGGCCAAGAAGAAAAAGGAGAGGCAGGGTTTGCTAGGTAACCAAGAAACCAGAGCAGACTGGTTTGCTGTGCACCCTGTATACGAGGGTCCCAGTGACCACTTCCCTCCCTCCCACAGGGGCCTGCCGCCTATCCAGTCCTGAGGGCGAGGTTAAGATCAAAAGACGGGCAGTGAAAAGCAAGGGGGGCCCCAAGCTGGAGCGGGCACCAGGGCGGAGGCCCCCAGGTGCACCAGGCAAGAAGAAAGCCAAGGGCAAGGCGAAAAGTGGCCTTTGTGCGGAGCCTGGGGCCGCCACCAGCAGGGATGCCCTTTTCAGCCCCACGCGGACCTTTGCTTGTCGAGAGGAAGGCAGCAAACTTGCCAGTGAGCGCCTCAAGAGAGCCACACGCAAGAGCGCCATGTTGCAGCCAGTACTGAGGGTAGGCCGGGGGGTCAAGTAGGCATCAGGGTGGTCAGGGGGCATCCAAAGGGGGAGAATCCAGCCTCCCCGCCTTCCCCACTCGGCCCTGAGTCACAGCCCACGCTGGCTAGAGAAGCCATTCCGGTCCTCACTGCTGTCCTCCGTCCTCTCTTCTTGAGCAGCGGAAGAACGGGGCCTTGTCCATCGCCCTGTCAGCCCGCAATGCCAAGGCCATCCTGGGAAAGAGCAGGAAGCTGACGAAGGTGAAGAGAGAGACAGTCAGCACGCAGGTAGCAGCCCTCCCAGGCTCAGAGCCCCGTGGGGGCCCAGCCCCTCCAGCCTCCTCCCCTGACCCCTGTGGTCCACCTAGGGCCAGGGCCGAGCCGTCAGCCGGCTGCTGAAGAGCTTCGCCGTGGAGGATGACTTCCAGTTTGACGATGACAGCAGCTTCTCGGATGAGGAAGAGGAAGAAGAGGAGGCCAGTGTCCAGCTCAGTGCAGAGCAGAGCGCTGCCCTGGGTAAGCAGGCTGAGGAGGTGCCCGCTGACTAGGGAGGGAATGGAGGGCGGGGGCAGGCCCAGCACTGATGTCCTCCCCTGCAGCACGGTCCTGCACCATCCACAAGGAGGACCTGCAGGACGGTCTGCCTGTGCTCATCCCTAAGGAGGACAGTCTGCTGTATGCCGGCAGCGTCAGGACTCTGCAGCCCCCCGACATGTGAGGCCCGGGCCTGGTGGGAGGAATGCATGCTGGGTGTGACCTGTCGGGCAGCGAGACTCCTGCAGGAGTCTCACGTGCCCTTACAATGCCCTCAGTTACAGCATCGTCATCGAGGGTGAGAGAGGGAACCGGCAACGTATCTACTCATTGGAGCAGCTGCTGCAGGAGGCGGTAAGGATGGCTCCTGCCTAGGGAGGCAAGCCTAGTGGCTTTTTCCCCACCACTAGGAAGACCTTGGCCTGGCCCTACAGGGAGCCCTGTGGCCCAACCCTCCTGTTGATAGACTACTGTTCCACGGCTCCCTGCAGGTTCTTGATGTCCGGCCACAGTCCAGTAGGTACCTTCCACCTGGTACCCGGGTCTGTGCCTACTGGAGTCAGAAGTCTCGGTGCCTATATCCAGGCAATGTGGTTCGAGGTAAGTACACCCGAGGCCAGGACTAGGGCTAAGGCCCCTCTGTGACCTTTAGAGCTCCAGAGAGGGACTCCTCCTACCCACAGTCCAGCTTCTCCTGGGGGTTGTAGCAAGGCAGACTTGGGTCTGCTGTAAGTGGACAGACAGACAGATCAATTCACCAGTAGCCATGAGAAAGTGAGAGGTGAGGGGTGGGGGAAGACTGCCCTGTCCAGCTAATCAGCAGGCCCAGCAGGCCCAGCAGGCCTAGAATCCCAGAACCTGGGTCACCAAATCCATCATGTGTACAGCCCAGCCCATTTGCCCTGGGCAAAACGGCATGGGGGGCCCTGACGGCAGGAAGACTCCTGGTCTAAAGATGATTGGGCAAATGGACAAGAGTCCACTGGGTACTCCTCGGAGGACTTGCAGAGAGAAGTCTTCGCTCCGGTGTTTGTGTGTCTGGAGGCTGTGTGTGCCTGTGTGTTCTGTGTGTATCTGTGTGTGTGCCTGTGTGTGCCTGTGTGTGTGCCTGTGTGTGTCTGGAGGCTTTGTGGGCCTGTGTGTGTCTGTGTGGGCCTGTGTGTGTCTGTGTGGGCCTGTGTGTGTCTGTGTGTGTGTCTGTGTGTATCTGTGTGTGGGCCTGTGTGTGTGCCTATGTGGGCCTGTGTGTGGGCCTGTGTGTGTCTGGAGGCTTTGTGGGCCTGTGTGTGCCTGTGTGTGTCTGTGTGTATCTGTGTATGGGCCTGTGTGTGTGCCTGTGTGTGCCTGTGTGTGGACCTGTGTGTGTCTGGAGGCTGTGTGGGCCTGTGTGTGTCTGTGTGTGGGCCTGTGTGGGCCTGTGTGGGCCTGTGTGTGTCTGTGTGGGGGCCTGTGTGTGTCTGGAGGCTGTGTGGGCCTGTGTGGGCCTGTGTGTGGGCCTGTGTGTGGCTGTGTGGGGGCCTGTGTGTGTCTGTGTGTGGGCCTGTGTGTGTCTGTGTGTGGGCCTGTGTGTGTCTGTGTGTGGGCCTGTGTGTGTCTGTGTGGGGGCCTGTGTGTGTCTGGAGGCTGTGTGTGCCTGTGTGTGGCTGTGTGTGGGCCTGTGTGGGCCTGTGTGTGGGCCTGTGTGGGCCTGTGTGTGTGCCTGTGTGTGGCTGTGTGGGGGCCTGTGTGGGCCTGTGTGTGCCTGTGTGTGGGCCTGTGTGTGGCTGTGTGTGGGCCTGTGTGTGCCTGTGTGTGGCTGTGTGTGGGGCTGTGTGGGCCTGTGTGTGGCTGTGTGTGGGCCTGTGTGTGGGCCTGTGTGTGTGGCTGTGTGTGGCTGTGTGGGGGCCTGTGTGTGCCTGTGTGGACCTGTGTGGGCCTGTGTGTGGCTGTGTGGGGGCCTGTGTGTGGCTGTGTGGGGGCCTGTGTGTGGCTGTGTGTGGGCCTGTGTGTGGGGCTGTGTGGGCCTGTGTGGACCTCTGTGTGCGCCTGTGTGTGGCTGTAGTACCAGGTGGCCCACAGGAGTGGTGCTGGTTTATCAGAGTGCAAATGTAGTCGGGCTGCAGCGGCACCCTGGCTCAGCATCTCTTGTCCTCCTGCCCACCCCTGCCTTCTGGCCAGCCGGGCTGGCCACATGCTCAGGGCATGCCCCATTGCAGGTGCTTCTAGTGATGAAGAAGAGGACCTGGACTCTGTGGTGGTCGAGTTTGACGATGGAGACACAGGCCACATAGCTGTCTCTAACATCAGGTTGCTGCCTCCAGACTTCAAGATCCAGTGTGAGCATCTACCTAAGATTGGGGCTCTCGCTCCCTCGCCTACAGCTCCCCGAGGCCCTTTCTACCTGGGCCTCACTAACATTGGAAATGTTCCCAAGGCGCTGGATATGTTCCCAATGTTCAGAAAGGGTGGCAGTCATCCACCAGCAGGCCTGTGATGAGACCCTCATCCACTCCACAGGTACAGAACCCTCTCCAGCCCTGCTGGTGTCCAGCAGCTGCCGGAGAACCAAAAAGGCACCCAACGAGGCCCCCCAGCCTAGCGAAGCTCCTTCTCCCAGCCTGTCCCCTAAAGTACAGGATGGCCCTGAAGCTTCCAAGACCCTGGGGAAGAAATCCATCAGCAAAGACAAAGCTGGTATTTGCAGAACTGTTGAGAACCGGGAAGGGAGGGCTCCTGGGAGTGTGGTCATTGGGAGGCACATGGGACCTGGTGGGTAAGTGGAGACAGCTGGGCGGGCCCAGCAGGTACAGCTGACTCTTCTGGCTTTTTCCCACCCCCAGGTAAAGTTGACCTCCTAGCCTCAGGTGCCAAGTCCCCCACAGGGTCCTCAGACCACTTCCTTGGCCGCAGGGGCAGTCCCCTGCTGAGCTGGTCAGCAGTGGCTCAGACCAAGCGGAAAGCAGTGGCTGCAGCTGCAGCAGCAGGTGGCAAAGGGCCCGGGGTGCTGCAGAACCTCTTCCAGCTCAACGGAAGCACCAAGAAACTGCGGGCCCGGGAGACCCTGTTTCCCATGCACAGCATGGCTGCCCCTGTGTTCGGTAACAGCTTCTGCGCTGACTCCTTCAGCAGCCTGGCCAGTTCCTACACACCCTTTGTTGGAGGGGCTGGGGCAGGTCTGCCAGGGGGAGCCCACAAGTTGCTTCGGGCCAAGAAGGCTGAGCGGGCTGAAGCGGAAAAGGCCAGCAGGCGGCGGGCAGGTGGCGAGTTCCTGGTTAAGCTGGACCATGAGGGTGTGACCTCTCCCAAGAACAAAAACTGCAAGGCTCTGCTCATGGGCGACAAAGACTTTGGACCTAAGCTGGGGAGGCCTCTAGCCAGCCCCAGTTATGCACACCCAGCCCTCATGGGCAAGGACAAGAAGGGACGGGCACCTGTGCATCCACTACCCATGGGACTGGCTCTGCGCAAGTACCCACTGCCCTGTGACAGTGACTGCCCCAGCTCCTACTCAGATGAGGATGAGGACGGGCCGGGGCTGGCCGCCGGTGTGCCCTCCCGCTTCCTCACCCGCCTCTCCATGTCCTCCTCCTCCTCGGGCTCGTCCACATCCTCTTCCTCAGGCTCCATGTCCACCTCCAGCCTCTGCTCCTCAGATAACGAGGACTCCTCTTACAGCTCAGATGATGAGGACCCTGCCCTGCTGCTGCGGACCTGTCTCACCCGCCCTGTACCCGCCCTCCTGGCCCCACCAGAAGCCCTGCGCTCCAAGGGTAGCAGCCCCCACACCCATGCCCAGCGCTGCTTCCTGTCCAGGGCCGGCGTGGCTGGTGCAGGTGCTGGTGCTGGCCCCAGTGGTGGCAAACCCAAGTTCAAGCGCAAGGAGGCCCTGAGCTTCTCCAAAGCCAAAGAGCTTTCTCGGAGGCAGCGGCTGCCCTCCGTGGAAAACCGGCCAAAGATCTCAGCCTTCCTGCCTGCCCGGCAGCTCTGGAAGTGGTCCGGGAACCCCACACAGGTAGGGGGCCTGTCTCCCTGATTCAGAGAGCATAGTGTCAACAGAGAAATGGGCTTGTTTCTGCTCCCTCAGACCCCTAACATTTCTTCTGTGGTTCTTCTTCTTCACTTTCAAATAAAGCATTCAGGGGCCAGAGATGGCTCAGTGGCAAAGAGCAAATTCTGCTCTTGCAGAGTGCCTGGGTTCAGTTCCGAGCACTCACATAGGGCAGCTCACAACTGCCCGTAACTCCAGTTTCAGGGGTATACACACATAGACATAATTTTTTTTTTTTTAATCTCAAAGCATTTGGAAACCCCAAGGCAACAACAACAAAAAACCACCAGTAATCTAATACAACCAATAACCAGCACTGATGTGCGCGTTAGAGCCACACACGGGGAGCGTGCTGTGCTTGCTCTCCATGCACTGTGCCGCGGTGCTGTCCGAGAAGCCTTTCCTGCTGCTTAGCCAGCCAGCTTTGGGAGGCTGCAAGTCACCACTGCACGGACAGACGGACGGACGCACAGCTTTCTTTGCCGGTGTCTGTCTGTAGTGGACCTGTGCTTATTTGTAGCCTTTCTGTTTGTGTTGTGTTATTTTTTTGTTTGCGGCAGAATCTCACTGTGCACCCCTGGCTGGCCTGGAACTTAATATGTAAACCAGGCTGGCCTGGAACTCAGAGATCCGCCTGCTTCCACCTCCTGAGTGTGGGAATTAAAGACACAGCGTACCCCTTTGCTCAGCTGCCTGTGGGTTTTTTTTTTTTACCCTTGTAAACCAAACTGCAGTGAACATTTCATATGTGCTTCTGCCCTCAGATCCTGTGTGCCTTTGGGCTCTGTTACAGTCTTTCTATCATGACCAATATGCAGAGAGAATCCAAATGTAGCCCACCTCATAAGGAATATATGGCAGGGGCCTTTCTCTATCCATTGTGTGGCCATTTTCTGCCCTTGCAAACACATATAGAGACACACCATCTGTGCCTCCAGCATGCTCTGTTTCCTTGGCTATCACCTTTCCTTAAGGTCCGTGGGTCCCTCCTCACCACTGTGTGTCTGTCTGCTGGTCTGCCCTGCAGAGGAGAGGCATGAAGGGGAAGGCCAGGAAACTGTTCTACAAGGCCATCGTCAGAGGCAAGGAGACGCTGCGCATCGGGGACTGTGCAGTCTTCCTGTCGGCTGGACGACCCAACCTGCCCTATATTGGCCGCATCGAGAGCTTGTGGGAGTCATGGGGCGGCAGCATGGTGGTGAAGGTCAAATGGTTCTACCACCCCGAGGAGACCAAGCTGGGGAAGCGGCAGAGTGATGGGAAGGTGAGGTGGGGGAGGCGGGATGGGGGGAGGCAAGGTGTGGGAAGGCGGGGTGGGGAAAGGTGAGGTACCTTTGGGAGAATGGGAGACCGGTAATGAGACCAGCAGCCAACATCACCTTGTCCTGGTGACCCTTCCCAAGCCCCAGACCCTCCCCCGGTGTCGGGGTGTGTCGGCTGAGACCGTCCCCAACACTGTGCCCCTCCCCACAGAATGCGCTCTACCAGTCCTGCCACGAGGATGAGAACGACGTGCAGACCATCTCCCACAAGTGCCAGGTGGTAGGGCGGGAGCAGTACGAGCAGATGATGCGAGGCCGCAAGTACCAGGACCAGCAGGACCTCTATTACTTGGCGGGCACCTATGACCCTACCACTGGACGCCTGGTGACAGCTGACGGTGTGCCCATCCTGTGCTAAGCTGCCGCTGCCTCTTCCCACCCTCATCCATGGCTGCAGCCAAGAGGTCAGCTAGCCAGGAGCTGGTCTGAGCAAATATGCAACCCCCCAAGGCGGGATCAGACTTCTCCTTGAAGTTCTCTGGAGAGAGCTCCTAGGCTGGACCCCAGTCCCATCCTAGCTGCTCTAGAGGGAGGGAGGGCCGGCTGGTCCCACAGGGGCTGGCTGCTCTGCTACTGCAGCACAGTTCTCGAGAGATTAGAATCCAAGCCATATTTCCCTAGTACCTCCGACTGTCTCCCACCAGGGAAAGCAGAAATCAGGTGTGTTGTCTATTTATTTCTCTATGTAAATATTGTATTTCTGTGGGGAAGTTTTATGGGAAAAAAATGGAAAAGGATTTTTCCCCACCTTCGTGAAAAGGGTGGGTGTGTGCCCATGCACACGTGCGTGCAGGGCGTGTGTGTGTGTGTGTGTGTGTGTGTGTGTGTGTGTGTGTGTGTGTGTAGGGTTTTGTCCTGGGGTTTTCTTTGGAAATGCACTGTTCTCAGCCTAGGTGAATTCCAACAGGGGCATCTGTGACTGCAGAGGCTGCTGGAATGGGGGCCAAAGGCCATGGGGTGGTCACATGAGACCCAATCATACCCTCCAGTCTCTTGGGGGCCAACTATGTGAAGGAAATTACACTGCAGTTTATTTCCTTTCAGTACATCCCGTACATAAAAGTATTGGGGGTAGGGGCAGTGATGAAGGCCCCTGGAAGGAGAGGGGTTCCGGCCACAAGATGAGGACAGCCAGGACCGGCGGCCTGCCCCGCTCTGCAGCCCAGGAGTACGGCAGCACCATATATATCTTACCTCTGTTTGGAACAAAACAAACGAACAAATATTTTGAAGTATCAATAAGAAAAATGGATGTTTAGACTTCCTTTCCTGAATATTCCAAGTTATTTCTGGTTTCCGTTTCCACAGCCAGTTTGTTGCAGGGAGAGAAGCCTGGCCTCACTCAAGCAGGGTGTAGTTGGCCCCTCACCCCCCTTCACCCCTACCACTTCATCCCCTTCCTTGTCCTCCAGGGCACCAGTTGCCTCCTCCCAAGAGCAGTAGGGCTTCCACAATGGTGCAGCTGGTCCAGATCCCTTCTGGGCCAGAATTTGGGGCCCACCTGGGGCTGGTCCACAGTTCTGCATGAGTACCTCCTCACCAATAAGACTCCCCTTTTCCCACCAGACACTTTCCCCGGGGCCCCATCACCTCTGGCTAACCTCAAGTGTGGATGGTGATGAGGCTGGGCCGGAGGTACTGGAGTCAAAAAGAACAGTAGAAAGTCAGGGGCTGCTCACCCAAGGGGGCAAGGCCCATCTGGTTCCCTTTCTCTTACCCCAGCCCCTGGTCCTGGGGCCCCCTGTCCACCCCACCCCATGACAGTTTCTGGCCCTATTTGATAGGCACTCGGGGCAGATGGCGTGGCAGGCTCATGATGGAGTGTATAACAAGAGTCCCTTCTGACCTCTTGGTACCCACACCCTGGCCCCAAGTACCAGGAAAGCTCAGCAGCCTTTCCTCTCCCTTGATGGAAAGAACAGGCTGGACCCATGGACTGAAGGCCTTTGTCCTCAAAAATGCCTTGTGGCGCACATGCTCCCCAATGTCCCACCAGGCCAAGGCTTCCCAGGAAGCAAGGAGTATTGATGGGCACCCAGCCCAACCCTAACTGGGACCCTTCAGCCTCTCTTCCTTTGCTCAGGCCCACCAGGAGTCTGTCTCAATTCCAAGGACTTCATTTATCTCACTAATTGCCCAAAGGGTCACTCTTGGTGACCCACAGCATAACCAAGGGTACCCCATTCCTGGCTGTCCCACCACCCTGAGGCTTTCTGTTCTCCACATGAGTGCAATATTTCATTCCTGGTGGTCATCGGAAGAGATGACCGCCAAGGTCCCGCTCACAGCTAGGGAATCAGACGGTGAGTGAAGGAAGCACGCCAGGCTGGAGCTAGGAAGACACTGCTCGGAACCCCGTGCCCAGGGGCGCAGGAGCAAGTGGAAAGGCTGCTCTGTGGGCCGCCTTCTGGATGTTTCTTTCTCCCTATGCTGAGCTCTCCTCTCTATGTCTTTATCCCCCCCCCCTTCCTTTCTGTGTGTACACGCGAATGGCGTGACCCCTTCTCTCCAACCGTGGCTAACCGTGGCGAAAGCACGATCCTTGTAAATGTGTAAACTAAGAGGCTGGTCGGATTTTTGTCTTCAATGTAAACACTAAATACAAAACAAACAAAAACACAAAGGTTTTATGAACAGCAAACTCTATGTAAAGGCATTTTAGTATTAAATTTTTTATTGATAACTTGCTTAAGAATAAATATATGAACTATTGTACAGGTGCTCGATAGTCCAGGTTGTGACTGTGCCTCCTGTCTCTGTGTCACGTGGTCACTCCTGTCTGGGCTGGGAGAAGGCTGAGTGACTAGATGCGTTTAGAGTCACCACCCTACCCCCACCCAAGTCACAAGTCCTTCTTGACTCTAGGGCTGGACTTGTTAGTCGGGTATGAATGAAAAATGGGTTGGTCACCTGTCCAGCTTGAACTGGTTCAGATAGGCATGTGGAGCCTACAGAACACAGGACAACGGGGAAGGGCGACCCCAAACACTGCTCCATACTGTGAACAATGCCTTGGTGAGGGTCTGAATGGATTTGTTCAACAAAAATATTTCTGCCAGACAGCTATGCAGAGAATAATACATAATGCCTGATGGGCATGAGGACCTTTAGTCGGGAGGCAGAGGCAGATGGGCCTCCGAGTTTGAAGCTGGCTTGGTCCTGGTAGCAAGTTCCAAGCCAGCCAGGATTACATAGTAAGAGCCTGTCTCTTGATGGGGAGGGGGTAAAAAGTTCTAATTGTTAAGCAGGGGATTGATTATAAGTCAAGCAATGGGCGTAAAGTGGGAGTGGAGAGGACCATGTGTCCCCTAATCAGGAGGCTGCAGACCCAAAGAAAGCTCAACACTGGCCAGGCGAGACAGCCCTGATTGGTAATTCACTCCAGATACCTTGAGATGGGACCCAGGGCAGATGTGGAACAGCAAGATTGATTCTGGGAGCGAGGCTGGGTCCTTCGCTTCCCACCTCCATATGTGAGAGCTTGGTTATGCATCTACACAGCCCTGCCTGACGGACAGGTCTCTCTCCACTGTCGCCCGCCTGCCTGCCACTGAACGATTTTGGTCAGAGATGTCCCTCCTGTGGAAGCAGGACATGGTCTAATGCCTGTATGGTCCAGCAGGTACCTGTACAAAGATTGCCACCAAATCCTCCCTTCAACCGATTCCAAGGCCCACCAAGAGCTGATAGGTAAGGGCCACAAAGACAGGTGCTGGGGTGCTAGAAGACTAGTCAGCTTTGTGTGGGGCTGTGGACTCAGCCCTGAGATGATCAGACGTCATAACCTTTGGGACAGGTGTCCTGTCGTTCCTAGCTGCCCAGTGGACACTGTGACCAAGGTTGGAGTCCAGGGTACAGCTGCACTTCACTAGGCCTCTGGCGCAGGGACCCTCTGTGGACTTGAGGACTGCAGGAGCTTGGGTTCTTGATGGGCACAGAGTGGGGCTGACCCTCAGCGTGGCTCCTGGAGCCCCTGAGACAAATTTTAGCAATGTCATCCTTTGCCCACTTGAGCCAATTTTGCTGGGAATGTAGCTCAGTGGCAGAATGTTTACCTAGAATGTGCAAGGTCTTGAGTTTACTCCCAGTAACATCACACACAGGGAGACAGAGACAGAGAGACAGAGGCAGAGAGAGAACATAAAAAGTTTGCTTTGCTCAGGAGGTCATACAAGGAGGCTCTGATGCGAGAAAGTGGGTGGGGCCAGAGCCTGGAGGGTGTCAGTGACATCTGCCATGAAGCCTGGCATGAAGAACCCCCAGCAGGCCTTGGGCTTCTCTATCCAACCAATTCCACTGCGGCCAGCAGTGCTGAGCAATAGCATGGCAAGGAGCAGCTGAACGGCCAGCCACCAAGACACCATGGCTCCAAGACCTCAGACAGGCAGACGGGAGAGACTGGGGACAGCTGGCCAGCAGCTGCACTGGGGCCAGGTGGCCAAGCTCCCTCACAGCACCACAAGGTGGGTCCTGCCATTTCCAGCCCAGAACAGTACTGTGTCTTGCACAGGGCTCTAGAACTAATGGGGATAATCGTGGTTGGTGAAGCAAGCAGCTCTGCTTGTCCCTTGGTTGATCTAGGCAGCTTCCTGGAGAAGGGAGTCCCAGGTAGGGCAGAGCCGGTAGTGGGGAGACAGCGGCCAGGAGGTGGGGGGCTGGAGCCAGAGGGTGGCGGAGAGTAAAGGCCCTTAGCAGGATGGGACTTGCAGCTGGCAAGCAGGTAACCTCAAGGGTGCCAAGAGTCCACGGACAGGTGGCTTTCTTGGTGGCCCTGGGTCAGGGTTAAAGGGGCCAGGCTGGCCCAGACTCCAGGAGGGATTCTGCACTGAAACAAAGGCCCTGGTATGGGGGAGCTCAAGGCAGGACTAAGGTGTGCTGCTCACAGAACCCAAGTGGGACAAGCCCCAGGCAGGCGACTACTGACCACAGCATACTTGAGTCAGTGCCCAGTTTCAGGACCTCCCCATAGGAGCTGCAGGAGACATGGTCCGACATAGTCGAGCAGGAGCAGGCTTCACTGGCTTCACATCCCCAGCCTCCCTTTGCTCCTCTGCTCCTCCCTCCTCCAACCTTGCCTCAGACATTGTGGTCCTGGCCTTCCAGAACCTGCTACCCTCAGAACGGGGCCTGGTCCAAGGGCAGGATGCACGCGGAGAGGACACAGGCTGTGGCGCCCCGGGGGTTAAACATGCACGACTACACTTTGAGCAAGACAAACGAGCCATTATGTGAAATGCTGAAGCAAGATAAATGATGGCCCTGGGTGAGTGAGATCAATAAAAGTGATGTTTTATCAGGTAGAAATGACAACCTGGCCGATCGCAATTCGTTTTTAATACTACAAACCAATTGGAGACGAGGGGGCTTTAATTGCTGGGCCCCAGCCCTGGCAAGGTTGCTGGGGACTGGCAGGGCATTGAAACTACTTAGGCCAGACATAGGGGAACCCTCACCGGCGCTCAACTTCGAGAGGTGCTTGGAGGCCCTGGGGTCACAACCCTGCCTGAGCATCCCGTGCATCAAGGGGCAAGAGACAGGTAAGAAGGGGCCGCCTTGGTGCATGTGTGGGCTAAGGAAGCTCCTGAAATAACCAGCCAGGAGAATGACTGTAGTTCCCTGCACTTACCACTACTGCGGCCAAGCCTGTACCAGGACTCCAGAGGTGGTCTCACTCTCCCTCTGTACTGTCCCCTCACCTCCCAGAGGTCCTCGGGAACCACAACTTTTCTCCTCTGACAACCAGAGACCCAGCCTTACACTTTCTGGGCCACTCCTGAACACCACACACCCCTTGGGTCTCCACAGGCCACCTGCTCAAAACTGCATAAGCCGTGATGAACCTCCCTCCAGGGAGACACATCCAGTCCTCACTCTGTCCCCTGAGCACCATTCGGTAGCTGACCAAGAGGGACCAAGAGGCCATGACTCAGCCCTCCAGCCTACTCTGGGGAGAGGCAGGCGAGGCAAAAGACCAGGACCTGCAGTGTCTGATTTCACAGGCCTTGTCCCCAACCTGCTATGAGACTAGGGTGAGGGTTACAGGAGACAGTCAAAAGGGTTTGGAATCAGCATGTGGACAGGGCTATCCCAGTCCCTACCAGGGGCATCCACGAACTCAGCTCCCATGTAGGAAAAACACCTTTATATTCCCAGGTTCAATGCTTCAACATCTCCTGGTGGGACTCAGACATGGAGACATAACGAGGCCTCAATTGGACAACTGACATAGGGAAAATAGGTATCCACCTCCTGTCAAGAGATGTGGTCCCAGCTTCTCTCCTAAGCAGCTCCTCGGGGACTAGGTGACAGTGGGTTATCTTGGGGTGTAGCCCTGTATTGCTTCTGTAGGACAGACACATGAGGGCCCTGCATTTACTCATCTGCTCAGAAAGCCGCACTAATTGTAAAGGTATCATCTACCTGCCATGCCCACCTGATAGGTCTGAGATGGACCTCTCTCTCCACACTCATGCGGGAGGCGGGGGGGCGGGGGGAGCAATAGCAAAACGACAGGAGCATGGAGGGTCCCGGGTCCCACAACTGGGCAGGCTGAGGCAGAGACATGCAGAGCAGGAGGGCTGTTGACAGAGTAGGGAGCGTTTTCCAGAAGTGAGGAGGGTCCCAACTGGGTCATTCAAACTGCACATCTCCTTTTCCTCACAAGCCTAATCTCAGGAAAATATTCACCAGATTTACCTGAGGACCACACCCCCGAAGGAATGGAGGGGTGCTGTGGCCCCATGCACAGTTCTGGAGAAGCCACACCCTCCTCACCAGGAGCATGGACCAACTCTGTTGGTAACAAAAGCCAGATTGGTGAGTCAGGGTTTGGGATTCAGATAGAGCTGGCCCTAGGAGAGAAGTGGATCCAGGCGCTGGAAACCATCCTGCTATAGACAGGGCAATGGGGAAGGGGCTGTGCCCTGGGAGCAAACAGTGCTTTCTGCAGTCCCCACCCGCTCTGCAGGGGCTCTGGCCCCCATCCCCACCCACAGGAACCCTGGAGAGCACCCAGCATGTGTAGACAGGAATGGGCCTTGCCTCCATCCCATCACTGTTATGTCTGGGGCAGTAGTAAAGGAGAGTTCTTTGGGCACTTATGGCATTTCTGCATTCTAGACACGTCTGACCTCCATACAACCCACTGGAGTCCTGAGAGCTTAGGGGAGGGCCTTCCTGAAGCTGGAGGAGCCGCAGACCCCAGCAGAACAGAAAGCAGCTGCCAAGGCCAAGGGGGGTTCGCAGGGTGCAGAACATGGAAAGCAGCCCTGTGGGTTCGGTACCCCCACTGTGTCTCTGACCTCCTGTGAGTGTGGAGTAGTGCCGTTCCAGCTGTGGAGTCCACAGGCTCCTCTGCAGTATGTTCTTATCTGTTTGTGGGGGTGCCTTGTCACCCCAAGACAGGCAGCACACATCCACAGAATGTGAGTGTGAGAAATTAACAAGAATAGACTAGGCCTTCCAGGCCACCGCCTTCTACTCAGTCCCTTAGCAGCAGATTCACAGCCCCTGCACTCCAGCCTGCTCCAATAGCTCAGGACTGGCCATACTGCCAAGAGTCCTGTGATGGGATCCTGGCCATCAGAGAGGCTCTAAGGACAAGGCTGTGATCCAGACCTGCATAACACAGCCTGTTTCCTTCTGAGCTGTCTGTCTTTCCATCCTCCTTAGGCTGATTTGGAGCCCACCTGAGGCCTCACCTTGCCCAAGTTTCCACGCAGCCCCCCCCCCCCAGCCGTGGGAGGGCCTAGAGGCCCTTCTGAAATTGGTTTGCTGAGGAGGGAAAGTTAAAAAAACAGCCATTTTTATTTGGGAGCCTCCAAAGAAGTTTGTGATCTTGCCCCTTGTTGGGAAATCTGTTTCTACTTAGGAGAAACAGTCTCGGGCTGCGGTGAGCAGGCAAGTGAGGAGACGCCACACTGCTGGGTAATTACATTTCCCCCTCCAGGTCCTCAGCTGCACTCTGACCCTAAGTGAAGCTCTTAGGCCTAGGGCACCTCAAAGCCCTGAATGTCTCGCATTTGGGGGCGCCTGCCAGACTAGAGCTGGACAACCCAAGCAAGAGGGCCAATGGAGAGGCTGGAGGTGGGTGTGGAAGAGAGCCTAACAGGAAGAGGCCCAGGGCACCAGGCAGCCTGAGGTTAGCCTTTGAGTGCCTCAGAGATGATGGTGCTCTGAGGTGCTTGCTAGGAGGCTTCTAGCTTCTAGCATGCAGGACTTCAAAGTTTGGAACTCATCTAAACCCCCAGCCTCAGTGCCCAGGCTGCTATAGTGGAGAGCCTACTCAGTGTCTACGGACTCCTGGGAAGTCTTCCCTGTTCTCAGTTGGTTCTGTAGACTGCCATGTGCCTCTCTAGTCACATGACTCAGGTTAGGCCAATCACAGCACTTCCACCTTCCCCAGCCATGGTGATTGGCTTTGGGGTGGGCACCTGACCCAGGACGAGCCAATCAGGGCTTTCTCCTAGAGAACGGCAGCTTTTAAGTGTTTCTTGGGAATGGTCATGAAGGGATACTATAGACCTAGCCCCTCAGTGATCACTCCAGCACATTCTGGCAAGAACCAGACCCACTGATAAGGTGCTGAATAAATTTCAGGACTTTGGATTTCATTTAATTTAGAGAAGGAGCAAATATTTGTAGCATAAATGTTGCGTGAAATATTTGGGATATACTTATGATAAAAATGACTCATTCTTTAGCTGAAGTTGAATTTAGCCTACTAATTCAGATTTTATTGGTTAAGTCTAGCAACTGTGAAATCCAACTGTCCAATTCATACTGGGTGTGCCTCAGCCCCCTTGGCCATAAACAGGTGCACCCCAGCTGTCCTGCATGGGGTAGAAAGGTTGTGCACGAAAGAGGTCATGCTTGCTCTCCCTCACCACACGTTCATGGCCTCTGAGAAGTGCCTGCTAGCCAAAAGTGTGGCAGCCCAGCTTTGCAAACAGCTCCTTGTAGGGTGGTAGCCCAGCCTCAAGTAGGCAATTGAGACCTTATAGTGCCTCTCTGCAGGAAAACAAAACAAAACAAACCTCCAAAGACTGATAAAAAGCATGGGGCAATTGTCTCTGTGTCTGAGGCTAAAGGAAGTTGATGGCATAGAAGGCAGAAGACATGTTGGCCTGTGCCTGACGCTGCACATCACCAAAGGCACAGATGAGTAAATGAAGAGGCCTGCTTAATGGGCTTGTGGGCACCAAGGACCCCATCATGGGACTCTGTAATGTGCACAGTGGGCCTGGATTCCCACTGATTCCCACTGGCAAATGACTGGTAATCCCAGGACTTGGGGAGTAGAGACAGGAGGATCAGAATTCAGGACTAGTTTGGCTACATAGAGAGTTTGTAGGTAGTTTGGCCTACAAGAGACACTGTCTCAAAAAAATCAAAACAAGAGCCGGGCAGTGGTGGCGCACGCCTTTAATCCCAGCACTCGGGAGGCAGAGGCAGATGGATCTCTGTGAGTTCGAGGCCAGCCTGGTGTCCAAAGTGAGTTCCAGGAAAGGCGCAAAGCTACACAGAGAAACCCTGTCTTGAAAAACCAAGAACAATCTCCATACTTCGATTCCAACTGTGATATCATGCTTCCACGCTTCTGTGAGCCCTTCCATCGTAGCACAGGCAGGAACCTGTTCTGCCCTTAGTGGACACTACTCTGAACTGGACAAACCCTGATCTCTCTGCAGAGCACCCCACCTATCTCCACAGCAATAGAGTGTGAGAATAGTTTCACAAGGAGCTGAGTCATGACCCCTCCTCACCACGACCTGGGTACCCAGGGCCCTGCTGGTCTGGGGCAGGGCCTACAGGAATAGGGAGAGGAGTTGGTGTTGCAGAATAATCCTTTACACTTTGTAAAGATGTGTCACTGTGATCAGTTTAGTAAAGAGCTGAATGGCCAATAGCTAGGCAAGAAGAGGTTAGGAGGGACTTCTGGGGACAGAGAAGTCTTGGGGAAGAGGAAAGGAGGCGTTACCAGCCGGTTGCAGAGGAAGCAGGACATGCAGAAGGAGAGGTGAAAGCCATAAGCCACATGACTACACAAAGATGAATAGAAATGGTTAATTTAAATTATAAGAGCGAGTTAGAAACAAGCCTAAGCTAAGACCAGACATTCATAACCAACATTAAGTCTCCATGTCAAGATTTGGGGGCTGGCAGTCCAAAAAAGCCTGCTATAATTTGGGGTTTTTCGGGGCACACTAGTGTCCAGAGCCTAGCCATCGGCAGCATGAGGACTACGGCATGTCACCGGGTGGCTCAGGGAAAAGGACCCTCAACCATGGCCAAGGGAGATGGAGGATAAGATGTGGGCTGGGGACTGGAGAGATGGCTCAGAGGTTAAGAGCACTGGCTGCTCTTCTAGAGGTCCTGAGTTCAATTCCCGGCACCCACATGGTGGCTCACAGCCATCTGTAATGAGATCTGGTGCTCTCTTCTGGCCTGCAGGCATCCATGCAAGCAGAACACCATACATAATAAATAAATCTTTAAAAAAAAAATGTGGGCTGGCAGACTGGCCTGCCTGTGGACAGAGAACCTCAGAACCAACCACTCCTCTGTGATGTGCTGATGTGATGAGGGACCTTTGCAACTCTGACAGGGGAGACCACAGGGGTTGATCCCAGGGATAAGGATTGGCCCTCCCACCAGGGCATGGCCTTCCCATCTGCAGCTCTGCCCAGGAACAACATGGAAGACTCAGAATGGAGCACCTCAAGAAAGGAGGACACCTTGACTTGTAGTTTCTTGGGTGGAGCCACATGCATTTTCTTTCATGTCCTGAAGCAGCTTCAAATTAAGCAGAGCATCCCTATGAGATCCCAGGACCAAGAGAGAACAGCACTCCTTCCTTTGAACCAGAAGGTGCCCAAGGCAACTATCATAACTGTGGCTAAGATAAGGCTCGAGCTAGCATGGTGGTGCACACTATGTTAATCCCACCAGCACTTGAGAAGCAGAGGGAGGTGGATCTCTGTAAGTTATACCAGCCTGATTTACAAAAATAAGCTCCAAGCCAAGGCTACTGTAAAACCTTGTCTCAAAAAATAAAAAAGGATAGCCAGGTGGTGGTGGTGCACCCCTTTAATCCCAACACTCAGGAGGCAGAGGCAGGTGGATCTCTGTGAGTCTGAGGCCAGTCTGGTCTACAGAGCGAGTTCCAGGACAGCCAGGGCTACACAGTGGAACCTTGTCTCAAAACAAGCAAATAATAACAACAACAAAGTCACACTAGCCGGGAGGCAGTGGCACACACCTTTAATCCCAGCACTCAGGAGGCAGAGCCAGGCGTATCTCTGTGAGTTCGAGGCCAGCCTGGTCTACAGAGCAAGATCCAGAACAGGCACCAGAACTACACAGAGAAACCCTGTCTCAAAAAAAAAAAAAAAAAAACAAATAAATAAAATAAAGTCACACTGACCTCTCAAGGAATCCAAGGCAAAGGAGAACGTGAGGAAAGCGGCGTCTTGGGCTCACTTCGGCAGCACATAGACTAACATTGGAACGATGCAGAGAAGATTATCATGACCCCTGCACGAGGATGACATGCAGATCCACGAAGCGTTTCCTGTTTAGAGAGAGAGGGAGAGAGAGCCCCATGATCAAAAGTTCTGGGGCTTTCTTAGCCTGCCTCACATTAGGCTGTCCCCGACTGGATTGGGCAGGCTAATCAGCTCCCTGGGAGCTAGTTCCCTTGTCTGTGGTAAAGCTGGCATTGGCCAGACAGCCTCAGGGAAGACATGGCCGAGTCCTGCATGTGGCTGTAGAGAGTCAGTGACTGCTGTCCTTCTCCTGCTTTCTGAATCAGCATTTTTTTAAGCTACCAGGAAGAGCCCCAATACCAACCTCCCCTTTTCCTTCAGAGTAAAAATTACATCTCCCAGCTTCCCCTGCAGCTGTATGCAGCTGTTAAACTGAGTGGGGGGGTTTTGTTTTGTTTTGTTTTTTTCTAAGACAGGGTTTCTTTATGTAGCCCTGGCTGTCCTGGAACTCACTCTGTAGACCAGGCTGGCCTCAAACTCATAGAGATCTGCCTGCTCTGCCTCCCGAGTGCTGGGATTAAAAGGCGTGCATCACCATGCCCAGCGTGAAACTGAGTTTTGGCCAAGATGGTGAACATGTAATGGGAAGCAGCATCCTTAAACACAGAGCTGTGCCTTTTCTCTCTTCCTGCTGCTTGGAATGTAGATGAAATGTTCAAGTGTTAGCTGCCCTCTTTATTATGAGAAGGAAGCCACATTTGAGAACAGCAGAATGACAAGACAAGAACCTGTGTTTCTGATGATGGACACACACAGCATCTCAGAATTTTCCAGTTGCTAGACTCCTCCCCCTTTCCTCATCCATGACGCCCCCCCACACACACACACCGTTATGCCGGGAGACCCTTGAAGGGTCCCGGCTGCACTTGGTCCCTGAAGTCACAATCTGCTACAGTGTGATGTCACTGCCAGGTAAGAAGAGCATGGAAAGCTCACCGCAGTCTGCAATTATGTATTTATTGTGGGTTTATTCGGCTGCTGCCATCTCTGGACTGTCATTAACAAGATGGCAGGGCTCCTGCCTGGGTGTTCACCACAGTGTGCCCAGCACTCAGGGGTCTGGGCACAAGAACACATCTCCATTTTGTCCTCAGCTCCCAGGCCGCACCTGCTTCTGAGTCTGTTCTGACCCAAAGCTCTGCCCACCCCCACCCTGCAGCCTCTTTCCCTGTCCTGTTCTTGTTGATACCAAAGCCTTCTTGCAGCAGACCCAGGCCCAGCCTGGTCTTCTGAATTCTGGGTTCAGACATGAAGTAAGTGGAGCATGGACACCCCTACCCACCAGGTCTCCCCAGGGGCACTGTTTGGCAGAGGTGAGAGACTCCTTTGGAGCTTTGAGAAGATTATGGAGTGGCATGTATTCCCTCGGATTCCCCCCATGACTGACAGGAAGGGATGGAAATACAAAATGCTTGAAAGGATATGAGGCCACGAGCACCTCCTCCCCGAGAGCTGCCGCCCTGCCGCAAATGACTTTGGATGTGCACAGAAGCCAGTGAACACGCTGTGGCCTCAGCACTTGTGGGGCATAAGCCCAGTACTACAGAGTAAAAGGCCCAGGTAGTAGAGCAACAGCCACACAGACCTAAAGTAGACAGTGCAGTGGCTTCCCCGAGTGAGGCCAGGCAAAGTGTGTCGGCAGGGGAAGAAGAAAAGCACTCCTGCCTCAGGGAGGGGGGCGTGCACACCAGGGCAGAAGCTCTACCTTGTACATTTAGGAATAGTGCGCTTTACTAAGATAAAAATTGGAGGCAGAGCTGCAGTGTGGCTCGGTGGTAGAGAGGTTTCCTAGAACATACAAGGCCCTGGGTTGAATCCCCAGCACCACAAAATACATGCATGCATAGAGACACAAGGCCCTGGGGTAAATCCCCAGCACCACAAAATACATGCATGCATAGAGACACAAGGCCCTGGGGTAAATCCCCAGCACCACAAAATACATGCATGCATAGACAGACAGACAGACAGACAATGGATCAGTCTAATGTCACATTGCCACATGTGTGTCTGCAGGAATTGTTTTTTCACCATAACCATCAGACCAGCCCTCCGTGTTTCCTGTCTCCTTCCCTATTTAGAGCATTTGGCTTTCGCTGGAGCTCTGGGCTCTATAGCGCCACCCCCAGGTTGAGCTACTGTTCTCCAGCCACACCAGCCACCCCGACCATCTCCTCTGTGCTCTCATCAGATGATGTCTGCTCTTCTGGCATGTTGTGGCTGCTCCAACTGCCCAGGACACCTGTACCCCAGCACCACAACCAGGGCTGCTCCACTGAAGAGGCTGCCCAAGTCACCGCCAAAGTACCATGCTCTGGCTGCCCTAGGGCTCAGAGCAGCTGGATCTGGACCTAACACCGTTGGTTGCAGGCCCACAAACAGCAGTTTTTAACAGCAGAATTGGGGTTGGCAAGCAGCACAGTCCCCTCTCTGCTGCCCCTGCTCAACAAGAAGACTGCCTGGGATGGGGGACAGGCTGAGGACTCTGAGGGCAGACCTGTTACACTATAGGACAGCAACTGGGGACAGATGAGGCTCTCTGCATGTGACGAAAGAGCAAGAAAGCTGTCCTTACCTGAAATCATCCACAGTCCTCACAGACAACTCAGCTCACATGCTACAAAAACCTCCCGACTGCAACCAGTGCCCGCACTGACGGCAGATGCATGTGCATTGAGCCTGCAATTGCCAACTGTGAGAGACTGGGCTACACAAAGCACATCTTCCTTACAGCCACCCAATAATCCTGTTAGTATCACCACATGGAGGGGGGCATCGCCAGTGTCCCCAAAGTCCATGTGTCAGAGGCCCACTGCACACAACCACATCTGCCAGATGCCACACTCTTGGAACACCTGGGATCATCCCTTTCTCCACCTTCTCCACCATCCAGCTCCTAACTGCCTTTCAAAGCTGCCTCGAGCACCAAATCTTTCCCTTGTCCCCATTCTGCAAGAGGCCTTTCTGGACCTCTTGAGGCTCCAGCACTTCATCTGGACTTGAGCATGGCCACACAATGAACCATAAATTTCTCCAAGCCTGGATCGTGCCCTTTTCTCCTGGGCATCCCCAGGGCTGAGCCTATCCTGGTACAGAAAGACTTCTCCTAAAAGACTTACTGAATTAATAAATGCCCCCTCACTCAGAGTCATCTAGACAAACTCCGGTGCGTGCTGACAGACACGGCAGCCCTCGAGAGGACACCCGTAAACAGAATCCAAGTCCCTGAGACAGACTTAGGGTCCCACTGCTGCCATGTAAAAGTTCCTAGTGCGAGGGCGCATCTAGGAGGGTAGCCGAGATGCCTAAACAGTGTCCTCCATCTTCTGTCTCACTTTGCAACTCACAAGATGTCTTCTTTAGGAAAAAAAGTTCAGCCCAATCCCACCCATCCATCACA
Source organism: Peromyscus californicus insignis (assembly GCF_007827085.1). Taxonomy (NCBI): domain Eukaryota; kingdom Metazoa; phylum Chordata; class Mammalia; order Rodentia; family Cricetidae; genus Peromyscus; species Peromyscus californicus. The sequence continues at coordinate 1,854,737 of NW_026294551.1, read as the reverse complement.
AGACTGCCCGAGTAGGACACACAGGTCCACCTATGCTGCATCTACCTACTGCTCACAAAACAAAACCCAATGTCTTGTAACATACTTTTATTTACACTTGAGAGCAGATGCAGGACACCCTCCTGTTGCTGAACCCCAGCACCCTGACACACCACCATCACCCCACCCTCCTGTCCACAGCAGAAACTGATTGTAGACAACGTCAGCCCAGCTTCCCTTGCTCCAACTTGGGCCTGGATTCAGTCAGTAGGAAGCACCAGAAAGCCTGGGAAAAGTATATACCACCCAGCACCTCCCTGCCAGGTCACAGTGTTCCCTTTCCAAGGTCCCTATTTCTCCACTGCAGCTGCCCCTCAGGTCTGGGGTGGTGGCAGCTCCCCTTCGTTGCTAGCCTGGGTACTACACATCTCCCCTTTAATTCACGTATTTTCCATTTATTCAACTCTCCTCAAATGTCCCGTCTGAGGATGCCATAAAAATGTAAGACCGTATCAATTGCCCGTATCAAAAAACATCCTTGTATGTTCCACTTGGAGTAGTTTGGAAGGGAGGCTAGCCCCCAAGCCTGAACAGGGGCCACCTCTCTTTGTGTCCCCAGGGCATGAGCGGTGTCAAATCCGGACTCCATCCAAGAATGAATGGATGCCTCCGCCACCAAACAGCAGGACCGTGTCTTCCTTCCCTCCACCCCACCAGCTTCAGCCTCCGAGCCAAACCCAGGTGGCGCTCTTCTGCCTCCCCCATCACCTCCCATGGGAGCTGGGGACAGCCCCATGTTGGCCCCACTAGCGCCCGACCGGGAGGCTCTGCACTCCCAAGGCGCCGAAGGAGCCTGACGACGCCCCCATGGGGACCGGAGGCTACAAGGTCCACTGGGGACCGCAGGGGATCCCCAGGGCAGCGCGGGTCGCCGTCAGGTCCCCGAGGCACTCCGTGCGCGCCCCAGCTCCCTGCCCCGCCCTTCCCTAGCAAGGAGCATCGCCCCACGTGGGGCCGCAGGGGCTCTCGGCCTTGGCGCGTGATTGGTCGCCGAGCAGCCAATTAGAGGGCCTCTGCTGCTCGGACCGCGCCAATTGGCCAGGCGAGGGCGGGCGGGGCGGGAGTGGGGCTCCCTTTTGTTCTTTGCGCCCGCGCCGCGCGCCCGCTCCGGCCCCGCCACCTGCGGGCCCACTCCGGCCCTGCGCGCCTCCCGGAACCCCCCGCTTGTTCGCACACGCGAGCTAGGAACAGCCGCCTGCAACGCAGCCCTCTCAGGGTCTGACCTTGGACGGGCCCTTTCATTCTGTGTTCCCGGGTTTCTTATCCTCGTTTTCTCCTTGTCTCGTGGGAATTGTGGCGAAGAACAGGACCTGGCAGCAAGCAAGGGATGTTTCTTAAAACCTAACATTCGGTGATATAAGGGCTCTGGTCTTTCCTAAGAGAGGCCACGTGGGAAACTGCCTAGAGAGGGTCTTTACTAACCTGAGCCTGTTTCCAGAATGAGCTTCCTTTTGCTAGCCAAGACTTATTTGGGCTAGGTGGGAATGGGACAGAACTCCCGCCCTGACTGCCCATCCGTGCTGACCCTCTCCTAAATCACCCTCTTTTTTTCTTTTTTCTTTCTTTCTCCTTCTTTCTTTTTTTGGTTTTTCGAGACAGGTTTTCTCTGTGTAACATCCCTGGCTGTCCTGGAACTCGCTGTGTAGATCAGGCTGGCCTCAAACTCAGAGATCTGCCTGCCTCTGCTGGGCTTAAAGACATGCGCTACGACCTACTGGCCCACCCTCTTCACTCAGTCAGTGGCAGTGGAAAGTGGCAGCCTCAGAAGCATGGAGCCAGCAGCAGGAGAGAGAGCTCTAGGCTGAACTGGGGGGTCAAGGGGTCAGGTATGGGTCTCCTGACCTCTGGTCTCAACACCTTTCACTTAGAAACTGCTTCAGCACATTCCCCAGCAAAGCCATGACTGCAGGCATTCTCTGCAGAGAGGCCACAGTGCTGTAGGCTTGGACACAGACGCCCACTCTGTACCCGGCCTACAGGGGAGGGGTCAGGCCCTGGGAATCCTCAGCATCCTCACAACATGCATGGATGGACTTGGAAAAGCTCCTAGGTTGATGGAGGAGAGAAGTAGGTTGGCTGAAGTGGGGGCATTTCCAAGGTCACCCTTCTCGAACTGGGAGTCTAAAAGAACCTGTGTCAGCATTCAGAATGCATCCCTAGCAAGCAGTACAGGGTTCTGGACCACCCTGACAGCCTCAGGCCTGTGGCAGGCGTCTGTGTCCTAAGTGTGGCGTGCTGGATTACATCTGCGGAGTGTTTTTCCCTGGGTGGCTGGGAACAGGTGAATGGAGGGGGGGGGGGCATATCGCAGGTTCCTGAGAGGCAACCCCGACCCCATGAAGTTCAAACACACCCCTTTCCCTGCTGTTTTGAGACCAGACAGCCTGTGCTGATAAGAGAGTGGAAGTATTGGAGGTGGTTGGTGTGGGAAAAAACTCCAGTGGGGAACCAGTGGGGGCTGTGTGCCCTCAGGCCTTCAGCATTCAGGCTTTGGTGCTGCCAGGCAGCAGTTTAGTCTTTGAGGGCTCTACAAAAGCTGGGAGTCTGTATCCAGGAGATGAGGCCTCCCCGGGGCGTATAAAGGAGGTGGCAGGGGAAGAAAGGAAACTGTGGTAGAGGTATGGGGAAGGGCCTGGGTCACCCACCAGGAGCAGAATCCTCTTCTTCAGGCAAGACAGACAATAAAAATTAGATGCTAGACACTCTGTGACCCAGCTGACTAGGACAGACCTCTCCTGGGGGCCCAAGCTGCTACCATGTCCCTCCTGTCCAGGCTGCTCTTAGACAGCCTTGAATGCCTTTCTCCAAAGATCAGGACAGTGCTGATGGGGAGGGTGCACCCTGATTCAGGCAGAGCTCCCTGCCCACAGCCGTGGTCACCTGCAGTCACAGCTGACCGCTGCCTTTCCTCGGTTGCGTGCTAGGGTGTTTCACTATCAGCCTGAGAGTCTAACCATTCCTGTTCTTGAAGGCAGGCAACCGTTAGTGGGCTACCTGAGGCCCGTGAGCATGTCATCAGTAAGCCCCCAGGGAGGGCAGAGTACTTAGGGATCTGAAGTAATCAGGAGCCCCTGGGGTCAGAATGCTTTGGGAGAGCTTTGGCCATGAGATGGCGGGGCAGGGGAGGGGGTGGTCAAGGGTGCAGGAGATAGGAGTGCAGGAGATAGGGCTAGAAGGCAGAAGTGGGTGGGAGTAGCCTCTGCAGGTGTCCAGACCAGTCGTGGGCCCCATGTGTGGGCTGATTCCTGACCACGTGACCACGCTATTACAGGAGGGGTGTATAAATGGAAGGTGAATGCGAAGAGGCTGGAAGGTCAGGACAGAGGTGACAATGAAAGTCGCCGTCACCCCACCTCTGCCTTTGTGTTCAGTGTTGAAGGCTTGGTGACAGCCCACACGGGATTCGAGAAAGGGCCTTGACTGGTCTGCACATGTGCAGCCTGTAAGCATCTGGCAGCATTACTTCATCCATATTGGACATGACTCCAGTCCTACAAAGAAACTGGGCACCCAAGCAGCCCACCGGTAGGCAGAGGGAGAAACGGACAGGCTTTAGTACACAAAGCTGTTTCCCTATTTTTGCCTCCCTGACCTAGTGAATGACCTAGAGCCTGGCACACAAAGTTGCCGCCAAGTGGGTTGGGGAACTTTAGTCTGAACTCGCTTCTGCAGCCTCCCGAGCTCTGGCTCTGGGTTTACAATTTGAGTATGAGAATCTGGAAATCAATCTTCTGCGCTCACACACACAGGGGCCCTCCCATAGGAGCCAGTTGGCCAGTAGGAGCGATGTGGGAGCGCCCTCCAGCGGTCATTTTCGGTATGGCAGCTGCCGGGAGTCGAGAAGGAAGCAATCTGGACTGGGAATGCTTCCAGGATCCAAACGCTTCTGATGTGGGTCGTGGACAACTTGGGAACTAAAAAATGAACGGTTTAGTGGATAGGGAAGGGTACGATGCTGGGTGTGATGGTGGACACTTGTGATCCTAACTCAGATGGTTGAGTTAGGAGGATCCTGAGTTTGAGAACAGCCTAGGCTACACAGTGGGACCTGCTTTCAGAACACAAACCAGAGGGGTTACAGAGATGGCTTAGCAGTTAAGAGTGCTTGCTGCTCTTCCAGAGGACCTGGGTTTGGTTCTCAGCACCCATGTCAGGCAACTCACAACTGTCTGTAACTCCAGCTCCAAGAGATCTGATGCCCTCTTCTGACTTCTCCGGGCACCCACACAGATGTGGTGTGCACACGTGCGCGCGCGCGCGCGCACACACACACACACACACACACACACACACACACACACATACACAGAGCAACCAAAGGGCCGGGTGACAGCTTGGGGGCTAAGTGCACTGTCCTGCAAGCAGAGAACCTGAGTTTGAACCCCCAGCACCCAGGTGAAAAGCTGTGCTTGGCTGCACTTGCCTATAGCCCCAGCAGCACTGGAGGCAGAAGACAGGCAAATCCTGAGAGCCCAGGGTTCAAACAGCCTAATGTAACCAGCAAGCTTCTGATTCCATGAGCAGTTCTGTCTCAAGCAGAGAATAGGAGAAGACACCTGGCATGCTGCTCTGGAAGACACACATTCATATGCAAGCACCTCACACACACAAAGACATTTCTTGGGTGACTCCACTAGGGTCCTAAAGGGGTGGAGCCAGAGGTCACCTAACCAGAGTGGAACCTGCCCAGTCAGGAGCTAGAGCTGTCACATTAGGAGATGGCAGAATACACGGATAATGACTGAAAGCAAGAAGCAGCCTGGGAGCACTCCTCAGGGAGCTGGGGAGCATCATGTCAGAAGTCCAGCCTGATTTATCATCATTGCCTGAGGCTGTGTCCCAAGAAAAATAAGGCCTTGGTCAAACTCTGACTTTCCCAAATCCCTCAAGTAGGTAACTTCCAAGAGAGTTCTCCTGCCCCGCTGCTTGCCTGAGCTAAGGAGCACATGCCTAATGGGCATTGGTGATTTTACTCTTGGAGGGAAGCACAGCCTGGCTCACCCACAGATAATTGTTGCTTCCTGGAACCAAATCCTGCCACATCTAGACGGAGAGTAGGGACTGCTTCCACGATAAGCAGTGAAGTTTGTAACAGATTAACTGAAACACAATCTACACATAGCATAAAATTCACAGGTTGCAGGGGTCTGCATACGCTTCAGTATTAACTTTTAAAATATCCTTAAGTGGGGGGTGGGGATTTAGCTCAGTGGTAGAGTGCTTGCCTAGCAAGCACAAGGCCCTGGGTTCAGTCCTCAGCTCTAGGGAAAAAAATATATATATAATATATATATTATATATATATATCCTTAAGTGCATTTACGGTGCTGTGCAGTCACACCATCATCTATGGCAGAACTTTCTGCCCTCATTAAGCAGACGCCACCTCTCTGCCACCCTCTACCTCCTCTCCAACTTTAAGTTACCATAGTATTGGAGAGATGGTTCAGTGGTTAAGAGAACCCGCTGCTCTTGCAGAGGATCAAGGTTTGGTTCTCAGCACCCATGTGTTGGTTCACAGGCATCTGTAATCCTAGTTCCAGGGGAATTCCATATCCTCTTCTGGTCCTCATGGGCACTATATATGCAGGCAAAATGCACACACAGATTAAAAATAAGTAACTCTTTTAAAAAATACTTTATGCTAGGCAGTGGTAGCACATGCCTTTAATCCCAGCACTATGAAGGCAGAGGCAGGCGGATTTCTGTGAGTTCGAGGCCAGCCTGGTCTGCAGAGTGAGTTCCAGGACAGCCAGGGCTACACAGAGAAACCCGGTCTCAAAAAAAAAAAAAAGAAAAGAAAAAAAAAGAAAAAGCACTTTCATTATCCTACTGTAGATGTTTCATGATGTTTCATGGCGTTTGTCCTAGGTGATTGCCTTATTCATAGCATGTTTTCAAAAGCCAGCTCACTATAGGGACCTTACTAAGGTCTCTGTTATGTTAGGGCATGTATAGTCCACCCTTGCTTACTCATTTGTCCAGGGTGGACAAGTCAGTTTCCATCTTTTTGTCCATTTTGGCACCTTTCAATTTAAAGCAGTAGTGATTATTTATTTTTATTTTATGTGCATTGATGTTTTGCCTACATGTATGTCTGTGTGAGGGTATCAGATCCCCTAGAACTAGGGTTACAGACAGCTGTGAGCTGCATGTGGGTGCTGGGAGCTGAACCTAGGTCCTCTGGAAGAGCAGCCAGTGCTCTTAACCACTGAGCTATTTCTCCAGCCCTGTTTTTTTGTTGAGGCAGGGTCTCATGTAGCTCAGGCTGACCTTGAACTCCCTATGTAGCCAAGAATAGCCTTGAATTCCTAATCCTGCTGCCTCCACCTCTCAAGTGTTGGGATTGCGGGAGGGCGCCTCCATACCCAGTTTTACGAGGCTTTGCACATCTAGGCAAACACTCTTGGCTACAACCTCAGCCTCCCTCCTTTTTAGACAGTCTTGACATGTAGCCCAGGATAGTCTTTGCCTCCCTCGTGCTGGCAGTGTGTGGGGAGGGGGCGGGGCAGCAAAAATCAGAGGCAGCGCCCACTCACACCCAAGGCCAAACAAGGAGAGTGGGAGAACTGCCAAGGTCAGGGCGTCCGGACGGACGGCCGCAGGAATCAGGGGCTCGCACTGCAGGGCCTCCCTTCTCTGCCCGCAGTCAAGGCGGAGACAGCACCTCGCCGGGAGACACCGCGAAGCACACACCCCTCCAAACGCCAGCCCAGCAGCCGCGCGCCTATTGGCTGAGAGGACGGCAGCCCGAGCCAATCAGCGGGCAGCGTCCGAGCGCCCGCTAGGAATGCGGCGGGCCGGGAGCCTCGCGCGTGCGCACTGGGCTCCGCACGCCGGTTGGTCCGAGGCTCTCCGCGGAGCCGGCTGTTGGGTCCCGCGATCCCCACGTGATTCGGTGCCCGCTGGCGGCGGGGGCGCGCCCCTCACCCCAGGACAAAGCGCCGGGCTGCGCTGCGGGCGCAGGGAAACCTCGGCGAGGGCCCCAGCTCGGGGGTGCGTAGGGATTGCGCTGGCCACCCGCGTTGCCTCGGACTCCTTCCGCCCTGATGAAGGAGACGACCCCGGCCACAGTAGCAGCGGGTTACACTTGAGGCCACGGGACCAGAGGACAACAGGAAGCCCGATTCTTCCAACGCCAAGCAGAACCGCTTCAAGCAGTCAATTACACCCTCCCTGGCCTGGACCTTGCTCCGCAAGGGCCAGCTGGTTGGATCCGGAACCCCAAGCCATAGAGGGAGGGAACAAAGGCAGGCGGACCACGGGGTGGGTGGGGCTTGTGGACCCTTGGCTGGACCACAGGTAAAGCTTTGTACGTCCTCAGCTTTGACCTCCTGCGCTCTCCAGGGTTGTCACCTGACTGCATTGCACTGCCTAGTACTTCTCAGAACCCTGAGGACACGTGGGAACTCAGCCCCACCTGCCTCACCCTATTAACCTCCAAGTGGTTCCAGGACCAAGACCGTTCACTTCGGGGACACTGGCCCGCCCTCCATGGAACCTCTACCTGCAGTTTTGGCTCCTCCTTCCTTTGTGGCCCAGTACAGTGACTTATAACCTGTTCCCTCAGCTAGTGTCTGAGTCAGACCTACCGGGCTGGGGAGAAGGGGAATCTGTGTTAACCTGTCAGCTGTAATGGGAGCAAAAGACAGCTCCACGTTGGTGCCTGTAGCTGTCTGAGGCATCCTTTCACACACTACCCAGATGAAGCCAGAATTCTGAGATGGAGTTTGTTAAGATGAGGTTTTTAACGGATTTAAGCACTAAAGGTACTCAGGGAAAGGACAGTACACATCCAGGTGCGGGTGTGTCCTACTTTGAGTGAATAGCGGTAACCATATAGCAATTTTTGTTATGGCTCCTGAGCTTTATATTGCTTAAAGCATTTGGAAGTGACCCCTTTTCCCTTCACTAACGGAGACCATAGAGCCAGCTGCTCCTGAGGTGGTTTGGGTAGGATCACAGTCTGATCTGGTAAAACCATGGGTTGCAAATGTTGCACACAGGGTAGGCCATATCTGTTACCATAATGGGGTTTATAATCTTGTCTGAGAGATTCCTAGACAATACAGGTTTATATCTGGGGAGAATGAGGCCAAGCTCAGCGGTTATGTACGCTTGGGTCTCAAGCCTGGTTTATTGCTGGTTTATTTTTTGAGATATCTCTGTATAAAAGGGATATTGTCTCTGCAAAGACAACATTCACAGCAAATTTTATGAATCATGCTGGAATTCTTGACTCTCAGCAAAAGACTTCCAGACTAGTGGGAAGGGGCTCTGTTGCTTCCCACATCCCACACCTTCAGTCTTCCTAGTCTACCTCAAGCGGACAACAGAGCTGTGGACATACATTCCTCTGAATTTAATTCTAAACTCACTGTGTGGTCACGTGCTTGTAATCCCAGCAACCAAGAGGCTGAAAGGCTGAAGTAGGAAAATAGCCACAAGTTTGAGATCGGCCTGGTTTATATATTAATGCTTAAATCTGTTTTGTGTTTTCCTTAATTTCATTTTAGCTGGATGGTGGTGGTGCACATCTTTAATTCCAGCACTTAGGAAGCAGAGAGGCAGGCTCACAGGCCAGCCTGGTGTATAAAGTGAGTTCCAGGACAGCCAGGGCTATACAGAGTAACTTCACACACACACACACACACACACACACACACACACACACACACAGTGGGGGTGGGGGGAGAGAGAGAGTGAGCAAATGAATGAAAAAAAAATAAAGTGGAGAAGCAATTTAGGAAGACAGCCCACATTGACCCCTGGGCTCTGAATGTGCACAAAAAGACATGCACATCTTTATATACATGCATATGACACACAAAACTCAACCTGAATGTGTAGCCTCTTTTCAAGACACAGCTAGTTTCTTTCCAACTGCATACCAGGGCCAATTGAGAAACAAATATTTGGTGGGGGTGGGGGGCCTAGGAGGAGCAGTGCATATGTACATGCCTTTAATTCTAGCACACAGGAGGAGGCAGAGGCAGCCAGATCTCTTTATGAATTTCAGGTCAGCCAGGGCTACATAGTCAGACCTTGTCTCAGAGTTAAGTAAATAGACACAAATATTCTAGAGGGTCCTTCTTGAGAAAGGAAAACAGGAACACTTAACAGGAAATAAGTAAAGATTATCAAAGATATTCCATAATGTCCCTGAAAGAAAGAAATACAAACTCAGATAGTCACAAATGGTCACTTATCACCAGTCAAACTGGCAAGCGTTCCCTGCTGTAAAGGCAGATCTTCTGTGGGGAAACTGGAGGGCACCTTGGGGAGAAGGCAGGCTTAGGCGGTGAGATCTGCTATTCCAGCCCCTGAAGCTTCCCACTAAGGAGAAGGAAGGAAGAAGACAAGTCATACCTCCACTCAGTATTGATGTGTGCAGAAATTAAGCACCAAGTGTCCAGAGTTTAGACTCTGCAGGACAATGACAATACAGCTCTGGCCAAGAGTGGCCACAGGTGGAGGACAGGCTGACCTCCTGCTGTCTGCACCCCTTCCTCATTTTCAGTTCAGTTACTGTCAGATGTTTCCATGACACCTTTGAGGAGGAGCCTGGTCTGTGGCTAGCCAGGGACTCTAAGCTGGTGTAGGACCCACTCTGAGGAGGGGCCTGCAGGGCCTTGTGGTCAGTGGGAGGAAGCCAGAGCAGCGCCCAGAACACTTAGCAACAATTCCAACGCCTCTCCACCCCTCTCCTCTGCATCGCTACCTGAAGTGTGTAGTGTGGGCACATTTAATTTAGTTATTTAAATGGTGCAGACTGAATATTTGATCTCCTCAGAGACTTCGTGGGATAAATACCTGAAAAACTAACTCCTGAGTCTCAAGTGTCTGATGCCATAGGCCCCTGGAGTTAAAGGCCATTTCCCAGATTCTGATGATCGGTTGACTGTGCTCCCTGCTGGGCCTCTGCTTGTACAAGCTTTGCTAGTGGGCTCATGTGCCTGAAGCCTGTGGCTGGATTCTCATTTTCGTGTCTTTGGGGGACCCAGGTAGGGGTGCAGCCCTGGCCCCTCCTTGGGGCTGACAAAATTGTGCTTGTCCCTCACAGGGAGGATTTGGATTCTACCCATTCCTCAATCTATCATCAAGACAGGCGAAGTCAGAGTGTCAAGGCAAGGGTTTTATTTGCAGCCAATGTGGGTATTATCAGCAAAAAGAAACTGAGAAAAAAATATTCAAGTCTTAGTATACAGTGGGAGGGCCAGAGTGCCCTGAGCTGCAGGACCTCTCACAGAGGGCTGGGAAAGAGCCATATTCCACTTCTGGAGCGTGACTCACAAACTGTAGCAAAACTTGGAGCTTCCTTACAAAACTGTGTGATGAGAGATTAAGATGAACACAGGCAGACACACAGACACAGAACAGCAGCCTCCCAGTGCTCATGCCCGGCCTGAGTCTACTCTCCCTCTGTGTCTGTGGCCACAAAAGTGATAATGCCTGTGGAATCAGGCTGTGGAAGCTGCCGTGGTTTCTGATTCCCCTTTTCCACATGGATTGCACCTGGCAGCGGGTAAAGCCACTGTAGCCCTAGACCCAGCCTGGCCGCACACCTCATGGGAGATCCTGAGCCAAAACCACTCCAGTCTGCCGACTGCCAACTCTCAAAACACTGTGTGAGGGAAGTAACAGATGTCTGTTTCAAGCTCCAGGGTTGTAAGGTCATTTGTTGCCTGGCAATAAAGAGCTAACGCACCATCTGCATTGGAGTATGTTTCTTTATTATAATGAAATACGGGAGATGGGCTCACTTTATAAAGAAAAAAGCATTGTACACAGTTTTGGAGGCTGGAGGGCATGACATTGACATCCACTCTGCTCTGGTGAGGGTTCAGTGGCTGTGCGTGCGTGTGTGTGTGTGCGCGCGCGCGTGTGTGAACCACACCACACAGGCAAGACTGAGGCATCGAGGCTGCGAGGCTTAATTCTGTAACTGGTAAGTGAGCGAGCCAGAATGAACTGACGTTGGCAACTGGCTCTGGGTCCACGCTCGGGCTTGCCTGGGGCAAAACCACCTGCTTTGCTGCGGTCTGTCTCCCAAGACGTCCGGCGGCGGACCAGACAGTAGCGGCTGGGCATTGCAGGCGTCCATCCTGCCCAGCACCAGCACTAGCCAATCAGGGCACACCTGCCTGCCCTGCACTGTGATTGGCTCAGGCAATGCAGGCCTCGCCCAATCATAATGAAGTTCTCTTTGACCGCAGGGCTGCCTGGAGCCCCAGGCTTTTGTTCCTCCTGAGCTGGAAGGTCCAGATTTGCTGATTGCTGAGCCACCGGGGTAGGGAACAGGGGGTGGGGAGTGTGGAGGGCAGAGCTGGGGAAACTGAAGGGAAGCTCTACCTGGAGATGTTGAACACTTAACCCCCGAGTGGAGCCGCACACCAAAACAAAACAAGCGGGCCCCGGACCAAACTATGCCCGAAGACTGTGGTTGCTGGATGCTAGCCACACACTGCCTGGTTTTAGTTGTTTGAAACGGGGTCTCCCTGTGTAGTTCAGGTTGGCTTAGAACTCACTCTGTAGCCCTGAATTTGGAACAGTTCCAACTCAAGCCTCCCCAGTGCTGCCGTATACCCCGTGCCCACCTTCAGGGCTTGCTTTATATACAGAAAGGCCACACGACTGGCGACGGTCAGTGGCTTGGGGTGAGCAGCAGTTGTCCGCGAGTCTCAGGCCCCACAGGATAACGTGGTGGTGAGGTGGTGGGGACTGGGTCATCACAGATGCCCGTGCTCACCACCTGAGAACGTCTCCCCGGGTTTCACTGGGCGCCCAGTCCCCAGACTGCCTTCTCACTCTGCTGCCCAGAGCTGGGAATCAAGTACCTACAGGCAAGAATCCTGCATGCTTTAGCGTGACTCCTCAGAAGCCATGGCTTCTGCTCCCCCAGGCTCTCAACCGAGCTGGCGTTCACCACAGAGGCATGCCCAGGAAGCAGCGCTGCTATTCAGTCACCAGGAACGAATTTGGTTGCAGAGAACAGAATACCAATTAGCAGGAGATTCCGTTTACAAGAATTGTTTTTCTCACGTAATTATCGATGGGGTGGGTGGGGGAGTCGGGTGTGGGGGAGTTAGGAGTGGGTGTGGTTGTTCAGTCAGGGTCCCAGATTCTGCTCTTTCCCCTGAAACATCCGGGGCAGCTGGGCTTCCCTCCTTTCCTGGTTGCAAGGTGGCAGCTGGGACTACAAACACTACATGCCTCTCCAGAGTCACAGCACAGAGGCACTTCCTGTCTCTCAACATGTCAGCCCCTGTGCTGCCTGGGGACTTAGCTGCACACTGCTCCCAACCTTGACCCAGAATCATGAACCAAAATAAATCTGTTTCCCTTATAACTTAAAAAAGATGAGGAAGAAAGAGGAGAGACATGCAAGTCATGTCTGTCCTTTAAGAGAGAAATGGTAGGAGAAGATAATGGGAGGTGAGTAAATGTGACCAGAACACATTATATACATGTGTGAGAGGGTCAAAAATACACACAGGCGTTAATTCTCAGGGACCTCAAGACTGTAGGGTTTTCATGGCTTCACAGAGCCCCGTGGTGGGACATGATATTTACGAGGTGAGTGAAGCAGGTCTGAATGATTCTGACCAGCATGTAAACTGGTTTTGTAGAGTGCTAAAGCAATGAACGGGACAGAAATAAAGGCGAGACACACAAAGGCGTCTGTCCCAGTCACTTGAAGATTTGTGATAAGCTGGAATTCTCAGGGGAAAATGGACAGAAAGCCAAATGCTGTACTAGTGAATTCTGGGAGACTTTAGAGCCTCAGTGGAGTTCACAGGACACTCAAATGACACAGCTATGAAGGGGACAGTTTAAGCCTACTCTAGCCATGAGCAGTCACACCTCCCAAACCTGACCCCCCCCCTGCAAGAAAGGATACTAGAACCCAGAAGGGTCAAGAATTCTGGGCTACCTCAGCTACATAACAGATCTGAGGCAGCCTAGGCCACCTGACACCTTATCTCAAAATACTAGTACAGTAAAATTAATTAGGAGACAATACATGGTCAATCTAAGCAAACAAAGATAAAAATGACAGCTGACTTACAAAAAGAAATATTGAAAGATAAAAGAAAACAGAATGACATATTAAAACTGCTAAAAACCAACGTTTCAACCTAGAATTCTATCCAGAGAAAATATTCTTCCAACATAAAGTTACCTGGTAGTGGTGCAGGCAATCTCAACATGAGATGGGAGGGTCATAATCCAAGGCCTTCCTGGGCCACAGAGCAAGATCCTATCCCTGACCCCCCCCCCCAAAAAAAAGAAAGAAAAACAGCAAGGAAAAAGGATGCGTTAAACATTTAGGGGCTGGAGAGACGGCTCAGTGTATGCCGTACTTGGGAGGACCTGAGTTTGATTCCCAGAACCTGTGTCAGGAGCTCACAACCTCCTATGACTCCAGCTCAAGGCATCCAGTGCTCTCTCTCTCTCTCTCTCTCTCTCTCTCTCTCTCTCTCTCTCGGTTTGGTTTTTCAAGACAGGGTTTCTCTGTATAGCCTTGGCTGTCCTGGAACTCGTTCTGTAGACAAGACTGGCCTCAAACTCAGAAATTCTTCTGCCTCTGCCTCCTGAGTGCTGGGAAGAAAGGCATGTGCCACCACCGCCCAGCTCCAATGTCCTCTCTAGTCCTGGAGAGTACCTGCACGCATGTGCACATGCCCACCCAAAGACACACATACACATAATTAAAGAGAAAGTAAGTCCTTAGAATAAGCCCATACATTAATAATAAAAGACATTCAGTATTACATTCAGTATCATAGGACAACGTAGACAATGATCACATTGAAGTAACACCCATATCTGTGGGAATGACTTAAATTGACCAGCAGTATCATTCAAGGAAAAGAGGGTGGGGCTACTGGAACTTTTCAGACATTGCTGATGTGTCAACAGAGCAAACACAGTGTGAGATCATCTGGCAATTTGTACCAAGTTAAATATCCACTTACATATGACACAGCAACTCCACTGTTTACCCAAGAGAAACAGAAGCACTGGGTGTGGAGAGACACACTTGCCATCCCAGCACTGGGGACTGAGGTGGGAAAAGTCAGCAGCTTCATTTGCAAAAATGGCCCAACAGGCCAGGCGGCGGTGGCGCAAGCCTTTAATCCCAGCACTTGGGAGGCAGAGGCAGGCGGATCTCTGTAAGTTTGAGGCCAGCCTGGTCTACAGAGCGAAATCCAGGACAAGCACCAAAACTACACAGAAAAACCCTGACTCGAAAAACAAAAACAAAAAACAAACAAAAATGACCCAACAGTCCATCAGTGAGCAGTGATTGGGCAGGATGCCACTTATATATGAACACAGTTATAACCCACTCACGTTTTGTTTTTTGAAACAGAGTCTCACTATGCAACCCTGGCTGTCCTGGAACTCTATCTAGACCAGGTTGTCCTACCTGTGTCTTCCTCCCAAGTGCCAGGATTAAAGGTATAGGCTATCACACCTGTTCCTGTTCCTCCTTCTCCTCCTTCTCCTCCTCCTCCTCCTTCTCTTCTTCTTTTTGAGGGGGTAATATTGGAGAGAGGGTCTCCTGTAGTCTGCACTAACCTCAAACGCACTTTCCTTGAGCTTCTGATCCTCCTGCCTCCACATCTGTGATCCACACCTGGGATCACAGGTTTGTGCCTCTATCCTTAGTTTTCTGTCTCCTTTGGTGAGGGGTTCATTTAGATCCTTTGCCTGCTTTACTACGTAGAGAAATGCCCAGGTAGGAACACACACTGCTCAGGCACATACATGAGGAACGCCAATCTGCAGCCTCAAAGACAGATGAGCACGAAGAGACGCTCTGACTTGTAGGAGACTGCTTTCTTAGTTACCTCATACCTCATATCTCATTTCTTCTTGAGCCTACTCAGAGTCTCAGATTGGTCTCATGGTTGGGTTGGGTTGAGACATTCTACTGCCCTGGGCTGGGACCTTCTGTTATTTTTAAACCTGAAGCACTATCATGAAAGTAGGGCCAGGGATTTACACTGGTTTGTCAGGACTTACAGACATGAGCAGGGCTTGGACTGTCTGCTAGGATATAGCATTTCAGGTTTGCAAATGTATTCGGCATGACTCCTTATCTGAGGGGTTAGGGCAGCAAGTCTTTTTTTTTTTTTTTTTTTTTTTAGGCAGGGTTTTTCTGTGTAGCCCTGGCTGTCCAGGAACTCACTCTGTAGACCAGACTGGCCTTGAACTCATAGAGATCTGTCTGCCTCTGCCTCCCAAGTGCTGGGTTTAAAGGTGTGTGCCACCACCGCCCAGCTAGGGCAGCAAGTCTTAAGCTGTATGTATTTTACTACAAATTTTTCAAAACTTACCAACATCAATGCTGCCAAGGACATGGGACAACGGGGATTCTCTTCAAGGGTGGTAGGAATGTGAAGCAGTTCACCTGCTGCTTTGCAAAACAACCAGGCAATTTGTGACAAAGGAAAACAGACCTTGCCTTACAACTCAGAAAACCCTCTAGGTGTTTTACCCAAATGACTGGAGAACACATCCACATAAACCTCAGTGACGTTTATTCATAATGGTTGGAAACTTAAAGGAGTCCTCCCCAGTCAGTAGGTGAACACACCTGGGTTTTCTAGTCCAGGGACTGTGATAACAAGGAACCAATGTTGACCGAGCCTGAGGAATCCTAAATGTATACTTCCAGGGCAGTAAGCCAGTTGCAAAGGCCACCTACTATCTAATCCACCTATGGGGCATTCTAGAAAAGGCAAAACTATACAACCACAACCACTAAGGGCTTGAGATGGGACAGATTGAAAAGACAGTGAAGGTGTTTTAGGGTGGTGGACATGTTCTATGTATAATGATGGATGTCTCACATTTATCAAATTCTGCCAAGGACTGGGGATGTGGCTTGTGTCAAAGTACTTTGTGTAGCACATGACTAGGCCTTGGGTTGGTATGGTACTGTCACTGCACCAGACAAAGACCAAAACAAAGAAACTGACACACAAAGAAACTTCCTGCAGGAAAAGTGAGTTATAATGCACACAACTCAGGCATGGTGGTTCACACCTGTAATCCCAGTACTTAGGCTGGGACAGACAATCACAAGGTTTGCTACACAGCAAAGCCCTATCACACACACACACACACACACACACACACACACAGAGAGAGAGAGAGAGAGAGAGAGAGAGAGAGAGAGAGAGAGAGAGAGAGAGAGAGAGAAACAGACAGACAAAGACAGACAGAGAACACAAGTTTAGAAAAACAGGATCACAGGATGGAATTCAGACAGTGACAGGACTCTGCATCAAGAAATGTGCTGCATGGCCTTGTTGAAGGGGAAGGTTGACCTCACTGAAAGAGGAAGTGACCTCAGAAACTAAAAATGAGTGCAAAGTGTAAGAACAAAGGCCAAGGAAGCTGGAGAGACTGACTCTAGCCAGTAAAATCATCTTTATGGTTGGCCACACTGTGCCCACTATACCTGCACTCAGAACCTCCAGGCAGAACCAGGGAATGGGGTGACGAGAGGGCAGTGAGGGCTTGCTTGAGTATGCCCTCAGTGGGAACTGGTGTTCAGCGTCAACACATGCTGCAGGTTACACACAGAGAAACATTGGTATGTGTGTAGACACACAAGAGTGAATACACAGACGGGTACTCTAAGCTTCTGTCAGCTGGGAGGGTCCAGCAGCCAGCACACTCAAGGCCTTTGGGGGATACTTGTCTGAACCATGGCACCCAAGCACCAGGGTATCCTGGACTGCCTGCCTCTCCACATCCTGTAAGTTGCAGGGTCCTCCATACCACTTGTCCTCTATGGGACATAGATAGCTCTGACCTCTCTTTGGGTTGGTTCTGCTGCCTGAGTTCTGAGGTGTTTCCTGGGCTGGGTTTCTGGTTTCTATAGAGCAGTGTCAGGAATTTCCTGCCAGGCCTGGAGACAACCCATCTGTCAGGGTTTGCAGCACAGCTTCCAGGGTGGCCACTTCTGGAGTCATGGGATGCAAGAGAGCTTACTGAGCGTGGGGCCTTGGGCCCATCCACATCAACATGGCAGCTAGGAAGGAGCACCTGGTGCCCATCCATGGAGTAATGGGCCCTAAACATAGTGGAAGATCTTTGTGCTTTAATAAGAATAGAGTATCAGCTCTAGGGATGGAGAGTTGGCTCAGTGGCTAAGTGCACTTGTAGTTCTTGCAGAGGACCCAGGTTCAATTCCAAGCACCGCATGATGATTCACAACCATCTATAACTCCAGCAAGCAAGCAAAATACTCATAAAATAAATTAAATAAATAAATAAATCTAAAATAATAATAATAATAATAATAATAATAATAATAATAATAATAATAATAAAAGAATATCAGCTCCGGAGGATAAAAAGATTCTGAAGATGGGCTGGAGAGATGGCTCAGAGGTTAAGAGCACTGATTGCTCTTTCAGAGGTCCTGAGTTCAATTCCCAGCAACCACATGGTGGCTCACAACCATCTGTAATGAGATCTGGTGCCCTCTTCTGGCCTGCAGTCACATATGCTGTATACATAGTAAATAAATAAATCTTTAAATAAATAAATAAACCTTTAAAAAAGAAAAGATTCTGAAGGGGACTGGAGAAATGGCTCAGTGGTTAGGAGCACTTGCTGCTCTTGCAGAGAGGATCTGGGTTCCATTCCCAGCACCTATGTGGTGTAAGTCCAGGGGATTTGGTGCCCTCTTCTGGCTTCTGTGGATACCTGCACACATGTGGCATACATAAAAGAAAACACAATAATTTTAAAACTACATATTTAGGGCTGGAGAGATGGCTCAGAGGTTAAGAGCACTGACTGCTCTTCCAGAGGTCCTGAGTTCAATTCCCAGCAACCACATGGTGGCTCACAACCACCTTGAATGAGATCTGGTGCCCTCTTCTGGCCTGCAGTCACATATGCTGTATACATAATAAATAAATGAATTAAAAAAAAAAAAACTACGTATTTAATTGTTTTGTGTGTATGTGTCTGAGTGTTGTATGTGCACCACACAGGGGTACAGGAGCCTCAGAAGTCAGAAGGGTGCCAGGTCCCCTGGAATTGAGTTACAGACAGTTATGAGCTGCCATGTGGGTGCTGGGAAATGAACTCTGCAAGATGAAATGCTCCTAAAATCTGAGCCGTCTCTCCAGCCCACATAAATTTTTCAAAAATTTAACAATGAAGAAATGAGTGCAAGCAGTGCCCTAACATAACTGTATACCTTTTTGTTATTTGGATGTTTTAAGATTTATTTAGCTGGGTGGTGGCGGCACATGCCTTTAATCCCAGCACTTGGGAGGCAGAGCCAGGTGGATCTCTGTGAGTTCGAGGCCAGCCTGGGCTACCAAGTGAGTCCCAGGAAAGGCGCAAAGCTACACAGAGAAACCCTGTCTCGAAAAAACAAAACAAAACAAAACAATAACAACAAAAAAGATTTATTTATTATGGAGCTGGGCATGGTGGCTAATCTTTTTTTTTTTTTTTTTTTTTGGTTTTTCGAGACAGGGTTTCTCTGTGTAGCTTTGCACCTTTCCTGGAACTCGCTTTGGAGACCAGGTTGGCCTCGAACTCACAGAGATCCGCCTGCCTCTGCCTCCCGAGTGCTGGGATTAAAGGCGTGCGCCACCACCGCCCGGCATGGTGGCTAATCTTAATACTTGGGAGGCACAGGCAGGTGGATTTTTGAGTTTGAGGCCACTTTGGTCTACTCTAGAGAGTTTCAGGACAGCCAGGGCTATGTAGAGAGACCGTGTCTCAAAAAAAAGAGGGGGAGGGATTTATTTATTTTCATTTTGTGTGTATGAGTGTTTGCATGTATGTGTGAACACGAGTTCCATGTGCCCTCGGTAGCTATCAGATCACCTGGAACTGGAGTTACAGAAGACTGTGAGCGGTAATGTGGGTTCTGAGAACTGGACCCAGGCCCCTGCAAGAGCAGCCAATGCTCTTAACCAATGAGCAATCATCTCTCCAGCCTGGTGTTTGTTCTGAGACAGGGTTTTGCTCTTTAGCCTTAAACTCAAAGCAATTCTCTCGTCTCAGCTTCCACAACACTGGTATTATAGGCGTGAACCACCACACCCACCTTTTAGATGTATACTTAAAAAATTGTTGAAAGAGATAGGGAGAGAGAGAGACCAGGAGCACCAAGGAGAGTCAGAGCTGTAATTCTGGCTACTCAGGAGGCTAAGGCAGAAATATTCCAAGTCAAGGCCAGCCTAGGCTAAACTTTCTCAAAATCAAAATCAAAGAACACAGAATCTATAGTTTAGTGGATAGCACTTTCCTAGCATGCTCAAGGTCGTGGGTTCACTACCTAATACTGGTGGGGAGAAAATGATTAAAAGGATAGATTTTGTTATGGATATTTGCCACAATTTTAAAAGCACTCACACAGTGGTTCACAACCATCTGTAACTCCAGGTCTGGGGCACCTGATGCCCTCTCATGTCCTACATAGGCTCCTGCATTCCTGTAGTGCACACAAACTCAAGCAAGCATGCACACATACTGATAATAAATCACTTTAAAGCCTTGGCTGGGCAAGTGGTTCAGTGGATAGAGTACTTACTGCACAAACTTGAAGACCTGAGTTTGAATTCCCAGAACCCACACACAGCCACACACAGCGGTGTGTCTGTAAGGGCGCTGCAGGCAGAAACAGGAGGATCCCCAGAAGCATATGCAGTAGCCAACAACAAAGATCCTGTCCAACAAGAGGTTATAATAGCACGCCCGTGCATGTGCGCACTCTCTCTCCTTCTCTCTCTCTCACACACATACACACACACATACACATGGACACACACACACATACATGGACACACACAGGGATGCACAGACAAGCACATATACACATGGAGGGAGACACACAGGCACGTGCACGCATGTGCACACACACATACATGGACACACACAGGCACAGACACACACACACACACACACACACACGGACACGGACACACAGAGGCATGCACAGAAAAGCACACACACACACACACACACACACACACACACACGGACATGGACACACACACGGACACACACACAAAGGCATGCACAGACAAGCACACACAGACACACACATACAGGGGCACACACACAGAGGAACACACACACACACACTCTACTGAGGATGCAATTCAGTTGGTAGGGTTGTTTCACATGCACAAAAATGTGAGATTCAAACCCCAGCACCATATAAATCAGGCTTGGTGACACATTCAAGAGATGTAGGCAGGAGGGTCAGGAGTTCAAGGTTATCCTTGGCTACACAGTCAGTTTGAAGCCAGCCTCTGGGATACCTGAATCTATCTCTCTCTCTCTCTCTCTCTCTCTCTCTCTCTCTCTCTCTCTCTCTCTCTCTCTCTCTCTCTCTCTCTCCCCCTTCCCTCTTTCCCTCCCTCCGCCCCTCCCTCTGTCTCTCTGTCTCTCTCTCACACACACACACCATACACACATCTTAGCTGAGCATTGTAGTGCATGCTTATGAAGCTGCACTTGGATGGCTGAGGCAGGAAGGTCAAGGTCATCCCTAGTTCTGAGGCCAGCCTGAGTTATTTGAGACCCGGGAGACCCGATTGTTCCAGGAGCCCAGGAATGGAGTGATGAGGTGGAAATGCTCTGCTTACGCAGGATGCGAGCTACACAGCTGGTGTGCCCAGAGCTGCATGGCTTTGGAGTTAACCTGACTGGGGTAGTGAAATCAGGTTGACCTTCATTCTGGTGGAGCCGCACCCAGCTGTAGCCTGGAAATGGGTTTATTTTAGGCAAGTTTACTGTACACAGTGAAAGAGGAGGAGGTGGGTTAGCTAATCTTGGTAGGAGGTCTAGGGTTTCTGTCACCTGGGAGGAGGAAGCTCTGGTAGGTAATTTCTGCATGCACAGGTTAATCGTTCATAACATCTACACTTGAACCTGGGGAGGCTTTGCCATTTCTCTGAAACCTACCTGGAGAAGGTTTTGGCATTTCCATGAGTCTGAGGCATTGAAATCCTTGATAAATGGCTGTTCCTATGTCAAAAACACACATTCACTCTAGACTTCATCCACTCCCCACAATGGTGTGCCACCCAACTCTAGGGAAGCCACTGGCATGTGCTACACTTATGCATCAGGCAGAGACTTTGCTAAACTGCTGCATAATAAGTGACCCCACACTCTTATTGATTCACACCAATTAGAAGTTCTTGATTTCTTTAAAAAATATTTATTGTCAGCCAGACAGTGGTAGCACATGCCTTTAATCCCAGCACTTGGGAGGCAGAACCAAGCAGATCTCTGTGAGTTCAAGGCCAGCCTGGTCTACAGCATGAGATCCAGGACAGGCACCAAAACTACATGAAGAAACCCTGTCTTGAAAAACCAAACCAAACTAAACCAAAAATGTATTGTCACCAGGCCGTGATGGTGCAGAACTTTAATCCCAGCACTCGGGAGGCAGAGACAGGCAAATCTCTGAGTTCGAGGTCAGCCTGGTCTACAGAGCTACTAGATACAGGATGGCCAGGGCTACACAGAGAAACCCTGTCTTGGGGGAAGAAAAAAACAACAAACAAGCAAAAAAAACCAAAAAAACCCAAAAAAACAGAGGTTTGGGCAGTGGTGGTGGCACATGCCTTTAATCCCAGCACTTAGGAGGCAGAGCTAGGCAGATCTCTGTGAGTTTGAGGCCAGCCTGGTCTACAGAGCAAGGTCTAGGACAGGCACCAAAACTACACAGAGAAACCAAGTCTGGGCCTGCTCTCCGCCTCTTTAAAGAACACGTGATCATATCCCCTGAGCTAGTAGATTGCTCTTGCAAAATAAAACTAAGTAAAATAAAAAAAATGCCTTGAGCTGGGCGGTGGTGGCACACGCCTTTAAATCCCAGCACTCGGGAGGCAGAGGTGGGCAGATCTTTGTGAGTTCAAGGCCAGCCTGGTCTACAGCGTGAGATCCAGGAAAGGCGCAAAGTTACACAGAGAAACCCTGTCTCGGAAAACAAACAAACAAACAAACAAAAAAATGCCTTGATGTGATTGATCATCTCCTGTCATCTTACAAATACACATTCCAGGCAGGGCTGGCTTTGTGCCAGATGTGAGGGTGACCCCAGGTCTGGATCTCTATGAACCCCAGAATACAGGCTGGCTTTGGCCCACACAGAGAGTAGGTTGAGGGTCACCACAAGGCTTTGGGCTAGTCTGGAGCTGGCAAGGAAGACCTACACATCAGAAACCAGAGGGCAGTGGGGGCTGTCTGTGGGCGGAGCGGGGACTCCACCAAGGCCAGTGTTCCAAGCCTAAAAAGGACCGGATAGATTGGATTTTCTGAATTTTTGGATGTAGAGTCCACTTTAGAGGTTCCAATCCATCCAGCATTGCAGCATTGTTCTATTATCTATCTATCTATCTCTACCATCTATCATCTATCTATCTATCATCTATCTATTTTGGTTTTTTAGACAGGATCTTACTATGTAGGACTAGCTGGCCTGGAACTTGCTTGTAGACCAGGCCTCAAACTCAGAGATCTGTCTGTCTCTGCCTCCTGAGTGCAGCCACACCCAGCCCTTTACATTTTGTTTTTAATTATTTTGTTGGTGTGTGTTTGCCTGTGTGTTTATGTGCACCAGATCTTGCAGGAGCCCAGAGGCTAGAAAAGGGCATTGGTTCCTCTGTAACTAGTTAGTTGTGGGTCACCATGAAGCTACTAGGAACTGAACCCAGAACCCGGCGCTCACTACCTGCTCTAACTGCTGAGCCATCTTTCCAGTTCCCCGCAGCCCCCTATAGCCCTTTTGTGATACAGGGTCTCAGGTAGGCCTGGCTGAACTCACTGTGTATGTAATGACTTTTGAGCTCCTGATCCTCTAGCCTCTGTGCCCATGCTCAACGTATACGGTTCCGGAAGATTCAACAGGGCCTTGTGCGTGCTGGCAAGCACTCCACCAGCCCTAACTCCAGAACCTCCTCACCCCAAACTGTTCACAATGGAGTCTCTCACCCCACACCACATGGTCTTTCAAGGTCCACCTGCACTGCAGCACCTGCCAGAGCGTCACACCTTGCTGACTCTTCTACTGCCTAGCCTCTTCAAAACCTCCACTCCAATTCAAGACATCTGGGTTATTTCTTTTCGGCTGTTAGGGTTAGTGCTGCTGTAACATTATTGGAGCAATTTTCCTCTTCTGGGGAGGACACTGTGAGACTCCTAGACACGTGGTTAACCACGGACCTGCCCACAACGGACAAGCGCTGGTTCTGCCTGCTCTTCCTCTCCAGCACTCCCACTGCAATCCTAAGCTGACCTTCCATTGACACTCATTTCTCATCCTGTGGACCATGCAAGCCTGACATCCAGCCCAATTCCTGACCCTTTGTGGACAATGTGGCCTCAAGCAGTGGTGGATGGATCAAGGGGAAGGATCTGATTGAGCATGCCGGCTTTAAGTTGTGGGGAAATAAACATAAAACCCTGGTTAACTAATAACCAGTCCTAGAGTATATTTTTTGATGGGAAGGCCTTCCAGTGCTGAGCAACCAGGCTTATTTCACTTCCCCAAGAGGCCATTAGCACTCCCAACCGGCTCCTCAGCTTCCGCTTCCATGGCCCTCCCAGTGCTCCACCCCCAACCCCATGGCCCTTTTCCAACAGGACAAAGGTCGGTTACTGCAGCACTTTTATTTTCCTTTACACAATGACGTGTTGCTGGGGCCTAATGTTCTCACCGAACAGTAGAAAACCAAAATTTGTCATTTCTTAAAGAATTGAGTACAAAAAACCTTACATAAATTAAAAGGATGAATACATTTACAGGTGTCAATGCAAACTTTCCCAACTCAAGGCAAGTTAACAACCCACGGCGGTCAGGAGGGAAAACACCAGAACGGAAACTGGGTCCTAAGGCTCGGACTTTCCCACCCACCGTTAGACCGGCAAGACGGAAGTGGTAACTGGTTCAGGAACCCTTGCCAGCCTCGAGAAATCCTGGAAGTCAGCTGTTGGTTTTAATACCCTGCACAGATCACCGCATGGTGCTTCACAGATCCACCAGGCTGGGGATTTCTCCTCCACAGCTATGCTCACCCCAGCCACCAAGTGACCGAGCCACATGACTAAGGACTAAATCAAGATATGCACAGGGTATTAAACATATACCAAGGGAACAGTTAACTTGAATACAAGGTCAAAAATCAGCAACAAGTTCTACGATCCAGTGCTGATATTGGATACAAGCTTCAAGGACAAATTTCTTTTCAAAGGCTTATTCCAGTTTCATGAGGCTAGCATGAGGTGTGTACATTTGCCAGGGCAAATTGATACTTCAGAATTAGCTCATGCAGCAGATGCCTGGCACCTGCTCAGTCCATCTAGAAGCATTTGCGGTGGACGATGGAGGGGCCCGACTCGTCATACTCCTGCTTGCTGATCCACATCTGCTGGAAGGTGGACAGTGAGGCCAGAATGGAGCCGCCAATCCAGACTGAGTACTTGCGCTCAGGGGGAGCAATGATCTGCAGAGGAAACACAAGGAATAAGAACCTGTCTCTCGGAGTTCCAACTCCCACCCACAGCTGCTAGGCCTGCTCAGGCGGAGAGTGGCAGGCACTTACCTTAATCTTCATTGTGCTGGGTGCTAGGGCCGTGATCTCCTTCTGCATCCTGTCAGCAATGCCGGGGTACATGGTGGTTCCACCAGACAGCACTGTGTTGGCATACAGGTCCTTGCGGATGTCCACGTCACACTTCATGATGGAGTTGAAGGTGGTCTCGTGGATGCCACAGGACTCCATGCCTAGGGGACAGAGTTCGTTTAGCCACTCACTTCCGTGTGGTCCGCCCCTTCCAAGGATACAAGAGCCCTTGGCTCCTGCATGCACCACGTTCAGGACACCTACCCAGGAAGGAGGGCTGGAAGAGCGCCTCTGGACACCGGAAGCGCTCATTGCCGATGGTGATCACCTGCCCATCAGGCAGCTCATAGCTCTTCTCCAAGGAAGAGGACGATGCAGCAGTAGCCATTTCTTGTTCAAAATCCAGGGCAACGTAGCACAGCTTCTCCTTAATGTCACGCACAATTTCTCGCTCAGCCGTGGTGGTGAAGCTATAGCCCCTCTCAGTCAGGATCTTCATGAGGTAGTCTGTCAGGTCCCGGCCAGCCAGGTCCAGACGCAAGATGGCGTGGGGCAGGGCGTAGCCCTCGTAGATGGGCACAGTATGTGTGACCCCGTCACCAGAGTCCATGACAATGCCAGTGGTGCGCCCAGATGCATACAGGGACAGCACCGCCTGAATGGCCACGTACATGGCTGGGGTGTTGAAGGTTTCAAACATTATCTACGGAGGGACAAAGAATACCTCAGTGAGTGACAGGGACCCAGAGCCACCCACACCCACACTCTACATGCTGCATGCCACAAATGTGATGTGTGAAGGAAAAAGGAACAGAACGCAAGCAGAAACGCAAACAGAAACCTGGAGGCTTCAGGGAGGAAATGCCAGGAGAGGAGGAACAGAACCCTGGAAACACCAAAGAAACACTTGAATATCAGGAAATGAGGCAGAACAGAAAATGACTCGTCAGACTCAAGGACAGCAGAGGCCTGGACGTAAGCATACCTGCGTCATCTTCTCTCTGTTAGCTTTGGGGTTCAGGGGGGCCTCGGTCAGAAGCACCGGGTGTTCCTCAGGGGCCACACGCAGTTCATTGTAGAAAGTGTGATGCCAGATCTTCTCCATGTCATCCCAGTTGGTGACAATGCCGTGCTCGATAGGATACTTCAGGGTCAGGATACCTCTCTTGCTCTGGGCCTCGTCACCCACATAGGAGTCTTTCTGGCCCATGCCCACCATGACGCCCTGCGAGAAAAGAGCCCGTCAGGTTTGCCCCACCCACCG
This sequence comes from Peromyscus californicus insignis, assembly GCF_007827085.1. NCBI lineage: Eukaryota > Metazoa > Chordata > Mammalia > Rodentia > Cricetidae > Peromyscus > Peromyscus californicus. The sequence goes on along the minus strand of NW_026294551.1, from coordinate 1,828,802 downwards.
CGCACCTGGGGCCTAGGAAGGACCCGAGGGAGTCTACTCTCCACTAACCTGGTGTCGGGGGCGCCCGACGATCGAAGGAAACACGGCCCTGGGGGCGTCGTCGCCAGCAAAGCCAGCTTTGCACATGCCGGAGCCATTGTCAATGACGAGTGCGGCAATTTCTTCTTCCATTGCGATCTGTGCGGGGACGCCACGGAATCAGCGCAGCCCTCACCGGACCAGGAGGAGCAGCTCCCTCCCCACCCCGCTCCCAGGGCGGCCTCCGGGGCCCGCGTAACCGTCGGCAACCGGCGGCCCCCGCTCCGCCGCGGCGCGGAGGGGCTGCGCACTGCGTCGGGCCCCGCCCTGCCCCCAGCGGGACCCCGAGCCGGGGATGCAGCCCTCGGTCCACCCGCCAGGCGCCCTGGGCTCCGCGGAGGTGCGGCAGGGCGGCCCGGGAGAAGGCGAGCCACAGAAGGAAACCGAGGCAGGCCCGAGGGCGAGGGCGGCGGGCCGCTTACCGGCGAAGGACGGGGAGACTGAGCAGCGAAAAGACACGCAGCGCGGATCGGCGGCGGAGTGTGAGACCGACCGCGGCCTCCCCCGCCGGTATTTAAGCGGGAGCGGGCCGCGCGCGCGCGGGCGGAGGCGCGCGCGGCCCCAGAACATGTCCATATATGGCGATCTTTCCAAAAGCCGGGCGCCCATTGGCCCGCCCGCCAGGGACACGTGGGGCCCGGGGCCCGCCCGCCCCTAGCCCGCGCCGCCGCCAACGGCCCCGCCCGCGCCGCCCCCGCGTGCTCGAGACCGGGCGCGGGCCTGGCCTCCGGGGGTCGCAGCGAGTGGCGCGCACCGGTGGTAGGCCCTGCCCTGCCCCGGTACTGCAGCAGGGAGGGCCCGGGCTGCGCCCCGAAACTGCCGGGCCCCAGGTGGGCCGCGCCCCGCGCTGGGGTGAGTCCCGTGGCCCCCGCCCCGCTGAGTTCTGCGCCCCGTGCACCCCCCCCCCCGGAGCTCTCCCTCCAGGCTCAGTGCGGATCTGGGCCTCAACAGCTGGTGCCTGGCTGGGGAGGGGCCATCAGGGTCCCCGGGGGTCCCGGGAGCGGCCACCACCGTGTCCCAGTCACGTGGGAGGGGTCACTGGTTACAGCCACGTCCGCGAAGGCCCCTCCACCGGAGGAGGGTCGTCACACATGCAGGCCGGGGTGGGTCATCATTGGAGGTGGTGGTGGTGTGTGGGGGGGCATTGTGCCATGCTAGTCTCCTGAGGACATTCCAGGGAAACTGAGGCGAGGGAGAACTTCGGACTTTCAGAATGGTCCAGCCCCGCCCCCGTCTTAGGCAAGCGGGGCGAGATGCCTCTCCATTGATAATGAGGTCCGGGTCAAACTGGTTTTGGGCACAGAATGCATGTACCTTAGTCTCCTCCAACAGGCGCGCGATGGGGCGGGGGGGGCATCACTGCCCTTCTCCCCATGAGACAGCTCAGGGAAACCTGTCACCCTTGGCAGGGTCGTGGCCGCACCTTCCAGTGCCCCGCCTTGATTATCCCCGGAGGGAAAGCTGGCACTGCACTTGGGTTTATTTGTAAGCTCCTGGAATGGCTCAGTGTGGCGTTAGACAGAAGGGCAGCGGAGGGGTAGCAGTGAGGGGATGGACCCCAAGGTCACAGGACATTCAGCTAGCGGATGGGGCAGTGCCCCACTCCCCACCAGCCCTCACACGGGCGCTCTCGGTGCGCCCTGGGCCCTGCAAGGTCAGCTCCCCGTCCGAACGGGCCCAGCAGCCTGCCCGGCCTACCCGCTGTCACCTTGTCATCGGGCCCAGAGAGAAGGGCGCTGGGCCCGCGAGGAGCCTGGGGTACAGGGGTGGCCAAGGGGCTGTCAGAGGTGAGCGCCACCCTCGAAGGGGACGCAGGGGCTGGACTTCAGACCACGAGCCTGCGCGACCCTCCGGCAGGGTGGGGGTGGGTGGTGGGTGGGTCCCGAGACGTGATGGCACACACTGAGACGGGGAAGAGGGAGGTTTCGGTAACCCCTGTCACCCGCCCCCGGCTCTCTCTGGAGCGCCTTTGTCTGCGTGTGTGCAGAGGGCACTGGACTCGGGGCCGGCTTTGCCCGGCCGGCTCCCTCCAGACGCCGGCGGGGGCGCCTTGTCCCCCGGCGGTGCGCGCGCGCGCGCGGCGAGGCCCAGGTGCGGCTCAGGTGTGCGGGTGGGGGCAGGGGCGGCGGCGGCGGCGGCGCGGCCATATTTGGCGATTTCGACCCGCGCTCCGCCCGCCGCCGGGAGGCCCGCGGCCGCCCTGAGTCACGGGGGCGGACGTAACGGACGAGGCGCTCCTCGCCTTATTTAGTCAAGCAGGCTACCCATTGGCCCGCGGGACAAAGGGGCGGCGGTCGCGGCCGGTGCGCGCCGCAGACCCCCTCGGCTGTGCGCTTGGGCTCAGACACGGCCCTCCCTGGGGGCCGCGGGGGAGGGTCACCCCGGGCGGAGCGGAGCCGCCGCCGGGCCTCCCGACGCCGCGCACGGGGGTGGGGGGTGCGGGGGGAGGGGGGAGGCGTTGTGTCCGCGCTGTGATTTTTCTGCTTTGCAACCCGGCAGTGCGAGGCCTCACCCAAGGTCAGGTCGGGGCCGTTCTTGGCTGCTGCGGAAGCGGGGGGCCCCACCCCTCTTGGAGCGGGCAGGCCAGGGGCAGCGACTGCAGGGCTGCCAGAAGTGGGCGTGCCCTCCCGTTGTAAAGAGAGACTCAGTCTAGAGAAATGACAGGAATTTTTGTTTCCCTGTGTTGGCTCTGGTCAGTTTTTATTGTGACCTCGATGCATCTTATTTCACATTCTGGTCGCTTAATGGATGAGAAAAGAGCAGTTCAAAGAGGTGAGGAGGGAGGTTTAATGCAGGCTGCCCCACCCTGAAGCCCTCCCGTGTCTTCTGTCAGTCCCTTCCCGCTGCGGCCACTTTGGATACTCCCTGGACTCCTGCTCACCTCTGTACTTGGTACCTCCATCCTCCAGCACGTGCTCCACCCCCCTGCACCCTTCCATACTTCCTCCTAACAGGATGGCTTCTTGTTAGGCAAATGGAACAAGAAACTTGGTCCTGGGTCTACGATTGGTCTCTACTATTCCTGCCGTCAGGGATGTCAGCCTAACTCTGACAGAGAAGAGACTGATAAGCTGTGAGACTTGGGGCAGGTTCGGAATGTAAGTACCAAGGCTGACCTTTGGGTGAGGGCGGGCTGCGGCACTGTAAGATGCTGTCGGGCGAGGGCTGAACTCCTCTGCTGTCTTTGAAACGTTTCTGTAAGTCTAATAACCCATAATAAAAAGTAAAAATGTCCGAGGAAACCAAAATCTAAACACCCTGAGTTCACTTTCCTGTCCTAGGCCTTTGCAGACACATCACAAGGAAGTGGGTATTTCTTGTCTGTCCAGGGCCAGCAGGCCAGGAGGCACAGGACTGGCCTTGCCCCTGAAGGGGGCACTAAGCTGAGGGTGAGGCTGACGCAGTCTCCAGTGAAGAGCATTGAGCCAGAACTCGGCACATTACAGCCATGAAGGTCAAGGGTCTGCGAGCATCATGGACACGCACCACATGTAACACAGTATGTTAGCCAACTGTGAGCCCGCCCCTCCCACTTTGGGGAGGACTTCTGCCCAGCCTGAGTTGATTCCCAACTGCTCCAAGATGTTCCCAGGTATTCTGTGTTCACTTAGTGCTCCTCTGTGTCAGACCTGAGGCTAGACTAGGCAGGACTGCTCACCTGTGCCTTGGCCTACTCTCACGGATACACTCACCCAGCCAGCTGAGACCCCAAAGAGAATAATTCTCCCCCGGCCAGGTGTGGTGGCCCACACCTTGATTCCATCACTGCAGCAGCAGAGGCGGGCAGATCTCTGTGAGTTCAAGGCCAGCCTGATCTACACAGTGAGTTCCAGGACAGCCAAGGGCCTTGCTCTCTGTTGGCTCCACAAAGTAGCTCTATAGCCCAGGTGTCCTCTGCCCTTCATTCTGCTGCTGCGAGGTGTGGTGTGGTAAGTGGTCCTGGGAGAGAGTGCTGAGGACACACTGCCTCCTCCCCGGAGCCCAGCACACCCTAACGCTGACATACCCCGCAGTTCTTATTCTCGGCCCTCTCTTTCTGAACCACAGAAGACACTAGTGGCCACCCCAGTCCGCTGACCTGCCACATCTGTCTAAACCTGCTTCTGGCTCAGCAGCAGGCTGGTCCCCACAGTGAGCTCTGCATCCCCCATTTTCTGTCGCTCACACAGCCTCATGCTCTGAGCCCTGTCCAGGGGCACTGGGGCTCTGGTGTGGGTTAAACCTGAAGCTCCATCCTTGCTTACTGAACCCTGGCTCCTGACCACTGCCTGGCTTCCATCTCTGCCCCCCACCCCCCACCCCTAGGCCCAGAGATCTGAGGCTTCCAGTTATACCCACTGAGGAGCCACAGAAGCCCTGCCCTTGATGAAGCTGGATACCCTTACGCATGGGAAGCTTGAGTGGAGCCAGATGGAGGCGAGAGGGAGGGTTTCCCAGCTCTGGAGGAGGCAGAAGTGGGCAGGGCCTGGACAACCAAGAAAATGGGGCAGATTCAGTTTCAACTTCCACCCTGACCTCAAAATGCAGGGATTGGAGCACAGGGAGGGAGGGACTCCCATTCTCCCAGGGTCCCTTTCCCGTTCCCAGTTCATCACCGTTCATCGGCTCTAGTGACCCCATACAGACCAAGGAGCAGCTACCTGGCTGAGGGCTGCAGGGGACAGGACAGGTTAACCGCCACACCATACAGGGAGTAACCTGCAGAGCTAGTCTGGGTCGGGGCCAGCAACCACCCTGAGGAGGCTGGGCCAAGCACCTGACTAGGAGGCAGGTCAGGGACGGACAGAGGGCTGAAAGCCGTGGCTCTGGACGTTCTGTGCCCTGCCACAGCTGGTGTGCACCAAGGGAGGAAGGTGGAGGGAGGCTGGAGTTCTGCAGGACTCGGGAGGGGCACTCTGACCCTACCTTTGCCCTCCCAGGGGAGAAGGGAGGCGTGACCTGGGCGGCCCCGTGGGAGTGTATTCTACAGGGCATGGGAACCTGTCATCTGAGGGATCCCAGCTCGCACTCAGGCCAAGCCCAGTGTCTGGCCCGCTGTGATAGTTGCCGACCAGTCCAGCTGCTAGCCTCTCGCCACCTGCATCCTCGGAACCGGGGTTTCCCGCGGAGAAATCTATCTTTAGAGGGCACAATGGGCCTCGGAAGGAAAACCAGTGGGGTGGGTGGTCGGGAGTGCGTAAAGGCTGTCTGCTCAAACTTTAAGGCCTGGGAAGCCTGGGCCGCCTGCCTCCCCCTCACAAACTGCAGGCAGGAGGAAAGCTAGGCGCTGCTCGGGCTGTACCTCCCCTTCCTGAGACCTCGGCCTGGGGCGGAGCGGAGCGGAGCGGAGCGGATGAACGCAAGGCCGGCTTTCCAAGGTGGGCGCAGGCTAGGGGCAGCTTCCCGGGGGTTCGAGCTTGGGTTACACGGACCAGCAGGTGGCGCCCCTGGGCCATGCGGAAGGCAGGTCAGTGGCTGGCTAGTGTCATTCCCGTGTGGACCGCCAGGTGAGTCCCGCTACTGACACTTACTGAGGTTGAGAGGAGTGCAGCTCACCTGCACTTCAGATCATCCTCACCTCGAAGGCCGAGAAGGACCCTGAAGCTAATAACCGCGCAGGGCCAGGGCTGGCCCATCGCTGAGTCATCTCTACCAGGGTAACCAAGGCTGGGTTGTGGCCAAGCAGCGGGGCCAAGCAGCGGGTGACCTCAGCTGGTACTGACGCACGGGGAGAAGGTGGGGCTGGCGCGGCGAGCACCCAGGACAGATGGACTCTCTGCCAGATAGGACCAACCCATTGGATATCGAGCATACACACACAGGGATCCCCTGACCCGGTGTGTCTGTTTGCTAGTGTGAGAGGTTTGCGCCCAGCTGCCTTGCCTTGGACTCCTCGGTGTCACTGGTCACACCGTCACCGAGCCACCTACCAGCCGTCATTTCTCAGAAAAGGAAAAGGACGGCGCAGTGCAGGAGGCAGTGCAGGTCACAGAGCGGAAGTGGTCTGCAGTGGAGGTTAGGGCTCCGAGTCCCGTCCACACACACCTGATCTGCGCCCCATTGAGTCAGAGGTGGTTTTTGTTTTGTTTTTTCTTCCACCTCTTTATCTTTCGTTTTTGATTTTTTTTTTCTGTTTTTTCGAGACAGGGTTTCTCTGTGTAGCTTTGTGCCTTTCCTGGAACTCACTTGGTAGCCCAGGCTGGCCTCGAACTCACAGAGATCCATCCGCCTGCCTCTCCCTCCCGAGTGCTGGGACTAAACTAGGTCTTTTTTTTTTTTTTTTTTTTTTTTTTTTTGGTTTTTTGAGACAGGGTTTCTCTGTGTAGCTTTGCGCCTTTCCTGGGACTCACGTGGTAGCCCAGGCTGGCCTCGAACTCACAGAGATCCGCCTGGCTCTGGGCTGGAGAGATGGCTCAGCCGTTAAAGGCTAGGCTCACAACCAAAAATATAAACTAGGTCTTTTAATCCCAGCACTCGGGAGGCAGAAGCAGGCAGATAGGTCTCTGAGTTCTTAACTAGTGTTTGATGTGGGAGGACCCAGCCCATTGTGGGTGGTGCCAGTTGTTGCCTGGTGGTCCTCAGTGGTATAAGAAAGCAGGCTGAGGAGCTGGGGAGATGGCTCAGAGGTTAAGAGCACTGGCAGCTCTTCCATGGTCCTGAGTTCAATTCATAGCAACCACATGGTGGCTCACAATCATTTATAGTGGGATCTGGTGCCCTCTTCAGGCATGCAGGCAGAACACTATGTACATAATAAATAAATCTTTGTTTTGTTTTGTTTTTTTCTAGACAGGGTTTCTCTGTGTAGTTTTGATGCCTGTCCTGGAACTCGCTCTATAGACCAGGCTGGGCTCGAACTCACAGAGATCTGCCACCACCAACCAGCTATAAATAATTTTTTTTAAAGATTTATTTATTATGTATACAGTGTTCTGTCTGCATATACACCTGCAGGTCAGAAGAGGGCACCAGATCTCATTATGGATGGTTGTGAGCCACCATGTGGTTGCTGGGAATTGAACTCAGGACCTCTGGAAGAACAGCCAGTGCTCTTAACCTCTGAGCCATCTCTGCAGCCCTATAAATAAATCTTTTTTTTGGTTTTTCGAGACAGGGTTTCTCTGTGTAGCTTTGCACCTTTCCTGGAACTCACTTGGTAGTCCAGGCTGGCCTCGAACTCACAGAGATCCGCCTGGCTCTGCCTCCCGAGTGCTGGGATTAAAGGCGTGCGCCACCACCGCCCGGCAATAAATCTTAAAAAAAAAAAAAAAATCCTAACTAAAACACATAGGTTGCAGCAGTGTGTGCCTGCGATCCCAGCACTTGGGAAGTAGAAATAGGGAGGGATCCCTGGAGCTTGTTGACCAACCAGTTTAGCTGAATCAGTGAGCTCCAATGAGAGGTCCAGTCTCCAAAAGAAAGATGGGGGCTGGTAACATGGCTCAGGAGGGAAAGGCATTTACTGTAAAAATATGATGACCTAGTTCGATCTGCAGAACCCACGTAAAGGTGGAAGGAGAGAACTGACTCCACAAAGTTGTCCTCTGATCTGCACACACACATAATAAATAAGTAAGTAAATAAATAATTTAAAAGAGAAGATGGAGCCGGGCGGTGGTGGCGCACGCCTTTAATCCCAGCACTCGGGAGGCAGAGCCAGGCGGATCTCTGTGAGTTCGAGGCCAGCCTGGTCTCCAAAGCGAGTTCCAGGAAAGGCGCAAAGCTACACAGAGAAACCCTGTCTCGAAAAACCAAAAAAAAAAAAAAAAAAAAAAAAAAAAAGAGAAGATGGAGAGCAATTGAAAGTCACCCAGCATCAATTTTTGGCCTATTCATACATCCATGCACACACAAAAGACATATACACACACATTAAAAGTCTTTGACTGATGTGAGGAGGGTCTAGTTCATGGAGAGCAAGCTGATCTCTGCAGGCAGTTGTAGATGTGTGCCTGGGCATATCTGGGCCTTTGAGTCTGTAGAAATGGTAAGATCTCAAAGATGGAAGCTAGGCAGTGTTGAGGGCTCACATTGTCCACACAGGTGTCTGTCTCCTAGGAGCAGACCTAGTGAAGCCCACACATTGAAGGACTTGGGCTCAGATGTCTCATGAGTGCTCCCTCCGGCCCTGAGGTCACAGACTTGCTGTGACACCCTCTGTTGTCCTTGGGTTCATTCCTCTTGGAGACTCTTGGTCTTGCTAGAGCCTTGGAGTTTCTGACATGACAGAGTCCCCGGTCTCCCCTCCCTTGTCTTAGCTTATGAGGCATCACTACTTTATGGTTTTTAAAGTGATGGAAGCCAGGAGATATCATGGCTTCTGTTTGTGAAGGGGACTGGGGTGGCACAGGAGTTGACATACAACAGATGTTTTGGTCTTTTTTGTGTGTGTGCTCTGGTGGAACTAGAGATCAAGCCCAAGGGCCTCACATCTAACAGTAAGGAAAGGTCTGTCACTGGGCCAGAGCAGCAGCAGAAACAGGTATTTTAGCCAGGCATGGCTTTACATGCCTGTCATTTTTTATGTGCATTGGTGTTCTGCCTACGTGTATGTCCTATGAATTTGAAATAGCAAACAGTGGTATAAGAAATGATGTAATTATAATCTCAAAATAAAAGAAAAAAATGGAAAACAGCAACAAAAAGAATCCAGGTATGTCAGTGAGCTGCCTTGCTCAGGTTGGGGTCAGGGAGTTTGTAGGGGAGGAGTGGGAGAGGGAGGTGAAGGGAGGTGCTCACTGTGCAGTCAAGAAACTCTCTCCCCATGCTCTTCTTTCTGACATGACCCTCCCTTGTTGAGCTGAGCCTGTTACCCTAAACCAGGTCTGCAGGCCTCAGTAAGTGAACCTAGGCAGAGTAAATAAAGCGAGGCCCCTCCCCCTTCGTTGTGTGTAAGTGGAACTGCAGAGCCTCCCATGAAAAATTGATTCAGGAGCCCCGGGAGGGAGGGAGGGAGGGAGGGAGGGAGGGAAGGAGGGAGGGAGGGAGAGCACAGCAGGAGGCAGGGCTTGGGTCTCCGCCAAACTGGACCCCGGGCAGGAGCAGGTGCCCTGCACAAAGATGAGGAAATCAAGGTTGTGGGTAGTGTTGGGCAGCATGGTGCCAGTTGGGTAGCCTGCCCTTTTTGCAGGGCCAAGGAGCCTGGGAGACCAGGAAGGGGTTGGCTACAGGGGTTGATGGGGCCGAGATCTGAACCTTAGCAGCAGCTGAGCGGTGTGGGTGGAAAGCCTCTCTGGAAGGGTGAAGAGCTGGGGTTTCCCGGTTTTCCTGAAGGGCTGTGAAAGGTCAGCCCTTGGCCACAAGTCTGCCCAGCTGTTTCCCAGATTCCAGGGCTCTGGGCCATCAAGGGGGGAAACACCCATCCCTGCACTGACGGGCCTGTGCCAGCTCACACCACCAGCATCAGTGCTGCTGGGCACCAAGCTTGGCCCACGTGCTGGTTGCCATGGCAGTAGGCAGCATGCTGGCAGGAGCCCCAGATTGGGCTAATCTGGATGGGGATGGGGAGTTATCTGGGTTCTGGGTACTATTAACACTGTTGGGGGCCAGCTTGGGGGAGAGGGCAAAGAGGCCCTTTAGTGGTCAGGGAAACCCATCCCCCAGCACTCTGAGAAATGTTTCCTAAAAGCTAGGTGTGTGGTGAATACCTTGAGTCTGGGGGCCTTCAGGGCACTCTCTGCCCCTGCCCCCCAGCTGGACTTTCCTTGAGAAGGGCAGACCCTAGCCTTGCCATAGCCAGACTAACAGCTGAGGTGACCCCTGCCTTTGAGACCCAGCTATGATTAGAATGGCCCACTCACTGCTGGTCCACTCACAGTGGACTGCTCTCTGAAGTAGAGGTTGGGGCATTGCTCACCCCAGTGGCCTCTCAGAGTCCATCAAAGGTGCTCCTCCCCGAAGACATACATGCTGAAGTTGGTGCATCAGGTAGCCTGGCATCTGTGCCCAGACCTGGTGCAATAGTGTCAGAGAGCCATACTTTGGGCATACGGTCTTCCCTTCTGGTTCAGGGTGGATAGAGGGGATCCTAGAAGGGAGGTTCCCAGGGTGCAGCCTGGACAGCCCGTAGTGCAGACACATATGTGAACCCAAGATAAGAGGTGTGCATGCCCAGCAGTGGTGGCACATGCCTTTAATCCCAGCACTTGGGAGGCAGAGGTGGTCGGATGGTCTGATCTCTGTGAGTTTGAAACCAGCCTGGTTTACAGAGAAAGTTCCAGGACAGCCAGGGCTACACATCTTGTCTCAAAAAACAAGAAAAAAAGTGTGTGTGCATTGGGGCTGGATAGATGGCTCAGTGGTTAAGAGCACTGGCTGCTCTTCCAAAGGACCCAGGTTCAATTCCCAGCAACCACATGGCAGTTTGCAACTGTGTGTAACTCTAGTTCCAGTGGATTTGACTACCTCACACAGACATATACACGGGCCAAATACCACCACACATAACACTTAAATGAATAAATAAATAAAAATGTAAAAGGAAAGAAAAAAGAAAGGTATGCTTTCTATCCTCTAAGTACCTTGAAGACTGGCAGGAGAACCCAGCCTGCCATAGACTTGTGTATAGCTGGGATATGACCTACACCCTGGTTAGGGGATCCTTTAGACAGTGCCCAGCCTGACTGTTATGCCAGCATACACATCAGCTGGTGTCTAGGGCAGCATCTTCAGAGGCTGGTCTGACTCACCAGGTGACTACAGTGACTCAGCCCAGCCCCTCTCCCTGTGATCCTTCACACACACCAACACAGACACACTCAATACCCAGACCTGCCAACAGTATTACGACTTCCCACAGAACCACAGCTCATTACACAGGAACTAGACCCAGCATCAGTCAGACACCGAAGAATCACCTATTCTGTGATAGAACCCCTGGTGGGATCCTTAGTGGGCAGTGGACCATAGGCTTTGGAGTCGGCAATGGAGGAGACCCAAGAAAGCTGCCTCCCTGCAAGCCAGCAGGCCTCCCTGCAAGCAAACCCTCCTCACACACCCTGGCCCAGCAGTCCTCCCTGCAAGCAAACCCTCCTCACACACCCTGGCCCAGCAGTCCTCCCTGCAAGCAAACCCTCCTCACACACCCTGGCCCAGCAGTCCTCCGTGCTAGCAAACCCTCCTCACACACCCTGGCCCAGCAGTCCTCATATCACACAAATACCAATAGCTTTGCTCCAGCTGGGGCTGTTGGGGGGAGTGTTCCAAAATTAAGCAGCCACACACTTCTGGCTGTATTACCAAGAGACTGTCCAGAGCCAGGCCACTTAGCGCCTGGCGGCCAGGCCTCCTCCCGCTAGGCACCTGATGCCGGTGAATCCTGCCAGCACCAGTCAGGCTAATGAAGCCATTATGCCAATCAGAGGGACAAGACACACAGGGATCTTCTGCAGCCTGGCTAGGTGAGGCTAGGGCACATTTGGCACAGCTGGCACTCAGGCCCCCCCCACCCCCCCACAGACCAACCTAACTAGTCCCTTGGGACCTGGTTGATGTGAGCCTGCTCCAAGCCAGGGACACTTCTCAGTATGGACACCAGCCTGGTAACGGGAGGCTTTTGCATGGACATCATGTCACCCCAGACTGTCTCTAGGGCAGTACTTGGCACACAGCCTGATCACACTTTCAGATGGTGCCTCATACATGTGTGGGTCACAGGCGTGAATAAAGCAGAGAGCTGAGACCAGAGCGGGTAGCACATGACAATCATTCATGAACCCCACTCTGAGCCCTCTGTGGAGGACAGCTCCCTTAGTTCCTCAGTGTTTCCACGTGTTGGATGGGTCTACCTCACCCTCTGCATGCTTCTTAAACACAGACACCTGTGCCAGTCTGCCCCTGTATAAATCCCCTACCAGGGCCACTTGAGGGTGGAGGGCCCAGGAAGATGGCCGGACTGGGCTGTGGCTGGAAATGCTCCACGTCCTTCTATTACTGACCCCCAGGAACGCCTTCACACACTGTTATGGGCTTCCCAGTCCACAATAGCCACACACTGTTAGGAGGAAGAAGACACCAGTTCTGGCTCAGGCCCAGGATGGGCAGCTCCAGTTTCCTGCTTGGCTCTGGTCCCCTTAGGCAGGTGCAGCACACAGGAAAGCAGGGTAAAACTGAGCAGGGCTGCTAAAGCTCTCTAAGATTCCTCTCAGACTCAGGATGGAGAGGGTACAGTGAGGTGGTCCCAGGGGTAAAAAGGACCCCGAGGTCATGTGTGGCCAGCTTCCAGCATTTCCTGAACTGCACATCCCATCCCCCACTCTTCGATTCCATGGGGACACTTTTGGAAACATAGGGAAGACTGTTCTTCCCTACACAGCCCCTATATTCATCTTTAAGGCCACAAGTCAAGCCTGTAACCCCCTGTGATCTGAGCAGCAGTAATGGGGTCCCCAAACCTCCTGAAGGCCCTTGAAGCTGGATCACCCTGGGCTCCCTGCATAGAGGAGAAGTACATAGGAGCCCTGGCACACCCTGGGTCTTTGCCAGTCACAGGGATGTTTTTCCACACAATACAGTCCTGTGTGCGTCACACCGTCTCCCTAGCTCACCATATGAGGCTGGTCTTCTCAAACCAAGAGGATCAGGAATACCGACCAGGGCACCTGTCGCAGGGTCAAGGTGTCCCAGCCTTACCACTGGCCCTTACACCCTTCCTACTGCCTTCCAGCCCACAGACAGGGACAGTGTCAGACCCAGGGCCACACACGGATAGGAACTGTGGGCCAGGGGGACAGGCCAGGATGATGCTGCATGCTACAAGGGGCCATTTGCTCCTGGCAGCAGGAATCAGAGACGCAGTAACTGGATCCTGCAGAGGATCTGGCGGCCACTGAGGGTGGAGGGCTGCGATCAGGTTGCCACCCTGCTGTGAGTTTTCCACTGGGCAGCTTTTTCTACCTTGGGAAAGAGCTGGGCTGGACTGGGGGGTCTAAGCTGGGGGTGGAAGGCTCTGGAGCAATAGGCAGCAAGAAGAGAAGCTAAGAGGTGAGGGACCCACGAGATAGGACGTAGGACCCAGTTAGCTGTGGGTGAGGACAAGGAGGTAGTCAGTCTTGCTCTTGTCCTGCTGGGCATCAGGCTTTGGACTTGGTGCTATCCAGGAGTCACTGAAATCCAAGCTGGGGGTAAGGCAAGGTGGCTACTCCTCCTAAGCCGGTGCATCTCTGATCCGCCCCCCTCACCCGCCCTCGGCTGCCCGCTGGCCATGTAAGATCTGCCGGGGTGGCCAAGGCCACAAGACAGAGGCAGTGTTGGAGCAGGTAGTGTCCATGTCACTGGCTAGGCTTGGAGGCCAAGGGCCAGCTGAACAGAGCTGGGCCTCTGGGGAGGCCACAGGGCCCCCGAACACTCAGAGAGAGCTTCCCAGGACTCTGAAGCAACGTGGCTAGCCTCAAAGATGCCAACCAACGGATTGCACCAGGTACTGAAGATCCAATTTGGCCTTGTCAACGATGCCAACCGCTACCTGACAGCGGAGAGCTTTGGCTTCAAGGTCAACGCCTCGGCGCCCAGCCTTAAGAGGAAGCAGACATGGGTCCTGGAGCCCGACCCAGGGCAGGGCACCGCCGTGCTCTTTCGCAGCAGTCACCTCGGCCGCTACCTGTCAGCAGAAGAAGATGGACGTGTGGCCTGTGAGATGGATCGGCCAGGCCGTGACTGTCGCTTCCTGGTCTTGCCACAGCCCGATGGGCGCTGGGTGCTGCAGTCAGAGCCACACGGCCGCTTCTTTGGTGGCACCGAGGACCAACTGTCCTGCTTTGCTACAGCTATTTCCCCTGCAGAGCTGTGGACTGTGCACCTGGCCATCCACCCACAGGCTCATTTGCTGAGCGTGAGCCGTCGGCGCTACGTGCACCTGTGCCTGCAGGAGGACGAGATGGCAGCAGACAGTGACATGCCTTGGGGTGTGGATGCATTGCTCACTCTCATTTTCCAGAGCAGGCGGGTACTGCCTCAAGTCTTATGACAGCCGCTACCTGCGCAGTGACGGCCACCTTGTCTGGGAGCCTGAAGCCCGTGCCTGCTACACCCTAGAGTTTAAGGCAGGCAAGCTGGCCTTCAAGGACTGCGACGGCCGTTACCTGGCACCCATGGGGCCTGCCGGCACACTCAAGGCTGGTCGAAATACGAGGCCCGGCAAGGATGAACTCTTTGACCTGGAGCAAAGTCACCCACAGGTGGTACTGGTGGCTGCCAACCACCGCTATGTCTCTGTGAGGCAAGGTAGGGTGTGTGTGTGTGTGCAGCTAACATTGTGTTGTGTGTGCTACATGTGCCGGGTTGGGTGTGTATCCACTGGAGATGGGTATTTCTGCATACGGTATAAGCCTGTGGGCCTACTGAGTCCTGGTGGGTTCAGAGGAGTGCTCATCACTGTAGACATCTAGAGAATATCAGCTGAATTTGGTGACTGCTGGACTGCAGCTCTCTAAGACTGGAGGGTGAGGCAATGGCAGAGTCTGAGGGCAGCGGGAGGGTGGGAAGCAGACTGGAGAGGTCCTGCACTTTCTTGCTCTTCTGCCACCCCACTTTCTGGTCTTTGGGGGAGACAAGGGAGAGAGCAGGGCAGGGCAAGGACACCACTTTCATATGCTTGACCATGGGAACCTTGTGGGGGGCCCAAGAATGGGAGACTTCATTGTTACCTTCAGTGTTAGCAGATACAAGCCAAGGCCACCTTGCCCAGGACCTGTGCTTCTAGGGGAAAGGCGCCATTTCCACCTGTGGGTGTGGCTTGGCTCTTCACTTCCTGGCCACTGATCACTTGTGTGACACCTGAGTAGTTTGGGGTAAACATAGTGTTCCTACTGCCCCATGAGGAAGCCAAAAGTCTTAGTGGCCCTAGGCTACTGGCGTAACCCTGGCCTAGGCTAGAAGGTAGAGTTGTTTCCATCTTGGGTTCTGGGCTCATGCACCCCCAGGGTGCCTAGACATACCCTGACCTGGGTTCTCTGGGCTCAAATGAAGACGTGAGGCAGGCCCTTCCTACTCATGTAGACCCCTTTCATGCCAGCACTTACCAGAGAAAGGGCAGTTCCCATGAGCCTCTTGTACCACTGCCCACTGCAGCAATCCAGTCTCTGGGCATCTTTGGGTCCTTTCCAGATGGTCAGGGACACCCACGTGAGAGGCCAGCCTGCCCAGGACCTACAGCTGCAGTCGTGGCCTTTAGGCTGGTCTGAAGCAACAACAGGCATTGGAGTCACCAGCACGTGTCCTTTCCCATCACCACCCCAGCAGTCCTACCGCACCACCTGGCCTGGAGAAGGCTCAGATTGTCCACAGTCCTTAAACTAAGCAAGATAGCTGGGACAGTGGTAGTGGAGTGCTTCCTGGAGGAGGAGGTGATGGTAGACAGAGTGTGCGAATAGCCTGTAAAAGAGACCCAGGAAGGAGGCACCAACAGTAGTGTCATACTATGGCCATGCTATGGGGCATTGGTAGTGATGTTCGTGAGATGATAGAGGGGTGAACGTGGTAGAGATGGTAAAGATGGTGATGGAGGGGTGGGAGTGGTGGAGGGCTGGAGATGTTAATAAAGGGATGGTGGTGTAAGGGAGTTGGTGGAGGTTGTGGTGGGCTGGGGAGATAACTCTGGTGAGCACTTGCCTAGTGTGTACAACACCCTGAGTCCCATCCCCAGCACCGAAGAAAAAGATGGTGGATCTGGTAGTCATGGCACTGGGTAGTGTCTGTGGGGATTACTTTTCAGCCTTTTAAAAAAAAATATGTGTATATGTGTGTGTGTGTGTGTGTGTGTGTGTGTGTGTGTGTGTGTGTGTGGGGAAGGGTATGTGCAAGTGAGTGCAGGTGCCTGCAGAAGCCAGAAGAGGGTGTTACATCATCTAGAGCTCTAGTTATAGGTGGCTGTAGACCATTTGATAAGGGTGCTGAGGACAGGACTCAGGTCCTCTGCAAGAATATAAGTGTTCTTAAGCCCTGAGCCATCTCTCCAGCCCACTTTTTCGTCTTTTAATTTTTATTATTATTAGCTGGGTGTGGTAGTGCACGCCTTTAATCCCAGCACTTTCAAGGCAGAGGCAGGTGGATCTCTGAGTTTGAGGCTAGTCTGTTCTACGCAGTGAGTTCCAGGACAGCCAGAGCTATATAGTGAGACCCTGTCTTGAAAAAATATTGTGTGTGTGTGTATGTGTGTGTGTGTGTGGGGGCACATACATGTCAAGCATGACACACTTATAGAGGTCAAAGGACAACTTCGTGGGATCATTTTTCTCCTCCCACCTTTACATGGATTCCAGGGATCGATCTCAGATTCTCAGGCTTTCACAGAAAGCACCTGAACTTGCTAAGACATCTCACTGACTTCTTTTCAGCCTCTTGATCACCCTGTATGTGATTCCATCCCCTTGGTAGGGGGTCTCCTACTAAGGACTTGGAAGGAGAGGCACCAAGTGCTCATCTCTGCTTCTCTGGGCTGGTGATGCTTGGCAGCTGTCCCAGCCTTGGGACTGGTGTTGGGGAGAAGGCAGGTCTTTGTGTGTCGGGGTGGAAGTGATATTAGGTTCAAGGCAGTCCGAGAGGTAGATTTGGGCTTGTTTGTCCTGGCCAGCATAGCATCTATGGAGTAGCAGCCCAGCTTGACCTGGTCACCTGGAGAGACAGCCCCAAACTTGTCTTCTAGTCAGGAGCTGCTTATGAGCCACCAATTTACAGTTTGTCCCACTGGACTTCTTTGCTGTCCCTCCACAGCATGCCAGGTGGTGTCTGCCCTCACTGGCACTGCAGGGCTCACGGGCAGCGCAGCTATGAGCATTTGTTTCTGCCAGAAACAGACTGACTCAACTATTCCCTGAATTCTAGCAGACATACCTCATACTCATTATCCAGAACCAACCCCTCAAGAGAGGTAAAGTCATCACTGTCCAGATCATTCTGGATTCTGTGCCCCTCCCACTGCCAGTCAGTTCCCTAAGCAGGTGAATATGGGGAGGAAGATGCTTGGTAGCATTCTGTCTGCAGAGGCAGGTGGGGTGATGTGGGCACAGAGCACCTTGGCCTGCAAGATGGTATGTGGCATTGGCTGAAGTCAATGGATGGTGCTGGTTGGCATGCCCCGCTCACGTCCTTTGACCTGGTTCTGCCCGCTGAAAGCCCACTCTTCTTGCCGCCTGTAGCATTCATCCATGTGAGACACATCACCAGGACTTTCCCGTTGACTTCTGCTCACCACGAGGCTTGGTGCATGAGACTGAGGACTCTCCTTGGTTCCAGCCATCCAGTTTAGTATTTGTTGCTAGAATGATGAAGCTGGCAGGGGTGGAGACAGTAAAAAAAAAAAAAGACTGGGGTCTCTGTGGGCCCAGGGCTGGAGAGATGGCTCAGCCGTTAAGAGCACTGGCTGCTCTTCCAGAGGACCCAGGTTCAATTCCCAGCACCCACATGATGGCTCACAGCTGTCTGTAACTCCAGTGCCAGGGGACCTGACGCCCTCGCCTGGCTTCTGAGTGTACTGCACACAAGTGGTACAGACACACACACACACGCAAAACACTCACACATTAAAAAAACAACCAACTCAAGAAACAAACTGTTAGACCCTTTCCTGGGATATGCTAGCTGCTCTTCTGCATGGAAGCAGTGACCCCCAGTGTGAGGGTGCCTGGGCATAGCCTTTGGGAGCTAGAGAACGGCAGTGGATTTCACCCTCTCCACTAGTGACTGCCGTTTGGTTGGTCCTCTCTTCTCCTTCAGGGTTGGATCAGATGTGGTCCCTCCTTCGGGCTTTTCCCCTCTCACCTCATTAGTTACACCTTGAGCCCCTGGGGCTCACGGAGGTTCTACCCGCCACACTTGTCAGAGTAACCAGTTGCCAGGAAACTGATGGGTTTGTGGGAGGGGGCCAGGGCTTATAGGACAATCCTGAGGAGGCTTCAGTGCCTGCATGCTGCACCAGGACATGGAACACAAACACTGGTCGGGTCCTGGGCAGCCTGCCTTCCCCTAGGGCTCCAGGACACCCAGTACATGTGTGGGAGGTAGGCTGGTTCCTAGTCCCTGGCTAGGATCTAGGTCACCTTAGGGGGAAGGTCAGAGACCCCCCAGCAGCTTAAGGATGAATTATAAATAGAAGCTGCTGTAAATCCTGGGTCAAGAGAGCAGGAACAAGCAGATTACTTGCTGATTAGCAGAATGGGGATTAGCAGCATGAAAGGTACTATCTTAGGGATCGAGGGAAGAGCTGGGTATGTGTGGGGCACACTGGTATCTGCATGGTCCTGGGCAGAGTTCCCTTGCCTCTGACAGATGGCTTCCAAATCCCAAGGTGAGAGCTCTAGCTGAGACTCTGTCTTCATGGTATCCCAAAGCATGCTTCCCCCTCTATGCCTCCCAGGAGCTTTGAGGGGCTTCACTGTCTTCTCCCTCCAGGAATCAATGTCTCAGCCAATCAGGATGAAGAACTGGACCACGAAACCTTCCTGATGCAAATTGACCAGGAGACAAAGAAGTGTACTTTCTATTCCAGCAATGGTGGCTACTGGACCCTGGTCACTCATGGGGGCATTCAGGCCACGGCCACACAAGTGTGAGTGCACCTGTCCCTGTCTCCATCACCATCACTTACAAACATGACCATCACTATCGCCCCCAATACACCTTTCTTGTTTTGTTTTGTTTGTGAGACAGGACTCACTGTGTAGCCTTGGAACTCACTATTATAGACCAAGGTGGCCTCCAACCCACAGATGTGCCTCTGCCTCCTGAGTACTGGGATTGGAGGCATGTACACCACCACACCCAGTGACCACAATCACTTCTGTCATCACCTCCACAACCATCATCTCCACCAGCATCTGAGCACAGCTTATCTATGAGGACAGCAGCCTAGACAGCAGATGTTCACTGGGGTGGGGAGTAGCTCCCACCAGCCATGGATATTTCTGCAGAGGGCAGGCTTCTTTCTCATCCCTGGAACCCAAGGATAGGGAGACCAAACTGCGCCTCTCTCTCTGAGATCTTGTCTGTGTCTCCCCCACCCCCAGTTCTGCCAACACCATGTTTGAAATGGAATGGCGTGGCCGGCGGGTGGCACTTAAAGCCAGCAACGGGCGTTACGTGTGCATGAAGAAAAACGGGCAGCTGGCCGCCATCAGTGACTTTGTGGGTGAGCACCCCTGCCTTCTGTAAGTTGGGGCAGCTTTCCACCCCTCGTCAGTGCATCTAAGCCCTGCCCCCCCCCCCCCCCCCACTTCATTCATCAGGGAAGAAGTCAGATCCAGGGTCTTTTCCTTTACTGTCTTTGGGGAACCCTGGGTACTCCCTTAACCCCTGTACATTAGGAACGTCTAGGTTCTGTCACATTAGGTTCCTTGCCACAGGAGCACACTAGGCAGTGGCACACCTGGACCCCCAAGTCCACGGCCTGCACAGGACAGGTAGGGGCAGGAGCAGTACACAGCGTCCTCTCCCTTAGGCGAAGACGAATTGTTCATCCTTAAACTCATCAACCGACCCATCCTGGTGCTGCGTGGTCTGGACGGTTTTGTTTGCCACCGCCGAGGATCCAACCAGCTGGACACCAACCGCTCCACCTATGATGTCTTCCACCTGAGCTTCAGGGATGGCGCCTATCAGATCAGAGGTGCGGGAACAAAGGATGCAGGGAGGCAATGGGAGGCATGGGGTCCAAGGGCCCTGCCGACCTCCAGCCTTGCCCCCAGGCCGCGGAGCTGGGTTCTGGTACATCGGCAGCCACGGAAGCGTGTGCAGCGACGGTGACTTGGCGGAAGATTTCCTCTTCGAGTTCCGAGAGCGTGGCCGCTTGGCTATCCGTGCCCTCAGTGGCAAGTACCTGCGTGGCGGCGCCTCAGGGCTGTTGCGTGCTGATGCAGACCTGCCTTTGGGGGAAGCTCTCTGGGAATATTGAGGACTCACAGGGGTTGACCCCAGCGCCCCACCGATCCAGCATTAAACCTTTGTTGCGCAGCTGCTGTGGGCTTGCACCACCCAGCTTGGGAATGGGAAGGGTGTGCGCCTGGAGTCCTGGTCTGCTGCTCAGCACTAGAGCCCCACCCTTAGGAGCCTTCACCCTTTTGTGCAAGGATCTCCCCACCTTCCAGCAACCTTAGGGCAGGGCCATGGCTGGAAGTGGGGCTGCCTCTGTCCCCTCACCCCACCTTGCTCCAGCAGTTGCTAGGCTTTGGGTCAGAGATTGAGGAAGGCCATCCTAACGTAGGCTGACCTGACCCGACTTGGGGCCCTGAAGTCCTCTCCAACTACCCAGGGCGAATGAGACCCACGGAGAGTTCCAAGTCTAAGACAAGAAGTCACTCAGCCAGAGCATGTGTGGGGGTGGGGAGGCAATGTATAGCTGGCAGGAAAGGCAGGAAGCATGCTGGGAAGGAAGTTATGGCTGGATACCCACCCCCACCCTTAGGAATAAGAAAGGGACTGTCCTTGGCTTACTCAAGAGCTACAAGGGTCACACATCAGGGCATCCCTATTAACTCTCGGAGCTGACCTTAGCAGCCTGAGTGGGCTAGGTCTCAGACGCTGGTGGGGCCTCGGCCCTGCAGTGTCACGGAGGTCAGGTGTTACCTGGCATGTGTGGGGGACATCACACGGGTGTGGACAAGACTGGGGGACCCTGCTGGAATAATGGTGGCTCTTACTCCATGATGACAGCTCAAATGAGACTCTCCAGCTAAGACCGGTGCTGGGCCTACTAATTCTGCCAGTGCCAAGGTTAACAAGGCAAAGCCCTGGTGCCCCATCCCCCAGGACCTGCTGGAGTTTAGGCTAAGGACAGACCTTGCCATTTCTGAGGACTATAATGGCAAGTAGGGGACACTAGAAAATGTCAGCTCTGACAGAGACAGAAGCCAGTTCAGACCTCTCTCTGCTCCAAGGCAGGCCTGCTGTCCTGTGGGCTGACCCAGCCTCACTAACTTGTTCAGAGCAGACGTCAGGCACACTACATGATGTAGCTAGAGGCTCCCACTGGAAGGTGGCAAGGGTGGCTTTGGGGACAAGCTGTGGACAGGGTTCTTAGCAGGCCAGCAGGCAAGGTAAGCCGGCAACCCTGACACTGAGCACCTTGTTACAAAAGCCAGGCTTGTACAGACTGCAGGTGTGTCCAGAGAGGCCATTCCATTTCCTAACGGCCTCCATGGAGGACTCTGTCCAGTAGGACGGACAAACGCCTATGCAAATACCCTGTGAGGTGAGGGTGGCAGGAGCCCAGTCTGTCCAGACCTTGAGGGGCAGATCTCTGGCCCCAAATGGCCACAGGAGCCCTGGTGGAGGGTAACTGGGCACCGTGAGGAAGCTGGGACGGACCTACCCACCCAGTTGCACAGAGCAGAGCAGGTTGTGAAGAGGGTGTGAGGAAAGAAGTAAACATCATCTGACACCTGTCATGGAAAGAGCAGCTTGTCGGCACAGCACCTCACAGACAGCACTCAACAGGAGCAGGCACAAGGCCCTGCAGACATGCTCTCCTCCCATGGTGAAAACAGCACCAGCAGCAGCAGGGCACTGCCCAGCCGAGGAGGCGGCTGGGACACCGGCTGGAGGCGGCTTGGGCCGTTGGCATCTATAGGAGCCCTCCCATGGTCTTTGTGCTTTGGTTGAGGGTGAGCACTCTGCCACCTGGTGGCTCCAGAGAGGCAGTCAGTGCTCCTGAGATGTGGTGGGGTCAGCAGCAGAGCAGTCCTAAACCCACAAGTCTGAGCCCCAGAAACCCTGTGTCTCCATGGCCCGAGTACTTGGGCAACGATCCTTCCCATCAGGGGTGCAGAGGTTCCAGTGGAGGGGTGCTGCCAGGCCAGTCCCAGACCCAGCCTGAGGTGTGTCCTGCCGTGGCGAGAAGCTGGCCAGCAGCTGTCGGGAAGGAAGAAGGCGTGAGAGGAAGGCAGCAAAGGCCAGTGGGTTCAGATGCCGCCTGAATCCACCTCACACCCACTTCTTAGCTCTCCTGGCTGCCTAGCCAGGAGGTACAGCTGCCTAAGCCAGAGAGCCAACGTGTATCCTTTTCCATTTGGGTAGAACCAGAGGTCAGCACACTGGACAAAGTGGGACAGAGGACCAGGACCCACCTAGTCACAACAGGACAAGGCTAGGGTTGCGTAGCTGCTTGTAAACCTGCAGGAGCTTCTGGGCTGTGGAGTAGGAGCTGACTTCATCCTCCGTACACAACTGGTCCCTCAGTGTCTGCACCTCCCGGAGCAGTTCCTGTGGGCAGGCAGCACAGCTCAGCCTGTGCCTTCACCTAGGAAGGTCTTGTACTTGGGAGGTAGTGGGTGGTCCAGAAAAGAGCACTGGGTCACAGGGCCTTAAATATGTGACATACAACCACGTGGATATAGGCAGGCAAACAGGAAATGGACATGACCCCCCCACATCTTGATCTCATCCAGAGAACCCAGCCCACACTGAAAACTGGGCAGCCTCACATGGCTGGTGCCCTCTGAGTACTGTCTTTCCTACATGCCATCTGGGGACATTCCTCATACCCAGGAACTGGGGCTCACCTGGTGGTTGGCATGGATCTGGTGTAGATACTGTATTCGGAGGTCAGGTGGGCTGGAGCCTTGGGCAGCTTGCTCTGTGACCATAGTCTGGGGAACAGAAGGGTTGCTGGGTGGGTACTGGAGAGTGCTTCCCAGAGTGAATGCCTCAGTCAGAGGCCAGGGTCTTCACGTCCCTCAGATCATAGTGACCACTTCTTATGTCTCCCCAAACACTATCTCCTGTGGAGAGCCCACTCATTCACCCAGCAGTGTTTCCCACCATGTTCCCCAGGCCTTTCCTCCTCGGAGACACAGGAGCTCCCACCCACAGTAATTAAGAAAGACGTTTCTGGAGTTTAAGTCAGGGCCTTCAATAACCCAGGGTAGCCTCAAACTTGCTATGTAGCTCAGGCTGGGCTTGAATTCCTGATCTTCCTGCCATAACCTACCAACTGTTAGGATTTTGGAATGTACCACTAGGCCTGACCAAAGACCCCTTTTTTGTTTGTTTGGTTGTTCAAGACATGGTTTCTCTGTGTAGTTTTGGTGCCTGTCCTGGATCTCGCTCTGTAGACCAGGCTGGCCTTGAACTTACAGAGATCTGTCTGGCTCTGCCTCCCTGGTGCTGGGATTAAAGGTGTGCACCACCACCCGGCCTTTTTTTTTTTTTTTTTTTTTTTTTTTTTTTTTTTGTGAGACAGGGTTTCTTTGTGTAGCCCTGGCTGTCCTGGAACTTGCTTTGGAGACCAGGCTGGCCTCGAACTCATAGAGATCTGTCTGCCTTTATCTCCCAAGTGCTGGGATTAAAGGCGTATGCCACAACATCCAGCTTAAAGCGCCTTTTTAAACCCTTTTAAACCTAAACCCAAATCTTGACTCTGTGACTCAAACTTTGGGCTGGGCCTTAGGCAGGAGCCCCATCTGATATATTTGCTCATTCCCTCTGCAGGCTCACTCAGGGCTGGGCATTCATTCTTGCTTTCTGAAGGCAGTCTAGCTTGCTAAAGGACCTTTTTAGGTATGTCAAAGCCTCGGAGCAGACCTGCCTAGGCTGAATATCCACCCCAGGGTCCTGGACAGTGTTACCTTTGGGGAAGCAACATCTGGGCAAGGTCCCAGTGGCTGTGGGAGATTCCTGTCTATAGACCATGGAGGTGCTTGCCTGAAGTTGCCCTGCTGAATGCTACCTAGGGGGCAGTTGCACAATGTGATTCTCTATCAAGGATCAACTGTGTCCCCTTGAAATCACACACCAAGTCCTAACTCTAGTTCCTCTGAAGGCAGCTTTTTATTGAAATGGGGTCTTTGCAGATGACCAAGATAAAAACCACTGGGGTGGCCTTAATCCTATGTGACTGTGTCCTTATAATGGGAAATTTGGGCAAAAGGTAACAGAAGTTCTTGGAGACTGGTGGCGCCACTGCTTTGGGGGGGACTACCCTGCTAGTAATCCACCGCATGGGGACTGAACTCCCAAACACACAAAGCCCACAGCTGTGTTACAGCCTGCTACTGTTACGCCACTCATTTTGCAGGTGAACTTCACAAATGGCTCAGGACAGGGGAGTCATGTGGTAGGGCTGACCTTCCAGCTCTGCAGGCAGCGAGCACCTCCACCTGTCCCTTCATCACAGAGCATCTGCCAGCTCTAAGGCCTGATTCTCAGGAGAAGCAACACCAGAGCACACAGGGACAAGTTCCGAGGTCAGGTTGGTGGCTACAGTCAAGAACTAACTGCAGACCTGCCTGGGAGCCACTGTGGACCCTGACTTGAGTGAGGATGGGCCACACCAGTCTCACATGGGTGATGGCACTCTGGACAGAGCCATGCTAACTGGCACAAGGGGAGTCTCTGTGCTGACGTGGCTTCTTCTGCACTGATGAACTGCCCTGGGCTGATCCATCTACTCATAGCACAGACACTTGGCCTGGAATCCACACGAGGGGCTTAGCCCCAGATAGGACAATAATGACTAGAAATTTATCAGACATATAGACTCGGCCATTTCTGAACTTGGGGGTGACACGTGCTGACAGCACACCTGGAGGGCTCACACACGCACCGAGATGCCCACAGCTGTGTGGGTCCATAGAAGAAACCTAGATACAGCTAGTGCCTTCAGAGCCTCCTTTCCCAACCTCCCACCCTGCTGGCTGTGGTACCTGTATTCGTCTGATGATGGCATGGTGCGCCCTGCACATGTTGGCCAGAGAGGAGCTCTCCACTTGGATCTCCACAGCCTGGATGGGCCCTGCGGGGCTCAAATCAGTCACAGCTACCTGTAACATATGAGGCTCTGAGTAGCTGCAACACAGCCCGGCCTGTTCTTCACATTTTAAAGGCGGGCAGGCTGGAGAACCACGGTAAGAAACCTATTTGCAATGGACAGCCATATCAGGGCGACTCAGAATCCAATCCTGTAGGAACCACCTCACTCTGGGCTGCACCCAGACCCAAGCTAAACTTGGCTCTAGGTCAGGAATGGAATGAAGGCCTAACACAGGGAGTTGAAGTGCCTGTTTGTGGATATCTCAGCACCCTCCAGGAGGTCTGACTGCGCTAACTAGACAGGCTGAGGGCTGGGTAGCCCTGTCTTGCTCTTTACACAGTGGCATAAGACCCAGAGCCTAGGGACTGTAGAAAGGCCTTGACCACCAATGGTTTCTCCATGCAAGCACAGACTCTGTCCACTGACCAGGACCACTGCTAGTTCTTAGCCTTGGCCAGGGATCATCTGGCTTAGATGTTGGTCACAACATGGCTTGAAAGGGCAGTGCAGTGAGGGATTGGAGTACATGGCCTGAGCTCTGGGAGTAGAGGTCCATAGTCCTTGGCAGACAGGGCTTCCTCTCCAAGAGTCTCTGACAGTAAGATGCAAAGGTCTATTGCAGGGGATCCTGGATGTAGGAGGACCCCAAAAAGAGGCTGTACGAGAGGGAAAGGCCAGAGCGGGTGGGATGTCTCACTTGAGGCTCCCCAAAGGGGCCCACTGCCCTTTGGTGGTCCAATAGGTTAGCTGATACTGGCTTGGGTTGGTTGACCACCAATACTGTATTTATCGTCCACTGTGACCCCAGCAGTGCACGTGATGGATCAGACAGGGCTGGTCCTCCCAGTGGCCCAGACTGACAGCCCAGTTAAAGTAATTCTCCATAAGCAATGGCCCAAGGACCCACTGAGGATTGTGGGCCCTGAGTCCCATCCCACGAACATGCAAGCGGCCCCTGCTTGCCTCATGGACGATGAGGTTGACATCGGTACCATCTGGGGCTATTCCCTGGATGGAAGACAGTGTCTGGGCCCTCACAACATCCACAGCAGCGTTCTCGGCAAGGAGCCACTGCAGGGTGGCACTGCACAGGTGGAAACCTGGAAGAGAGAGGTGCCTGCTGGAGTGTAGGCAGGTCATACTAAATGGCACCTGTGTGGCTTCCCTCAAATGTTCCTTTTCCAATGCCACCTATGTGTCCCAAATGCCCACAGTCTTACCACAAGTAGGGAGCTAAGATAGGAAGGAATAGGGGTCATCAGGAAATCATGGACCCAGAGCTAGAATCTTACTGGGGAGGTCCTCCAAGGCACAGGGTACAGTCCTAACTGCACTGTGGTGCCGACAGAAATGCTGTGCAGGATGGCTTCAGCCCTCCCCAGGACAGACTGAAACCAGATATACAACCCAACATCCACTGGGAGCAGGAGAGAGGAACCAGCAACCAGGACACTTCTGCCACACATCCGGTGCCAAACAATACAAACAGTTCAACACACTGTGGGAGCAAAAGCCAGGCCCAGTGCTGTGACAGACCTCAGACAGACCAGCTTCTGGTCTGGAGACACCGTGCCTGATGTGAGAACTTACCAGGCCACTCTTCACTGACACCTGTCTCTGCTTAGCTTGTGCCTCCTCACAGTTTTTAAGAAACACACAAAGGACATGACAGGGCAGCATGACACAAGACTCCGACAGCAATCAGGATGCAGTGAACTCGTAAGAGCCACAGGGAGAGAGGGGAACATCCTATTTTCACAGGCGACAGGGCCCTGAGGCCAAAGTGAAGCCAGTAGTGCCACCAACCTGAGTGACCACCCTCCAGGGCAGTCCTGAGGAGCGCCGCTGACACCCTGATGGATGCTGTAGATGGAGGCAAGTACTTGGCCCGCAGGGAGGCAGCTCCAGTTGGCTCACTGCCAGGGGCTTGGCAGGTCTTCAGGAAGGTTTCCACAGGCTCACAGGCAGGGCCAGGCACGCAGGGCGCCTGTGCAGGTTGTGAGGCCACACCAGGGAAGCGCAGACACTGCAGCATGTCCACTGTGCGCTTGCACAGGGGCAGGCAGACACCCTCTTGCTTAGGAAGGTTGAGAGGAAGCTTCTCCAGATAGGGGACCTCTAGAGGATCTGAAGGGGCCAGGGCCCCACCCACCACCTCCCTGAGGCTGTAGAAGAGCCAGCAGGACATGGTCACTGGCAGGTCAAGCATGCCACTCTCACTAGGGCCCAGGGGCAATGTCACTTCCCGCCGACTTCCTGGGCCAAGTCTGTCCACTGGAATGGTGTAGGTAAAAGTTGAACCAGCCCCATCCAGGTCTAAGGCAGAGGAACTAGTAAGCACCTGAATACACAAGGTCCAGCCCTGGTCCAGGCTGAAGCTGCTACTGTTTTCTAGTGTGCAGGTGGCCATCAGCATGTCTCGCAACTCCAGGCGGCTCCAGGAGAGAGTGATGGTACATGAGATGGGCCGAACACCCTCCTGGCTGGACAGCAGGGCACAGCTCACGTTCATGGCCTCGTTGAGACTTGTTATGGCCTTGTTGCGCTGGTCAACAGCTTTCTTCAGAAAGGACACTCTGCAAGGAACAGACACAACACCCAGGACAATGAGGTCACAGCAGAGGGAGCCACATCTGTACACCAGCTCTCAGAGGATGCCGGGGAAACCCTTCAGAAGCCACATTCAGTTGCTTGACCTGATCTTTATTCTTGGCTTTGGAAGGCAAGAAAGGGTGGAGACGCTGAACTGGCCTATGCCTGCCAGGGATGAAGTGCCCCACAAATCACCCCACAAGCTCCCAAATGGCCCCCTTTCTCCTTTGCAACACTCCACAGTAACAGTGGGTGGTAGACCTATGGGAATATCCCCAAGTCACAAGGCCATAAAGCCCATAGACAAGCAGCTCTAGGTCCAAAGTCATGAGGAGCAAGAGGAACTAGCACTGGTCGTGGCTGAGGGGAAAGTTTGGGTGTTGGAAACTTGGCTGAGAGCAGAAACACATTGGCCGTAAGGAGCATCCACAGAAACAGGCATCGGATTGGTGCTAGCAGGCTCCTGTATCCTGTCAGAGGGAAGGTGAAGGACTGAGAAGAAAGGGGTCTCTTGTCTTCTGAGGGCTTGAGTGCAGACTCTTTGGCCCCTGATGGAGATAGCCACACACATGGTTGTTAGGCAGAACCTCCCTAGCCTGAGTCAGCTCCACCCAGGATGCTGGCCCCCAAGAACAAGATACAAGCTCTTCATGAGCCAGAGCCTGAAGCTCACCTCTCAGACACATCACCGATGTCCAAGAGCAGCTCCTTAATTTTCTGGCCTGCATTTGCCATAGCCATTTTGGCAGGCACACGCACCTCAGAGTTCAAGTCCAGGCTGCAGGTGATCAGGCGTCCTTTGGAAGACAGGGCCAGGAGCTCGGTGCTACCTGATGATGAACACATGCAGGGCCAGTCAGCAGTGTCTGCTCTGGACTCCAGGAAAAGGGTTGGCAAAGGGTCAAGGCAGAGTCCAAGGAAGGAAATGAGGTGCTTGTGGGGAGACCAGGGAAGCCCACACCAAGGGGCTGGACAGAGAAGGTGACCATTGGTTTCTATACTCATTTTGGATTGCCTACACGAGATAGTGTCAGCCCAGATGTGATGCCATGGTAGTGACTGATCCACATAGACAGGACAAAAAGGGGCCAAAGGAGGACACTGTATGGCATCCAATCATTCAACAGTGTCTCAGTCTTCAATAGGCCACACAGAGCAAAGCTGCTGAGCCTTCCAAAGAGAAGTGCCCTTGGAGGCCGAGCTCTGCTCACCTCATCCTCACTGGGCACATCTCACCACATCCTGCCCTCTTCTTGTCACTGAGGGGACAGAGGCTGTCCCTGCCAAAGGGTGCTTGCTTCCTGACTCCCAACAGAGCTCTTACCATGAACCCTGAAGTGGGTAGTTTAGTAGCTGGAAATAAGTTCATTGGTGCCCTGGTCTCCAGCCACACCTATCCCTGCCCTGACCCTGTGGTAGTTTGGCTCTTCCAAGTGTTTTTCTCCTGATAAGCGGTTTTCTGCAGATTTAACCTATTCATAGTGGATCTTTATGGGAAAGCACTGGGGAGAGAGGAGTGTCTTCCTCTCAACCCAGAGCCTGGCAAACTCAGCTAAAGCTGTCTTAGAGAACTGAGACACCCTCTGAATGGCTCATAAACAGGTCATACAGCAGTGAAAGCAGGCTCATCCAGCCTCAGAGGACATAGGGAGGCTTGGCCTGACCTGATTTGAGACCTGCTGTGGGGGTATGCTCTTACACCAACCTCATAAGCCACATGTTGTGAGCTGGCACTCAACTGAAGAGCCAGGGCACACCCAGGTAGAGCAGCACACTGCCCAATCCCAGGCAGGACACACATACAGAGGTACCTAACCCCAAGACAGGAGTGAGTGAACCACTGGTCTGTGACAGGCCTGGCAAGAAAGCCTGTACCTGCCACCTCTGCAAAGGTCTCACCAAAGAAAAAAGCAAGGAGCAAGGACAGCTCAGGGGAAAGACTGTCCTAAGGCATGGTCCTATGCAACGGCAGCTCATACCTGTAGATGCCCTGGATGATACGTAGAGAGTGACGGCGCTGCAGATGTTCAAGCTGGCTGGGCACAGGGTGGAGGGCAGACCTCCTACGGCCCCGTCTGGCTTCTCAGGGTTCCAAGGAGCATCTCTCCGAGTCAAGTCTACCACACAGAGGTTTGAGGGGGTGCTGTGGTACATGTGGCCATCCCTGCCACAGGCGGCACAGAGCACAGGCCCGGGGAGGCAGTACTCACGAAGCTCTGGCACCAGATTCCCTGACTCACTCCAGCTGGCCTTGATGGCCAGTGTCCGGCCTTGGTGGCCAAGGGCTACCAGGCAGTCAGAGTGCACATTCTCCTCAAGCAGCAGCTCCCTTGCCTCTTCCTCAGCATGTGGCTCTGCCCTCAGAGCCCCAATGAAGACCACAGGTTCCTCCAGGTGATGGAGGATCTTGACCAGGACCTTTGGGTCACTGGGGGCTAACCCACAAGGGACTAAGGTCTTCAGAACCACACAACAAAGCTGGCCATCAGGAAGACCGCAGAGGATCACAGGGGACTGCAGGAGGCTGGCATCAGCTCCAAAGAGTAGGCCAAAGAGAGCCTCCTCTAGCACAAAGCAGCCACAGCCCTGCGGGTGGCCGTGAGGTGCCCTGGAGCCTGGCGGGAACACACAGCACAGCACCGGCAGGAAGCAGGGTGCTGCAGGCTTTCCCGGCACCCCACCTGGAGGGGTGCAGGTAGACAACTCCACCTCACCAACCTGGCCTCCAGGCTGAGGCTCCTCCCCTGGACAGGGACGCTCAAAGAGCTGCATCTTCCACTGGGTGGGGCCCTGTACCAGGGTGACCAGCATGTCATCCAGCACAGTGAAGGCACAGAGAGCCGCATCAGGGAGGACACAGGCATCTGGGTCCACATGGGTCACAGGGCAAGGGTGAGCCTCATCCTCTTTGTCCTCACAGGCCTGGATCACAGACCTTCAGGAACAATGGAACAGAAGTCAGTACTGGATGGGGTGGCGTCACGTTATGTTCAACAATAACCTGACTTGCTCTGAGCAGGCTAGGCAGAAGACATCACAGCAAGTGCCTGAAAGTGTTCCCATGGCATCCACAGGCTACTCAGCAGGTCACATACGCCACCTGACACACGGATCAGCCAGAAGCATAGCTCCACAGACAATGCTCATCGGTGTGAGAATGATCCCGTGTTGCATCTGGGCTGTGTCTGTTGAGTTTTCCCAGCACAAGCCACTGGCCAACAAGCCTTTGCTGTTACTACCAACAGGAGACACCTCTTTCTGAGACCCACTTCTAAGTGGTCTTGCCAGACACCTGAGGGCAATAGCAGTTGTGCTCCTGGCTGCAGACTTCACTACCTGAGCCTCAACAGCTAAGAACTTCATGGAAGCAGACACTCTAGGGTCACAACTGTTGGGGGCAAGAGGTTCCAAGTGCACATACAGATGGCCTAAACCGCAGTCCCCTGCCTCCTGCATGTTGTCAGTGGCCGGTCAGTACGGACAGGGGCAAACCGGGCACTGCTCAAAGGAGGATACGACAGCAGGTCTACCACGTGCAGGCCTCCCTAGGGACCCGACTTGTGAACTGGCCTGAGCCGCGTGGGGCCACGCCCCCTCACCTGTTCTGGGAGTCCAACGACAGACAGTAGATGCCAGTCCGTGCACACAGGACGTAGAGTGCCCTGCGGATGGCCAGGAGCTGCAGGTGCCACACCTGGTCGGGAAACTGGTACACCGCCTGGGCGCCAGGAGAGCGAGGTCAGGCGAGGGCACACGCGGCCCCGGCTCACCTCGGAACGGCGCCGCCCGCCCGCCCACCGCTCACCGTCAGCATCCCTCCCTCCTGGTCGTACACATAGACGAACTCGCGCCCTGTGGACAGAAAGATCTCCGCCTCATGACGCAGCACTCGCGGCTGGCCCCCCGCCCGGCCCCCGAGCGGGCAGCCGAAGTCGGACAGGTAGTGCACGCGCGAGGAAGCGCCCGCCATGGTGCGGGCGCCGGGCCAGGGCTCAGCCTCGAGAGGCGGTGCCGCCTCCAGGCTTTACGGCCGCCTACAGCGTGGCACGGCCTCCGCCGTAAAGCGGCCGCTGCGGAGGCGGGGTTGGGGCCTGTGCAGGGGCGGGGACGGCGGTCCGACGGTCCTGTAGCCGGCGGGAACGCCCCGTCACAGCGGGCGCGCAGACACCGTGGCTTAGCAGAGCCACGATTTAGAGCGAAACGCAGGAAGGCCGAGGGCCGCCGGAAAACCGGAAGCGGTTTTTCAAGTCCACTCCGGCCCAGGTAGGGGTCCTTGCCTCAGACCTCCTACCTGGCGTGCAGAGGTTGCTCTAGTACAAGGCTGCGTGCCACACCCGGTTTTGTGTCAGCACTGGGGAGGGTGTCACCAACATAGCACAGGCTCTTTGGAGTTGGGTGGCTCAGTATACTGTGCAGTCCCTTGATCAGGGAAAATAGGGCTTCAGGCCAGCCAGCCAGAACAGCCTTTCCTCCATGCACGAACTCGTCCGGATGCAAAAGGGATTCTGAATTGGAGCAGAGGATGCTGAGAGCCCTAAAGAGCAAGGTCTAAGAGACGGTTTCCATTGTTCTTCAATGACAGTTCTACTTGCTGCTCTTTGAGGGTGCCGGCTGAGATGAGAATCCTACTCAGAAACTAGATGCCACTGCCTATGTTCCTAGAGCGGTAGCTCCTCAGGCTGAGGCAGGATTGCTTGAGTTGAATTGTGGGGTCAGCCCAGGAAACCTTGTCTGGTAAAATGCTAGTCTGAATATTTCAGTGGCCAAATCTAGGAGTAAAGGTGTCTGGGGCACAACCAGGTACAAAAAAATGTCCCGTGGGCTTGGACATAGTTATAATCCTAGCATAGCTGTTTAAACACAATTCTGGGGCTGGAACATGGCTCAGCAGTTAAGAGCACATACTGTTCTTGCAGAGGACCCAAGTTTGATTTCCAGCATCCACAACCCTGGCAGCTCCAGGGGGCTCCCACATCCTCTACTGGCCTTTCTATTCATGTGCACAAAAACACACAATAAATGCTGGGTGGTTGTGGCACACACCTTTAATCCCAGCAAGCACTTGGGAGGCAGAGACAGGTGGATCTCTGAGTTCTGAGGAGAGGCTGATCTACAGATCAAGATCCAGGACACCTGTCTTGAAAAGCCAAAACACCAAATGATAAACTAATGTTTTTTGGAGACAGACTGTGTAGTCCTGGCCTATCTTTTCCTCCAGAGTGCTGGGATTAAAGAGGCATCCACCACCATGTCCAGCTGTAAATTAAAAAATAAAATGAAAAAAAAAAAACAAAAAACTAAAAACCAAACCACAACCTGGGGGTGGTAGTGGTGGTGAACCTACTGCCCAAATTCTAAGTGGCCTTTGAACAGATCTCTAAGTCCTGTCCCCAGGCTGCTCTGAAGACACCTTGGCTGGAAACGCCTGGGGGATGAAGTCTTCCTCTGCAGCATCTGAGTCTCTTCCAAAGAGTTGGAAGCATCCTCAGCTTATCTTCTGCATACCAGGTTTTAACACTCAAGACAGCACATGCACATACACACCACACATGATACAATTGGTGGATAATGGTTCTGGGCACAGGAACAACGCACTGGGAGCAGGGCAATCGCTTCAGGCGCTTTTATTAGGTTCCACTGCAGGGCTAGGGTCAAAGAAATACTAGTCCACACCCAGCCAATGCACACCTATGAGCCCAAAGCAGAGCCGAAGCGGGAGCACCCATGTCCCAGGAGCAGGCTAGTCAGAGCAAGGCCAGGGCTAGGCCCCATTTCTGAGCCTGAAGAGGACCATGGCAGCCACTGGGTTCACTTGGGTAGGTATACCCACAGGTACCCCTTTCTGGGTTATAGTGCCTGATGGCAGGAGGGATTAGAGGTGGGACTAGGGCCACCTCCATGTAGGAGGAGGTAGCTGAGAGGCTCAGGCCTGAACTTCTGTAGGGCTCACCCCAAGCTGGTAGCATTAGCTTGACTCTCTTTGGACAATAAAATAAAGTGCATTACTGAACAAAGAGTAACTGAAAACCATAAGCAGAGAAATCACAACAATTTCTTTAGCTAAAAGACAGAGAAAACAAGAATTATTTGGATGCCAGAACATGAGAAAAGTAATTAACTTTGTAGACAAAGATGAATGGGGAATAAGTAGTGGCAAAAAGGTCTCCAGAGTCTGTGCTGCCCAGCACCTGCCCAGCATGTACAATGGTGCCAGTATAGTCAGCATCGGGAACACAGCTATGCTAGGACATCCAGTCTACCAGATCTCAGGGACCAGGAAAGACAGGGAGACTACCAGGAAGGAGAAAGATAGCCCTCAGCACCTTCTCTGTAGGCTGTTGGTAGGGTGGCTGGAGAGACTGCTTGCTCTCTACCTCCTGACCCTCCAGGATGACCCTGTCAATACTAGACCAAACTCAGTGGGTCCAGAGCCCCTGGGCCTTTGACTTCAGATTGCATGCCAGGTGAAACCTGACCCTAGCCCTGCCCCATGAAGACCTAGCAGACAAGTGTCCTGCCCACAGGGCTAAGGATGCGGAAGGCAGCATGGCCGCACTCTACTAGAGTGACACATATGGCCTCCAGCAGCCTGCGGTTGGCATGGCCTTTCCCAGGGTAAAGGACAGCTGACTTAGCTCTCATTAAGGCAAAGAGGCATCAAGATATCCATATCTTAACCTGGGTAAGAGCTGTCACAACACAGCCACAAGGGACCCTCAGAGACCATTTTTAATTGCCCACACCTGTCCAAGCCTCATGGTGGCCACATGGGCACCTTTTCTAGACTGTCTCAACTGCTACAGCACGTGCAAGAAGGCCACAGTGTAGGAGGCCTTGGGAAAAGGAACAGTGCTGGGAGGGACCTGAATCCCAGGGCTGGCCCAAACACCTGAAGGGACTACCAGGCAAGAGCCACCACTGCTCTGCTAAACCACCCAGGCTACCAGCTGCCACCATCCTGTGGCATGGTAGGAAAGTCTCAGGCACTGAGGTTTGCTTCCGAGGAGAACTGATGGTGGCCCCTGCCCATAACCACCTGACCACCGAGAGGGACTGCACTCAAGAGGAAAGAAAGCAGAATTACATTGCTCTCACTCCCGTCTGTGCAGTTTTATCTTCAAAACAATAAATAAAAGTTTTCTGGGCAGGAGTTACTGATAACTGCTGATTTCAGGCAAGGGCAGGGACACACCACACTGCAGGCCAGACCGAGGACCACAGCTAGCCACCCATGCTCCCAATAGGAGGAACACATCCCACAGCAAGGGAACAGAGACAGCCAGGAGCATCCATCCAAACACTGGGGAGAAGGTGGGAGGCAGAAAACAAAAAGCATAGAGGAAGGAAAGACAGCGGGGGTGACAGCAGCAACCTCTCTGCACCCCCAATTTCAGGTGATTGTTTGGAGGTGCTCAGTCCTTCCAATACAGTAGGGAGCTATTAACTAGGTGAGGCATGTGGGGTGCTCTTGGGCAGGGCTGCTCTGCCCTTCCAGTTGGGAGGTTCTGTTCAAGCCCAGCATAGCAGCTGGGGCGCTTTCTCTTCAAGATCCGCAATGAGAAGCCTCAGTGTATCCGGAATACCAGGGCAGCTGGCCCACTGCTTCAGGGCTGTCGGCTTGGCCTTATAGGAAACATGTGGCGCTCCAGGCTTCAGAGAGGGCTGGGCTGGCCCAGTCCCGCTCAGTAGAGGGCCAGAGCCCTAGGTCCTGGGGAGGCTGCACATCTCGCAGTGGCCAGTGCCAGGCTGGTTCATGAAGGTGCAGTGCTGACAGGCCCACATGGCAGAGGTAGCAGCACGTGCCGAGCCCCCGACTGCGCCATATTCCTGGAGAGCTGGGAGCTGCACACCAACGGTGCCTGTAGGGTAAAGAGCAGCGAGAACACATCACTTCTGCACAGGAAAGACATCTCCTCAAGTTCTACGGCCAGGGCAGAGGTGGCTCCAAAGTCCCAAACTGTCGGCACAAAATCTGTGCTGGCTCCAGTCAGCAAACACCCCACCCTGCTGTGCACTAGAAGCTCGATCCCTTGTTGCTAGGTATTCATTCCTGTGACAACATCACACCCCTGTGGTGGGTCTCTGGGTAGTTTCTTACATAAACTCTTTGTGGACTTGAATCTTACTTTCTCCTGGTAAAGGTCCAGCTGCATCAGAGGCCAAGCATCTGTAGCACACCCCTCCCTCCTCCAGACAGGGTTTCTCTGTGTAACCACTCTGGCTGTCCTGGAACTAGCTTTTGTAGATCAGGCTGTCCTCAAACTCACAGAGATCCACCTGCCTCTGCCTCCTGAGTGCTGGGCTTAAAGGTGTGTGCCACCACCAGCAGCTCTGTAGCATTTCCAAAGAAAGTCACATCCATTCCCAAGTAGAGTTCAAGTCCAACCTGCCCCATGTTCAACAGTGCCCGATACTGTCAGGTTTTTGTGTTTTGTTTTTTCATTTTAGCTACTCTGATGAATGTGCAGTGGCACCCCAAGTTTTTTTGTTTTGTTTTGTTTTGTTTTTCGAGACACGGTTTCTCTGTGTAGCTTTGCACCTTTCCTGGAACTCACTCTGTAGACCAGGCTGGCCTTGAACTCACAGAGATCTGCCTGGCTCTGCCTCCCGAGTGCTGGGATTAAAGGCGTGTGCCACCACCACCTAGCTTAACTGTTTAATTTTCAACTTAAACAATCTTTTGTGCCTGGGCAAGCACTATACCAACAAGCAACACCACCAGCCAACCCTGAACTCAGTGTATAGCCCAGTGCTAAGCGCTGGAATTTACAGGTGTGTGCTGTCGTCCCCGCCATCTCTGCTCACTCTCCTGTGAAAGCCATCCTCTTCAGTTGGCCGCGCTGATCCATGCTCACTCCTAACCAGTGTGTCAGATTATCTACCTTCCTGTCAACACCATGTTGGTGGATCACTGAAACTTTATGCTTGAGGTCAGACAGGTGACTTCTCTAGCTTTTCCCTTGCCTTTCAGGTGGACTTGGCTTTTCTAGATTGTCTATATCTCTAAATAAATGTTAGAACCTGTTAATTTTACTTTACTTAAAAAAAAAGTTGTCACAAAACAAGATACTTGGGAACACCTTGTATGTATTAGGTAAATTCTATGCTGGAGCTACCATGACACCAGTAGAGTTGGTAAGTATAAAGCATGCCAGCCGGGCGGTGGTGGCACACGCCTTTAATCCCAGCACTCGGGAGGCAGAGCCAGGCAGATCTCTGTGAGCTCGAGGCCAGCCTGGTCTACAGAGATCTAGGAAAGGTGCAAAGCTACAGAGAGAAACCCTGTCTCGAAAAACCAGAAAACTAGAAAAAACTGGCTCTGCTTCCCAAGTGCTGGGATTAAAGGTGTGCGCCACCACCACCTGGCCTTGTTTTTTGAGACAGGGTTTTACTGTATAACAGCCTTGGCTGCCCTGGAACTCACTCTGTGGCTGGCCTCTGCCTCCCAAGTGCTGGGCTCCAAGGTGTGCACACCATGCACAGCCTGGTGTCTTGTTTTGTGACACTGTCATAAACAGTACTTGGTTCTCACCACCGATCTTG
Organism: Peromyscus californicus insignis; assembly: GCF_007827085.1. Taxonomy (NCBI): domain Eukaryota; kingdom Metazoa; phylum Chordata; class Mammalia; order Rodentia; family Cricetidae; genus Peromyscus; species Peromyscus californicus. The sequence goes on along the minus strand of NW_026294551.1, from coordinate 1,791,874 downwards.
TGCACAGGACTGGACCATCAGACATGGACTTTTAAGGAGTTAGACCCTGTCGCCTGCAGCACTGGAAACTGTTTTGTTACCACACTGGAGTGTGGGGGATGGTGGCGACACATAAGGTGCTCACAAATACCTTTTCAGACCAAGGATCTAGCTGGTGCATACAATCACAGCGTAAAACTACAAACCCAAGGATTACAGGCTGGTTAGTATGTGGCCACATCAGCAACCATGACATATACCCACCCAGCCTCCATGGCTGCCTGTGTTTGTCCCTTTGCTCAATCCTTTCAAGGAGGGAGCTGGGTTAGAAGTCCAGGGTTTAAATGACAGAGCTCATGCCCCTGGCAGAGGGGAAGAGAGGACACTTACTGCAAAGCTGCTCAATGGTGGCCCACTGTTCAGATTTTTTCCATGTCTGTGCTAGCTCCTCATTTCTGGTCCTCACGGCTTCTAGCAGCAGGCTGATACTGTCCTGTAAGAAGTCACAACAAAGGTTCCACTTTGCTCTGAGGGGAAAAGACTCTTACTATCTTTTTTCCCTTAATATCAATAACATCTTTCAAAGAAAATTGAAAATAATCTCAGAAGCTGTCACTGCAAAATGTAAGATGTGTTAGATCTAACTGGGAATTCAACTTAGTGGCAGAGTGCATGCCTAATGAACCCATACTGGGTTCAATCCCCAGTATGCAGAGAGAGAGAGAAAGGTATTAAATAAATACATTTAAATGCTAAAGTTAACCAAAACTTAATTTCTTCTCACATAGCCCCCACAACAAAGAAGGCACACACCTAGGTCCTAGAGACAGTTTTAACAGGAGCCCACGTCTGTAAGACCTATCCTCCTCCCTCACAATCTGCCCTCTGCTTTTATTCTTCTCCATCGTGCCCGCAAACTATCTATAGCCTTTGGGGGTCAACATACAGAGAGAAGTCTCTACAATGAGGTTATCAAGGGCTCTCAGTACCTCTCAATAATGTTTTCTATCAGGTAATTGCAAAAACAGTCATGCTGGATAGAAAGGTGGTCCTGATGCAGACAGACCCTTCTGTCACCTTGTATTCAGATAGAGGGTTTAACCTGGATCCAGAAGGCTGACCACAACCAGAAAAACCAGGATCCCTCATGGAGAGTATCATATTGGGTGGTGGACATGTTAATGTGTATATACTACGATGTATACAAACCCAGCAAGATAAAAGGATAATTACAAGCTGCTGGATGGAAATATCCTGGGAGTGAGGCCTCTATTTTGTCCCCTTAGGGAAAGAGGTTGAGTTAGTGTCATCAAGTTCAGAGAGACTTGTTCTTATCTCTTTGGCATTTCCATGGATCTCAGGCAAAGAAAGGCCACAGAAAAAGGGCACTCATGCTGTGGATGCCCAAGGCATACACACAGGCTTCCTGGGGGACCTGCTGCCCTGCCCTGTTCAAAGAGCATCTACCATCTGCAAAACATTCAGGTGTTTTCCTTTATTGTGTATCTTAAAAATGCCAACTGTGCAATGGTGTATGCAGGACCTGGAAATTGGCCAAACCTTCTGGGCTCAGGCCATAAAATGTTCTGGCTCACCGGGCGGTGGTGGCACATGCCTTTAATCCCAGCACTTGGGAGGCAGAGCCAGGCAGATCTCTATGAGTTCGAGGCCAACCTGGGGTACAGAGTGAGTTCCAGGAAAGGCGCAAAGCTACACAGAGAAACCCTGTCTCGAAAAACCAAAAAAAAAAAAAAAAAAGTTCTGGCTCATAAGGAGAGATGGCATCAGGAAACAGCAAAGGCATTGGCTCTGAGGCTGTGCAACAGGGATTGTCTGGACTACGGAATGCTTAAGGCTCCAGACTAGAGGACAGACCTCATTTCCCTCTGCTCTCCAGGCGATTCTCAACAACCCAATTGTCCTACACTACAGAGGTTAAAGATCAAACATCTCCATCAACAGTGAAGTTCCCTTGTGAAGTGCCGTGGCCTGTACATCTCACCCACTGGGCATGGGGCAGCTATCTCCTGACACCAAGCTTCACCCAGTACTTGGGATCTGAGGAAAGCAAGCAAGAGGGCAGCAGAGCTTGTACCTGCAGTGGCATGACTTCATTAGTGACCAGAAACAGCAGGAGATGGAAGTCAGAGATGGTATCCAAGAACACGGACGAGGTATTCTGGGACAAGTACGTGGCCAAACTATGAAAGTCCTAAGGAAAGAGTCAAGAAGGGGGAAGAAAAATTAATGTTTTATCACAAATCCCTACCACTAAACCAACAAAGAGTGCTGCCTCTTACTAAACACAGGCACATTAAATAGCAGAAACACATTATTCTCCTGTTTCAGTGACCACCAAGGGAGTCAGTCCAGAGGAGGTGCCGAGAGCTACAGGGCTAGGGTGACTCTGCTGCCCAGTGGAAGCCCTCAGCACACCTGACCCAGGTATATAAGGAAGCAGGTATTTAAGCGGCCCAGACCCAAGACATTGGTCAGATAAACAGAAAACATCCCTTTACCTACCCTGTCTTTAAACTATATGTACCAGGCTGGCCTTGAAATCACAGAGATCAGCCTGCCTCTGCCTCCTGAGTGCTGGGATTAAAGACGTGTGCCATCACACCTGCTGAGGGTAGCTTTTAAACAACCAGACACAAGCAAGAGGATCACTGTGGACATCTCAAAGGTCTGCCAAGTAAGTGGCAGTGTCCCATAAGCATCTGACATCCCTGGATAGATAGGCTTCAAGGAACCACACCCAAAGTAGATGTTATTTATGGCTATTCCTCAGCCAACTCATATTCTGAAGTATTGGTACAGCCTAAAAACAACTAAGTACACAGACTGTCTGTACTAGACAATAATGGCAACTCAGGTCAGGTGGATCTGTAGTTAAAGCAAAGGACAGAATAGGAGATATGAGCAACAAAGCCCATCAACACCACATGCCACCAGAGTCCAGATGGACCTCGCAAACTCAAACAGAGAGCAAAGGCATGGCAGACCAACAGGGAAGGGAGACTGTCTGCACTGCTCTACTGTACGGGACAGCAACAGACAAAGAAAGCTTGGCAGACAACAAAAAGTGATGAATAGTATTGGAAACGTTAAAAGCCAAGTGAGAATGGATTTCTGGCAAGTCTGTAGACCAAGGGCCTCAGGGGATTTAAGCATGGTTATCTATTACCTGGTGAAAAAAGGGAATCCAAGTAACCAACAATACCCACAACAGGGCCTCATGGGACTTGCCAGATAAGGAATCAAGGGAGTGTAAAAATGGCACTTTTGGGGAAAAATAAGACAATCAGAAGTTCCTTTAAATTTTGTCTCTAAGACAAAGAGCTTACCTGTGTCTCACCCAGCACATCCCGGTTTTCAATAGGAAACGGATTTTGCGAAATAGAAAAAGTGTAAACTGGATCCTTGGGGAAGGTGGTTGTGATCTAAAGAACAAAAAAACATACTATGACCATGTTCCAGAAACAGGACGGGCACTCTGCCTCTACAAACCGTCCAGACAGACCTTCTGAGATGACATGTTGAAGGGAACAGGAAACTGTCATCCTCAAATAATAAACCCAGACTCTGGGAAACAAACTAAAGAACGTATCTTACAAGTACCAACACTTGGGCAGCCTGGCTCTGTTCGGGGCTGACACGACACCTAACTGCCGGGGCTTGTGCCACTGCGCTCACTTTGCTATGGATAGCCAATGCCAGTTCATCCTGGTCAGGGAACTACAGAAAGGAACAGACAAGGCAAGAGACAGACTAAAGGCATAAAATTCTCAACACTAGGCTTGGTGGCAGCTATGGAGTCAGTGTGGGCCTGAGAAACGCCAATTACCTCCAAGAGTCTCTAAGAGGCCCTTTGTGAGAACTGGTTTCCGCAGGCAGGACTAAGAGTCATGGGCGCTGTTCTCCTCCAAGGCGAGTGACCTAAGTCAAGACTCTACCAAAGATGAGCCAATTCTCTGACCCCAGCATGCTTTAGTTAATGGCAGAGGGCATTTTAAATCTAACACATAATCAATAGAAGCCTCAGGGTCACTGGTGAATGTTCAGGATCGATAGGAACACAGGTTTTATTCCTCTTGGCAGAGGCCCCTTCCCACAAAAGCACCTAAGTGCAAGTTACCAACACTTGTGTCTGACATACTTCCCTCTGCACATGACATTAGCATCATCAGGTCATACCCCTTCCAGATATAGAACAGCTATTCTAACTCCTGTGGGACTATTTCTAAAGAATAAAAACGTTGCTCTGGTCGCTGTGATCTGTTTTCTACATCAGCAAAGGCAGCAGGCTATTTCTGGACTCAGCTGTGCCAATGTCAGCACTCTATAAGGACAAGCTGAACCATCAGATGCATCATAGATGGCTGGTCCTTTACAGGCAAATATTTGCAGCAGTGAGGCCAAGTCTATAGACCTGAGCCGTGGGCTGGCCATATGGCTCAGGTTCCTATCTAAGAGGCAGATGATGGGAGTGGCTCCCATAGAAGCACCGAGTACGGTACTGACAACACAGTTCCAGCCATATCTGAACACTAGACACAAGAAGTATAATCAAGTTGTAAGCAAAAGCCTGGGGATACTCAAGTCTCTGCTTTTGGGTAGGCACAAGCAGGAGTGGGAGGGTGGCTGCAGAGTATTTGCTAGAATTTACCAGTAATCCAGAGTTACTTGTGGTATACATCTGTAACCCAATTGTTCAATACGCCAAAGCAAGAGATTCTGAGTTTGAGGGCTGCTGGGCAACTAAGGGAGAGCCTATCTCAAAATAAAAAAAACTCGAACAAAAAGGGACAGGGGTATAACAGTGTGCTTGCCTAGTACACACAATGCTATGCATTCAAATCTCTAAAGGGTGAGGAGTATTTAACCTTGCAGGAGACCCTAGAGAGCAACACAATAAGAGTCTGTGGTAGCTCCAGGGGATCACTCTAGGGATCCAGTTTCTCTTCATGTGCTGAAGGCCATCCCTGCTCAAGACTGTCCTGGGTTTATGAAATAGCCATCCCAGGGCTTGGGAGGTGACTCTGTATGCAAAATCTTTGCTGTGATACAGTTATCCTACTCTCAAATTTAAGAACAGAAGGTATGTTGGGTGGGGTGGCTTATATCTTTAATCACAGCACTTAGGAGGCAGAAACAGGCAGATCTCTATAAATTCAAGGACAGCCTGTTCTACACAGTGATTATGAGGACAGCCAGAGCTACATAAATGAGACACTGTCTCAAAAAACAAAACAAAACAAAAACAAAAACCAAACCAAGACAAGACAAAAGCAAACCCCAAACAAATAACAACAACAAAAACAACCCACCAGACATGCTGGGCATGGTGGTTCATACCTCTAATTCCAGTCCTGAAGAGGTAGAGGCAAGATTACAACTTTGAGGCCAGTGAGGGCTATATAGTATGACCTTGTCTTTAAAAAAAAAAAAAAAAAAAAAAAAAAAAAAAAAAAGGCGGGGGAGGGGGATACAGACAGCCCTAGTCTATCTCTGGCAGCAGGGAAAGAGCCAAACAGCACTCTTTGGGCACCCACTCTAAGACTCTCCCAGGCCTCATCTTCATAGGGACAGAGAACAGGGATACTACAGGGTAAATGGTTCCCCAGCAACCCAGTGATGCTGAAAGGTGTGGGCAAGTGCTGGGGGCAGGGGTGGCGGGGGTGGGGTGGGGAGGTAAAGGGAAGGGCTTAGGAAGCTCATTCTAAATCATGCTGACTCCTCCATCAATCTGTTTTCATCTTAATTACACCCCAGGTAGTATAAAAACAGATGCCTTTATGGCCTAGGTAATAAATATGTTCTCAGGAGCTGTCAATTGAAATGGAGCAACTATGGGCTAGGCTCAGGGGGACTCACTGCTCCAAATGCAATGATATTTTACTGCCTGAATCATATACCCATCCTAAGTCCAAATGCAGCCTGAATAGATATTCTGGCACAGCAGTAATTTAGAAAATCAGCCATCTCCAACCCACCCCAGAACACTAGCAGGCAATGATACTCCAGCTGCTGTGTCCTGTAGCATTCACTGCCCTGTGGCCAATGGCATGAATATGTCTCTGTGACCATCAAATTTTTCTAGAAAGGAAGATAGACTCAGAAGCAGCAGCAGAGCCGGCTCCTCTCACCTTCTGGAGGTGTGCCCAGAAACAACACTGGTCCTCACTACTCACAGGCACTAAGTTATGGATGTGTCCCCAGGAAACTCTTGATGGAGTGGCCCCCAGGAGTACTACTGCTGGGCTAGGCAGGGCAACATCTGTTACCTCCTGGGAGTGGGCAGCTACCAGCCCACATATATAGAACCATTCAGATACCCTTGATTCTCAGCCCCATGAATCACTGCCCTCCAGAGGCCACAGGGTGGAACTGTAGGCCAGGTGTCCTTTGTTTGCACTTCAGCCTGAGGAAAGTGTAATCCCTAGATTGTTTAAACTGTGGAGATTCTGGAAACATGGGGATTGATAATCAATAAACAATCCTTAGAACAGAGCACTGACTCAAATCTCCCTGGCTTCCTTCCTCAAATGGCCACCACCCAGGAGTCTGGCCTTCAAGAGGGCTATGGTACCAGCCAGTGAGTTTGAGTACAAAAGAGTACTTACATCTATGATCAGATACTCCACAGGCAGGGGACGGGCCAGCTGGGTGATCTCATTGCCAAACTTGTCTATGTCCTGAAACAATCAAAGGTCAACATCAGGTGAGTGAAGGTGAACAGTGACACTATTCTTATCACACCAGTATTTCAACTTTTAAATTATTATTATTTTATTTTATTATTATTTTTTATAACAACATCACAGACTGACCAGGATAGAACTTACTATGTGGACCAGGTTAGCACTGAATTTGTGGCAATCCTGATTCTGTCTTGCCAGGGCTGGAAGTACAGGTGCACATCTCTATGCCTGGCTCTTTCAAGATATTATGATTTAGCCAGGCATGGTGGCACTCACCTTTAATCCCAGCACTTGGGAAGCAAGGTAAGAAAATCTCTGTGAGTTCAAGGCCAGCCTGGTCTACTTAAGTGAGTTCCTAGACTAGAGACCTATCTCCAAGACAAAAAAAAAAAAAAAAAAAAAAGAAAGATTATTATTTTGTTGAAGTGCATAAATGAAAGGCAGAAAGGAAAATCTACATATTTTTGCAACGATTTCCCTGTATTGTTTCTTAGAACTTTGTATTATGGCCATGACTGAGAAAGTTCCCGGGCACCTCTCAAGAGGGAATACACTACGCACCCGTCCCAGCTTCACCTGGCACCACAGACGGCTGAGCGGTGAAAACAGCCTGAAGGCTCAGGCTGGACTCTGTCCCTCCACAAACACTCCAAGTCTCATGGTAAAAATCCTACACCTCTGACCAGGTGGTGGCGGCACACGCCTTTAATCCCAGCATTTGGGAGGCAGAAGCAGGCAGATCTCTATGAATTCCAGGCCAGCCTGGTCTACAAAGTGTGCTCTGGAACAGCCAGAGCTAGACAGAGAAACCCTGTCTTGAAGAACCAAAAATAAATAAAATAAAATTAAAAAAATAAAAAACTTGCACTTCTGAAAACTGGACTTTGTAAAAACTTAGTACATACACAAAATAAAGGCATGTACAAAAAGGTGTATGTACACACACACACACACACCACCACCACCACCACCACCACCAATATGTCAAAGTCTAAACCTGTTTTGCTTTGTCAGATGCACAGAACATAAAGTTTAATTATGGGGAAAAATGGCCAACATATGTTCATTAATCATAAAATGACAATTAGATCTGATTTATGTCAAACATGCTGAGTTCAAACAGAGCTCTAGAAATAAATTCCTAAGAACTGATGCTTTTTATTAAAAGATTCTACAAGAGGAGTCATATTTTCTATCTAAATCATCACTTAACATTATGAGTCATTCATGAGCTGTATATAAAATATGTGTCCATAATTTCTAATTATAGATCCTTACATAAGTTTGTTTATTGAAGTCCTCCGACCCAAACTGTTTGCCAACCATATGTTCCCAAGGTGTGCCATAAGGCCACTCCCAACACATCCACACCTTTCAGAGACCCTCAGAGAGCCAGGTCATCCTTTGAGACAATCACTGCAAGCTGTTCTCAAGTCAAGGCCATCATCTTAACAGGACATCACTGGCCCACACTAGTCCCATTTCCTGTCTGTCACTTACAGAGGATCCAACAAAGACTTGCCCTCTGCCCTACTAAGGAAGCTGGCCAAAGTATATCTATGTAGCATCTATGTGAAAAGTGTGGGGTTTAATTTCATCTTCATGTCAAACAAGCAGGTATCATGCTCCTACAATACCTACTATGTTCTTCCTGCTTTCTGTGAGGGTGACGTTCCACTGACCCAGGGAAGGGTCACTTGTTTTTGCCCACACATGTGATCACAGGGTCAGGATGGCCTCCACGTTCTGCTCCTGCTATGTATGACAGCGGGTCCCAAAGATGTGGGCCTACTGAGGGGAATCTCAGGCCTCTGAAGAGACAGTGTCTTGATGGAGACAGGGTAGGAGGCAGGAATCAAGCCCAATCAAACTAAATCACCATTTCCAAAAATACATGCTTGCCCCTACAAGAAATAACCTGCAACAACTCACACATAATTAGCCCATCTGGAATTCATCTTCAAATCTAATTAAGCTCTAATATGCAGAAACATTTTTCCAGCACCTGTTCACTTCAATCTTCCCCTCCAGGGAATCTTCTTGTTAAATGCCCCCACCCCCCATCCTTTCTTTGTGTTGTGCTATTCTCGTTCAAGTTTAACTACCCAACTGTACCTTTCCTTCTCACCACAGAAATGAAGGTGTTGTGGCCCCCATTTTCCCTACGGGAAAGCCAGCTAACTCCTACCTCTCCCATGCTTCACTCAGTGCTTTGCCAGCCAATCCCTAGCCCTACACACCATTTTAAAGGCACTTACTTTTTATGGGCTTTAGCAAATGTCAGACAGAATACACTAGGAGGAAGACATCTTAATTCTAAGTTTGACAGCTGCCAAAGTGTCAGCAGTTTTATCTGCACCTGGAGCAAGACAAGGGAGAGTGAGACATCATGGTCCCCAATGCCTTACTGCCTACCGCAGGCCAAGTCTGGAAACAATGGCGCCATAATCTTAACATGAAAAAGAAACACAGATACTGGTGTCTTTGTTATCACCCAGCCAACATAGGCTTTGTGGCTTGGTGGGTGACTAATTTGTGTCACCCTGCTTTAGAGAAGTTGCTGCTCCACTAACGACTGGTAGGACTGCCAGCAGTACTGCCTGAGAAGCACTCAGAACACAACGTCTTGTTGGACCCACGTAACATCTGCAGGGTGCCTGCCAGAGGCCACAGAAGCAACAGCTGGTGCTTCTCAGACACTTGCCAGGTTGGATCCTGCATGCCGTGGTCTGCCTGGCTCCAACTGCACACGTCACAGGCACTGTCCTTCAATAATTCGTGAACCCAAGATGTAGTAGACAGCAGAACCAAAGGAATGAATACTAAGAGCAAGTCCACCTATATCCAGAGCCCAGGCTCACACCTCGACCTGGCAGGACTGCAATGCTCAGGGCACACTCAGACCTGAGCTGTGTCCTCCTGGAGTCTGGAGCTCAGGCTCTGTTCTGGCAGCACACTTGACACTTGTACTGACCCTGAAGAACAAACTACAGCCAGATTTCATGACCACAGAGTTTTTTCCTAGATCCAAACAATATCACTGTGTTGAGAAGTAAGGAGACCTGGACAAACAAAACCAGATTTCCACTTGTACCAAGATGATGCACAGACATTTTATTGATCACAAGGTAAAATTAAATCATACAGCACCACACACACACACAGGAATTCTAGCTGGGCACAGTGCAGCAAGCTTGAAATCCCCAGCATTTGGGATATGAAGGCAAGAGGATCCCAAGTTCAGGGGCAGCTAACCTGGGCTACATACATAGTAAGACATGTTTTAAAACCAACCACCACCACCACCAAACAATTTTATTTATTTCTAACAGATGATGACAAATTTTTAATTTTTTTTTAAAAGATAGGGTCTCACAAGGGGTGGTGGTGGTGCATGCCTTTAATCCCAGCACTTGGGAGACAGGCATGTAGACTTGGCTAGCCTTCACTCACAGAGATCTTTGCCTGCTTCTTTCTGTCCCCCCAGGACTAGCATTAAAGGTGTATGCTAACAAGCTTGGCTTTTATTTTTTGAAACAGGCCTCAAGAAGCCCTGGCTGGCTTCAAACATTATGTAGCTGTGGATGACCTTGAACTCCTGATCCTCCTACCTGTATCTCCCAAGTTCTCGAGTTACAGGAATGTGCTACCACACTAGACCAAAAGCGGAAATGATAATGAGAAAAAACAAACGATTCAGCGACTTTACACAACATACAGAGAATAAAACTCTGACAAAAAATATATTAAAAATGTAACACATGGGGCTGGTCAGACAGCTCAGTGGTTAGGGGCACTGGCTGCTCTTCTAGAGGACTCAGGTTTGACTCCCAGCACCCACATGGTGCCTCATGACCACCTGTAACTCCAGTTCCACGGAACCTGACGCCCTCTTCTGGCCTCCACAGGCACTGCACACATGTGGTCTATAGACATACCATCAGACAAAACACCCATATGCATAAAATAAACTTTTAACAAACTGAGGCCAGTGGCGATGACAACCCGAGTTCAAATCCAAAGGACCTACATGGTGGAAGAAACTACTCACTACAAGTTGTCCTCTGACCTCTACACAGACAGTAAGTATGTATAATTTTTTTTTAAATTAACACATACAGGGGTGGGGGTCCCTGAAACAGAGATGGAAACTGAACACAAGTTCTCATAAAATAGTCAGTGAAGGCAGGTGTGGTCTGCAGCCCAGCCAGTGCACATTCATCCCAAATATTAAGTCGTGTATGCAGGAAGAACTAGTTATAAGAAACCTAGTGAGCACTGTTCATGCGGGTGCCATAGCAACTTGCATTCTACTGAGTATACAGCCCCAGCCTGAGAACGGAGCTCACGGATGTTAGAGACGTCCTTCCTTCCACCCCCTGGAAAGAAGAATGTCTGCTTAGTCCTTGCCCAGGCCACTTGTCGGCACAGCTCTCAGTGTCATTCCTTCCAGTGGGGGCACCACCTCTGGTCCCTCCACAGCTGGCACTCACAGGCCAGTGTCCTCAGGCTTGCCCAACGTTCCCTGTCCTTTTATTGAACTGTTGCTGGCTTTAAAGCCACAGCTGTCCGAATCAGCAACTGCAACTCCACCGCTACCAGCAGAGGTTAGCCCGAGAGCACCCTGGCCTGAGGGAATTCTGTTCCCTCAGGCTCTGACTCTGACTAGAAGGGAACTTTACTAAACCTCTGTCTAAAGAACTCAAGATTCAAAAGTTAAGGTGGAATTCTGCTCTTCAGAGATACTGAATAGCAAGTAGCTCACCTCCTCTCACTGCTCCTATATTCCAAAAAGCCCTTGTGAGTCTCCTGGCCCCTACTTAAAAACCCTTTCTCATCTGGCTCCTCCCTACCACTTCCTGTCAGCTATTGCTGACGCAGCCTCCTGACTGCAGGTGAATTTTATTTAATCAAACACATCTTTGCATCATTAAACAAATATTCCAGAGCATAAACAAAAGTAATACACTTTAAAATAATACTCTGCAACAATTCCCCTCTGGTTTTCTTCTGGCAATCTCAGCTTCTCTTGCATGCTTCTGGACCTATAATTTGTACTTTTTATGCAGACAAATTTGAGCTTGGCATTATCAGCCTCTATCTCTTGCCTGAGTTTTTCAGCATCACTGGCAATTGCCTGAGGCTATCATGCCAGCCCAGCCCAGCTTCAGACACCAGTGTCAGCTGGGCATGGTAGTATACACCTGTAATTCGGGAGGCTGAGGCAAGAGACTCCTGAGCCTCATGCTATACAGAAATATCCTATTTTCAAAAATGCAAATGTTGGTGCCTGATCTCACCATCCTCATACACAGACCCAATACACTGCTCCACAATACCCTGCTCACCAAGAGGCTGGCTTGCTTCTATTCCTCATTGTGTCTCTGCAATGCCTCTAAATCTGCAGCATCTACTGAGCCCACCAACTCCACAGTGGACTAAAGAATGGATCTTGTACAACGGAGACCTCTTCTTCATTCCCACTGTCTAAAGCAGCTATCCAGGGCAGCTTGTAACCGGGCATGGGTCTTGTTCCACCCCTCTGCTCTACTGCCCCTCCTAACTAAGGTCCCTAGAATCACATACTTGACTGCCAAGCCTTTTCTAAATGACATCTAATAGGAATGTTCTAAAACCCACATTCCACATCACTTTCTGTGGCCTGACACATCCACCATCAACTATATTGACAAGATTGACCCTCTGGATGCAAATACTATTCCTCAAGAGGTGGACCTGCTTGGCCTCAGCTCACTTCATGTTCCTTCTAGTCTTAGCTCTGGGGTGCCTACCTGCCTGTCCTACCCTGGGCAGGAACACCACCCAACTAACTCTTCAAGGAAAAGAGCCAGGTATGACTTGCTGATGGTCATAGGCCCAAGTAAAAGTGCTCAGCAAACAATCTCTAGATGAATAACAAGGGCAGCCTGGCTGTCAATCCACTGAGGTTATGGTTATGGATGTGAGAGCATAAGGCAAGGGTGTTAGCATTCTGAACCCACCCAGCATCCTGATGTCATCTTATGTGAAGTCCCCTTTAAGAAAAAACTCGTCTCCCTTCGCTCTCTCTCTTCTCCTTCCTCCCTTTCCCTGTTCCCCTCCCTTTTCTCTCTCCCTCTTATAATAAACTTCCACATAGATGCTGTGCCTGGGGTGTGAGTAACATTCCTCAGTGCCACGCTGCCTGCCACCGCATCTGTAATGACGTGTCTCCTTCACCCACCAGAGCACCTTGGCCCAATCTGCCAAGGCCTCCGGGGCACCCTATCATTACAAAAGGTACCTAAGGAACATGTGATGGGAGCTGTCTGAGGATTTCCTGTAAGTTGATAATTCCTGATTTTCATAAGTAGATGTGTGGTTTTACATTAAATGAAAATGTTCCATGCGTTAACTTTGCAGAGTCTGGTGCTGTCTGGCGAACACAAACCTTAAAGGGTGTGACCAGGATGACCCTGTGGCCTGCTCCTCTATCAGCCTTCATACACCCTGTGTGTGTAGATTCTAGGTGCACACATCTCCGCCTCTGGCCTCACTTTACCTTTCTGTGGGCCAACCTCACCCATCTCTACCCATTCTCCACTCTCAGTGCTGACTTGTTTCTGCGGTTCACCATTCATTCAGTAGTGCTACTCAGCACTATCCCTTGTAAAGTCTACTCACTGTGCTCACACCAAGCTTAGCAGTTTACATACAAAAGCCCTCAAATGAGAACACGTGGCCCCATTTTGCATATGGCCACTCTCTGCTGCTTTTACTTTGAAGAACAGCTCCTTGAAAGAGCACACACCTCGGGCTCCTGTGACCAGTCTGGCAACTTGACCCATCACTGCTCCTCAGCCTCCTGTCACTAAACACAATGCAGATCAAGCTAGATTCTTCAACCCTCCTTCAAGCTTCCTAGACACCTCACCTCTCCCTGGCATTAGATTTTGGTCTCTTTTCTCTCTCTCCCTTTCTATATCCCTGACAGAGACCCACTTTTGGTCCTTCATTCTCTCCTACCATGCTGTCTAGGCCAGTGGCCTTGAGCAACTCAACACTGTGCCTCCGATGCCTAGTTTTACACCTTCTTCATTCTCTTAAGCAATAGCCGCCACACTGGCTCCATCAGGATGACACAGGAACAAGTTGCATATCTTCAACAGTGCCCTTTGGGACCTGGCCTGAAAGTCTCAGGGCTTCCTGCCTGTTTCTTCTCTCACTGTATACACTAAGCCCCAGGAAGTCTTGGCTTAAACAAGGCCCTTACAGATTCAGATTGCTTCTTTGCACCACTAAGGCTGCTAGCCTGACCTGGCTCCTAATCATTCCTTTGCCATTTCAGGCCTTGCCTCCTTGGCCAACTCCCAGCTGTAGGGATCATTCTACACACTAAGCTTGTGCAGTGAACTCCCAGTCTACCCTCCTACAGTTGTCCACACCACTGAATGTGCCCCTTCCTGTCTCTGCTCCAGCAATCCAGGCCATGCTGCTTATTGTGCTCCATATTAGAAACAGGCACCGGGCAGTGGTGGCACATGCCTTTAATACCAGCATTCGGGAGGCAGAGCCAGGCGGATCTCTGTGAGTTCGAGGCCAGCCTGGTCAACAGAGTGATATCCAGGACAGGCACCAAAACTACACACAAAGAAAACCCTGTCTGCAAAAACAAAAACAAACAAACAAAAAAGAAACAGGCTGCTGCCTTGCCTGGAATAATCCTTCCCAGATCCATGGGCCAAGCCATCACTACCTATTAAAACTCCCCCCAGTTAAAAGCCATCTTTCTCTACTACAACAGTCTCCACAGTACAGGAAGACCACTGTACTCAAAATGGATCTGAGACTCTGCAAACAATGTCTGGTGTCTCCAGGTGTTCCCTAGACACAAGTGATTTGAAGACTATATATAATAGCTGCAAGATGTGGCTAGTTTGTAACAACAACCAGAAATAACTGAAGTATCAACACCTAACTAATATTCAGATTTGGTCACCAATTAATAAAGGTACTCATTTATTCTAATGACAATTCTTTTCTTTCTTTTATATTAAAAAATATCTAAAGCCTGGAGGTGGTGGCACACGCCTTTAATCCCAGCGCTCAGGAGGCAGAGCCAGGCGGATCTCTGTGAGTTCAAGGCCAGCTTGGGCTGCAGAGTGAGTTCCAGGAAAGGTGCAAAGCTACACAGAAAGAAATGGTCCAGTGCTCAACAGCACTTGCTGCTCTTGCAGAGGACGCAAGTTCAGTTCCCAACACCCACATGGTGTTCACAACTGCCTGTAACTTGCGACATGGGATGCAATGCCCTCTTTTGAACCCCTTGGGCACTGTACACATGAGGTGCACATACATACATGCAGGCAAACACACACAAAAAATTAAAATAAATCTTTTCTAAAAGTTGTTATCATTAAACGTCTTCTTCCTATTTTCCTGCAGAAACCAAGTGTCCACAATGAATATGCTCAGCCAGTTGCCAATGGTCCTCGTGTGGAGTGCAGGTGGCTGAGAGAAACAAACCAACTCCTAACCCTACACCTTACAGTCCTGGGAATAAGCAGCAACAGCTTGATTCCTTGGGGGATAACTTTCTATCTACACACAGCCTTGTTTTCCTTACAGCACACAGGGATCACTGCACATCTAGGTCTCCCAGCTAATCTACCAGCATTAGGAATCTCTGCCCACTGCTCTTTCCTGCTTCTCAGCTGCATGCACAGAATACAGGGCACAGCACAACTTCCACTGCATACTCAGGCTCCCTGGAATTATGAGTCTGTTCCCACCCTATCTATGAATACAAGAAAAGTACACAGACATATATAAACACCTACATGTTTATAAAACACAAAAGATACTGGGATGACACTCCATATATCTGTTTTTAATTTTACATGAGGAGTTCTATCTGGTATCTCTAACTAACTGGCTAACAACCGACTGAAGGGGTCACATAGCAATCTACCACGGGATGTGTGATTATTTATGTTCCTTTGTTATAGGACTATCCAATCCTTTTAGTTTTATGACCACAGGTGACACTGTGATGAACAACAGACTCAGGTAATACTGGTGCAGGTTTCATTTATACAGGGTATTTTAAAATCAACCACAAAGTCCACAGGAGGACTAAAAGGATTGCTTCAGTCTTTGCTGTTATAGTTCTCTTTGCTCCAACTGACACTTCCCTAAAACACATGATGAATGGGCATCTCAACCCCAAGGAGCTATAAACAACTCAGAAGCATTCTTGCATGTTCTCACCAACACAGGCCAGATAAACAAAGGAAAGGAACAGAATTAAGGAAATACCAATACAGTCTTAAGTACAACAATTATACAAGGGAGACAGACAGACAGACAGACAGACAGACAGACACACACACACACACACACACACACACACACACACACACATACACAGAAGGGTTTCCTATCTGGTAAAAGACACTTAAAACCAAACACCGGACACTAAACTCATAGTTAATGATGAAATCCTGAAAGTATGTTCTTTAAGATTAAAAAAGGCAAAGGCTGGGCGTGGTTGCACACACCTTTGATCCCAGCACTCACAAGGCAGAGGCAGGTAGATCTATTGTGAGGCCAGCCTGGTCTATAGAGTGAGTTCTAGGACAGCCAGTCCTCCATAGAAAGACCCCGTCTCAAAAACAAACAAACAAAAGCAAGACAAAGGTTGGGTATGTTGGCTCATGCTCATAAAGCCAGTACACAGAAGGCTGAGACAGGAGGACTATGAATTAGGGGCCAGCAACATAGTGAGATCCTACTCTCACCCCATCCCTCAACAAAAGAGAAAAAGGAAAAAGGGAGACAGAGGCGAACAGTCATTTGACATTGTTTGGGAAATATCAGCCACCACACAAAACCAAACAAGAAATAAAACCTCATCAGTGGACTGTCTACACAAGACACCCAAAGAGCTGCACAAGAGATAGCAAGAATGCTGATAAAATTTTACTTTTTTTTTTTCTTTTTTCGAGATAGGGTTTCTTAGTGTGGCTTTGGCTGTCCTAGAACTTGACTGCCTCTGCCTCCCAAGTGCTGGGATTAAAGGCGTGAGCCACCTCTGCCCAGCTAATTAAATCTTTTTTTGTTTGTTTCGAGACAGGGTTTCTCTGTGTAGTTTTGGTACCTGTCCTGGATCTCGCTCTCTAGACCAAGCTGGCCTCGAACTCATAGAGATCCACCTGGCTCTGCCTCCCGAGTGCTGGGATTAAAGGCTTGCGGTGAAGGGAAAAAAAGGCTAGAAAGATGGCTCAGTATTTAAGCCTGCTGTCTGATTTTCCTGAGGACCCAGGTTCAATCTTTAACACCTCCATGGCAGCTAACAATCATATTATTTAAGTTCCAAGGGACCCAACACCCTCTTATTACCTCTGTAGGTACCAGGCATACATGTGGTGCACAGTCATACACACAAGATATAAACAGTGCTAAATGTGGTAGTGTACACCTTTGATTCCAGCACTCAGGAGAGGTAACCATATCTATGTAAGTTTGAGGCCAACCTGGCCTACTTACAGACAGGCTATATAGTGAGAACCTGTCTTCTCCCTCCTCACAAAAAACTCAAAATAATAAAACACCTACACAGAGATCTCAAACAAACGAGGCAGGGAACATGACAACAAATGCCCACCCCTGTGAGGAGGAAAGGTCGCCAGTGGTCCAAGAGAGCACACAGAAAACACTATGACTGGATATAAGGAACCAAAAGTAACCAGGAGTAAAACCAACCCCAAGAGAAAGGTCAAACTGCTCCAAAACGACAGGCGACATAAGGACGTCAGAGCAGAAACAACCTGACCCTGTCAAGCTATGATGTGCATTATATCAGTAAACTGTCATGTGAAATCTGAGCTCACTCAAATGCAAGTGGGGTTGACCCCACCCCGTTTCAGATCCAACCACGTAGTCTCAAATTATTTTCTAAGGCTCTTTTGTCTGGGGATGTGTTGCTCCCCCCAACTCTGTGACAGGGAGAAGAAAACAACACAACAACCCAAGAGTAGAAACCCTTACGGGCCAGACGTCAGCCTCTTCCAGGAGCTTACTGACATTCTTCCCATGCTACCCAAGTGCCTAGAGTGGGGAAGAAAAACTTCAAGTTCAGCCATCAGCCTCCCCAGTTGGTCTCGACTGATGCTGTAAAACCTGAGTTGATGTTCTCTCTGTTGCTATTTGTTCTTTTACTTGGAAGCCTCACTCCAGGAAGACACTGCTTGGCAAAGATACAGGACTTTTGATGGGGATCTCCACCTGACTGCATTAGGAGGGATCCTTAGTCAGTTTCCGCTGGATGTTGTTTGTAAGCCTCTGATGTGAGGATGTTTCCTTCCTACTGTTATTTGTTCTTTTACTTGGAAGTTTCACAGCAAAAAAACTGAGTAGCTGTAGCAGACAGAATTCCAACAATGGTCCAAATGACTCTCATCTTTACAAAGCAAAAGTAGGCTACAATGGACAGATCTGGTATAACATACCCAAACCAAACATGTCTGACTCCTTTTCTGGCTATGCCACACAATGCCATCAAAGCCTGAGTAAGTAACAATAAGCTCCAGAAATGTGATAGATGCTTTGATCTATAAGCTGGGCTCCAAACCACAATGGCTGACACACAGGTAACACTCCAAAGTATAGCAAGATCACAAGAGTCCAGGACAGATTCTCATCATCCTATGAATATTTAATATTTTTTTCTTCTCCTGTAATTTTACCTTATAAAACACATCAGGAACATACTGCTCACTGCTGGACTCCTTGGCATAGCCGAGCTCAGGGGCATCCTTACAAGGTAGAAGACATTCATCTCGGACCAGTGCCATGCACTGATTGGATACCTGGTACCCTTCAAAGTGAACCTGGTTGTCTGGACCACCTGTAAAGAGAAAAACCTTCTAAGAGAATCTACCAAAAAGGACAATCAAAAGCATTTCATGGCACTTATCCTCCAACTTGTAGGAAGCAAACAGTCAAGACTCTGTTAGGTAATCTGGAGGATGGCTGGAGCACAAGGCTTTGGACACTGCTCACTCCTCCACAGCCAATGGTCACACATGACAGGTGGGCAGAGTCCACTGTTCCACCCCCATCCCCAGAGCTCTGGGGGTGCTTAGTGCCCTTAAAGCACACAGACTACCAGTTTGGATCAGGAAAGGATAAAGAGAGACATCATCCCACATCCCACCAGCTTGAGCACCTGAGTGAAGAGGGTTAGAAACAAGAATAGACTCATTTGGAGGCAAGGGGGTTGGGAAGGACAGGGGTGGAGGTAACATAACAAACTATAGGGGGCTGGGTTGCTGAGTTCTTGTCTTGCATACATGAAGCCCTAGGTTCAATCTCTGGCATAAACCAGGCATAGTGGTGAATGCCTGTAATCCTAACACTTGGGAGGTAGAGGGAGGAGGATCAGAAGTTCAAGGTCATCTTCTGGTACATAGCAAGTTCAAGGCCAGCTTAGGCTTCATGACAATGTCTCAAAACAAACAAAACAAAACAAAACCACACCAAAAAGCTCAGCTATGGGTATCTGAAGACTAGCCTGGGATTCAGACCTACAACTCACAGAGGAAAAAAAGAGAACTGACTTCCACTCCTATATGCAAACCCCCCCAACACCACCCCACACCCTCTCTAAATAATAAAAAAAGAAAACTGATCCTAGCACACAGATCACAGATCAGCATTCCCCAGATTACAGAAACCTATGTGGTCTGGTGGTATCAAGTCAGTGGCCCAGGTATCTCACACTGTGACACTGCCCAGACCTATGGTAATGAATACCCCACCAGTCTCTCCACAGCCCTCCATGCTAATGATACATATACTGCTCTGTAGTAGATTCCTCTTTCCCAAGCACCATCCATAAAGATTTAACATTAAGGGGGCTGGAGAGACAGTGAGTAAAGGCACCTATCGCCTGCTTGAGTTTGCTCTCTAGAATCCACATGACAGAAGAAAAGAAATGACTCCTGTAAGTGGTCCTCTGACCTCTGCATGCACTCCATAGCACACATGCTATGGCCCATGTCTGCCAACAAACACAAAAGGTACACACACAAAACAAATACAAAAGTACATATTTGTGATACTATAATTTATAATAAAACGTGAATTTGGTTTTAAGAAAACATTAAATTAAGGACAAAGATAGTATAAATGGATATTTCAGAGAGAGCCATCCAGACAGTTACACTGGAGCCCTGAAATTAGGAGGGTGAGGAGAGGGTAATGTAGCATGGGTAGGTGTCATCCAAGAATCAGGGCTACACACAAGGACAACTCCAGTGTCTACTATTTTTTTTTTAATGATTTATTTTTATTTTATGCACACTGGTGTTTTGCTTATATGGATATCTATGTGAAGGCATAGGGTCCCCAGAACTGAAATAGCAGACAGCTGTGAGCTGCCAGTTGGGTGCTGGGAATTGAACCCGGGTCCTCTGAAAGAGCAGCCAGTGCTCTTAATCACTGAGCCATCTCTCCAGCCCCTCATCGTTCTTTTATAGCATTGGAGAGTTAAAAAATCCTATCTCTACTTCAGTTTGAAAACAGTTACAAATCAGGAAAGAGATTCAGTCTGTCTGGTTTTCAAATACATCTGACTGAGAAACACGATCAGAAAAAGTGGAACCAAAGGAAAGGTGGCCCCTGAGCAATTCACCACTACACATCCAGGCCAACTGGAAAGGGCTGCGCAAACCAGTTTCCAATGTCCTGTTCAGAGAGAGCCTCTCGCTTTCTCCTCGGTCCTACAGCAGACCTCCATTACATGTCATTAGCATAGCCAGGCTCAGCTGTGCAGTGCATCTGATAGCAGACATAAGGCACCATACTTGAGCTCACTGGCTCAGAATGCAGAGACCAAAGTTGGAGGAATGCAAGAAAGTCATCATATGTACAGCTATTTACTCAGGATACTTCAAACTGGGGCTGGTTTTCAGATCAATCTTTAAGTGTGACAGGTCACTAGGAAGCGAAAAACTTAGTGTGAAGAGGATGGTAAGTAGTATCTATAAATACAAGATTATAAAAAAAAAAAAATCATCAGAAACCAGGCATGGCGACGCATGTTTCTAATTCCAGCACTTGTAAGGTGGAGACAAGAAGATCAGGAGTTTAACGCTAGCCCGGACCACATGAGACCCTCCCCTCCCCCAAAAGAGCTCAGGATATAGCTTGGTAGATCCAGCGAGCTTGAGTCCCTGGATCTCCAATCTCTAATATCACAAAGAAAGGGGGAAGGGCAGGAGGAGTAACTGTCCACACAGGTAGTCTCTGCAAGTAACTTAAGCTACACACATATTCCTTTTCCAAGTGGAGAAGAAATACATGCACATACACATGGTTTACTTATCTTTTAGGAAACTTCAAAAAGGCTGGGCAGGTGAACTCATTCCCTATGCAAAGCACCTGCTAGGATGTCCACACACAATGAAGCACATGCTGGAGAGTGACAGTGACAAAAAAGAACTGAGCTGCCTTGAATCTGAGTCTCCAGGAAATCATTTTTACAGCCCAGGAGCCGAACATGTAACCAACAGTGAAGAACTCACATGTAGTGTGGCATTCACTTGAACAAACCACCATATATATCCAAGCCAGAAAAGATATGAAAATCACAGGGGATCAGGAAAACCTGTAGGCAAAGGCAAGGGCTAGGCCTTGGTATCCAGAAGGTACCCAAGCTCAGCCTGCAGAAGGGCCAGCCCTGCACAAGAGGTACCAATTCCTAAGGTGTGTCTGTAAACATGCAGGCTCACATCTTCCTCTCCAACAAAGGAGATGGAACTGTAGCAAGTATATTTCCCAGTACTTCTGCAGGGTCCCCGCTTGCCCTTGGCCAAAGGACCCTACAGGAGAAAGAGTACACTTTCCTTTGAGTTAGAAAACCAGTGTCCCAGCTGTGGTAACCGAGACCTTGGATTAGGATCTGCAGCACTGTACACAGCCATTCTTCAGCCAGTGCCCCATCTGGAAGATGATGAGAACAAGCACCAAAAGTGAGGAGTCAACACTCAAGAAAGTAAGCTGACTACAGATCTTACTGTAAACAAGGTCAGTCATTACCTCAAACTCCAGATCCTTTAAGAGCCAATTCTGGAAGCAAAAATGTCATGGATCTGATTTCCAAACTCAACAAGCAATGTGACTCAATAGTTAAAGGTGGCAGTCTCTAAGATGTAAACTACTCAAAATCCTAAAAATGTGCCAGTCTGTTGGCCCATGGGACAAATTTCCCCATAGAAACAGTAATTAAAAAGGTTGAATTACTATAGAAGCCCACAGGCACCCCAAACAGCCATTCTCAGTGAAGGTGACAGTTCTGGAAGTCTCTGAAGGTGTTTCTGGCTGTCTCGATAAGGGGCACTGCCAGCTTTTGTGGGATGAAGATGCTAGGCATCCTGACAGATACAGAAGTGTCACAAACAGTAAGAACTATTTTATATCCTCACCCCCTACACACTCATGTAGGCAACCCCCCTTTGGTCTATCAGGATCCAAGATCAGAATCGATGTTACTTTATAAACCACCATGAAAACATACATACACGACTGTAATACCCACTGAGGACGCCAGGACCACAAAATTGTGAAGGGGTACACAGCTTGGCTTGAGCAAGGTAAAGCACAGAGCATCTCAGGACAGAGGTATGTCAGACCTGCTGTTCAGCCTTATGAACATATTATGCATTATGGACCATAATGCAGCCTGACACCTGCCATTGGTGTCAGTGCCCTCTGCTTTACCTGCCCACACCTCCACTCACTCCCTTTAGCACTCAACTCCAGCAACAATTTAGAAAAATGTCACCAATCTATATGTGCAATAATTAACATGCCTCTATTATCAACATAACAGAGCAAAGATGCCACCATATCTCTCACTCCTGAAAAGGTTGTTCACTCAGAAAAACAAAAGGTACTTGTCAATCTAAACAGGCCATAGGAAAGGCAAGCTTGCATTTATCAAGGCTTAAAAATCCTGGCAATGTGACAGTCTCTTCAACCAGTAACCTAATGGCAACAGAGACCTGATCTAGGTCCCTGCGCTCAGGCAGTGTGAACTGGTAGGGTATTCTAAGAACCAGAAGAAGTCTGAACTAGGACCCTGAATGCAGGCTGTGTGTGAACTAGTAGGGACACTGTAAGAACCAGAAAGTAGGTCACCTAGACAAGAGGACTGTTGGCTCCTTTGAGAGGTGAGACCTTCAGAGTCAGAATCAGTGCTTACTTTAAAATCTAGCTAGGTGGATCACACGCTTACAATTTGGTTCTCCAATTTCCAAATCCCTATACCTTTCAATTCTGTGGCCCTATGTCTGACTTTTCTGTAGGATAGCACCTTAGGAATGTAATCAAACATCTGGTGCATGTTTGTATAGGCTACGACCTACTATATATTTATAATGTATAAGACATGTATTCTCTAACACATATCACTCCCAAAAGAACTTTATGGAAAAATTTTCAGAATGGCAGCCCCATTCATAATGTAAAGTGTACAGGAATCATGACAACAGGAAGCCTTTCTTCTTCCAGTCCTTTCTAGTTGCTGAAAAGGAGCACATATCCAAAAGCAAGAGTTACCTTAGACTTGTGATGAGAACATTAGACCTGAGGATAGCCATGGAAAAGTCCTGACTTGGCCCCAGTCGCATGGATGATGCTAAACTCAGAATTTTTGCCGTAAACAAAAGGAAGAATCCATGCCCCCGAAAGTTCATTAAGAAGGTTATTATAACAAAGTTAAGGATGAAAAGCTGCTGCAAAGAAGAACAAACATTAATGGGCAGGAGTATCTACGGCATTACTCTGCCCCATTTATACCTGTGGCCACTGCAGTAACAAACTTGGATCCAAAATGACCATCGGGAGAGAGCCGGCAAATGTTGGGGTGCTTGTTTTGAAAGTCTCCTGCAGTGATGCATTCTTCTGAACTCAGGAAATAGGTGTCCTAAGCCAAGAGAGGCGGTATATCAAATTTTACAGCATGTGTCAAAGCAAGCTTCTATTTCTTCTGCAGAAAATATTAAGAGCTGGGCCAGCAAGATGGCTCAGCAGGTAAAGATGCTTGCTACCAAGACTGACTGACCTGAGTTCAATCCCCAGGCCCCCCATGGTGAAAGGAGAGAAACAACTACAAGCTGTCCTCTGACCTCCACATGGGTGCCGTGGCACCTGTGTGTACACATGCACAATAAATAAATCAAATTAAAATGAAAACAAACAAGCAAACAAGAAAGAGCTCCTAATGCCAGCACTTGGGAAGCAAAGGGAAGTGGAACTCTGTGAGTTTGAGGCCAGCTTAGTCTGTATGGTGAGTTCCAGGCCAGCCAACGCTACATACTGAGATCCTTGTCTCAAAAAAATAAAAAGAGCTAATCTACATCATCTCAAAAATACCTGAGGCAAAACACTGAGACAAACACCTGTAATTCCTAGTCATTAGGGACTCACTAGTTAAAAACCACCCAAACTAGAAGGGCAGAAGGCCCTGGGCAACCCACTCCCACAGGGCTGCAAGTGAAGGTGAATGGGATTTTCTCTGTGGGATAGAATCAATAGGCTGAGACTTAACTAAGAAGAGTGTCTTGAAAGTTATTTGCAAGCTGTGCAGAGACGAGAGATCCATGTCAGCACTACCTTAATGAGGTTTCAGGCCAAGTAACACTCCTGTCTCCATCTCACCTTATTCCGACTGTAACGGACTGTACCCTTTCGGGTATCTTCTGAGACAAGGTCCGTGAATATCCATCCAACCTTAATGGAAAAGGAAAGCATCTTTTGAGTATCTCCATACAACAGATGGCTTCTGTCCAGGAAGCATAAAAGCAGTGCCCTTCAGATAACCCTTCCGGCTCCTGAGCCAGGTAAAGCTGAGAGCACAGTTCCTTGGCTCTGCTGCCAGGGAGAAACTGGCACCTTCCTCTGGTGCTGCCATGACAAACATTCATCCATCAGACAGACTCTGCTTAGGACCACTCAAGCCCACACTTTGATAGAAGTCAGAAGAGGATGTGGCAAGGAGGAGTTTAGGCTCCAAAAAGGAAGACAGACAAGAAGCAAGCAGTCAGGTTTCCTGGGGCAGGTCCTCACAAGGAAGAAACAGATTCCCTGGAAAGAGGCACCTAAGATGAAAGGAGTTGCTACAACAAAGGTCTCAGCTTGCCAGGCAGCAGCATAAGGAGCAGCTGGGGGCACAAGCTCTAAAGCTGCATCATTGGGGCTCCCTAAAAGCCAATCCCAAATGCCCTACAGTGACAAGGTCTGCATGCTCTATCATCTAGGCTTACCTTGGCCTCCAGAGTCACAAGACAGTAAGAGCCTATCAGATTGGAGCTAGAGGACAAGCAAAGCATCCACTTGCATCCTTGGGAAAATTGAAAGATGGCCACCACCCTCTCCAGGAGACCCCAAGATTCAGCTCTTCAAACCACTCCCACAGGACTGGTACACTATGGATCACTACTGTTCTAACAATGCCCAGATGAGCACAAACCAAAAAGGATGGTATCAGAGAAAACAAGCACAGAGGACCCATTTCGTTGGCACAGTCCAAATCAGGCTGAGGTAAGAGCAAGCCAAGGAACTTGGGTTTTGAGAAACTAACTTAAGTAACTTCAGACTTTACATTATGATGTTATAAAACACAAGTCTGGGCCAGTTTCTTTCCTGAACAAAAAGAACTTCCAGAATTTGCACTAAACTATGACCTGCCATTAAGGTGCTGACTCCAGAACCTGTGGGGTATTTTGCCTCAACAAGGTAAAAACTATGCTGTGACTTTCTCAGTCATGTTCCTAGGTTTTCCTGCCCACCTAGAGAGGTAAGATGAAGCAAAACTTACATGGCTACTAATACTGAACTAAACTTCCACAATGTGTTCAAATTCATGATACAATGAGTCTGTAAATTCTAACAAGCCAGGGATGGTAGCACACATCTGTAATCCTCACAGGGGGAGGCTGAGGCAGGAGGATCTAAGTTGAGACCAGTGTGAGCTACAAAACAAGAACAAGTCTTAAAAACAAAAAACACAACCTAGGACCCTTATCAAGAGTGTGAAACCAATGACAGCAATGGACTGAAAGGACTTTCTACTCCTACCTACTCACTGTCCCAGAGACACAAGAAATCCAAAACTGATGCAGGAAGGGTTCCAGCACTGAGCACCTAGGACAGAAAGTGAAGCCAGCCCCGTGAGTACTCCTATAGTGTACAACGTGGCAACTGTCCTCAGGTACTATGACTGGCAAGTTGAAAAGTTGTGTCTTCATATCTTTATTTTGGATTTTATAGTTAAGAGTCTTGCTCTATGCACCAGGCTAGCCTTGAACTCTTGATCATCCTGCCTCAGCCAGCAGAGGGAGGACAGGGGGCAACGACAGGGTTGACACACATGTGCCATAATGCTCACCTTTGCTTTTATACATCAGAAAATGTTCTCACCTCAATCTACGTCAGAGAACATCAAAGCTATTTGCAGCAATGAACACAAATGAGGGTCCAAAGGGGTTGAGACTACACTTGATCTTGTCACAAGGGGTTTGGTCCCAGACCAGACTTAGCCACTCCACCTGTGGATTTCCCCAGTTTGGAGCCCAGGTTTCCCCAAAGGCTACCTGGCTGGCAGAGGTCTCATACCTTCCTCAGGCCAAGTTTGGCAGCAATCTCATCAACCACCTCAGCTTTCGGATCTTCCAGAAGCTCCAGGCTGTTCTGTGTACCAATCTGTGAGGAACCATAGTTAGAAAGCAGTTAGAAGGCAGATTGAAGAGTGGCACTTCTACAACTTCCACCTCAAGCCTCAACCCTGCTGAAACACACAGCTACAAACGTAAATGGGCCCAAGGAAAGCTGGACTGCTGTTTGCTTGAAAGGTGCCTTCACCTGGGGAATGGAGCTGCTCTCAGAACTCCTGTTGATAGGTAATTCTGCTCCAGACAGGTGGCTGGCAGACAGACTGCAGCTGCAAGGTGGCAGACATCCCAGAACCATTTTGGTGCATTGTTCCTCTGGCTCAGTGTCTTGGCTATAGAACCAGGTATTGCCAAGACACTGAGCCAGAGGCACAATCTAACCGAAAATAAACAGATAGCCCAAAGTAATCTGTGCAGTAGGAAGAACATCCAGCTGATAGGCTCTGGGTGTGTCCGGTGCACGTCAACCTAAACTGACAGCTCAGACATGAGATCTGCATCATGATGACCAGAATTTATCCCAGAACTCATGGTGGAAAGAGATAACTGATTCCCAAAAGCTGTCTTCTGACCTCCACTATGTACACACAAAATAAATAAATGTAAAAAATTTAGAGGCAGTCAGGTGGTGGTGGTGTATGCCTTTAATCCCAACACTCAGGAGGCAGAGGCAGAAGAAGTTTGAGGCCAGTCTTGTCTACAGAACGAGTTCCAGGACAGCCAGGGCTATACAGAGAAACCCTGTCTTGAAACAAACAAACAAGAAGAATTAGAGGAAAAGAATTTTTAAGTGATAATAAGTGACACTTCCTGAAATGGACAAAGCTTACCAAAATCTTTCCTCTCCACTTAAATGCAGCCCCAAGGTCATGAGTAAGTACCCTTCTAAGCCAAAACCCCAGTCACAAGGACTTAAAACGCAAAGGAGCTTTAATGGAACTCAGTCCTGTAAACCAGTCAAGTTCTAACAAAACAGCTATGGATTTTATGTTTGCTGGATTTCACCAGGTAGGAAACACTACCACTTTGAGAACATATGTCAAATACCAAGCATAGCATAAATATAAGATGCTTGCCCAATAACATGGTAGCCAGGGCTAACTTTGTATGGGCAGATGGTGTTAAGAGGTCATGGATTTCAACCACTGGGACCTCCAACATGGAAACACTGATACTGACAGTAGCAGTGAGAATGCCAGAAGTTTCTGTTCTTTCCCCCAAAAAGATGTGTTTGTATAGTTGTTGTTTTTTGGGGGAGGGGTGGGGGGTTCTTTTGAGACAGTCTCTGGGTATGTGGTCCTGTCTAGCCTCAGAATCACTGTACACTAGGCTGGCCTGAAAACAACAGCCCACAGCCAGGCGCTAGTGATGTACACCTTTAATCCCAGCACTTGGGAGGCAAAGGCAGGAGAATCTCAGTTTGAGACCAGCCTAGATCTACCAAGTAAGTTCCAGGACAGCCAGGGCTACACAGAGAAATCTTGCCTCGAAGGGGGGGGGGTGGGGGGGTGCTGCGACCATCTCCTGCCTCTACCCTCCCCAATGCTAGGATTAGTGGTGTTGGCTACCACATCCTGCCTTTTTTTTTTTTTTAAAAGACAGTTTCTCACTTTTTAATCTAGACTGGACTCAGATCACTACGCAGCATAGGCTGACTTTGAACTTCATTCAATTCTCCTGTCTTGGCCTCCCAAGTGCTTGGATCTAAGGGATGAGTATCCACACTGGGCTTCAATTATGCTTTTAATAGAACTGCTACACTATCCATGACAGAAACTTACAAAACCAAGCTGAGGCTCTGTGCTTATAAAGCAGCACTCCAATCAGAGAATACTCCACGATCCAAGGTCTGTATAAATAGGTTTCTCTGTAGGGTCTCCGTTACCAGTGACCATTTCTTTGTAAACAAAGTATCATAAAAGACTTCTACAATTATCTTGGTGGTAGTGGCCCACACCTTTAATCCAAGTACTCAGGAGGCAGAGGCAGGGAGATCTCTGTGAGTTCGAGGCCAGGATGGCCTACAAAGCGAGATCCAAGACAGTCAGAACTGTTACACAGAGAAACCATGTCTTGAAGAAAAGAATAACAAAAAACAACACAAAACAAAAAAACAAAACCCTCAGAGAACAACAAAAAAAAAGACTTCAATTTACAAATAGCTCAATACAAATGCTAAAATGTCAAAGTGGGGTGGCACACACAAGAAATCCTTGTTACAAAGGCAGACAGGCACATGCACTTCTGCAGAGGCCATCCACTGTACTCCTACAGGCGTGTCTGCAGACCCTGAATTGTGCCCCAGGATCAGATGGGGCCCTGGGTCAGATGATCTACAAAGCAAACCAAGTGACCTCTAGAACACTGAGGTAGAAGAAAAGTGGTTAGTGAGATTTGCCACTAAGCCTGGTAACCTGAGTTTGATCCCTGGAACCCACACAGTGGAAGGAGAGAACTAACTCCAGGTTTTCCTTTGACCTCCACACATGTACTGTGGCATGCACAGACACACATATATAGAGACACAAATATACTAATAAAGAGAAAAAGAGCCAGGAGTGATGGTGCCGGCCTTTAATCCCAACACTCGGGAGGCAGAGGCAGGTGGATCTCCAAGTTCGAGGCCAGCCTGGTCTAAAAAGCAAGTTCCAGGACAGCCAGGGCTGTTACACAGAGAAATCTTTTCTCAAAAAACCAAAAAAAAAAAACAAAAAAAACCAAAAAAAAAAAACAACAACAACAACAAAAAACACAACGAATCTGTTCCTATATATCTGTTTCCTGTTGGCAGTCAAATTCTCATTTTTTTTGATTCAAGGTCTCATGCATCCCAGGCTGGCCTCCACCTCAATATGTAGCTAAGGATGAGCTTAAACTTCTGATTCTCCTGCCTTCATCTCTTCAATGCTGGGATTACAGGGATATACCACCACACACAGACTATAAAGTGGTAGGGACTGAACCCTGGGCTTTGTGAATGCTAGGCAAGTACTCTACCAAAGGAGCTATATCCCTACCCTGTGACATAAGGCTGTGATCTTAATTTTCTAGTATGGATGTGCATATACTGTGTAATGTGTGCATGCTCAAGAGTGTATAGCAAGAGACAGAAAAGCTGTGGAAAAAGCAAATTAAGAGAGGCCATCTAGAAAGGGTACATCCCAGCCTCACACACGGTAGATCCTGAACTCATATACCTGAGGAGGCTCATAAATTGCAGCCACTTCAGCCCTGATGCCAAGGGGAATGTCCTTGTGCTCTGTGTACCGTCCGTATAAATACCCGAAATGCTGATTTCCTGTCTTTCTCCAGAAGTCAAGGAAGCGGTCAGCAACAGTGTGATTCTCAAACATGATATTGTCCACATGTCTGTATTTCTGTAGAATTAACAAACATAGGTTTAAGTGGGAAAAAAAAAAACATTCCATCACAAACAATGTTATTTTTTTCAAGAAAAAAAAATCTAGTGAAAACATTATCTAGATTTTTGTTAAGATTTAGTTTTGTTTTTTATGTACAGTAGTGTTTTGCTTGTCTGCACCACCCACGTACACGGTGCCCTTGGAGGTCTAGGACTGTGGTTACAGACAGGTGTGAAATACCATGTGTGTGCTGGGAACTGAACCTGGGACCTCTGCAGCCATCGCCCCAGACCTGATTGTTTTATTTCAGCTTGGACCCAGCCTTATCTAGTTCTTTCAACAAGGTAAACAGGCTTGGGGGTGTAGTTCAAAGACATGGCCACTGGTAGATCACTGACTTGCCTAGCATGTGCACTGGAGTTTAAGCCCCTAAAAACAACAAACAAAACCCAAATTCAAGAACCTACTCTGATCCATCCCAGCACTCAGGAGGCTGATGCAGGAAGAAGACTGCCATGAGTTTGAGGCCAAACTGGACTAAAGGAAACAGCTGAAGACTGCTTCTAAAACGGGAGGAAGGGAGGCAGGGAAGGAGGGAGGGAGGGAGGGAAACTGCTTTGTTCTTTAGAGATCAAGGCAACAGGGAAAGGAGGATTTCATCAATTAATAGTCTGAGCAGATCTCTGAACAGATGTCTGAATCTATATTACCAGCTCCCATGTAACATGTTCTTAAAGGCAAAGTCACAACCACTCAACATTTGAAAGTCTCCAAGAAAATCCCACCTCCCAAAATAAACAACAACAAAATAACTAAAATAAATTTAAAAGGAAGAGGGGGCCTGAAGAGATGGCTCAGTGGTTAAGAGCACTGGCTTCTCAGTCAGAGGACCAGATGTTAGTAGGTTCACAGCGCTCACAGTGACTTGTAATTGCCTGTAACTCCAGTTCTGGACTTCCAACACCCTCTTCTACCGCATGCACACACCATACATACATACATGCAGGCAAATACACTCATATATAAAAAGTAAAAAATAATAAATATTTTAAAATGCCTTTTAAAGAAAATCCATCCTCTGCACAAGCCAACCAAATGGAATCAAAACTCTAAGCCCCACACCTGGAAGCACTAGAAACTTATCTTTCATTTACAACTCAAAGAAAGGTAGATGGTTACATCTAAAAACACCAGAGGGCTGGAGAGATGACTCAGCAGTTAAGAGCACTTGCTGCCCTTCCAGAGAACAACCCAAGTTCTCTTCCTAGCACCCACATCAGGAAGATTAAAAACTCCCTGTAATTTTAACTCCCTCTTCTGCCCTATTCAGGTACCTGCACACATGCTACAGACACACAATGTACGTGTAACTAATGCCAGGTGTGGTGGCACATCCCTGTAATCCCAGCACTTGGGAGGCAGAGGCAGGTAGATCCTTGAGTTCAATGCCATCCTGGACAGCCAGGCCTACACAGAGAGACCCTGTAGGGGGAAGCTTCTCAGTCCCACCCTGCCCCACAGTCTGGACAAATCTCCCCCACCCACAGTCCTGCAGCTGCTTATAAAATAATTACTCAGAGGCTTAATATTAATTACAAATTATATGGCCTATGGCTCAGGCTTCTTGCTAGCTAGCTCTTACAATTAAATTTAACCCACTCCTATTAGTCTACGTATCTCCATGTGTTGTGTGACTTTACCTGTGTTGCATTACAACTTGGCTTCTCTGGGCGGCTCTCAGCATCTTCCCCGACTCTGCACTTCTTCTCTCTGTATCTCTGCTTGAATTTCCCACCTGCCTCTAAGCTGCCTTGCCATAGTCCAAAGTAGCTTATTTATTAACCAATGAGAGCAACATATATTCACAGTGTACAGAAAGACATCCCATAGCACTTACCCTTTCCTGTCTAATCAAAAAGGAAGGTTTTTACTTTAACATAGTAAAATTATATATAACAAAACAGTTATCAAGCAAGAGTAACAGTTACAATATCTAGTCTACTTGTATTTGGCAAAATTAAAGAAAATATTCTATCATCTATTCTATATTGTGAGTCTAAAGTTTTATATCAAATTTACCTTTTATCATAACTAAGGAAAACTATAACTATCTAGTCTTCAATTCCATCAAAGACCCCAGAAGGATATAATATTACCTAAGCAAACAGGAAGTGCATTGAAAGCAACTTCCAAAACTCTAGAAATGACAAGAGA
Source organism: Peromyscus californicus insignis (assembly GCF_007827085.1). Lineage (NCBI taxonomy): Eukaryota > Metazoa > Chordata > Mammalia > Rodentia > Cricetidae > Peromyscus > Peromyscus californicus. Next base: position 1,759,900 of record NW_026294551.1, on the reverse strand, counting down.
CATCTGGTTGCTTGGACAGTCACCCAAAGTTCCTATGCAACATTGGGGCACCCATCTTCAGCCTAAAGGCCTAGCGTCTCTGGCAGACTTTTTGGTGAAGCAGGAAATTTGAAGGATTGACTCGCCTATTGGCAAAATTCATCAGTTGTTTCTCCCTGTGTCCTGCAAAATGTCTCCTCTGTGAAGCAGGAACCTGAAGGGCCTTGCAAAGTTCAGTGGTCACCTTCCTATGGGTCCTGCATATCCAGTTTATATAGCGTCCTGTCAAGCAGTCGAGGCAAGAGTATTTTTTTGTCCAGTGGCTAACTTTTGCCATAAAGAAAGCACTCCATACATGGACTTTCTTCAATGCCCATTATCTTCTCTGAAGTAGCTTGGTGCTGCCAGGAGCAGACATGTCTCAATGTCCAGAAAATTCTAAGTTCTTAAAACATTTTTTTTTTTTTAAAGATTTATTTATTTATTATGTATACAGTATATATGATTGCAGGCCAGAAGAGGGCACCAGATCTCATTACAGGTGGTTGTGAGCCACCATGTGGTTGCTGGGAATTGAACTCAGGACCTCTGGAAGAGCAGTCAGTGCTCTTAACCTCTGAGCCATCTCTCCAGCCCTCTTAAAACATTTTAACTGCCATATTCTGTAGGTCTTTGAAGTGGTTTTGATTAGACAGAAAAGGGGAAGTGCTGTGGGATGTCTTTCTGTATGCTGTGAATATGTGCTGCTTTAATTGGTTAATAAACAAAGCTGCACTGGCCTATGGCAGGGCAGAATGGAGCCAGGGGGGAGATCCAAGACGGACAGAGGGAAAATGCAAGGTCAGGGAGACGCTGTGAGCCACCACCAGGAGAAACAAGATGTGAGAGAGCAGGTAACACCATGGCCACGTGGCAAAACATAGATTAATAGAAATGGGTTAATTTAAGATGAAAGAGCTAGCTAGCAAGAAGCCTGAGCCATAGGCCATATAGTCTGTAATTAATATTAAGCCTCTGAATGATTGTTTTATAAGTGGCTGTAGGACCTCAAATGGGAGAGATTCATCTGGACCTTAGGGCCAGGCAGAACCAGAGAAACTTCTGGCTACGAAACCCCATCTCGAAAACAAACAACTATAACAAAAAACCCACAAAACAAAAAATCATGTAACTAAAAACATAAACAAATAAATGAATGAAGCGCCACAGAATTTGCCATGAAGGAAGTGTCCATTTGTTAGGCATGAAAACAATCTCAGGGACATAGGTAGCCTCACCTGTCTGTTCAGCGTGATGGCACTAGGTTGGCATTTGGTGCAGATACCATTTGGCCATGGGAGGTGTCCCTCACACCCTGACTTAATCTTGCAGCTGATGTTCTCCAGGGCAACAAACTTCCCCCTAAGGGAGAAGACAAGAGACTGAGTTAAACACAATAGTGGGGATTCAGGCAGGAGACAAGAAGGGTGAGTGAGACATCTTACACCCACTGGACAGTGCACCTAGGGGGCAAGAATGCAAGACAATGCACTAAAACCACTCTAATTCAAAGTTCCCCAATTTTTACGGTGCCTCGTAGTGAGACACATAGCTCTCTTTCTACAGAAATCCAGTTTTTGTTCTCAGCTCTTTCCCACACCCATCAGGTTCTCAAGAACACTGGTGAATACCTATTATCTAACTTGTGCCACCAAGGGAAAAGGAAGTTTATCAGTGACTGATGACTTTATTAGCCCAGTATCTACTCATTTGTAAACCATCTTTATTCTTAGGAAAAATCTGATTAGGATACAGAACAATAATATATTCATTCTATTTGCTTTTAGCTAAAAGCAAAAAGCACTGTCTTTGGATATCAATGAGGAAGTACTGGGCCTACCACTGATAGGGAATTTCTGTACAAGTGATGTTGGTTTCCTCAATCACAGAATGCCCCCATTAATTCCACCTTTTTCCTTTGTAATAGTTATTACATTTTATATATATAGTGTGTATATGTGTATGTGCATTCACACATGGATGTACACATGAAGGTGAGAGGTCAATTTGCAACAGCTGGTTCTCTCCTTCCACCATGTGGGTCCTGGCTGGGGATTGAACTTACAACTTAGGTCATCAGACTTGATAGTAAATGTTACCATGTCATCTCACCAACCTCAATTTTCTTTCTTACTCTCCCCTAGCTTTATTAAAACATAACTGACCCAAAAACTTATACATATTTAAGTTGTAAAATGTGACATTTGTTTTGTAAATAAAAATTGTATGTTTTTGGTGTTCATGATAATTCAATATACTTATATGCTATGAAGGCTAACTTGAGGTGAATTAAGACTATCTTACCTCGCTGGGCAGTGGTGGCATACGCCTTTGATTCCAGCACTCAGGAGGCAGAGGCAAGCGGATCTCAATCAAACAAACACTAGTCTTAGTTCACCTTCTGGCCACCAGCACTCAGGTAAAGAGGAGGCTGTCTGTGCCGTCCACCTGACCAAGTATGTTAACTAAAGCCCCTGTGGTACCAGAATACAACCCGTAAGTGTTGTGGCTTCACCCCCTTTACAGTTGTAAAAGTGAACCTGACAAACAGGCAGAGCCCTGGGGAAAGAGCAGGCAGGAGCTAAGATTGGTGAGCTGAGATCCTTATGGGGTAGCTGTCTTTCTGAAAAGCAGAAGATGGTTCAGACTCAGGGATTCACCAGGCCATTCCACATCTACCATCAGTTGTGAGTCTGTCTGTTTCTCTGCGTACTGTGGATATACAGCAGGACAGATGTACAGCAGGACATCTGCCAGACTCTCTCCCCCGGTTCTAGAACAGACAATATTCAAGACTACTGCTCTCTGCACTGCCTTCCTTTACTTTTGCATTTCCATGACCAGTAACTATAAACAAAACCATCAGAAATGCATGAAGAGTTTGAGTGCTAGGGCCAGAGTGGATACTTACTTGTCTGCCCCTCCAGTCAGCTTCCGGATGTAGGCATGGAAGGACATGTGCTTCACAGGAGGCTCCAAGTGGTTCAGATAGTCCTCATCAAATGGCTATTAATAATATACAGGAAATGAGTGGTCATGGGTCTGCCAGGGTACATGAAACTTCAATCTTACTGTGCGGGGAATCAGACCAGACAGCACAGAGATATGGAGGGAGGCTAAGCTAGGTCTTCACTACTTCAAGGTCAGAATCAAGTTCTTTTCTGTTACATTTTCATGGTAAAATGAACTCCTATTAAAGACAAAAGCTCTAAGAAAATTTTGCAAAGTCACAAAAGGCCTGAGGATACAGCTTAGTAGCAAAGCCCTGAGTTCAATCCTCATTAACACACACACACACACACACACACACACACACACACACACACACACACACACACACACACGAGAAACAGACAGACAAATCAACAGCAGACATAAGCCTCAGACATGGTAAATCAAAACCATGACAAGTAGGAACCGAGAAGCCCAGCTATGTGTCAGAGAATAATTACCTAGGAAGACAACTGTACATATTCTTCACCAGCAACACAATGCCTCAGCCATTCACAATCCCCCTAGAAGGTCACTCCCATAAATAAGTCTCAGATTCTCTGTGCCACTTGTACTATTGGGAATACAAGACCCAAGACAATAAATAGAAAAATTCTTTTAAGAGCCACAACACCCACGTTTAGGGACCAGAAAGTGCTGAGATAGCTCTATCAGCAGCCAACCACACTGCCCAGCCAAGAACTCCCTCTGCACAGACTTACCTCCAACGGAACACAATGGACACACTTCCCCAAGGGGCCATGGCGACATCTGGAGGGTGCACAGGGTCAAAGAAAAGCACAGGGACATCAAGGTTATTTTCTGTTGCTACTTCTCAAGATTTTTTTTTTTTTTTTTTTTTTTTTTTTTTTAGTTTTTAGAGACAGGGTTGCTCTGTGTAGCTTTGCGCCTTTTCCTGGAACTCACTTGGTAGTCCAGGCTGGCCTCGAACTCACAGAGATCCACTTGGCTCTGCCTTCCAAGTGCTGGGATTAAAGGCCTACTTCCCAAGATTTTTGATATTTAAAATGAACATCACACTTTGGTAAAATGCTTCCCTACAAATAATTACTGTTGATGGTACAAAGATAAATGTTCCCATTGTAATAGTTATTATTTATTCTGATATGTATCAGAAAAAAAATACTACATGGGATGACACAAGCCTGTAACCCCAGCACTCAGGAGGCAGAGGCAAAAAGACTCAACTAAGTTCAAGGCCAGTCTGACTGACAGGGAGAACATGTCTCAAAAGAGAACGGGAAAGGGTAGAGGGAAACAAAGAACGGGGTGGAGAGGAGAAGAAATGGAAAGTGAAAAACCTGCCACATTAAACCTGTGGTTTCATGAATAGTAACTGCTTAAAATGACACTAACTAAAAATAAAATAGTGCTTATCAAACACACAATGTGATGATCCCTCTTTAGCATAAAAAACAAAAATGTTCTGAAGTCACATTAAATAAAAATGTTACGGAAAAGCTGGGCAGTGGTGGTGCACACCTTTAATTTCAGCACTTGAGAAGCAGGGACAGGCAGATCTTTGTGAGTTTGAGACCAGTCTGATGTATACATTGAATTCCAGGACAGCCAGAGCTGCACAGAAAAACCCTGTCTTGGAAACCCTACCTCCCTAAAAAGCAAATACTTCATGGCTAGGGCAGAAACCCTGACATACCACATAAGCAGCCCTTAGTCTGAAATGTGTACATCACGCACACTCAGTAAACACATAAGGATGCCAGGATCAAGGGGTTTGGGATAGACAACGTACAACAAATGGAGAGATGCTTAAGTGTATAAGGGCACAGTGGCATCATTAGGACAGTCAAACTGTTTGAAGTCCTGCTAAGGTTCAAATGGGGTCAGAATTCTAAGATGCATGTGATTTATAAGAAACAGAAGAGCAAGACTAGCTGGGCAGTGGTGGCACAAGAGGCTCAGGAAGGAGCTGGTGGGTGCTTTGCCTAACCCTGATGTGGTGGCGCATACCTTTAATGCCAGCACTCAGGAGGCAGAGGCAGGCAGATCTCTCGTGAGTTCAAGGCCAGCCTGGTCTATACAGTGAATTCTTAGACAGCCAGGGCTCACAGAGAAACCCATCTTGAAAAACCAAAAAAGAAAAAAGAAAAGAGGTAGATTCTGTATTTCCTATGTCAGTAAGAGGCAGGGGTATTTCTGAAGAGCAGAATTAACACATAGGTGAGCGCATGCTCTAAAAGATAGCTAATGGAGACATGAAAGCCCAGATCATGGTGAGTTCCCGGGAACAAACACAAATAGAAGGCATCTTAGAGGCTCCAGCCATTGTGGCTGAGCAGCATTTGTGCCTATTCCATCTTACAAAAAAGTTGCTGATCTAGCATTTAGATCTTTCACCTTTACCAGATACTTACTAGCATAGAACTTGTTTAAATTTTTTTTTTTTGAGACAAGGTTCTCATAAGCTATGAGAACTATGTAAACTACACTGACCTTGAACTTGACCAGTCCTCCTGCTTTTGCCCCCAAGTGCTAAGATTACAAAAGCTCTTAAATATTTCCTTTAATGATCCATTAAGAGCTCCACAGGCAGGAGCCTTACTTATAGAGCACTTACAGCTGTGGGTCCCGGCTCCTATAAATCTTCCCGTCCTGCTTGCTGAGATATTGATCGATCTCATCTTCAACCACATTAGGAGCACCAAAGGCCTTTAACCCTAGTGAGGTCGATGTCTCCATTTCAGACGAAGGTCCAGCAAGGCTTGAGGGAAACAGGAACAACAAATCGCCATGCCTGTTCAAAGGACAAAACATCAAATGCCATCCTTTCCTCCAAAATCAAACCACATAGTTTAGTGTGGATATGTGGATCCTGATAGCTTCAAAGACAATGCTACAGTCTAAAGCTCTACATAGGGAAGTTCCTGATTTTAAGAGAATAGAACTATTTGTTTCTTGGCATTATACACATCAGTACAGATTCTCGGAAATCTAACTTCTCTCACCAATTTATTTTAAAAGCTATGAGGGCCAGGCAGTAGCAGTGCACACCTTTAATCCCACCACTTGGGAGGCAGAGGCAGATGGATCTCAGTGAGTTCAAGGCTAGCCTGGTCTACAAAGCGAGTTCCAGGACAGACAGGACTGCTATACAGAGAAAGTCTGTCTCAAAAAACCAAAAGACTGACCTGTAGGCAAGCCCGTGGAGCATTTTCTTGATTAGCAACTCATGTGGAAATGTCCAGCCCATTTATTGGTGGTGCTACCCCTGGCCAGATAGTCCTGGAGTGTTTAAGAAAGCAAGCTGAACAAGCCATTAAGAATGAGCATTTTGAGGCTGGAGAGATGGCTCAGAGGTTAAGAGCACTAACTGCTCTTCCAGAGGTCCTGAGTTTAATTCCCAGCAACCAGATGGTAGCTCACAACCATCTATAATGAGATCTGGTGCCTCTTCTGGCTTACAGGCATACATGTAGGCAGAATACCGTAATCATGACAAATAAATAAAACTTTTTTTTTTTTCCTAAAGAATGAGCATTTCGGCAGAGCCAGGTGGATCTCTGTAGCCAGCCTGGGCTACAGAGTGAGTTCCAGGAAAGGCTCCAAAGCTACACAGAGAAACCCTGTCTCAAAAAAAAACAAAACAAACAACAGCAAAAAAAGAGGCCGGGCGGTGGTGGTACACGCCTATAATCCCAGCACTCAGGAGGCAGAGGCAGGTGGATCTCTGTGAGTTCGAGGCCAGCCTGGTCTACAGAGCTAGTCCAGGACAGGTCCCAAAGCTACAGAGAAACCTTGTCTCAAAAAACCAAAAAAAAAAAAAAAAAAAAAAGCAAAAAAAGAATGAGAGTATTTCTTCATGGCGTCTGCTTCAGTTCCTGCCTTGCCCTTCCCTCAGTGGACTATGACCCAGGATATGTAAACCAAACAATCCCCTTCCTCCCCAGCTGCTTTTGGTTGTGGTGTTTTATTACAGCAACAGAAATCCTAGATAATGACTCATAAAAAAAAAAAAAAAAAAAAACACATCTCACTACGTAGCCTAGGCTGGCCTCAAACTCAGTATCCTCCTGCCTCTACTTACTAAGTGCTAAGATTACAGATGTGTGCTACCAGTTTGGCTTCATATTCCCCAGGGAGATAGGCTCACCATGCTAAGGGGCAAGTCTGCTGGTTTCTGCCACTGTGAAGAACATATCCACAAACGGATGCCAACACTCACTCTGATAAGGCAGATTCCTAGGCACAGCCTTTTGTTCCAAGACTGTGGAAGGTCTGCTATCCTAAAGAGCTGCCACAAGTCTACTTGCTGTGTGCTCTAACTTGACATGACTTGTAGCTAAAGGATTTTCCCATCGTGGGTCATGCCTGACCAGAGATGGCTTGTGGCACTAAATCAGCTCCAGCCTCTGAAGACAGGAGCCGACAGAACATTTGGCAAACTTTCAGCTGCCATCAACAGGACGCACAAGAAAACAGCTGGCCCAGTGCTGAACAGCAAACCAAAGGAAGAGCAGAATCTGCAAGTGCGAACACTGCAAGACATGCAGCCCCCCAGGAGCATGGCTGCAGCTCTTGAGAGCTGCTCTCGCCTTCTTATTCCTCCATAATTCATAGGCAATAAAACTGCCAAACTGTAACCAGGAGTTCTGCTTCTAGCAGGGGATTAGATAATCCTAAACACCCTCTATCTATGAACTACTTGGCTCAGACCCTGGACCAGTTTTAACAAATATACTGTAAAAATGCTGCTGAGCTCTAAAGGTACAGAATACCCAGGGTTCCCAAAGCTGGCAGTGAGGTCAGTAGGAACAGAAGAGGACACAGCCACAGTCCCTTGGCCAAGGCCAGGATCAAGAACTTGATCAAGACTTCGGTGTTCACTAGACAACAGATTAGGCCTGGAGCTCCCTGCCCCATAAAACTGTTAGCCTGGCCGGACGGCACACCTTTAATCCCAGCACTCAGGAGGCAGAGCCAGGCGATCTCTGTGAGTTCCAGGCCAGTCTAGTCTAGAGTGAGTTCCAGGACAGGCTCCAAAGCTATGCAGAGAAACCCTGTCTCAAATAAACAGAAACAAAAACAAAAGCAAGCAAACAAACAAAAGACTGTTAGCCTGAAATTCCCACATAAAGCCAAATGATTAGCCAGGTTTGCCAGTGCACACCTGTAATCCCAGCACTAAGGACAGTGACAGCAAGAGGATTACAAATTCAGGGTACTTTAGCTTCACTTCAAGATCAAGACCAGCCTGGATTACATGAGACCCTGTCTTAAAAAAAAAAAAAACAAAACAAGGGCTGGAGAGATGGCTCAGAGGTTAAGAACACTGGCTGTTCTTCCAGAGGTCCTGAGTTCAATTCCCAGCAACCACATGGTGGCTCACAACCATCTGTAGTGAGATCTGGCTCCCTCTTCTGGCCTGCAGAACACTGTATACATAATAAATAAATAAATCTTTAAAAAAAAAAAAACAAGCCAGGGGGTGGTGGTGGTGGATGTCTTTAATCCCAGCACTCCGCAGGCAGAGGCAGGTGGATCTCTGTGAGTTTGAGGCCAGCCTGGTCCACAGATTGAGTTCCAGGACAGGCTCCAAAGCTATGCAGAGAAACCCCGTCTCAAAAAACAACATCAACAAAAAAAATCACGGGCCGGGCGGTGGTGGCGCACGCCTTTAATCCCAGCACTCGGGAGGCAGAGCCAGGCGGATCTCTGTGAGTTCGAGGCCAGCCTGGGCTACCAAGTGAGTTCCAGGAAAGGCACAAAGCTACACAGAGAAACCCTGTCTCGAAAAACCAAAAAAAAAAAAAAAAATCACAAGCAAACAAAAAACCCAGGTGACTAAGGGAAGTCTGAACAACTAAGAGAATCCAGGAGGTCAAAACAGGAGCCAAGAAGAAATCCAGTCTGCTTCCACCAGAAGCACAGCAGGGAAGTTACCTCCAAGGCTCTAAGCAGAGGCCTGCATATGGGAGTGGAATCTGGGCTGTTTGGGGATCTGGAAGACCAAAACCAGAAAGGCGTGCAGTCTTAGCTCCATAGCACCCCCTTGTGCTTACACAGCAAATGCCACTAAAATGAACTTGCATCGAATAGAACTATGCTTCCTCACACCTCTCCCAATAAAAAACCAAAGATACAAGGGAAATAAAATCCCTCAAGCAAGAGCAGACAGAAACAAGTGCTGAGAGAGAGGGAGGAAGGCCTAGGATTCAAACGCTGGAATTACAAGACACAAACACAAACTCCAGAGAATGGAACAGAAACCTTCCAAGAAAGAGCTAGGAGTGATATGGAACCTTAAAGTGCTACATACCAACAGCTCAGTGTGAAAGGGAATCAAACAATGTTTTGGCTAGCCCTGTAAATCAGCTACTCAGGAGACTGAGACAGAAGGCAAGTCCGAAGCTAGCCTGGGCAACACAGAAAGACTGTCTCAAAATAAAAAGTTTAAAAGTCGGGAGCAGAGACCTGGAGTCACAGCTCAGTGGTATAGCACTTGCCTGGTGTTCATAACAGTACTTACTGCAAGTTGATAGCAGTACTGAAAAAAAAAAAAAAAAAACAGGGTATTTAAAGTGAAAGTGCTACAGTGGTATGCATCTGTAGTCTGAAGCAGGAAAATTCCAACTCAAAAAATAAAACAATATGAAAAGTGAAAATAGACGTGCTATACTCCTAAACAAGAGGGCAACACCCAGAGACTGTCGTGTTAACCAATCAGGGCTCCACATTCAACATGAAGAGCAAGGAACTGAGATCAAGGAGAGCAGTTGTGGATGCAGCCCACAACGAGGGGTGGAGTGAGGGACAGTCTCAAACTCACCATCCTCCCTAGTCTCCCAAGACTGTGTGTCAGTAAACTCAATTCAGACTTCTTCTTTCTGAGTTTTTGTTTTGTTTTTTTTTCTTTTTCCTGTAGCTGAGGACTGAACCCAGGGCCTTAGCGCTCTACCACTGAGCTAAATCCCCAAACCCACCCCCCTAAGTTTTTTTTTTTAAATAATTTATTTTTATTTTATGTGCATTGGTGTTTTTGCCTACATGTATGTCTGTGTGAGGGTGTCAGATCTTGGAGTTGTAGACAGCTGTGAGCCATTATGTGGGTGCTGGGAACTGAACCCAGGTCCTCTGGAAGAGCAGTCAGTGCTCTTAACCACTGAGCCATATCTTCAGCCCCTCTTTTTAATTTTTTTGAGACAAGGTCTCACTATGTAGCTCTCGTTGTCCTTTACTTTCATGTATTTTTAAAATATTTCAAATTTTGCCAGGCGGTGGTGGCGCACGCCTTTAATCCCAGCACTCGGGAGGCAGAGCCAGGCGGATCTCTGTGAGTTTGAGGCCAGCCTGGTCTACAGAGCAAGATCCAGGAAAAGGCGCAAAGCTACACAGAGAAACCCTGTCTCAAAAAACAAAAAAAAAAAAAAAAAAAAAAAAAACAAAAATTCAAATTTTATCTTGTAGGTCAGTGGTGGCACATGTCTTTAATCCTAGCACTTGGGAAACAGAAGCATTGGAGTCAGATCTCTGTGAGTTCAAGGACAGCCTGGTCTACAGAGATAGGTCCAGGACAGCCAGGGCCACATAGAGAAACCCTGTCTCGAAAAAACAAAAACCAACCCACCCCCCCCCCAAAAAAAAAGGTTTACCTCATGGGCAGGGCTTGGTGGTGCTTTAATCCCAGCACTTGGGGTGTTTGAACACTTGCCTAACATGCCCCAGCTGGAGAGATGGCTCAGCATCTCTGAGTTTAATTACCAGCACCTACATCAAACAGCCCACAACCACCTGTAACACACACAGACACACTCACATACACATTAAAAAAAAGTGTCACAAAAGCCATAGCCATTGTTCTTACTACACTCATGTGAAAGAGGCACTGCTGTTATAAGGACAGCAAGACCCAGTGAAATGAGGAAACTTTCCAAGGCTCACAGGCGGGAGGGAATGTGAAAAATGACTCTGGGAGCTGGTGAGACGGCTCCGTGAATGAAGGGGCCTAAGACAAGTCCAACGACCTGAGTTTAGCCTCCAGGACCAAAAGGAGAAACTCAATTCCCCAAATTGTCCTGCGACCTTACACTCGAGAGCATGCTCATACATGTGCACACGCACAAATAAAATATAATAGATTTTGTTGTTGTTGTTGTTTTGAGACAAGGTCTCAATACATAGCTCTGGCTGTCCTGGATCTCATTATGTAGACCAGGCTGGCCTCAAACTCACAGAGAACTGCCTGTTTCTGCCTCCCAAGTGCTGGCATTAAAGGTGTGTGCCTCTATTCCTGGCTATATAAAGTTTTTTAAAGAAATGATTGATTTTCAAAATTTGAAAACCCTTCACCAGGACGCAGCTCAGGGGTAAAGGAGTGACTACCATGTTCTAGACAAGAGGTTCCACTTCCAGCTCCATAAAAAAACTAAAGGCTGGCCAGGCGGTGGTGGTGCACCCCTTTAATCCCAGCACTCAGGAGGCAGAGTCATGCAGATCTCTGTGAGTTTGAGGCCAGCCCAGTCTACATAGCGAGATCCAGGACAGGCACCAAAACTACACAGAGAAACCTTGTCTCGGAAAAAAAAAAACAAAAAACTAAAGGCCAATCTGATCTACCTATCTAGCAAAATCTTACCCCCAAATAAATTAAAAACACAAACACACAAACAACCAAACTTTCCTAAAGCTCAAAGAAAATATGTCCTTGGCCACCCTGGAAATGGTCACAAATAACAATAATGAAAGACACTAACTAATTATAGGGATAGGCAAACAGGGACCAAGTCTTTGCAGAACAAATAAATGATATCACTATATATTTCTGTTCGCCACATATCCTAATCTATGATAAAAGTGGTAAAATTGCCAGAATAGCCTACTGTTCTGTTCTGTCTAATAAACAGGCATGCAGACAAATGCCTACAGACTGAGCCATGCATGCAGGTAAACACTCATACACACAAAATTAAAAAAAAAAATAGACTGTTCACTAATGCAGATGCCCAGTTTAGACGAGGCTGAACAAGCTTGTCTATAAAAAGCCAAAGAGCAAACATTTTGAACTCTGCAGGCTACGTGTTATAATCACTCACCTCTGAACTTACAGCATGAAAGTAGTCACAGACATGACTGCGTTCCAATAATACCATAAACAGGAGTGTGAGTCAGAGGCCTTTCCCAAAGCCTCACTGACAAGTGAAAATGGACCACCATATCTCCCTGTCTTCTTAGTAAGCAGGGCTGACATGGCATGATCTCTTCCCAAATATTTGCGCTCTAAGTAAGTCCTCTGCTCCAGACAAGACGTTGACTCTACTTCAGATATGGATCCAAGACCATAACTTCTCCTAACACCATTCCAGAATTCCATAGTCAAACCTGCTCAAGGCTAACTGCTGGTCTAGTACAGCTGTTGTACACCAGTCAAGCAACACAATCTCTGTCTGTGAGCAGTTAACAGGGCCATAATTATAGTAGTATGCTGTGGGATGTTCTGTATGGCAAATGTGTTGCTAATTAGTCAATAAATAAAACACTGATTGGCCGTTGGCTAGGCAGGAAGTGTAGGCGGGGCAAGGAGGAGAATAAAGCTGGGAAGTGGAAGGCTGAGTCAGAGAGACACTGCCAGCTGCCACGATGAGAAACAGCATGTGAAGATACCGGTAAGCCACGAGCCACGTGGCAAGGTATAGATTAATAGAAATGGGTTAATTTAAGCTGTAAGAACAGTTAGCAAGAAGCCTGCCACGGCCATACAGTTTGTAAGCAAAATAAGCCTCTGTGTTTACTTGGTTGGGTTTGAAAGGCTGTGGGACTGGCAGGTGAGAGAGATTTGTCCTGACTGTGGGCCAGGCAGGAAAACTACAACTACAGTAGTACCCAGAGGATAAGGGAAATCCAGGCAGCCTCAGCTGGAGCATTGGACCTAGTCCCTCCTGCTGCCTATCTTCCACTAGCTGGACACTTACTTGATTTTTAGCAAATGAAGGGATTTGCTGGACGATGCTGTTATCTCTCCGGTCTTGTTTCTATTGATGTAAACTGAGAAGCCGTTGTTTTGGAATCCAAACTCCTTTGCAACCTACAAGCCCCAAACAACAGAAATGTAATGAAACATCCAAGCTGATATACCACAGGCTGCCAAGACCACTGGAAAACACATGGTAAAGTTAGGAAGTGCTCACCAGACAGACCCCTTGTCATTTCACTCTGGAGAAAAATTGTAGTCATCATACCAGTGCCAATTCAAATAAGTGGCCCACGGGAAACAAAGGTCTTGTATAAACATGTAAGAGGCCGGGCGGTGGTGGCGCACGCCTTTAATCCCAGCACTTGGGAGGCAGAGCCAGGTGGATCTCTGTGAGTTCGAGGCCAGCCTGGGCTATCAAGTGAGTTCCAGGAAAAGGCGCAAAGCTACACAGAGAAACCCTGTCTCGAAAAACAAAAAAACAAAACAAAACAAAATAAACATGTAAGAGATGAAACTAGCCAAAGTCAAGGCCACGTGTGGCAAGTTAATCGCTCCTTTTTAATCAAGAGTAAAAACCCAATTCCAATCATAAAACCTAACAGAGAAAAAAATGGAGTATAGAATGATGTCACCAATCAAGAAAAGTCAGGTGCTAGGCATGGTGGCACCACGCCTTTAATCCCAGCACTCAGGAGGTAGGCAGAGGCGGGCAGATCTCCGTGAGATGGAAGCCAGCCTGGTCTACAAAGTGAGTTCTAGGACAGCTAGAGCTGTTACACAGAGAAACTGTCTCAAAAAAGCCAAGAAAAGAAAGAAGGAAGGAAGGAAGGAAGGAAGGGAGGAAGGGAGGGAGGGAGGGAGGGAGGGAGGGGGAGGGAGGAAGGAAGGAAGGAAGGAAGGAAGGAAGGAAGGAAGAAAACAAAAAAAGAAAAAGAAAGAAAGAAAGAAAAGTTAGCTGCTGGGCATGGTGGCACATGCCTTTGTTCCCAGCACTCAGGAGGCAGGCGGATCTCCATGAGATGGAGGCCAGCCTGATCTACAGAGAGTTCTAGAACAGCCAGAGCTACTCAGAGAAACCCAGTCTCGAAAAGCCAGGAAAAAAAAGAATAGTCAGCCGTAGCTAGCAAGATATCTCAGCAGGTAAAGTGTCTGCTGCTAAGTCTAATGGCCTAAATTTGATGTTAGACCCACACAGTAGGAGAACTGACTCTTGACCTCCACATGTGTATCATGTCATGCATGCCACCACCACCCATCTCAACAAGTGGTAGTATAAGCAAGTAAGTGTAAAAGATTTTAAAATATTTTTTAAAAAGAAATGTCAGCTGGGTATAGTAGCACACTCCTGTGATCCCAGCACTGGGAGGATGGAAACCGAAGTATCAGGAGTTCAAGACTAGCCTCAGCTACACAAGTTTTGGACTATATGCATGAGATCCTGACAACAGGACAAAAACAAGGAAAGGAGGAGGGAAAAGAAAGAGGAAGGAAGGAAAGTCAAGGAAGTAGGCAGGTGGGTAGATTATCAACTCACTTGTGCTACCAGGAGCAATGAAATCATTTAACTCAACAGACATTAAACATCCTACCAAACGTGCTCTAAGGGTTCTGGTTTCTGAAAACCAAACAATGAGACCTTGAAATGACTGGTCTCAAATGAACCAATCACTAAGATCCCATGATCTTCTTCTTTGGCTTGAGTCCACATGGAGGAGGCAGTAACACAGGTCTCAAGCAGTTAGGGCTAGCTTCAAACTTAGAATACAGCTATAGCTGGCCTTGAACTCCTGATCTTCCTCCTCCACCTCCCAAGTGCTGGTGTGTGAGCTATTTCCAATATAAACAATCTCACCACACATGCCAACATCAATTTCTTTACAGAGCATAAAGCCACATATAAATGCTATTGAGCACAGGCCACCCTGCCCAAACAAGATTCATAGGGCTCAAGACCTGCTTTCCAAGCAAGTTTGTAAGGATATAAGGAGGCTGTTTTAGAGACCATTTGTTGGGATTTTATTACTAAACAAACAAACAAAACAACAACAAAAACACAAAACCACACACACATAGTATAATCTCACTTACATGAGATATCTAAAGTAGTACAAGTCACAGAAAAAGAAAACAGAATGGTGGCTACCAGGGCTGCAGTGAGGAGAAAAGGGTTGTTCAAGGGGGATGGATTTCAGAAGTGAGCAATGAAAACACTCTAGAGACATGTTTCACAGTAATGCAAGTATACAAGAAACTTGATGTGAAATAAAAATAAATATGTAACACAAGGAAGGAGAAAAAGAACACCCAGTACCATAGATGTAAATCTGTATTTAGTAGCAGAGAACCACATCTATAGTAAAAAATAAAAATAAAAACAGGGAAGCCAGGCAGTGGTAGTGCATGCCTTTAATCCCAGCAGAGGCAAGGTGGATCTCTGTGAGTTTCAGGCCAGCCTGGTCTACAGAATGAGTTCCGAGAGAGCCAGCATGGTTACACAGAGAAACTCTGTCTTGAAAAGCCAAAAATAAATAAATAAATAAATTTAATAATGTTAGAACAGGTCACAAACAGCCATATAATGCCATCTTGAACACTGGCACACCTTGTAAACAACATGGTCTTACAGCCCAAGTCTGTGTCCAAACTGACACCTGCCTGGGCTTGGGTAAACTTGTCCCTTCCTACGACTTAACTTGCTATCCAACCAAACAAGCCAATTAGTGAATGACCAAAGAAGAGAAAAGTTGGATGCTGAGCTCTGCTAGTTAAAATGCAATGAGCAGCCTGGGTACTGGGAGTCAGTGTCCTCTCAACACTGGCAGAAGACCCTTTGGGACAGGACCTGCACAGAGGAACTGATGCAGCAGGGCTAGACCCTGTGAGCAGAACGCTGTTCAGATGGACCCCTTTAATTTCACTAGTTTTTCCTTCTTATGGATTCATAAGAATAATATACAATTAAAATGATTTCCAAGTAACTTTTTTTTTTTTTTTTTTTTTTGGTTTTTCGAGACAGGGTTTCTCTGTGTAGCTTTGTGCCTTTCCTGGAACTCGCTTTGGAGACCAGGCTGGCCTCGAACTCATAGAGATCCGCCTGCCTCTGCCTCCCGAATGCTGGGATTAAAGGTGTGCGCCACCACCGCCTGGCTCCAAATAACTTTTAAAAAGTACTAAAGCACAAAATAAAATTCTAATGACAAGGGAAAGCAAGTGTAATTCCATTTTTAGTTTCCTAGGTATACATAGTGACTCCTTTGGAAGCTCGATTATGTCTTAGATTTGAAGAAATGTAGCAAGGGCATCAGTAAGGTTGCTTCTAACATTTTAAATACGTCACCAAAAAAATACTTCAAGAATAACACTATGAGCTTGTTTATAAATGCTGCTAATAGCAAACAGAATTGGGAATTGTATTACTTCTACTTACTTATATATTATATGAACAACAATGTAAAAGAGGAGGGCCACAACTGGCTAGTCTTCAGTACAAAGTGTAAAACAAAAGTTACTCTCCTTGCTCAAGACTTCTCATCCACTTAAGGTCTGACCCAAGCTCTCTCCATCACTCCCTGTACGTAGAGTCATAAATATGTGGCTTTAATTTCTCTAAAAAAGAAACTGGAGAGGAAAGGGGTACCCTGAAGAAATGGTTCAGTGGTTAAGTGCACTGGCTGCTCTTCCAAAGGAACCAGGTTCAATTCCAACCACCCATGCAGTAGTTCACAACCATCTTTAACTCAATTCCAACTGGATCTGACCCCCTCTTCTGGCCTCCACAGTCACTAGACATGTATATGGTGCACATGTCTAATCTGTGAACCTAAAAATGACAAAACTGCCACAACAGCCCACTGTTATGTCTGGTAAACAGGCAGGCAAGCAATGCCTGCAAACCTGGCAACACACGCAGGCAAAACACCCACACACTTTAAAATAATTAAAAAAAAAAGAAAGATGGGGTCAGGGAACAGGGCTGGAGAGATGAGTCAGCTGTCAAGAGCACTCAAACTGTTGCAGAGGATCCAGAATCAGTTACCAGCAAACATGGTGGCTCACATCCACCTGTAACTCTAGTTCCAGGAGAATCCAACACCTTCTTCTGGCTTCCATGGACACTGCACGTATGTGGTGCACAGACATACACATAGGCAAAATACCCATAAAATAAAAATAAATACATCATAGCTGGGTGGCAGTGGCACACGCCTTCAATCCCAGCACTCAGGAGGCAGAGACAGGTAGATCTCTGTGAGGCCAGCCTGATCTACAGAGTGAGATCCAGGACAGGCACCAAAACTACACAGAGAAACCCTGCCTTGAAAAAAACCAAAAATAAATAAATAAGTGAATGAATAAATAAATAAATAAATGAATGAATGAATGAATAAATAAATAAAAAGAATGAGCTGATTGTGGTGATGCATGCCTTTAATCCCAGCACTCAGGAGGCAGAGGCAGACAGATCTTTGTGAGTTTGAGGCCAGCCTGGTCTACACAGAGTTTCAGAACAGCCAGGACTATATAGGGAGACCCTGTCTCAAAACAAAACAAAAATAAATAAATAAATAAATAAATAGAATTGAATCATTCTAAACATTTTTTTTTCTTTTTTTTACAATTTCCCTTTTTCTCCAAATTCTGTTTGAGACATGGTCCTTGCTCAGTGTGTGTAAGAAAGCATGTCATTCCATGGATCTGGCTGGTCCACAGTTCACTACAAGGCCTATGCAGGTCTTAAACTTCTCGTCTCAACCTCCTGAGATGAGATGACAGGTGTGAGCACCACACTCAGCTTCGAATTTTCATTCTCAAAAACTACTCTTGCAAAGTACTTTGACATCTGCCATGGCCTGGCAGAGAGCAACTGTGTCAAACATCTGAGCCGGAGTTCTGCATGGTGACTCATACGTGTAACCCCAGCAGCACTTAGGAAGCTGAGGCAGGAGAATTGCTTAGAGTCCAAGGCCAGCCTAGAGTGAGACTTTGTCTTTCTGTCTCTGCCTGCCCCATCTCCCTCTCTCCCTCCCTACCCCTACCCCCTCCCACCACCACGACAATCCAGCAGGTAGCCAGTTCAATCACACAGAGAAAAGCCACACAAGTGACATCTTGGTGGTAGGAGAAAAAAGGAAACAAGAAAAGGCACAGACAGGCACACTGGAGGGAACAACCCTGGAAGATTGGCCACAGGTACCTTTTTCAAAAAGGTTGCAGCTGTTTCTCTCTTTGTTGCTGTGATCCGCTTCACTCCATCCGGGGATTGGACTCGGATTATCTATTATAAATGAAGTAAGATGGTTACTGTACCTAATGAGACATCCATTTTATAAGACTTACACTTGAAGGGCTGGAGAGATGGCTCAGCAGTGAAGAGCACTGGCTGCTCTTCCAAAGGATCCGGGTTTAATTCCCAGCACCCACATGGCAGCTCACAACTGTCTGTAACTCCAGGGGGGACCTGGCATCCTCACACAGACATACATGTAGGCAAAACCCAAATATACATAAAAAGTAAATAAACTAATTAATTAAAAAAAAAGACTTAAAAAAAAAACACTCTGGACGGTTGTGGCGCACGCCTTTAATCCCAGCACTCAGGAGGCAGAGGCAGGCGGATCTCTGTGAGTTCGAGGCAGCCTGGTCTCCAAAGCGAGTTCCAGGACAGACACAAAACTACAGACAAACCCTGTCTCGAAAAAAACCACAAAAAAAAAAAAAAAAAAAAAAAAAAAGACTTATACTTGAAGTCTTTTGGCATCTGGACTGTTGAAACTGAAAGGTAAGAGTCATTCTTCCCCACCTTTCTTTGGTGTGTATGTTGTGTGTGTACCTATGTGCACAAGTACACCCACTTGTGTACATCCACATGGTGTCAAGAAGTCAACACAGGGCATCTTCCTCTACTGCTCTCCACATCGTTTTTTGGGGACAGGGCTCATTGAACCTGGAGCTCACCACTTCAGCTGCACTTGTTGGCCAACAAGCAACTGGCTCCTCCCACCTCCACTTCCTGCAGTGCTAGAGTTACTGATGTACACCACTGTGCCCAGCTTTCCACAGGTGCTAGGGATCTACACTCAGGTCCTCAGGCTTGCATAGCAAGCCCTTTATCCACGAAACCATCTCCTCATTCTCAGTCCTCCCCCTTTGAATCCCCGACTCCATTTTGCTTGAAGGGGAAACAAAAGAGGTGAGGCATACATATCAACACATGAAAGATTGCCTCGAGTACCATCCTGATTCAAACACCTTATAGTTTCCTGTAGAACATACAACTTCAAGGCTAACCATGGTAGGAATACCTATAATCCCAAGCACTCCAGAGGTGGAGGCAAGAGCAAAAGAAGAGGCCAGCCTGGGCTACGAGACCACCTTAAGATAGTTTTTTTAATTTTACATGTATAAGTGTTTTGCCTGCGTGTATGTTTGTGCACCACATGCATGTATTGCCCTCCAAGGTCAGAAGAGGGCATCACATGAAACTATCTTAAAAAAACAGAAGAGCTGGAGAGATGGCTCAGCTCTTGAGAGCAATAGCTGCTCTTACAGAAGACTGGGTTCAATTCCCAGCACCAACTGGCAGCTCTCAACTGTCTGTAACTCCAGATCCCTGGGATGAAATACCCACTTCTGCTCCACAGAATCCTGCATGCTTGTGGGGCACATAAATTTCACACAAGCACACACACATACACATAAAAATAAAAGATAAATTATTTAAAAAGTAAAATAAAATAAAGGCCCTTAATACCATGATAAACTCTATTATTAATAGTTTGATTTCTAGGCAGTCTTAACAAAATGTATTTCGAAGGCAAGGCAAAGCTAAAAATGTTGGCTGCCTTCATGACTCCTAGACATGGATCAGGTTCTAGGCCTTGATTTCTATACTGGTCCAAGCCCTCTGAGAACATGTCATTCATTATGCTGGCATGAACTGGCATGCCCTATAAACCAGGCAGTTGCTGCTCGGCCACCCGAGGGCTAAGAGGGAAGACACAAAATACCTCAGAAAATGCCGCTGCTGTACTTCCTACTCTGGCAGTCATTAATGGTACGCTATATAGAAAATGCTTTGCAGATAAAAAATGTTGACAAGGCATTGTTTAAAGATTTCTACTGACACACTGCAGAACTCCATAATGGTTTACAGTCAACTGAATTTTGTCTACTTTCACCAAACAATTAAGAATAATGTGAGTTTTCTAAAATAGCACAATCATGTCTCTTAATTTTTGGTGACTTTCACTTGGCTTTGCCATGTATATTCAACATTTAGATTTTGTTCTGGATAGTCCCTATGAATATCCTGATTGTTAAAGGGCATAGAATTATGTACACATTTGCTTCTAAACCACATCTGTCCCATTTCCTCACCCTGCTCACTCATCTGTATTAAGTGCAAATGTAAGCAACTTCTGATTTCTAGTACTCTTCACTTGGGATTTGATACCAAGGAAAAACACCTTTATAAATGTAAGGAAACTATATGCACATATTTCATTCTTCAATCTGTCTTCAACACTGAAACATGTCAAAAAGTAAAAACCTCTGCTTCTCTGTGGAAGGCTCTGTAATCAGACGTTTCCTGTCCAGACTGCTTGTTCCCAAATACCCAGCAGCTGCTTCCCAAATTACCACACAGAGGCTTATATTGATTATAAATGCTTGGCTGAAAGCTCAAGCTTATTAATCACTAGCTCTTACACTTAAATTAACCCATAATTCTTATCTATGTTTAAACACATGGCTTGGTACCTTTTCTCAGTACAACATTCTTATCTTGCTTCTCTGCATGTTCTGACTCCCCCTTCCTCTTCCCAGAATTCAATCTCTTTCTGCCCAGCTATCAGCAAATCAGCTTTTTATTAGCAAATGAGAGTAATACATATTCATGGTGTAGATGTAATTCTGAACGGTTTTATTAAATAAGAAACACAGAGCCAAATGCAGAGTTAAAAGCCCAAGAGGTCAGAGCAGTAGCTAAGAGCTGAGACCAAGACCGTCTTCTTACCCCAGCCCCTGCTGCGGTCCTTCCCCTGAGAAAGAGACCTACTTCCTATGTGACTGTCTTTTTACTGATTTTCTGTTCTGCCTTCTCATTGGTTGTAAACCCAACCACATGACCTCCAGGTCTCTATGGTTGGTATTCAGATTAAAGGCGTGTGTCTCCAAGCTGGCTATGTCCTTGAACACACAGACTCTGCCTACCATATGATCGGATTAAAGGCGTGCACCACCACCACCGCCTAGCTTCTGCTATGGCTTGCTATTAGCTCTGACCCCCAGGCAACTTTATTTATTAACATACAAATAAAATCACATTTCAGCACAAATAAAATATCACCATACATGGTGTAGAAAAAGAATGTTCCACACAAGGCTCTACAAATGCTTCTTCATCCAATTACTCAGAAATGGGAGTCTCTCACCCAAGCACTGAGAAAGAAGTCCCAAGGAAGAATCCTTTTGTTTGGTTGATTTTGGTTTGGTTGGACACACCATGTCGACCAAAGTGGCTTCAAATCCTCTGTCCTCCTTGCCTATCTTCCCAAGTCCTGGATTACAGGCCTATGCCCCAACACCTAGTTTACCAAAGAAGAATTCTACAGTGCAAGTCACTCTACCTGATCTACAACATGGCATAGGAGTCTTGATTTTAAGAAGGAAATTTGTACTAAGAAAGTTTTAGATTAACCTCTGACACAGGCTACAAAAGAAAACATATGGAACAGACAGATGGGCCACATGGAGAACACAGATTCTGAATAAGTTAGCTGTGAGGGAACAAGCTGGAGAGATGGCTCAGCGGTTATGAGCGCTGGCTGTTCTTCCAGGAGACCCGCGTTCAATTCCCAGAAGCCACATGGCAGCTCACAACTGTTTGTAACTCCAGTTCCAGAGGATCTGATACCTTCACACCAATGCACATAAAATAAAGTTAAATAAATTATTTTGAGAGAGAGAGAGAACTGCTTGCTCTTCCAGAGGATCTGGGTTCAATTCCCTGCACCCACATGGTGTCTCACAACCATCTATAACGCCAGTTCCTGGGGATCCAATACCCTATTCTGGCCTCTTTGGGAACCAGGCATCCAAGTCATACACATACATGAAGTCAAAACACCTATACACATAAATACATAAACTTAAAAGTAAAATTTTTGAAGGTGGAGAGATGGCTCAGCAGTTAAGAGCACTGGCTGCTCTTCCACAGGACCTGGGTTCAATTCTAGAACCCACATGGCAGCTCACAACTGTCTGTAACTCCAATTCCAGGGGATCTGGCACCCTCACACAGATACACATTAAGGCAAAACACCAATACACATAGAATAAAAATAAATAAATTTTTTAAAAAAGTAATATTTCTGAAATCAACTTCAGAAGAGTTTATTAATTCCTCACAACCTGAGAAAGTCAATTTAAGACCCACCGGTACCCATGAGAGCCTTTGGAATACCTGAATAAATACTTTACCTCAGTAAAGATCATTACAGTGTGTAGAAAGTTTAATAAGCAGTTCTAACTGCTGATACCTCATCTATTTCTAGGCAAGTCATCTAGGTTAGTAAATTTTAGTTTTAAAACGAAGTCAGCCTTTCTGAGGTTTCTCTGCACATCTTCAGGATGGGAAATACAGAGAGAACAGAAGACCCCTAAATGAAACTGTGGGGAAAGAGAAGCTTCACTCAGAGAAAAGCCTTAACTCTTAACCTACCAGAAATGATAGCCCTTGTCTGCAATCCCGGTGTGAGGAAGCTGTGCCAGGAAGATGTCAAGGTCAAGGATGGTGTGGTATAAAATGGTAAGACTGTCTCAAAAAGTAAAACAAAATGCCTCAAGAGCTGAACTTTCCTGGAAACACATGTAATCCAGAAAGAAGCGATGTTATTTCGAATGCATAGAACCACTACAGAACTGTCCCAGGCCTAAAGCACCCAACATGGTTCCAATTTCCCAGAAATCCCAAATACCCCTTAGTGTTGACCACAATTCTTCTGTCAGACCAGCCTGTTACTCACGCCATTCCCCAACCCCTGCCACAGGTTAACTGAAGACTATCCGCTGGTTTTCCTCTCTTTTGTTTTAACGACATATTTCATGGTGGGGTGGGGAGGGTGACAAGCTCTACTGTGAGGCTAAAGTGAAATCAGCCTTCTTTATTACACTCCTTTTAAACAGGTAGTCAAGTTGTCTCTGCCAAAGAGGAGCCAGTCCCTCCAGGTTGCTGTCTAAACCCCTTGGCCACTTCCTTTGTGGGGAAGGGGTTCCCTACTGATGCCCTTCTCCCGACTACTCTTCCAGAGTGAAATCATGACGAGGCACTGCTGGGATGGGGGAGGAGAAAGCCCTAAGGGCTGGAGGAAAGGACGTAACCGGCTTCGGGGCCTGGGAGGAGGCTGGGGTCGCTCGGAGCAACCTGCGGCAGCAGGGAGGAGGAAGGCCGCTCCACTCGGACCGCTCGGCCTCGTTCCCGCCAGCCTCTCCAGGCTCAGCTAAGGTACCTCCACAAACCCAGGGCTAGAGAAGAGGAGCCGCTGGCGCCGAGCACCGTCCCGCGCGGGCCCGCCCAGGACGCCGGCAAATCTGCTGCCTCATCCCGGCACCCCGCTCCCTCCAGGCCGCCTGACTCACGATGTTCTCGGCCATGGTGGCCGCTCCTGCCTCCGGGTTCGAGCCCCGGGCTGCCGCCACCTGCCTCCCCAAAGGCCTCGCAA